>NW_024543061.1:25722500-26322500 GCF_018167655.1 Microtus oregoni | reverse complement strand
GAGTCCAGGCATCTTCTCTCACTCAGACCCCTACCCTTGCTAACTCAGTGACTGAGTGGCCACCCAGTGGAAGTTGTTGTACCATTTGATCATAGCTTCATCCCCATGTTCACCATCAGCAATCAGTAAATTTCTGTGAGAAATAGTCACTCATTACAGACATGCCAGCTACTGGACTGAGGAACCCTTTGTGCAGGTATTTCTGGAGCTGGGCTTGATTTATTCCTTCCCCTTTCCCTCCCTCAAACTAATTAGTGCTTTTGTGGACAATGGAGTTGAGCAAACTGACCTCCACCTTCCTCAGCAGAAGTCTCAATGGCTGGTGGCCAGCAGGTAACAGACACCAAACATCTGGATACTCAGGGACCTCCAAGAGTTGCTAGAGAAGACATGTCAGATCTCAAGGACACTACAAGAGACTAGCCTAACCCTTGACCTGAGATTTTGCCTGGCATATTAAGCAAAATATTTAGAAAATGAAGCGCTTGGGGCTAGGGAGATGGCTTAGGTAGCAAAATGCTTGCCTTGCAGGAAGACCTGAGTTCATTCCCCCAGAACCACATGAAAAGCCAAAGATGGTGAGGTAAGGCAGGCTTGTCATCCTAGTGCTGGAAAAGGAAAGACAGGAGAACCTCTGCCTCTGGCAGGCCATCCTGCCCAGCCTAACGTGTGAGTTCCAGGCCTCACAAAGTAAGATGAACAGAAATGAAGATGACTTCTGCACCCCTTTATCTACCATGCGGCTAGAGGCATAGTGAGGTAAGTCTGGGTGGGTGTCCTGAGGGAGGGGTCTTGGAGAGAAGAGAGGCATCCCATGGGGCAGATCACAGAGAAAGGGGACTGTCCCGGGCTGCTGGCTGAACAGAGAGAGCTGTGATGGAGAAGAGGAGAGGGGAAGGGAGGAGAGGAGAGGAGAAGAGAGGAGAAAAGGGCAGTTGGGATGGGATAGTCTCTGGGCTCCTGAGGTAAGGAGGAAGGGCTGCTTTCTAGGAGCTGGGGCTGAAGTCTGGGCCCAGCAACCCATAAACACTGGCCTCTTTTTGATGTACAAAGAGCAGCTCCAGCCTAGGCCCATCCTCAGTGTGTCCTCAGCAGGGAAGCACTGCTATAGTCTTTCATTTTTCTCCCATGTGGCTCCCAGCTCATGGGAAGCTGTCTGGGTGGGGGCTACCAACCAGAGCTTGGCTGTCCCCCAGCCCTTGTCCTGAGCCTTGACGTCACCAGTCCAGACATCTGGCTGTCAGGTCTGATTGAGCTTATGCTTAGGGGGATCTAACTCTACGCATGTCTGCGTCTGCCCAGCCAGCAGCCTTCACATCCTGGCTCTTTTCCCTGTGCAAAACCCTGAGCTTTGCAGCACCTTGTGAGCACCATGGGACAGCAAGCACTCTCTGGAGTGGTTGTGAGAATTGAGGAAGTGTGTGGAGGTTCAAGAGTTAGCTCAGTTGGTGAAGGGTTTGCCACACAAGCTTGACGATCTAAATTCAATACCCAGAACTCAGGTAAGAAGGGAAGGGCGATGCACACTCGTATCCCAGAGCTGGGAAGGCAGTGACAGCAGGGTTCCAGGACTTCACTGGCCAGACAGTTTAGAAGAATCTGAGAGCCTTAGGCTATGGAGAACCTCAGTCTCAAAAGGCAAGGTGGATGGCAAAAAGCAAAGAGAAATGACACTCAGGGTTGACCTCAATGTCCACCTGGGTGTGCACACACACTCCGCCCATCCCCTCAATCCAGACCATGTGCTGAGTGCCGAATACACCTCAAGAGCAGAGCCCGACTCTGCAGACACCTGACTGATGACAGCTTCTGCTACAGCCAGATAAGCAGATGCTCCTGCAGGGCTCCCCAGGGTGGGGGAGCAGCTGCCTCACACGCACAAGAAGATTCAAGGTTCTTCTTAGATTCTTTGCAGTGTTACCAAGCTCTGTGACTTTTGTGGAAGCCTCTCTCTGTCTGGAAGACAGCTTCCTGCATATGTTAATTGACAGCATTCAAGTTTTGTTCTCTGAGCGAAGCTTATTTTTTTTTTTTTGTCTTGGTTGGGATGTACAAGCAGAGGTTCAATGAGACATGGCCATCCAGATGAAGTCTTGCAAATGAACACTGATTATTTCATGTGAGCTTCTTGTGAAGAGAGAGGAGGGTTTGTCTGGAGAGGAAGCCTGGCAGAGGGAGGCTGCAGGAAGAATGTGAATCTCACAGGCACATGGTGGAACCGCACATGGAAGGACCACACTCAGAACTCTCTAGACCAGTAGGTGAGCGGTTTGCAGAGACTCTCCAGGTCACACTGTCTCACATGGTCCACACACCCTCACTCCTCACTTCTCTCAGCAGTCACTCACACCTGTGTGCGGAAGGGCTTCCTGTGAGAGGAATCTGGACTAAGAAGGAACCAAATCTGACCTGGGGTTGGATGTTAGGGGGAGAACTCCACAGCAGGAAATTCTGAGGACAAATTGAAAAAAAAATGTATATAAATGTTTTGCCTGCATGTATATCTGGGCACGATGTACATGCAGTGCCCATAGAGGCCAGAAAGGGGCATCAGATACTCTGGAACTGGAGTTCCATGAGGTGGTGAGCTGCCCTGTGGATGCTGAGAATTAAACCAGGGTCCTCTTCAAAAGCAGGAAGTTCTCTTAAAAGCTGAGCCATCGCTCCATCCTCCAGGAACACTTTAACTGACCAATGGCTCCACTTTGTCACGTTGTTGTCTTCTCTTCTTTCAGTCAGTGGGTTCTCGGGAGCTCCCACAGGGTCTGGATTAGGGTGACCCCTGCCCCACCCCCAAAGCCATATTTCCCTTTCTGCCCTTTTTGAGCCATCCTTCTTGGAAGGAATAACTGCTAAATTTTAGGTATCTCAGAAGCACTGTTACCAACTTCACTTTTTGCTCCTTGGATTTTGAGCACAAGGCCTGTGGCCTTTTCAAAGGTGGCGGGTGCCCACGCTGACTTAGGTTATAGCGTATGTCGCTTATGCTGTGTGCTGGGATAGGTTCACAGAGACGAGGGCTTTGGTGCTCCTAAAAAGATCTGGGAGGGTACAGAAGTGAGAGAGGGAGGGAAGAGGCCCGTAAAGCGTGGTGTCATGGGAGGGGAGGGTAGTCATTGGGGCGTGGCTCAACATCAAGTAGGGAGAGTGGAGACAGCGAGAGACATTTCAACTGCAGAGATTAAGGAAGGTGTTTAACTTTCATCTCCAGAGTTTCCTTTGACTGAGGTCTACTTTAGAGCACACTTGATCCCCAGCACCTGTGATTAAGGTCCCAGGCATACCAGCTGGGACTGCCCTTAGGGCTACATTCTGCTTTTGCCTCAACCTCCCAACAACTCAAATAAATCAAGATTTGAGTTTCTGGGCTGAAATATTGTGCTGGAAATAGCTACTAGGAGACCCCTGTCAGGACATAGGTCTTCTCGGGTCTCCCATCCCCTGGGGTTCCCATTTCTGTGCTTCTGGCCAACAACAGACCCAGTTCCCCTTGCACCTAGCTCCCTTTCCATGTTTTCTGTACAGCTAACAACTTGGGAAGACGGAGCAGTTCTATTTACCAAAGGTAACGCCTTTCCTGGAACTAGCGCTTAGACATGATTATGACTATTGCAAAAGATCCGGGTCCTACCAGCTCCAGGATCCTCCCATGATGCAGTGTGTACAGGCAGGCATCCCTGACTCTATAGGAATCAGGACCCATGGAACTGGCATACATGCATGCATGCACGCACGCGCATGCACACACACACGCATACACACACACATCTGTCTTCTGTTTCTACACTGTAGCTGGCTGTGCAAAGGGCTGATTCTCACTATGCAGCTTTTGACACTTCCGAGACCTGTCAAGTCCTGGTAATTAGGTCAATAGCAAAATGAGGTCTAAGACTCTTTGGAAGCTACTGATCTGTAAGAAAAACAAGCGAGCTATGCGACTCTGCCTGTGCCTGGCCTTTTAAGTGGGGCATGGAGAACAGCAAGGCAATGGAGCCTGGTTGAGGGCAGCATGTCCAGGTTGGTCCTGGAACGGTTGACGATGGGCCCAACACAGAGAGTTGGGAGGGACTGACAGGGCCCTGTGGCTCATAGAAGCCTGCAACACACCACTATTTTCTTGTCTGGGACTCACTGTCCTGACCCCGTCATCTATCCCCAGCTCACTTTGCCCCATTTGTCAGGGGGAAATCCTCAGAGAGGCTGTGGCAGTTCCTTGGGCACAGAGTCACTTGTGTGGCCGGGGAGCGGAGTCCAGAGTCTGGAAGAGCCCCCACCCACTCTCCCAGCAGCTGCCAAAGACCACCGGGAACATCTACCAGGGAACAGATTTATGGCCGAGCCAGGAGGAGCGTCTGAAAAGATACCTATAGTCGTTCTGACGGCAGAATTTACAAGCTCCTCCTTCATTTGCTACTGAGTGGAAAAATACATTGGGCCCAGAACTGTTAGCTCCCTGCCAAGGCCTGTGACTCACTCCCAAGTCATAAATAACGGGTCCCTCATGACAAAGCAGAGAGAAGGGAGCCGGGCCCAGGGCCACGTATTTATTAGAAAAGAGAGTGGGACCATTAGTCGGGGGCTTGGTTTCCGGGAAACTCTCAACCACTCCTCACTCAAGGTCAAGAGGCCCTTCCACAGGGACTCTGATCTGACATTTGTCTCCAGACCCCTAACCTCTCATGGGGAGCTGAGGCCAGCCAGCAGAGGCATCCCCTGGCCACCCAGTTCCTTGGCCTGAGAGGAAGCATTCCTGTCAAGGTCCTGAGGGGACCTCTGCCCGCTGATGCTGCTCCTGTTCGACATGGAGTTGGTAGAGCGGCGGCCTCAGTGGCCACGGTGCTGTGTGTATCAGGAAACATTTAGTGCCTTCAAGTATGGCTTCTGACACGTCTCTCTCCACCCCTACCCCCAAAGCATGTATTTGCAAACCTCCAGGGCAGCCCTGGGAAGGGTGTGGAGGAAGCAGATGTCGCCTCAGTGCAAAACATTCGGCACCGTTCGTGTTGGCGAGAGGCATGGTGTAGGGGCAAAGGCAGAGAGAAGGGCTCTCCTTCTGACAGGCTCTCTCCTTGTCTCTCTCCATCTCTGGGGGTGCAGGAGAGAATCCAAATGATAAAACATCCAGAAGGGACCATAAATTATTCGCAGATTGTCGATGATACCTTGTGCGTTGGAAGGAAACCCAGCTGGTGTGATTGAAAGTCTGAACTAATCATCTCCCTCGAACCTGCCCCTGACTCCAACTTCATCTCTCCAGTGAGTCAGGCCAGAAGTGGGGTTGTCGAGGGATCAAGGCCTATGTCTGCCCCTCTTTTCATCTCTGACTTCTTCCCCGAGCCTGCCACCACAGTGCTGGCTCAGGGCCCTGCCACCATTCACTGTCACTTCGGTTTCATCTCTCCTGCAGCATCCTCTTGCCTTTTGATGAAGGCTCTCTCTGAAGCAGCCTCAGACCCTGCTGCTGCTGCTGCTGCTGCTCCATCGAGCTCCACTCTCTCCTGCTCACCCACCAAGACCCAGGCTGGCCTTGGCAGAGGCAGTACCCACTCCACCCCCATCCCGAAGGCTGGGTGACCTTCACTTCTCCTATACGGCCGAGCACTCTTCAAGGCAGACGCTACCCTGGCTGTCCAGATCCTGACCTGCTGAGGACACTGGGAGCAGCTGAAGCAGTGAAGGAAGGGTGAATGGCCAGAGGAATGGACGGAACCATGAATCAGTCTTGCCTTTGTGACAGCCCTTGGCACGCACAGGAACGCGTGCCGAGGCTGCTTCCCCGTTCTGAACTCTGCCCTATTTTCATTGCCTTTCCTTTGGTCTCCAAAGCCAAAGGCCTTAACCGCTTGCCTCAACTGTGGATGACTAACAGAGCTCCGTGCGGGGATCAATGTGTAAGCTCTGCCACCTTGGCTCTTTGGGGTGCTTTTCTATGCCCCGCCACCCTCATCATTTCAGGCCCCAAGTGAGGGTAGGAGCATTGAGTGGCAAGGATCCCTAAGGTCCAGGTTTCGACATATGGGGGCTATAATAAGGGCACTTTCTTCCTGGATTTTCTTGTACCCTGTAATATCAGAACCTGAGCCTTGAGGCAGAATACCTAGTCAGTTTGCAAAGTCTCCTGGGAACTCTTTGACTCAGTATCTTCACCAAGCTGAGATCTTCAGAGACAGAGGCCTGATCCACAATCCTCGGTGTTGGTGGGAGATGCAGACTCGGGATTCCAGACTCCTAATGCCTACTCCGGTACTCCCCAGTGGTCCTCCCCTCTCTCGGGAGGGTTTCTCTGGTCAGTGTCCCTAGCTCCTCAGACTGGTCCGGCTTTCCTTCAGCTGATTCTCTCACCACTCCTAAGGCCTCTTCTCGTGCTAGTGCCAGCGTTGCCTCTTCTCTTTGTGTGGCTGATGCTCTGTCTTGTTCTGGGCAGGGGGCAATGACCTCACGTCCAGGGAAGACAGATTCGGGTCGAAGAAGGTCAGGATTTAGAATTAACTTGAGCCTGACTTACTGCAGAAGTCGCTGCGCTGTGCTGGGCCTACAATCTTGTCCCCTTGAGGAAGACTTTCAGGAAGTGGCCCAGACCCTGAGAAAGCTCAGGGTGGCAATGGCTGGGAGAAGAGGGGGAGCAGAGGAGGGGCCCTAGGAACTGGGGCTGGAGCGCCACCATGTGGGGTTGGGAAGCGGAACCCCTCATATTCCCACTACCTCACTCTGCACCTCAGGTGGACAGCCATGTTTCGGCTGGCCCTTGGGCCACAGTCGGTGGGTGGAGGCTTTAGCCCTGTTTGTTGCTCCCTTGAATATGACTCCCTTGAACGGCCTTCAACAAAAGGTCCTTAAACCTCTGTCGCCCCAGACCATGCTATGGGTTAAGTGCTCATGTGGCCATTTAATTATTTGGGTGACAGCCTTAAGATGGGGAAGAGGGTCAGGTCGTGGGTTATTATGGTCAGGCAGAGAGCTGTGGAACCCTGTGCCAGATGGAGAATTATCAATGTCCCCACATCATGTCACTAATGCCTGGCACATGCAGGGATGCTCCTGTAACACGGCTTTGCTAGATGCCAGCATCTCAGTCTTAGACTCTCCTGCCTCCAGACATAAGGGGATTCCGTCCTCCATTGATGATCCATTCTCAGGCACTCTGCTATAGCAACAAAAAAAACAGAGCACCCAGGAGATGAACAGTGCCTAGTGAGAGGTTAGACCCACATCCCAGTTGCTCCTCTCAGTCTGTTGGGCAGTCTACAGTTGTTTGGGCACAGTCTGAAGCAAGTGTGAAGAGGTGAGTGGGACCTTGGGGCAGGTGGTCACAGTGCCTCTGCCCTTGACAAGCCTGAGAATGCCACTCAGGGAGGTCTCAGACTTAGAAAGAAGTTAGGACTGCTTCTCTCTCTCTCTCTCTCTCTCTCTCTCTCTCTCTCTCTCTCTCTCTCTGTGTGTGTGTGTGTGTGTGTGTGTGTGTGTGTATGTGCATGTAACTGCACACGTGTGTGTGAGGCAGGAAGGCAGAGGAGTAGCCTCAAGACATTGCTCCTCAAGATCTATCCAGCCTCTTAAAATTCTTTTCAGACAGGGCCTCTCACTGGCCTGAATACACCATGGCTAGGCTGAAGCTACATGGACCCTCCTTTCTCTGCCTTAGCGCCACCATGCCTGGCATATCATGTGGGCTCTGGGGATTGAACTTGGGGCCTCATGCTTGTAAGACAAGCACTTGCCTACCAACTAAACCATTTCTCCAGCCCAAGACTCTTGGGTTTTAGCCACAGTCTCTGTCTCTACCTATCTTCTCACTGTTTTCCAGATCGTTCCTAGTTCTAAACTATTGCCACAGCTTCAATTCTTAACCATTCTATTTTGTCCTGCCTGTGATACCAGGAAGTACCAATTTCCTGCCTCCATCTCTGCCTTCAGCCCCTTTCAGAACCCACACCTCTAGCAAGCAATAATAATTGCAGGACAAAGCATCAGGCTCTTCCCAGAACCTGTAAGACAGAGCACTGACCAGGTGTTTGGAGGAATTTAGCTGATTCAGGCTCAGTTCTCTGGGTAACTAGTCCTCCACACCCAGTTCACCCATGACCTTGGGCAAACCACCTCCTCCTTTCTGGCCTCAACTTTTTAATCTGTTGGATGAGGCAGCTGGGCCAGTGGGGGCTCTGACACAGCCTGGGTGGCAGCAAGGCTAAGGTTCAAGGTCGCAGCCCTACGTACTCCCACTGGCTAGCTTTACTCTCTCCAGCCGGGAGGAACATCCTGAACAGCGTTAAGAATAATAAACATGGCTGATAAACATCAATAGGCCTGACTGGTGCCAAAAGGGAAAGAGAGAGGACTGCTCTGTGCTGGCTCCTGCTCCCAGGACCACGCTGTGGCTGCCAGCTCCTTAATCATCTGGAGACAGCCGGCCGGCTCCCCTGGCCACACCCCAGGCCAGGGCAGGCAGAGGCCAGGCCAGGCCAGGCCCGGGAAGTGGCCACCACTGGGTCCTCAGTCACAGGCCAACCTAGTCCAGGACCTCTCTCTGGTTGGCCTCCTAAGGCATCACCCAGCTTGCAGCCTCAATGGCTCTCCTAGCCCCTGAGGCAGAACCTACATACTCTGGCCTGATATAAATGGCCCGACGGGGGCCTCTGCCCCTTCTGTGACCTCAGTGCCCACCTGATCCCACATGACAGCCGTGGAGGGCACCCTGCTGGGAACACTGAGCCCTCTATCTTCTGACACCTCAAATTCTGAGGAAAACCTGGGCATATCTGGTGCCAGAGCTGGCTGAGCCATGCTGGAGGCTCAGAAGACCAAGAACTCCTGAGAGGGGAGAGCTGTTACAGGGAGCAGGCTCTGGGGCTGCTCAGAGCGCCAGGGGAGCCAAGAACCAGGTAGTCTGGGTTTAAAATCTCTCTGTGATGTGACCTTAGGCAAATGACTAAACCTCTCTGGGTCTCAGTTATCAGTAAAAGAAAAACAATATGAATAATAATAATGTCTCCCTTTCCAGGTTCCTCTCAGGCTTGAGCGGCTGACTCATGAGGAGTGCTTGGAAGTGGACAGCCGTATTTTTTCCAAGGTGCCCGCTCATATTGATCATCACACACTATGAGCTGTGACTGCCTCAGAGGTTTGTTGAATGGCTAAATCATTCACCCAGAGATAGAGAAAGGACTGTAGCTCATGAAGCCTGGCCACAGGGGTTGTACAGTGTTTCTGTGTAACCAACTGTAAGGACACAGAGCAGACACCCACCAAGGACAGGACATTGTTCTACAAGGCGCTAGCAGGGATAGGGAACCTGGGGACTTCTGTTGCCTCGGCATCCCAGAGATGCTGCTAAGCTCAGTGTGGTGGCTTTGGGCTGGTCCTGAGCCACGAGGTTCTTGGAGTCAGCCGTGGTCTGGAGAAGAGAGAGTGGCCAAGGCAGGAAGTGACCGGTTATGATCAGAGCAGACGGCCCTCCAACTGCCCACCAATGGGCCTCAAGGATATTTCCCAGAGATGACAACCTGGCCCATGAATGAGACTGCATGTCCAAGGGAACCACTGTCCCCAGTCCCCTGGAAGGACATCATCATCATCATCATCTTCCAGACCGCCCGCCTCCCTGGGGAAGCAGTGTCTCCCTGCTTCTGTCCAATTTTCCATGTGAGATTTCCGGAGACACTGACTAGGTCATGTGACAGGAGACATGGTTCGGGGACTTCATGTATTTCTAACATTCCTAGCTCTATTTTCAGAAATCTGCTCCCCTGTGCATACCCGTTCTGCTCCTAGGCCCGAACATACCCCTTTATTATGGGCCGCAGGCCCCTTGCCAGTGGAGAATAAGGGTCACTGGCAAATGTATGAATCAGAGTTGTAATAGGCTGATTAGTCCTCGGCCTGAGCTCTTTCTTCTGGGGTATGGTTAACATTCGCCCAAAGAAGACTGATGGGAAATGTACCTAAGTAGCAAACACACGGACAGGAGATGCCCGTGTTTGCCTGTTGACTGTAGGCTGATCACCTATTGTCTGCTTCCCCGAGTGACAGGATGCCCCAGGCTGACAGTCAGAGACCTCAGAGAAACCCTGAAACAAACTGTCCGCTGCAGAATCCCACCCATGGCTCTGTGTGTCTGCAGCTTGTATGTGCTGGTTAGCACTGGACTTCTGTTCCTGGTGGCTTAGAAATGCCTAGTGCATCTTAGAGGCGCAGATTGCCCTGTGAACAGGTGGGGGGGGGTCCTGAGGGGCACCCGGGCCTTAGCCCTGAGCTAGGGAAGCTGTGGAAGCTGGGGTTCTAGGAGGAGTAGGATTAACATTGCGGGGAGGTAGTGCTGGGAAGGAAGTTTGAGTGTGTGTCTGTCATTGTGATGACACCTTTGAACAATAACAACAGAAAAAGCAGGTTCCCTTGGGGTGCAGAGCATGATGGGTGATATTTGAGGTGTATTTCAGCCCATGTGTATCTGCACCCTCTTTCTGGAGCTCTTAATGCAATGTCTTCTGCAACCTGGAGCAGAGGCCCTGCGCTTCGGAGCAGCCTTGTGCAGCAGACTGAAGCCGGTCCAGCATCTTCTGTGTCTATGTCCTCCCATTCCCCCTTCCAGGAGCTCTCTGCGCTTCAGGGCTGCACTGTGAGTCTAGCCAGGAAAGGTCAGCAGTTGTAGCCTTGGGCCTTATTGAGGGAGTCCTGAACGTGGCCAGGGTGCCCTCCTTCCGTCTGCGGAGGTAGCTCAGGGACGGCTGATTAAGCAGCCTGGCACAGTGTCCGCAGTGATTTACTGTCTGCTTCTGCCTGGGAGCTGGGTTCCTGCATTATTCATGGCACAAAGCCATAAATCTGCCCCGGAGCTGGCTGCTGGCTCTGCCTCGGAGGCTGAGGAGGAAGAGAGGAGGAGGCAGGAGGGGGAGGAAAGCCTGGATGGACAAGGTGCTCCAGGGCTTTGAAGAACTTGAGGCTGCTCTTCAGGTCCTGTGTCACCTTGTCTACACCCCAGGGTTTCAGCGGTGAGATTTCTAGTCACACTTTGACTTCTCTGGTCCAGGCGCCTCCTCTGTCTAACCTGGAGGTCTTACAGCTGCCGAGGTCTCCGACCGCTGCCACAGGTTCTTTAGAGGACTTAGAAACAGCAGGCCACATTTCTTTCTTTTCTTAAAAAAATATAAAGTTTTAAATTGGGGATATTTTAAATTATTCTCTGATAATTTTGTACATGTATAAAACATGCCTTGATACCAGTTACTCCCAATTCCCTTCTCCTACTACCCCTAGATGCCCCCTTCCCACCTGCCTGGATTCCTCCCTTCTTTTTCTTTTCTCTTTTAGTCCAATCAGTGCTGTCTGCTGGAGTGTTGTCTGGTCTTGTTGACTTGATCTTTTGCAGATAATCCCAGCCACTGTGACGGTTAACCACAGCCTCTGTGACAGGTAACCACATCTGCTGTGGTGGCCAATCACAGCTGTTGTAACAGTTAACCAGCCTCTGTGGCAGGTAACCACAGCTACTATGGCGGGCAACCACAGCCGCGCTGGCGGGCAACCACAGCCCCTGTGACAGTTAACCAGCCTCTGTGGCAGGTAACCACAGCCGCGATGGCAGGTAATCACAGTCTCTGTGACGGGTCACCACAGCCGCTTTGGGTTTATGAGTGCACTATGGCCATGCCATGTTGGAAAGATATCCCACAGCACTCCTTCCCATCCACGGACTCCTGCATTCTTCCTGCCCCCTCTTCTGTGGTGTTCCTTGAGTCTTGGCGTGGTTGCTAGAGTGCCCCACGTAGGGCTGAGCACCCAGTCTCTTATTCATGGTACTTTAACTCGTGAGTCTCTGCACTACCCATTGTACACTGCAGAACTAGATCAGGCGTTCTTTAGAACCATCAGGCAGTGGAGGCCCCATCTGCAAAGTCCAGATGGAGCCTCTGCTGGTCTTCTTGTCCTGGTTGCCTCTGCCTCACACTCGTGTGAGAAAATGCAGGGCCACAGGTGTGAGAATGGGCAGAAGCTCAAGTTTCAACCATCAGGAGCGCCTAGAGGTTCTTCAAAAGATGCACTGCTGGGCCCGCTGCCAGGGTCTCAGTGGAGCCTGGGAATCTACAGTTCTACCATGTTGCTTGTGATGCTGAGCTTCACAACAGAACATGTGATAAGAAGAGCTACTTTAATGTAATTTAACGAAGTCTTGCTGTGTTAAAACCACTCCACAAGAACCATCCACAAAAGCTTGCAAACCATTAGATCCACTCATTGATTTAATGAAATACCGTTAGTGGTTCTGCCGAGCTCTGAACTTTGCGAACAGTTATGAAGGGCCAGACACTGGCCTCTATTGTCAGCTTGGGGTTCATCAGCATGACAAGGGCACCATGAAAGGGCTCCAGGTGCTGTCTGAGAGTTGATCCAAGAAACTTGCCCAATTCAGCTTCAGTTTGGGAGTCTATAACCCACTCCTCCCAAATGTGACCCAAATAAGTGGAGACATCTGCATACTTTGTGTCTGGCTGACTGAAGGAACAGCCAGAGGTATGATGGGCTAGAAAGATGTAGTCAAGTTAGAAGGGATCACTGCCCCAAAGGAGACACTCTGCAGATTGGGAGGTTGTGAACTCTTAGGTAAGACACGAAGCTCTTAGTTAAAGTAATTTTTAGAGTTTTGTTCTGGCTATAAATTGTTTTACAATGGCACAGATGGTTTACTCTGATTACAGTTTATTCTTCTATGGCTTTTCATTTTTCCTGAAGTTGATAATTACCTTGGTTTCCCATTCCACCCCCCGCCCCACTCATTTGTTTAGGTTTCTTTGGGCACCTAAAGTATCTCATACCTTTCCAAGATGTTTGAAGTATCTTTCAATACAGTTTTCTCATTGGTCAAACCTACTTGATCATTTGCTATTTTCAATTTGAGTTGTGTGTGCTCCACCTTGTCCCAGTTCTTTCCATGGTTTCTGCAAGCCTCACCCTGGCCCCTCCCTCTCTAAGACCCTGGCCTTCTTCTCTGGGTTCCTCTCCTAGGCTTACTGCTTTCTCACTCAATCCCACAGGGCTCTTCCTCCCAGGTCTCAGTGGGACCAGGCTTTGATAGTGTGTGTGCCCTGTTAGCTTCATGAGAAATGGGGCCATAGAGGGGAGAACATTAGGAGACTCTGAATGCCGGGGATGTTTTTCTTCTACTAGTGAGTTTGAGTTTAGGTAGAGAATTTTACTCTAAGAAGTGTCCTTTTCCATCTTTTGGGCTGCCTTTTCTCTCAAGGAGCAGTCAGGATCCTTTCTGTATCCTTGCTATTCTAAATCACAGCAGTGTGTCCTAAGGCGGGAGTTTTAAAAAACAACTTTGATTTTGATAGTTATTTTCTTTAATCATAGAAATTTTTCATGTGGTCATTTGATCCTTTCCTTCCTTCTTCTCTCTCTTTTCTACTTCCCTTCCTGCTTTCTCCTCTTTTCTCTCTCCCTACTTCTTTCTCCTCTCCTTTACACAGTTGCGCACACACACACACACTCACGCACACATGTACATGCATACACACACTTTCTCCCATCTTCTCCGCTCTCCTTTCCTCCCTTTCCATCCCTCTTTCTTTTTGTAGTTACACTTCTACTATTTTCCCTCTGTACCCTGTACCTGGATGTTGGAAATTGCATCTTCTGAATTTGCTAATTTGGGATCTTCTATTGTCCGTATCTTTTGACTTTTTTTCTACTGTTTTACAAAAGTTACTTTTAAGATCTACCCTCCAACTGTTGACTTGGTTTTTATGCCCTTAGCATCTTTGCTCTCTGCTTGCCCCTTCATGTGGACCCTCTTTTTATTTCATTGATGCAGCATTTTCTTTCATTTCTCGGAGAATGTTAATTGTGTGTTTTTGATGCTTTCTTTTTCTTTCCTTGTGATTTTTGTTTCTTCTAAGTTCTCTTTTTGTTTGTTTACTTCTGGGTTTTACACGGGGAATTGCCCCCAGATGTCTGGCAATTGTTAATCGTCTGTTCCTATTTCCAAGTGAAGATGAAAAAAACAGACCCACATCTGTTCGAGGAGGTAGAGTGTCATGTAAGGGGGCAGGGTGGGGGCGGAGTGTTAGATCAGAGAGAAAGAGAGACAGAGATAGCCAGAGACCATCCTGGAACCCCAGCCTCTTTCCAGTGGGGTCAAACCAGGCAGTAAACATGTTAGTTGACTATCCTGGATGCTCTCCCCCAGGAGTTCCCTCAGACAGCTATAGCACAAGTCAGCACTCTACCATGTGTCTGGGTGTTGTCAACTTACAGAATTACAGAAGGAAGATGCTTGTTGTCTCAGATCCTCAAACTCCAGAGTGACTATTCTGCATTGGTAAACAACCGACGCTGGTCATGGGAGCACACAACTGCACTGTGTGCGTGAGTCCACAGCTCACTCAGTGCTCCGCTTAGGAATGACTGCTACTCTTCCTGGACTTGATCCTGGCACTCCCGGACCATCCTACCCTGCTTTCTTCTGCCGTGATAAACATCACAACCTAAACAACTTGGGAAGGAAAGGATGTTTTCCCCTTATGCTTCCATGTCACTGATCATCACTGAGGAAAGTCAGGGCAACAGCTCAAGCACGAGCCTGGAGGCAGGAACTGAAGCCCGTGGAGGAGCACTGCTTACTGGCTTGCTCTCCATGGCTTGTTTAGTTTGTTTTCTTATACAATCAAGGACACCTGCCTAGGTTTGGGACACCAATAGATAGTTGTTCCCCTTCCCTGGGTCAATCAAGAAAATGCTCCACAGACTTGAGCACAGGGCAATCTGTTGGAGGAAATTCCGTCTTCTCAGGTATATCTAGGTTTGTGCCAAGCTGGCAAAAACTAACTAGCACATGGGGTTTGGAGACCCACTAGCCCAGACTGAACAACTGACACTCACCTTAGCACCCCAGCTTCAGCACTGATGGCCTCTACCCTCATGTGTTCAAGAATACATTCTGGCTCCATCCTGATCCTAACACCCAGATCCAGAATCGTGCTAGTAGAAACAGGTTCCTGCCAAGGGTTTCCCTTACCCATGCACCACCTTTCCCCCATCTTTGTTGGCCTTTCCTTGTAATTTAGGTTCCTTGGGTTACAATGTCCTTTCGAGTCACACAATCCTTCAGGCAGTCCTAACACAGACCTCTCTCTATCAGTCTTCTGGATTGTGTAAAACGAGTTTAGCTAGGATTCACAGATTCCATTTCCTTTACAGCCCCTGCTGTGGCCACTCTGACCTACATTCTGAAAACCTACAACTTGGTTGTAGATGTGTAACATCACTGAAAACAGAAGTGTCGTCAGATGATAAGAAGGGTTTACTGGACGAGATGGACACAACTTTGTCACAAAACTAGCTCTTAGGAGATGACTCAGCCAGTAAAGCATTGGCTCTGCAAGATGAAGTCCCAGGTTCCACCTCTAGCACTTGCAAGAAAGCTGAATACACCAGTGTGTGACTGTGACCCCAGTACTAGGGGTGGGGCCGAGACAGGAGGACCCTTGAGGCTTGCTGATCAGCCAATCTAGTCAAACCAATGAGCTTGGCATTCAGTGAGACAGCCTATCACCCAAAATAAGGTAGAGAGAGATTGAAAAAACACCTGACATTGACCTCTGGCCTCTACACGCACACACATATGTACACATGCATGTACACATACAGCTGTGCTGTATTAGAAACAAGTAGCATAGACACACTCCTGTTAAGTGAGACAAAATCCCTCCCACGTCTCTCTCCAAACAAACAACTGAGACAGACTAATTGAAGAAATGAGGATATTGTCCCACTGCCACACAGACCCTGCATGCTCTGCCTGGCCATTGATGTTTCTTCATTCTTCATGAAGCTGAAGCCCCTAGGAAGCAGCAGAGAGTTGTGGATGAGCCCAGATGGAGAAAGACCTTGCCTGGAGAGCACAGGGTATGAGCGTGCCCGTTAGCCATTTAAAATAGGAATGACAGGCTCAGAGTTTCTGGAAGTTTCAGGGGCAAGACAAGACTTCACCATGGCCCAGTAACACATGGAACATGTAAACAGAAGCCTAGGAATCAGGCTCAAACTTGGGCCAAGATCTCCACAAGCTATAGAGCCCCGCAGCTGCCCATTGCTACAGCCAGAGATGGCACTACCCTGGCTCTGAATGGACAGTGGCAGGGCCAAGGAAAGCGTACACATTTGTTTCCTCTCTCTAAAACAGGGTCTCAGTGAGTCTCCTTTATTTTGAAAATGAATAAAAAGGGAAAACAACGACTTGGTCTATTTGGAAAAAAAAAAGAAAGAAAGAAAGAAAAAGCCTGCAGAACGTGAGAAAGGAAACCTCATCTCGATGACTCAGAGGTGCAGGGAGCAAGCAGTATAATTTTAGAAGATTCTTTGGAACCCTTGACAGACTACAGGAACTGAAAACTGTTGTCTCCATGAATAGCTGGAAAGAACAAGGAGGAGAGAGATTAAGATGAAGCAGGAGGAGATGAGAAGTTCTAAGTGAGAGGTAGGGAAGCAGGCGGGGTGGGGAGTGTGCCAGCGGACAGTCAGGTCACTCTGAGCTGCTGTAAACAGTGGATTCAAGCAAGCAAGCCTGTTTGCTCACAGGCTTACCCAGTCAGTTCTGCCTCATGCGAGTGGGGTCTGCTCCAAGAGATGGTCACATCGGCTGGGAACTGGAATCCCACCCCGCTCTTCACCTCTCTACATGTGGACTTTGACTTTTATGTTCCTTTCCTATCCTTTAAAACTTTTGTTCCAAGGTGGGTGGGCTGCAAAGCTAAGACGTTCTTCTGAATCCAGTTTCCTTTAGCTACTGTAGCTCCTGGTGGCCAGAGAATCATAACTTAACACCTCTGCTATGGCTTGTCTTCTGTAAGGCAGCTGGATCCCTAGAGTGGTAAGGGGAAGGCTTTCTAGTCAGAGCAAAGATGAAAGCATTAGATAAAAGTATTTCAGGTTGCTGCAGGGAAATTTTTATGATTGAATGACATCAAGATTGAGTTCCCCAGGGCTGTAGGTTAGGGATGCTGATGTTGGTATCAGTTGTTAAATTTGAGCTAGTAAGTTTCTAACCCATGGGAGTTCCAGAACCTGAGGGACCAGGGGGAAGCTGCTACACCTCCAAAGACCCAGAAAGTGACTGACATCTCCTTGTCATCTTATTGGTTCAATCAAGTCACAGAGTTAGCCCGGATATGGGGAAGAGACTCGCTCCACTTTGAGAGGAAACACAAATCAGTAGCTTCGGGAGAACTGGTTGGCAGCCATCTTTGTGTTTAGTCTATCTATCTGGGAATTAAAGGTTCAAAGAAGGATGGGGAAAGAACTTAAACAGTAATACTCCTGAGGAGCAGAGGCGGCACTGGTGAATCACACTAGAGAAAGGAAAGAGAAACACAAGTAGTCCTTCTATGAGCATGAAATAGAGTTGAAATGCCAGCTGAAAAGACAAGCAGAGAAGCAAGGTCCCCAATGCAACCCCTTCTCTGCTTGCAAAACTCCTTGTGCTGGGTGGGTGTAGTAATAGGAGTGGCGGGGCTGCATCCCCAGCACCCCGGCCACCTGCTAGCTTATGCCCTGAAATAACAACACAGAAATTGTATTCTTTTAAATACTGCTTGGCCCATTTCTATCTAGCTTCTTCTAGGCTAATTCTCACATATTAATTTAGCCCATTTCTAATAATCTTTGTAGCACCGCTAGGTGCTCTTACCGGGAAGATTCTAGCCTACGTCCATCCTGGGTCGGAGCTTCATCGCATGTGCCTCAGAGAGCAGAGCTATCACGTCTACCCGGGAGAGGGGAGCATGGTGTCTCTCTGAGGTGTCTGCCCCCGAGAGCAGAGCTGTCGAGTCTGAGCTCATTTCCTCTTCCTCCCAGCATTCTGTTCTGTTTACTCCACCCACCTATGTTTTAACCTATGAGGGCCAAGCAGTTTCTTTATTGCTTAACCAATGAAATCAACAGATTGATATATGACATTCCCACATCAGGTGGGCATCTTTGTGGCAGAAATAGCTTTCCACAGAGAATCTGAGCAAGCCAGAATCCCATTCTCTCAGGCTACCAGGAGACCAACAAATGACTCCCATCATCCAGCAGCACCCTGAGGCTCTGTAGGGTGACTTGACCTCATCTTGTGCTTTGAAAGGAGACTCTAAGTGTCTATCCAGATGTGTTCTAGGCAAGACCGTAAAAAAGATCCCGCCTAGACAGATCATGATGATTATGTTTGAGTATGTGTGTGAGTGTGTGGGGGGTGGGGGGTGTGCACACCTAAGTACACACACTCATGGAGGCCAGCAGAGGGCATTGGGTATCCCGCTCTACCACTTTCTACTCTCTTCCCTTGAGAAGGGTCAGGTCTGTGGTGGTTTGAATGAGGATGACCTCCACAGGCTCATATCCTTGAGTAGTTGGTCCCCAGCTGGTGAACTGTTGAAAAGATTAAGTAGTGTGGCCTTTTTGGAGAAGGTCTATTACTGGGGTGGGCTTTGAGGTGTCAAACACCCATGCCATGCTCAGTCTTGGAGATGTGTGTTCTCAGCTACTTCTCTAGCACCATGTGTGTCTGCCTGCCCCCACACTCCCTGCCCCCATACTGCCTGCCCCCACACCCCCTGCCCCCACACTCCCTGCCCCCACACTCCCTGCCATGGTGATAGTGGAATAGCCCTTGGAAATGGTAAGGGAGCCCCTAATTAAGTGTCTTCTTCTGTAAGTCTCCTTGGTCACGATGCCTCCTCCCACCAGCAGAACTAAGACAGGGTTTCTCTCTGGACATGAAGCTCAATCAGCAATCCTCCTGTCTCTGCCACCGTCAGCATGCTGAGGTTACACGTGTGTGTGTGTGTGTGTGTGTGTGTGTGTGTGTGTGTGAGTCAAGGCCAGCTTTTTGTGGGTGCTGGAATCTAAACTCGGGTCCTCATACTTGGGCAGCAAGCACTCTTCTCCACTGAGTCATCGCCCCAGGTCAGTTACATTTAATAAGATAAAAATGTTCTATGGCAATCAAGAAATAACGAGTAGTTTATACAAAACAAGAACTGCCAAAATATATCAGTATTTCCATTTTTTCAACCATGGGAGTGAAATTCTGTGTTCCATGTTCTTTCTTTCTTTCTTTTTTTTTTTTTTTAAAGCTATTTGAAGGTGTTCAGAACAGAACCCAGTGAGCGGTTCTCACACTTGAATTTTGGTTTCCTAAGATTGTGTGTGTGTGTGTGTGTGTGTGTGTGTGTGTATGAATGGGTGTGTGTGTGTCTGCTTTTTTAAGACTTTCTGTTCGTACTACAGAATTAGCTGTGTATCTATAAATGAATTTTCTGGGATTCTGACAGCAATTGCATTAGATTTAGAGTCAGTTGGACTTGACCGGCCTCTTCACTATGTAGTATTATCTGATCCATGAATATGGTATGCTCTTGGGTTTTCTTTGACTAAATGGACAACACACAAGTTTTATCATATAGATCCTAATTATAGATTTATACTTTGTAGCCATACTAGTTTTGGGAAATACAAACCTAACTATTCCATTTTCTTTGTGGTTGTAAGTGATGCTGTGTCTTTTCTGTTGCTCTTTTGCCCTGTAACCTTCTGGAATTCATGTAACTCCGTGCTTTGTATAGAATGCACACAGTTTTGTGGACAGACATCATGCCACTGCAAGTAGATACAGCTTTGTTCTAAACTGTATGCCCTTTACCCTTTTCTCTTGCCTCATTTCTGGCATGAGAATCTGCAGCACTGTGTTGGCAGAGGTGAAAGAGTGTATTCGTGGCTTAACCTGAGGATGAGGTGAGGGGCTAGAGAGATGGCTCAATGAATAAGAGCATTTATGGATCTTCCAGAGGACCCGGAATTCGGTTTCTACCACACAATCAGGCTTTTTACAACTGCCTGTAGCTCCAGTTCCACAGGATCTGACACCCTCTTCTGGCCTCAGTAAGTACTGTGTTATGTACATATAAATACACTCAGACACACATACAGATAACTAAACATACAGATAACTAAACTAAATAATAAATTAACCCTTAATTTAAAAGGATAAAAGCTGCAGAGTTTTTAAAATACGTTTTATCCAGTTAAGGTAATCCTCCTACATGTAATCCCTGGGAATCTTTGTCACCAGCGAGGACTGAATTTTGTCAGCACCTCTGACTAGGATACAAACATAGAACTTCAAGATCTTTAGAACAGTAGATCTTGAGATCTGTGGCCAGGCAAAGAGCTCTTCTGTCTGATGCCAACCCACGAACCATAAAATAAAAATAATATGTTAACTCAAACCTTGTCAAAGCAAGCAGCTCATGTGAAGAAAATGGAAAGCTAAACTAAGGGCTGGAGAAAACACTTAGAATACAGTTGGGAAAGATTGCTATCATGAATATGTAAAGAACTCCCAAAGCTCAACTCCCAAAGTCCAATTATTTAAAAGGGAAGTTATGGAAAACATGTCCCATAGAGAGGGACTACAGGTGACAAACAAGCACCAGGAAAGGCTTCTCAATGGCGCTATGTACATCATAGCAACTCCAACCAGATGTGCTTCAGCGTAGTGGTGACGTGATCTGTAGGACATCCATGCAATAGAATAAAAAGGAACAGACCTTTGTTGACACCAAGGATCAAACTGCCAAGGACTCATGGTGAATCAAAAAAGCCAGTCCATGGCATATTACACATCACATATATACCATTCATAGAGCTTCTTTGGGGTGACAGGTTAGTGGTTGCCCGGAGTGGGGAGCAGTGGGCACAAGGCACAGGGAATGTGCAGCTAGACAAGAGCAGTGTGACCTCAGAGGATGCACTTGTCCCCTGTCTTCCCTGTAGTAGTGGATGAAACAGCCTGCACAGATGGTAAAATTCCACAGGATTAAAACGCACACACAGCCAGGAGCATGGCTAGGATCGGGAACATCTTCATCTGAACTGGAAGCTGTGGCGTCACTTCCTGCCTGAGGTGCAGTCTTGTGGGAAATAAGGTAAAGGGCACGTGAGATCCCTGCATGTAGTCTCACAAGCAGAACACTTAAAGTCAAAACCAAGACCAAACCTCCCACTAATACAGTTATTTAAGACACCAAAGAAGCTAAGACACAGGAAATGAAGTGAGTGAGATTGGCTATAATAACTTTTTTAGCTTTGAAATTTCTAGAGAAGACAGCTCATAAAGGAAGGGGCTACGAATTCAGTTAACAAAATCAAGTGTGTTTTTACTATATGTAAAATATCAACAGTTAAAATAAAAGAAATTTCCATAGCTTATACTATTGAGAACCCTGTGGGACCCTTAGGAATAAAACTTTTATAGTTTTACCCAAAGACATAAAACAAGACTTGAATAAATGAGGGAACATGATGTGGGGAAGATTCAATATGTGAAAATGTCACTCCACCACAAATTAATTTATATCTTTAATAAAATTCTGATAAATGTCCCCATAGGATCTTTTTTCTGAACATGAAGAGAATATGAAGTTCTTTGGGAAGAATAAATGGGCAAGAAGTACTTTATTATTAAATAAAAAATTTAAGCATTCAACTGAAGAAACATCAGAACAAAATACAGCAAAAGAAAAAAGTAATAAAGAAAACAATGGACTCAAACAAAACAAACAAAAAACCAATAGAGCTGATAAACACATTCAATAGCTCTTTTCTCGAAAATACAAAAAGTAATAAACAAAATTTGCCTTCGCACCATTTGCCATAAATCACAGGAGAAACAGAGTATAAGAAAAGAATAAATCTAATTTTCGTCTCAAGAGGGAAGAACATACACATGTTTTCCCTGCTAAGCTCCTCCACCGAGTCCTTGTTCAACACCAGGGTGTTTCGATTTGTCTAGGTCTTGACATGCCTAATCAGCACAGGAGTGGGTGAAGGGGGTGGCCCTGCTTTAAAAAGGGTAGGTGAATGAAAACCTGAGGACCTGACTGTTCCTAGGTCGGGTTGGGGAGAAGGTTCAATGTAGGCATGAGGGCGAGAACAGCCAGAGGCATCTGGAAGAGTCCAGACTGGACAGGTCCATGAGAGGAGGGGGTGGGGAGCAAGAGGAAGAGAAGAGAGGGGCAGAGAGAGCACTGGGAAGCAGGACACCAAGAGCCAAGTAGACACATAGACAAATGACTGGTTTATACAGGAGAAGAGCAGCTGGGGTTGGGGAGAGAGACTCAGGGGCTGGAGAGGTAGGGGGCAGGGTGTGCCAGCCTGGATGGCTCTAACAGGTTAAGGAGATGCTGGGAGAGCCTAGGGGCAGTGCCTGCTTTGTTATGTTAAATAGACACCTAGGTGAGTCATTAGCCCCAGGATTCTCTGATCTCTAACTATGAGGTTGAGCTGGAGAGGTGGTTCTGTGGTCCAGAAGACCTGAGTTTGGTTCCCAGGACCCACACTGTGCAGCCCACAACCTCCTATCACTCCCAGCTTTAGGGGAATCTGGGACCCCTGGCTTCTGAGGGCACCTAAACTCACGTTTTCATAGTAAAAATAACAAAAATAACTCTTGAAAATATCATATTATAATCTCAAGGAAAAAAATTTTAAATCTCCAAATTTGCAAAATATTTCTTTTGCAATAAAGAAATGGGTGGAATTGGTAATCCAGTACTAAATATTCGGCCCTGAAAACAAACATACAAATAACATTATACGAACTGAGCAGGTTATATTTAGCAATACATATATCTATTAATATATATGTATAATACATATATGCACATAACACGAATTAGTGAAAAAGAGGCCATGATTTGGAAAGAGAACAAGAACAGGTATATAGGTATATGGAAGGAGGACAGGGAAAAAAGAAATGATGTAACTATATTATAATCTCAAAAATAAAAGAAAAAGTATTTTTTTTTTCGAGATGGGGTTTCTCTGTGCAACAGTGTTAGCTGTCCTGTAACTAGCTTTTATAAACCAAGCTGACCTCGAACTCATGGAGATCTGCCTGCCTCTGCCTCTGCCTCTGCCTCCTGAGTGCTGGGATTAAGGGCGTGCGCCACCACTGCCTGGCCAAAAAAAAAAAAAAATTCTTTAAAAAACATAAATATTTAAGGTGAGGCTGGACATCATAGTCTTTTTGTAATCTAACCTTGAGAGTGCCTGCCTACCTTCCCCTACCTTGTTGTTGGAAGTGAGACAGGAGAGCTGGCTCACAGGTGGGAAGAGGGGATTCTCCATGAACTTGAATTCCAGGAAGTGGGGGTCACTGGGGACGATGTTTAGATCATGTGACATAGGCAGGTGCTTGATTTCATGATTCAGCCCACTAGCTGTGGAAACCTCCTACCTTCAGCCTCGGCTTTGAGGGAAGAGACACGGCTCTGAAGAAGGGGCAGATGCCAGGGCTTGTACACAAAAAGCACACGATGAACTTGGAAGAGTGTTTGTGTCATAAAGAAATGTTTGAAGAATTCCAGTTCAGAAGGAAATAAAGGCTATATCCAAGCGCCAAATCGGAACAACGTAACACAACAGGTAGGAATGGAGACAGACTGCATGCTGGTTGATTTTTACTAACAACTTGATACAACCCTAGAGCAAGCCACCTCTGGGAAGAGAGAACTTCAGCTGAGGAATTCCTCTCATCAAACTGACCTGTGGTTATGTCTGTGAGAGATGGTCTTGAGGGATGGCCGATGTGGGAGGGGCCAGAACACTGTGGGCTGCACCATCCGTATGCAGAGCCTGGGCTGCCTAAGAAAACTAGCTACCATGAATCTGAGAGACTGAGCTCCTCCTGCTTGAACTCCTCTCCTGACTTCCCTCAGTAATAGGCTGTGAGCTGGAAGTGTAAGAGGAAATACTTTCCGCTGTAACTTTCTTTTCATCGTGGTGTTTATCACAGCAATAGGAAACCAACTAGGGCATCTTGCCCTTCTTTTTTTTTTTTTAAAAAAAAAAGAGTTAAATAAAGTAGGACTCTACACATCCATACTGGTATAAACAAGTAAGTGAATTTCAAACAGAAAAAGAGAAAGCCTTAAGTGGGCGCACGCTTAATGTGGGCGCACGCTTTTAATCCTAGCACTGGGGAGGCGGATCTCTGTGAGTTTGAGACCAGCCTGGTGTACAAAAGTTAGTTCCAGGACAGGCTCCAAAGCTACAGAGAAACACTGTCTCAAAAGAGAGAGAGGGAGAGAGAGAGGGAGAGAGAGAGAGAGAGAGAGAGAGAGAGAGAGATGCTAGAATGCCAACCAGGAAGGAGGGAAGTGGAGTTTCAACTAAATGTCATTTGGACAGCTGATAGAGACCACAATTGGTCAACATGCAGAAACCACGGGGAACCTAGTTCTTATTGATACATCCAAAACATGACCTCTACATCAAGTCTCAGCAGCATCTCAGAAGAGGGAGCAGGGAGCGTCTAAGAGCCAGAGGGTCAGGGTGTTTGCTCCCAGACAATGTCTTCTGTACGTGACAGGGAAGCTGTATTCATGAGGTGTTAACAATATGGTCCCCTAAACAAGACCTACACAATGACATCACCACCTGACATTTCAAACATGGATGAGGAAAATCCCACAAGGCCCTAACCCTAGTTTTTTCAACTTGAAGCGGTCAGCACTAAACACATATGCATATAAGTAACACTAAATGTGCTCAGCAGGTTATATATGTTTGTATGTATATCTATATGTAGCAGCAGGATGAGTACATATGCACATATACAAATATGTGTAGGTATATGTTATGTATCAATAATAATGAAAGAAGAGAAGGAGCCGGGCTGTGGTGGTGCACGCCTTTAATACCAACACTCGAACTCTGTGAGTTTGAGGCCAGCCTGGTCTATAAGAGCTAGTTCCAGGACAGGCTACAAAGCTACAGAGAAACCCTGTCTAGAAAAAAACAAAAAAGAAAAAGAAGAAGGAGAAGGAGAAGGAGAAGGAGAAGGAGAAGAAGAGGAGGAGGAGGAGGAGGAGGAGGAGGAGGAGGAGGAGGAGGAGGAGGAGGAAGAAGAAGAGGTCATGAATCTGAAAGGGAATGGGGAGAAGTGGAAGGAGCAGTTGAGAGGAGAGGAAAGGAAGTAATGCTGTAACCACAGAACTCATGTATGAAATTTTTTTAAAAAAAGTTTTTAAAAAGTTACCATTTGGAAACTGGGGCCATAGTTCAGTGCTAAAGCTTGCCTAGCATGGACACAGCCCTGAGTTCAATTCAATGCACAGGGCTGAAGGCAAGGAGGGAGAAAGCTACCATTTCAAAACTGTCCTTAAGCCGTGCAATGGAGCTCATCTGCCATCCCAGCACTTGGGAGATAAAGTGTGTGTGTGTGTGGTGTGCGCGCGTGTGTGAATCAGAAGTTCAAAGCCACCTTGAGTTACAGAGTAAGCTCTAGGCCATCCTGAGAAGCATGAGGTCCTGTCACAAAAATAAACCAAACAAACAAAAAATCCAAACCTTCATAGTAGAAGGCGACCTGGTCACAGAACATCTTTAATGTGAGAGCTGTTGGCAGGGAGAGAGAGTCCTCAAGCTCCAGCCTCCTCCAAAGGATCAACTGGGGCAGATCTTCTCTTAATTAACTGAAATCATGTGATTCTCCTTCTGGTAAACAAAAGGTATTGATACTTTGGTGTTGAGGGAATGCCAGGGCAACCCAAATGGAAGAAACATGCACATGTTAGTGGCCCACAGCTTCTAAAGCTGCAAGGTTAAGAAAGGAGAGAAAAGGGGGATGTGCTGCTTAAGGAGAGCAAGGAGACATAGTTAAACCTAAGGCATGATGCTAAACATGAGATCAGGCCCCCTTACTCACCGGTCTCATGGGACAGTGGCCCATAGATTTAACGGCCATAATGTAACTGTGTTATTTTTCTGGTCCCCATGGTCCTGTTGTGATTGTTTGAAGAACATCCTGCTTTAAGGAAAGACACCTAGGTCTTAGGAGGGCCAGGGGACTCTCAAGTGGCTTAGGGCAAAAGCTCTTTGAATACAGAACTTTACATTTGAAAACATTGCCGCTTAAAAAGAGATAAAAAGAAAAAGAATGCAATAGCAGAAGAAGCCAATGACCTTAACTGAATCAGCAAACAATAACCTGCCAGTGAAAACTGAGCAGAGGGAAGAGAAAGTCCACCCACTAGGCTGCCTGCCTTTTCTCTTCTAGTGCTTTAACACTCCTCGGGCAATTCCTAGTAGCACTCCTTCACTTTCTGCTTTCTTCAGAGCCCACAGCAAGGGTTTTGTTCCAGGTCCATCTAGCTCCGTACCTCATGCCTCATGTCTTTATATGACATCTCTGTCTCTAGTAAGGAGGAAGGAGTAGATGACAGCAGACCATGAGGCACCTTGGAAGCTCTTGGCCTTCACTACATGGAAGCTGATATTCTCTCCCCCTCCCTCCTTCTTCCTTTCCTCCTCCTCCTCCTCCTCCTCCTCCTCCTCCTCCTCCTTTTTCTTCTCTTTCTTTTTTTGAGATAGTGTTTTCTGTAACTTTGGAGCTTATCCTGGAACTAGCACTTATAGACCAGACTGTCCTCGAACTCACAGAGATACCTCTGCCTAGTGCTGGGATTAAAGGTGTGCGCCACTACCTGCCCGGCTCCCCTTCTCTCACCTCTTCCTCCCCTCTCCATTTCTCTTCCCTCCCACTCTCATTCTCTCATTTCCCTGTCTCCTCTTTTCTTCTACCCTCTTCCCTGTCTTCCTCCTTTCTCACCTCTACCCTCTTCTTCCATCTCCCCCCCCCCCCTCTCTCTCTCAGATAAGGTTTCTCTGTAACTTTGGGGCCTGTCCTGGAACTAACTCACGTTGTAGACCAGTCTCTCCTCTCCTCTCCTCTCCTCTCCTCCCCTCCCCTCCCCTCCCCTCCCCTCTCCTCTCCTCTCCTTCCCTCCTCTCTCCTTTCCTCCCTTCCCCTCTCTTCCTCTCCCCTTCTCTCCCCTCCCCTCCCCTCTCTTCCTCTCCCCTCCTCTCTCCTCCCCTCCCCTCTCCTCTCCTCTCCTCTCCTCTCCTTCCCTCCCCTCCCCTCCCATCTCTTCCTCTCCCCTCCTCTCCCTTCCTCTCCCCTCCCCTCCCCTCCCCTTCCATCTCCTCTCTTCTCTCTTCTTCCCTCCCTCTTTTGTTCCCCATCTCCCTCTCCCTCCCATTGCTTTTGTTTCTCTAGAGTATTCAGTCATTAAATTGAATACCCCATAACCAGTTGCTATTCTTTACAAAGACCCGAATTTTGGATGCCTTATGTCTACACTGCAGGCTTATTGTTTTTAATTCACGGCCATCTAATTCATTATCTTCAGATCTTTCTTTTGGCTGTTCGAATGTTTGCTTTAGGGGCTATGACTTGCCTTTTGAGTAGAGCATTTAGTTAATTTAATTTTTTTCTCTGTTTAATGAGAAACACAAAACTATATGTAGTCAGTTTTTACAGTCGTGTCCCTGTTTGCTGCAGAGATCCATTGTTCCTCAAACAATCACCAATTACAGTTTTGATCTCCTTCTTGGCTCTGACGCGATTAAAACCATCTCCTCTCTACAGTGGCTCTTTCTGCTTCTTCAGTTTCCCTTCTGTTGTTCCCTGTGGTTAGACTTCGTGCACCATGCTGGTTTTGCTCTGTGGAGTTTAGTGAGGGCTCCCTCGCAGCACTGCGATATTATCAAACGCAGTGCTCTTCGGCCACTTGAAGCCAATCTGTGTTCTCTGGTGGTAGGGACCTTTCTTTGATCCAGCTTCATTAAATCAAGATTTTAATAGTTCTTTTTAACCCTTCTGTGTTCTTAGCATGTGTTGACCTGGTATTTCAGGTGTGGTAAGACCACACTTTCAACCTTTCAGGACTGGGATCCTGTTCAATTTCTTTTGAACTTCAGCTTTGTGTGCACGTGTGTGTGTGTGTGGGGGGGTGCTGTATGCTCAGTGCATACAGATTCACAATTCCTCTAATGAATTGGTGTGTGCGTTACCAGTGTAGGCCAGGCCTTTCTTCCTCTCTTAAGGTTTCCCTGCTATGCAACTCGATACCTTGATAGTAGTGTTGTTTCCTCTGTGCAGATCACTGGGGATGGAATCTTCCCTAGTGTTTGGACTTGAGAACACTGGGGCTTGCAGCTCTCTGCTTGAAAGATGCTCACAGTGGCCTGTGTCCAGCCATTTTCCCACAGGTAGATGGGAAAACAGGATAGAGGAAGCTGTGGTTTGAATGTGGAACATCCCCCATAGGCTCGTGAATGTGCACGCGTGGTTCCTGGCTTGTGGTGCTGTTTGGGGAGGTTTGGACCCCTTAGGAGGTGGAGTCAGCTGGAGGTAGTGAAGTAGGAATTGAGGTTTAATGGTTGGCACTGCTTCCTGTCTGCTCTCTGATATCAGATCTGCCCACATATGGCCAAGCTGTTCCAGGCTCCCACCGTCACAGTGAAGAGTGATGTTCTGCCCTGCCTTTCCCATCGATATAACAGGCCATACTCTCATTCCATGAGTCAAATGAAAGCCTTTCTCCTGAAGATGCTTTTGGCAGAATTTGTGTGTGTGTGTGTGTGTGTGTGTGTACAACTGTATTGTTTCTTTTTAGTTCTAATTCTGGCTCCTTTGAAAAAACACACAAACATACACATGCATGCACACACACATGGAAGATACACAGACACAAAGACATATATGTGTATGTGTATATGTACACAAACACACAAAGAGACACATACACACAGAGACACAAAAACACACAAATGTGCATAACACACGCAGAGAAACATATAGACACATACAGTCACACACAAAGACACACAGACACACACACACGGACACACACACAGGAAGATGACTCCATGCCTTTAAACTTTCTCCCCACATCCACCTTCTAGTTTTTCCTGACATTATAACATTTGGGATGAAGATTCTTCTTTTTACATCGATTCATTTTCTCTTCCAATGATTGCCTTGGGAATTCATGTTACTTTTTCTTTAAAAATTATATTAAGGGGCTGTAGATAAGACTTAGCAGTTAAGAGCACAGGATGCTCTTCTAGAGGACCAGGGTTCAGTTCCCAGCATCCAGATGACAGCTCACAATCATCTGAAACTCCACTTCCAGGATCAATGCCCTCTTATGACGTCTGAAGGTACTGAATGTATGTGGTGCATATAATACATATTTGTAAACATACACTCATAAAATAAAACACACACAAAGTGAGAAAACTATGAATCTTATTACAACACTTACAAACGCAGCTCATTAGCTTCAGTTGATAACCTGGTTGACACTTGTGTCCCATTCATTTCTTCCTCGGCTAATGCGTCATCAGAACAAAGTTTCCCGGATGACTGAGTGAGCGATATTACTCTGTATGTCTGAGTGCTTTAAAAAATGCATTCCATTCATGTTACAAATGGATCCCAGTTTTGGGCCTGAGGGTCTTTATTATTGTTATCATTATTGGTTTGCTTAAAGCAGCAGAGGAGTCTGATTTTAGCTCACCCCTCCTTAGCCTGGTCTGTGAATGCCTACTCTCAGTGCTTACAGAATTTTAAAGTTTGTCATTGACACCCTAAAATTTCACCAAGAGATTAAGTATGGCCCCCTTTGCATGAAAGGCAACCATCCTTGAATGGGGAGGTGGCTCTGTAGATAAAGTGCTTGGTTTCCAAGTCTGAGGACCTGATTCAGAGTCCCAGAACCCACATAAAAAACAGGGTGCACGCACCTGTAAACCCGGTGATGGTGAGATGGGAGGTGGACACAGGCCCTGGTTTTCCACTAGCCCGGCCCCTTGGGTGGGTTTCCAGTCAATGAAAGACTGTTTAAACAAAGGTGGAGGACACCTGGGGAACAACAAGGTTCTCTTTGCTCACACACACACACACATACGCACATGCACACACACACGCACAGACACATGCACACGAATGTACACATACACAAACACACATAAACACATGCACACATGTATACACTACACACACACACACACACACACACACACACACACACACACATCGTAATCATCCAGTTCTCATGTTTACTCTCTCACCTATTTTCCTTTTCTCTTTCTCTCCTTCCAGAAAGGTGAGAGAGACATTATTTTAAGATGGAGCTTTCATGATTATTCAGGTACACTGAAACCAACAGAGCCAACAGTGCCAACAGTAGCTGGCTGTCATTGAGAAGGCCTTCAATACAGTTCCAGAGAGGAGGACCCACGGGAGACCATGGAGCTATGAGAGGGAGCAGATGGGATCCTCTGCACCAGTCAGGAGGAGAGGAAGCAGGGGACCCTAGACTAGAGCTTTCGCTGTGGTGTCAGCAGGAAGGAACAGGTGGACCAGGTAGGCTCAGGACTAACAGGCTGCTTCAAATAATCCAGTATTCTGGGACACACATGCTCTCCCCCAGCTACCTGGTCAGTGGGTCTGGGGTAATGGGCGAGTGAGCCATGTCCTGGAAGGTGGGATGCAGATAAGTGGAAGGCTAGGGTGCAGGGTCCATCGTGAGTGATGGACAAACAGGAAGCCTGCTTGCAAGTGAGCTCTCCCAGCTCTCTGGGTGCTGTCCTCTGGGAAAGACAGGGTGCTCAGGGCAGCAGGAGGCCCACATGTCAAACGCCAGAGCCAGAAAGCAGAAAGGTATGATAGATTCCAGAAGAGTTCTCCCAAGGCCCCCAGTAATGCTGTATCCATGGTCATGTCTGCCGGGCCCTTTCTGAGAGTAAGAAAATGTTTTCTTCCCAGTGCGCTGGCTGACTTTTCCTTCTGGCCCTTACGAGAGACCCAGGCACTTCATTAGCCTTTTGTTGTTCAAAAAACCACTTTTTATTTCATTATTCCCCCTTCAGTTTTGTTTCTTTTATTGGATTATTTTTGGCTTTCATGCTTATTGTTCTCTCTTTCTTCTTCCTTCTAGTTGTTTTATTTTTAACTTCCTGAGTCGAATCCTCAGTCCATTTACTTAAAATAATTCTTGGTTTCTAATCAACGAATTTAGGTCTAGACATGTCTGTCTAGGTGTAGACTGTGCAGTGGCTGCCCTTAGCCCTTGCTGGTCTCAGTGCTAGGATGTCCGTGAGCTGATTAGAATGTCCTCACTGACTCCTACGTTGTTTGGGGGTGGGCTGAAGCTTTTCTCCTCGTTTCCAAAACATGAAACATGGTTCTTAGGGCATGGAGTAATGGAATGATTTACTTTGAGCTGTACTCTCTGGCAAGCCAGCACATGTGGTCCCGATCATACTGATATGTCGCTGACTTGAAGTTGAAGTCATACTGATCATGTATATGTGAAAGGGGCGTGGACTTCGTGTGTTGTGGCACAAAGTACTATGCGGCTCTATTTATGAAAGCTCCTATAATTTATTGCTCTGGTGTCTTGCCATCTTAATACTGGCTGGATGCTTGCTCCCGTCACTCCAGAGTGTCACCTAGCTCTGACCGTTTCTCCAAAAATTGGTGGATGACACAGTTTGTATCTGCCATGTTAGTTGTGTACAAAGCACTGGGACTACATATGAAGAGGTAATTCTGTCATTTAATCTGCAATATGTCACCAACCTCCCCTTGGGTAGCACTTGGCATATGTAGTGTTTTTTATTATTATTTAACTTTATTTCTCTCACACAGATATTCTTATTATAAACAGCTTATGGGTGAACTAACTGGTTAAAGTCACTGTGAATTCTGTCTTTGAACAGAGGCTTACCCCACTAGACACACTTGCTGTGAGTTTTGGTGTAGTTAACCTATTTCTTCAGCTCTACGTTTACATGGGGTATTTTCTTTTGTTTTTGCTCTTTTTATAAAAATTTTGCTTTATGTGTGAGTGTTTTGCCTGCATGTATGTATGTAAACCATGTGTTCCTGATGCCAGAGAAGGTCGGAAGAAGATGTTAGAACCCTGGGAACGGGAGACCTAGATGGTTGTCAATTGTCATGTGGGTACTGAGCTCGGGAGGTCTGGAAGAGCAAAGAAGGGACTGGAGGGAAAACCCAGCTCTTTATTCTTCCTCCATTCTTGCTTTCTGAGTAACTTTCCCCTCCATGACTGAACGTTATGCACTGGGTTTCCATCCTCTTGGTAGATAGATGATCTGGTTGGATAGCTCACCCTTCTGGGACATGTCCTCCCAAACCCCTTCCCTGCTAGGCAGCAATGTGTACCTTGCTCCCAGATAATGGGGTTCAGAGCTGTGAGACAAGTGCCCAGGGGATACCCATAACTTGAGTCTTCTGAACTTCACATCTGTACAGGGAGTTCTTTCTTGTGGGCAAGGACAAGCAACATAACTCCAGACAAGTGGCTAGGTGGATGGGTATGGTGGTCCTCCATGCTCCACTTACCAGTGGACAGGCTATGTGTTCGTGGCTCCCTGGCTCTGGTATGTTTGTGCGTGGTGTATGTGTGTGCGTGTGTGTGATGTGCGTGTGTGTGTGTGTGTGTGTGTGGTGTGTGTGTGTGATGTGTGTGCGTGGAGTGTGTGTGTGTGTGCACGTGCGTGTGGTCTATGTGTGTGCACGCATATGTATTATCTTGAATTTGGTGCTGGCCATCAAACTCAGAGTCTTGAGCACGCTAGGCAAGTGTTCTTCTCTGAGCCATAGTCCAGGCCACAGAGCTCAATCGGCAACAAACACTGTTTCCAGTTCCTGGCTGGCTTCCTTCCTGCGCAGTCATTCTAAAGATTGTCCTGACTTTATTCTCTTTAATGTGATTATATGCATACATTGTACGTCAATAAACAAACATATCATTTCTAGGTCTCGGGGGTGGTGGTGAGATGATTCTGGAACACACCCTTTCTGTCTGCTTGACATGAAAGTCTTGCTGTTCACATGGCAACTTTCCTGAGCCAAGTGGCTGATGTGAGCTGGAACAGCCAGGATGTGATAGGTTTGAAGCAGCCATCTTCCTTGGGGAGGAGGGACCTCCTTTCTTTCCAGGACCACTAAAAGCCCCACACCATTCTTAGTGCATTCTGAGCCTTTCTGGGTCCCTAGGCCAGAGGTCCTTGGACACAGTGGCCTGGATACCCCTTTGACTTCTGAAACACAAGCTGGCTTCACTGTCAGAGAAGTCAATACATAAAGCGACTACAGAAACAAAGGGTGCTGACAGAGATGGATGGACACAATGACCGAGAGCCACTCGAGGACTGTTTTCTGCTCTGCTCTGGACACTGAACAAACGTGTTCAGATATCTGCCCGAAGTAGTACAATGCTGGCTCAGAGCTGCAGGCTGTGAGCTCTCAAGGCCGGCAGACTCCATCCCACTGGTTCTCCGTCCTTTCCTTGCCTTTTTGAGTCAGCCAAACTGTCTGCTTGCTCCTTACCCACCAAGTACACACTAAATCCATACGGTATGTGTTTGTATACCCTTACCAGTCAGACTCTGGGCTCCTCTCCCTTTGTGTGTGCGAGCACTTGTGCCCATGTGTGTATGCATTAGAGGTCAGAGGACAACCTCCTGTGCCATTCCTCAAGAGCTGTCCACTTTGAATTATGAGATAGTGTCTCTCACTAGCCTGAAGCTTGCCTGGTAGACAGAGCTGACTGGGCAGGGAGCCCCAGGTATCAGCCTGTCTCCTTCTCCCTAGTTCTGGAATTACAAGTATGACATACCATACCTGGCAACTCAGTCTTTTAAAAAGTGGATTCTTACCAGGCATGATGGCATGCGCTTTAGTCCCAGCACTCAGAAGGCAGAGGCAAACAGATTTCTGAGTGTTCAAGACCAGCCTGGTCTGCATAGTAAGTTCCAGGACAGCCAGGACATTATAATAGACATAACTTGTCTCAGCAAAACAAAACAAAGAAAACAAACAAACAAAAGTCCCACATGGATTCTGGGGAATTGCACTTAGTATTCACACTGGCAGGGCAAACTCTTCACTCTCTAAGAAGCTCGATTTAAACCCCTTGCCCAAGTTCGTACATCTGGCACGTGGTAGAATTTAAGACTCTGATCTTTAATAAATGTCTTCTTTCTTTCTTTCTTTCTTTCTTTCTTTCTTTCTTTCTTTCTTCCATCAGGGGAGCACGTCACCTAATGTGTGTCTAGACCAGAGAATAACTCTCCTTCCATCTTGTGGTTTGAACTCAATCCTTAGGCTTGCCATTATTCTTGAGCATCTTGCTGGCCCACCGACTGATCTTGAAGGTTGGGCTGTTACGTTATGATCTTCAGTTGATCAATAACAACCCAAGTCAAATAAATTTGCTTCCATACTAAATTTCCAAGTTGCTAATGCTGCCTACAGTTAGGGGTCTGAGAAGACCTAACTGTTCCTCCCAGAAATGACCCAGCACATCCAGAATCTTCTGGAAGAAGCTCAGTGTGCTGTGTTTGAAGTTTGATCATAACTTTCATGTAGCTTTTGGGAAGGTGGGGTGCTGGGAAGCTGAGGGGGAAAGGTTGGGTGCAGAATGCCTTCTGCTGTTTGAGGCAGGGTCTCTCTTTTGTTGTTGGCTGCTATGTATGCTGGCCAATTGGCCCTGAGCTTTTGGGGATTCTCCTGCGTCTGCCTCCCATTTTTCTGTAGGAAGGCTGGGATTACAGATGTGTTTTAGCACATCTGACTTCATGTGGTTGGGGGGGTGACAAGCTCAGGTCCTTGTGCTTTATCTACCAGCCATTCCTCCAGCCTAGGGCATACTTTACATTGTCCATTTTCCCACAGGGCTCGGGCCCATTTACGGGAGATTCTTCCCACCCTCAGGCAGCTCAAGCTGTGGGGTGGAGTTAATGTCCTCAGATCTCCTGTCTCTGGGGGTCCCATTCACTGCTCACAGTATCTGTCTGGAGAAAGAACTCTAACTCCACACCGAGTGTCGGGGCCACGCAGCCTGTCCACCAAGTTGCCCAACTGCAGCTGTTTGGAGAAGGTCTGCAGATGCTTGGCCACCAGGGAGGGGATGTCCAGCCTTCCTCAAGTCCAGGCACCGACTCCTCCTGCAAGAGGCTTGGGCACTGGAACTCAGCCTGGATCTGGACTGCCTTGCCTGTGCTCTCCTTGACTTCAGTTGAACCAAATGAGCCCCCTGCTGTCTGCAAGCTCTCTCTGGTCCAGAGCCAGGAGATCCTTACCTCCCCCAGGCCTGATTCTTTCTACTTAACTCAACTGCTCTGACAGATGATGCTGTGATTGACAGAAACTGACTTCCAGTCCTTTTCCTTGGGTGAATGCCTTTGTGGACACTGAGAACTTACTTGTATTTTTCCTTCCAACAAAAGAGGTGAATCAGTCAGGATGGGACAAGTTATGCTTCAGTAACAAATCTCAAATCTCTGTGAATTTAAACAATGAAGACTCCTTTTCCTCCCATGTTTCATGTCCATGGTGAACTGGGTAGAGGTTTGCTCAACATCTTCTTTATATGAGGTCCAGGCAGATGAGCCATTTCTTTGGGGCATTGTTGGTTGCTGTGGTGCGAGGTGTTATCACGGACAATGAAACACTTCCACCTGGAGGTGACACAAATCACTCATAACATGAGGTATGCTTGGTAGAAGGCAGGACACAGACCCTTCAAGATATATGAAGTGATTAGGCGAGCGCCTTTTTCTGAAAGGGTGAGTCGACGCTCTCTGGAGTGGGTGGTCAGAGGTCAGTGGCACTTGGAGAGACCTGTTCTCCACATCCACATACTTCCTGACTTCAGAGATGCCTCTGATTCTGTTTGAGTGCTGCTGGTCACAAGATACGTGATGTTGAGCAGATTGCTTAGCTGTTCTCGGCTCAGTGTCTCCAGTATATCATCTGAGGCACTACAGCTGGTGTGTGCCAAAGTTCTTAGTCACTGGCTCCGGGTCCACAGTGCCTGTGTCTGTCCAAGTCTTGGCCTCAGTGGCAAAAATTTGTTTTAGAAATACCCATACAGACAAGTTGGTAGACAATATTCCTGACCCTACTTCCCCATTTCCCTCTCTTACCCCAAGCCCCACTTCCTTCCAGGCTCTCTGTCTTCCTCGAGTCCCAGCTCTAGTCTGGCTGGATAGCTCAAAACTCACTCTACACACCTCTGTAGTTCTCTGCTAAGAGCTAATGGCAAAATTGCTCAGAACATATGCAGCCCAGATTCCTCTCAAAGCCCTGCCTCAGATGTTTGGACCCTTTCAGTCACCAGAGTCTTCCAGGCTCCAGACTCTTGCTACAGAGAGTGGTCCCAGCCTTTTTGGGTGGCCCTGGACTCCAGACTTCATCCAGAGCTCCTGGGCTGCAATGGGGCGGGTTCTGGGGAGTCCATGCCATGGAACAGAGGGAAAGGCTACAGAATACGTCTAAAGAGGCAAAACAAAGTCATTCATCTTGGGCTTTAGTCATCGAGTTGCTGACTCAGGAAAGCATGCTGTGTTCTCGGCACCCAGCCTTTACATTAAAACCGGATGATTTGTGAAGCCTAGACGTGTCCCCACCCACTTCTCTGTCCCTTCAGCTGCCAGCATCAGGCTGTGGGTTCTTCCTTTGCCTTTCTTGGTGTAACAGGTGTCCACAATTCCGGCTCCATTTCTTTCTGGATGTACCTTAGTCATGGGACCGGAGAAGACAGGTCAGTCTCCCAGAGTCTGTTGGATTGCATCTGGCTCAGGCAAAGCTGGCTTCTATGTCAGCAATTCCTTTTATATGTGGTCTTTCTTTAGTGGCTCTGTTTATTTAGTGCTTAAAAGGCTGGTCCTTAAGTATTCCCCTTGCCATTCTCTCAAATTCCAAATCCTCCCAAGTTCCTGGGGAGATTTGACATTATATGTTCAGTGTCTTCCACCTTGTTCCGTCACCCTCTCCTGCAAGCAAGTTCTTCTGACAAAGTTTAAGATTTACTTCTTTTTATTTTATGTGTAGGGTGTTTTGCTTGCACATATGTATGTGCACCTTGTGCATGACTGTGCTCACGGAGGTCATCAGGTCCCCTGTAACTGGAGTATTAGATGTTTGCAAGCCATCATGTTGATGCTGGGAATCAAACCCAGGTCCTCCACAAGAACAAGTACTTTTAATCCTGAGATGGGCAAAATTTTCTGGAGATGTAGCTTAGACAGTAGGTACTTCTCCAGCAGGCACAAAGCCCTGGGTTCGATGCCCAGCACTTCATAAACTGGGGTTGGTGGTGCATGCCTGTTAATCTCCACACTTGGGAAGTAGAGGCAGGAGGATCAAGTTCAAGGTCGTCCTCCACTACCCTGTGAACTTGAGGCCAGCTTGGGATACATGAGACTCCACTGGCAAGGGTGTGGAGCTGAGATTTGCAATTTGGGGAGCTAACAATTTTCTCTTTCCCTACCACAGGTGGCCTGGGAGGATAGCAGAGTCAGCCTTACAAGGTGGCTTTTCAGACGATTTGAAGCACGTCTCAAACCTGTGTGGTGTCCTCAGGAATTCATGTACTAAAACCTTAGTCCTCAAAGTCCCATGTCAATGACACTTGTGAGTGGGGCCTTGGGGAGGCTATTGGGTCACAAAAATGTCTACCTCTGTGGGTGAATTCCTTTGTAAATTAGTGGATGATTCGGTTATTGATGATTCAGTTGAGCTCAGCTTGTATGGGGCGTGCTCTGCTGTGCTATAAGCATACAGACAGAACTGCACTGGCAGACGTGTGTGTGTGTGTGTGTGTGTGTGTGTGTGTGTGTGTGTGTGTGTATGTTGGTGGGCATGTGAGTATGTGTGCCTCTGGAGATTAGGGGGCAGCTTTGTGTATTGTGCCACAGATACTGCCCTCCTTGTCTTCTGAGATGGTGTCTTATTGGCTAGATCCTGATAATTAGGCCCTGCTGGCTAGTCACTGAGTCCCAGGGATCCACCTGTCACCAACCCCCAACCCAGCATTGGGATTACAAGCACATTCTACCATGTTCACTTTTTAATAGGGGTGACAGGGATTGAACTCAGGCCCTTGGGCTTGTAAGGCAAGCACTTCACTGGCTGGGATATCTCTCCAGCCAAGAAAAATATTGCTTCTAATGTAAGGAGAAACTCCATACATTAGAGCCAAGAATGGACTAGTGGGCGGTGGGAAGATGGCATTCATGGTTGCCTCAGGAGTCACACCTTATGCTAAGATACAGAAGGGTACCTAATGTCTCAGGTGTAACTCCCACTGATGGTGAACACTGAAAGGAAATGTGATGTCTGGGTACCACCCTCTCACGTGTACCTTCAGGGTTAACATCATTTTGAGGAAGCTTGTAAGTAAACCAAGTGACACTTTATTTTCTTGGATTATAAATGGCCTGTCTGGCCATCCAGACTGACAACTGGGTAAAGGACAGCTAGGGTGGAATCTTAGGGGGCCATTGCCAGGTTCAGAGTCAGGGCAGTAGGGCATGGCTTGTTGAGAGAGTCTGGCTCACTACTGTAGCAGCCTTCGGAGTCCTTCTGCCTACAGTCTTTACTTATCCTGTCCACAGGACAAACCCCATCAGCCTGGTCCTTTACTCATCTGGTGAAGGTCCCTAGTATGTACCGAGTCCTCTTAGTCGGCATCTGGAGTACACAGGTATAGCCTTCGTGGGCTACCTTGTTGCGGCCCTCAACCGGGTGCCCACAGCATGAGCCTTGCTCTTGTGTTCTTAGCTGGCCCCACTTACTGTCTGCCTCAATTGCCTTCTGTGCTACTACTCTTTTTCTTCTTGGGTCACTCCTACCTCTGCCCTTCCCACCCTCAGGGGTCCTACTTTGTGTCCAGTGGAAAGGCTAGGGCTAGGGTATGGTCTCTTGAAGACCTTGTAAGAATAGCCATAACTCTCTGGGATGTTCTTCCTCCAGATGCCCTGTGACAGTTGGCATGGAGCCCCCAAGAGTTTTGGGTTTGGATAGAGGAGACATATAGAGAAAGGATGCAGCCCTCATGATCCCCTTCCTCCAGCCCCACCTGGCCTCGCACGATCCCCTCTTCTTTTCTGCCCAATGACATTCAAGCCCAAGTCTTCACCAAGTCCAGAACTCTGTTCATGGTATGTACTGGGAGTGGAACAGCTGAGCCACATGGGAGGGCTGTACTCAACTTTTGAATGAATTCAAAGAGTTTTTCAAAGCAGTCGTAGTTTTACACCCCCTTCAGCAGTATAATAGAGCACGCACTCTCTGCTTATGCACAGTGCTAATCCCCCTGTGGTAGGGCTCGGGTATTATGGGTCACCACACTGACATGAGGACAGAGCTAGACACAACGGGCAGTGTTGCATGGCTCTGTGTTCTCTGAGTTCGCAGCTTTGGGACTGAAGAAGCAACAGAAGCTGTGGGATCTGTTAGGGCCATTGTAAACGGGACACACGACTTCAACGGGATTAAATGAGAGTGTGGGTACACACCCATTCCCACAGTACTGAGAGTTTCCTATCTCTGGACAGATAAGCCAGGACTGGAGCACCGCAGCTACATTCTGATGTCAACCCCTAGGCAAGGAACTCAGAGCAGCTGCCCCAGGGTTTGGCTTTCTGTGGTCATGCTGTTTGTACCTAGTCAGAGGCATGGACTTCGCCCCTCTCACTCGCCCTGGGGTTTTCCCATTTCCTTTGCCACTGCAGTGGGCACCAGCTGAAAGATCAAATCAGTCAGGAGAGACGTCTTGCAGTTTGGCCTCTACTGGATTCTAGAGAGTCTGGTTCTTGAAAATAACCTATGTGTCAGAGATGCACCCCATACATTTGTGCCAGCTGGAGTGGGGCTTTGTTTCAGGGGAGCCAGAGAGAGAGAGAGAGACGGATTATTAAGGGGACCTAGGGAGCATGTCCAGAGGGCTCCTATAGAGCAAGGAGATGCCACAGAGCTGGTGACAGAGTCTCATGACTCAGTGGTACTCCACCCAGCTGAGGATGTGGCTTTCTAAGGGACAATGCCTTCTTACACTTTCCATGGCTCTGGTGGAGAAAGCCAGGGCTCTCTGGCCTGAAGCAAACATGCAACTTAGTAGATAATGAACTGAACCAGGCTTCGGTGTATGTGTCTGTCCTCAGAGGAGTCCTTTCTTTACCTGAAGGCCTTTGGATTTTATTTTTCTATGTGAAAATGGGACTTGTAAACTCTGTTTTTAGACAGGTGACACCCAGAGGCAGGGGTGGTTTAGGGAGACAGAGACAGAGACCCTTAGATATGGGGTTCACAACTCTAATAACTACCTCAGGGGACAACTTCACTCTTGACATTTCTGTCCTGGGTACTTTCACTGTGTGTTCAGTAGGACACCACGATGTGATAATGCTGGCTGAATGACAGATGAATTTTCCTGTGGTACTGCAGTGAGATGCAGGAGAAACGACACCTTCTCAGAGAGCAACTGCGAGTTAGTTAGAGCCTGGAGTTGTTGTGTACAGTGTGTGAGTGTAAGAGATGTTTGTGTGGTGTGTGTATGTGTGTGCGGTATGTGTGGTGTGTGTGTGTGTGTGGTATGCGTATGTGTGTTTATGTATGGTGTGTGCGTGTGTGTGTGTGTGTGTGTGTGGTATTGTTGTGGGTTTTTATGTATGGTGTGTGTGTGGTATGTATGATGTGTGTGTGGCATTATGGTGTGTATGTGTGATTTGCTTGTATATATGTTTGGTATATAGGAAGTAAGGGGAAGAGAACCAGGTCCCCTCTTGTCTTCTGTGCCTGGAGAGTTCAGGGATGATGTTGTCCAGTCACTGCTCAAGGATCCTTGGGGAAGAAGGGTGACAGCGGGTGGCAGCATAAGAACTGAACAGCATTGGCAGGGCACTGGAGGGCCATCTAGAACTGACAGATGTAAGCAAGGCTGTCTCAGAGACCTCAGGGTTCCTCCCAGAGTGGCTAAGACTATGGCAGGGGACTATGCAATCCCTCCCCATCTTGTACCTCTGCTAGGTGGTGCGAGGGGCCACTGTGCTGGAAACTTGTGCTGGCTCTGAAGGCCAAAGTCACCTTCCATCCCTACTCTCTCACTGCCTGCTGCTGGGGTGGGAAAGCGGGCAACATAAATCCTTTCTCGTCCCTGTCCCTTGACGCTTGCCTGTGCGGCTGTGGGGAAGAGGCCCTGGCAGCTATAAATCAGGGGCCTCCTCTGGCGGCCACCTTCATCACGGTGCTTTACGGCACTGACATGGGCCAGGATTTAGTGGGCTCAGCCTGGCTGAGGCTGTCCCCTCCCCTTGGAATCGAGGCCTCTCATAAATCCTGAAGATGCTCATTTGCATATTCATCTGCATGCATTTGCCCCTCGAATTACCCGCCTTAACACGCATAGACTTCAGAATTGGAGTGGGACTGAGTCTCTCCATGGTTCCCACTGGAGAGAAAGGAAACTGAGGCCCAGGGTGGGCAGAGGCACAAAGGAAGGCGAGGCGGAAACAGGTACCAGCCAGATGCTACTGAGAGGAAAGTGGCTGTGCTATATAAGGCCAGGCAAGATGTGGGGGTCGGAGGGTTTTCACAGGAAGGACCAAGGAAGAGCTCTGCAAGACAGGGAGGTTTCAGGGGGGTGGAGCAACAGGGAAGAGCCCAGGCACTTCAGCTCACATGGGACTTCTGTAGGAAGAAGAGAGGTAGAACGGAGGGTATATGTGACCCAGGAACCCCTGCCCCAAGGCACATGGAGGCTTGAGCAGGGTCACACAAACCAGAACCCTCTATAGCTTCTTCTGCTTCCATCTGTTGTCAGTAGAGACCAAACCCCTGCCTGGACATACATGGCTTGTTGGCAAGGCAAAAACCTGGTATGGACACACCAGCACGAGCTACGCTATGCTTCAGGGACATATTCTCTGGTTCCCTGTGGTAGGTCCTGTCTAAGGATGAAAACCCACTGGGTCATACCCTTGTGTCCCACTTCATCAGGTTAGGACCCAAGAGTCCCAGAATAGCTCCTCCAGGCTCTTGGGCAGAGACAATGAGTAAATCTTGGCCCTCCACAATTCCCAAGTTTCCTTGATCTTCTAAGGGGAGCCCCGGGCTGGAACTCAATGTTCCCAGTTAGGTCTAAGCCTGGCTAGTGACCAGGACAGGGAACTGCATGGCCCCAAGAGGTTGCCATGGCTCCGCTGCCTGCCCCTCCTGGTGTTTCCCAGGGACTCATAGGAAATGGCATCCCAGCAGAGGCTCTTGTTTCAGCTTCTGGGGCAGGGCAGGCTTTTGGGAGAAGCGGCTGCTCTTGCTGAGACCTCAATCCAGGTTAGACTTCTCTGTCAAGCAAGTCAGTACATTATGGTATCCAAGTCCCAGGGAATCCTCCTTCCACCTCCAATGTAGAACACCGAGGGCAACACTATCTGCTACTGCTGCTCCTGGTACCAGGGGCAGAGCCTTCCTTGCAAAGTTCCTCTCCACCCCATCCCACAGGACAGAAACAGATGGAGACAAGAGGGACTGAGTGTAAGAGCCATGCCTTTGCCCCATGCCTTCAAAAGCCAATCCAGGGCTTTGTCCTTGCAAACCCAAGGAAGCCAGGGTACGGCTGCAAGTGCACAGCACCTTAGTTCCAGGAGAGAACAGGCATCAGGATGGACAGTGAGGAAGAGACAAGCAGGTGGACGTTCCTGAATGTGGGCACCGTAGCATGGCTGGAAGAAAGGGAAGGCCATTCAGAAACAAGCTAGTCCTTGTGCTAGGGTCTTCAGCAGGAAGGCCTGCCTGCCCTCAGTGTCCCCACTGCCACCTCTCTGCAGAGGCTCTGGGGCTGCTCAGTTTTCTCTTATGAATTTTCCCTCTTGGGAAGACAAGAGGGCCTTCCCTCCATCTACGCCAGAGCCCAGATCAAGAGGGTGGTGGAGATGTGGAGGTGTTATGAAGTGACCTGGGAGAGGGCAGTGACTCTAGATCTTAAACTCACTCCTCACCTGTACCGTTGTGTCTCTTACGGAAGCCAGAAGCCAACTTCAGATGCCTTCCCCAGGAGCTGTCCCCCTGTTCTCTGCGTCAGCATCTCCCATTGCCCTGGTCTTTCCTGAGTAGGCTAGGCTGGCTGGCCAGTGAGCCCCAGAGATTCACCTGTCTCTTTCTCCCCAGCTCTGGGATTCTGAATATGAGCCGCAGCATTTCTACGAGGGATCCGGGGGATTGAACTTAGATCTTGTTTGTGTGGGGCAAGCACTTTCCCCACTGAGCCATCTCCCCAGCCCTCCGTGCAGTCGTCGAAGGCACTGTGAGAATAAAGCTGTTAATGCAGGAGGGGTATGGCCTCCGAATCTTGAGGACAGTGGGATCACAGAGCAGGAGACTGGCTTAGAAGACCTCCCCAGAGCCTCCCAGGCTGACATGTGCTGGGATTCTTAGAAAGCATGCTCAGATTCACAGACTTCACGGCGGCCCGGAGACAGTCTCAGACGGGGGCCCCCCATCTGGAAGCCTTTAAGGGGCTCCCTCCCCCTCTTCTGCAAATAGCTTGTTCCCAGAAAACAGGAGGGGAAGTTACCCAACAGCAGGCTGGGGCTTCCTGTGGGGTTGCTGCCCTCCCCTGCCTTTGCCGTGTGCACCAGCTCCCAGGCCCCTGCCAGACACATGTCACACACTTGGTCCCTGTCATCTCTTCCATGTCTTGGGGTCATACGTCTCCTCTTCCAGGAAGGCCCCAGGAGTTACCCCTCTACTCTTGGTAGCTTCTGTGTCACCCTTTATGGATGAACACCTGGCCTTGAGGTCTCCCTCTGTTCTACTGTAGTCGATAAGGGGCTGAGAGTCTCTCTTGTAATTGTCTTAGATTTGTAGTGGCAGATGGGGAGACAACAGAGCCAGATAAAGTAGGTGGAGGAGATGCTGAAACACTGGGAGGTTGTTTGGGACCCCTGGCTCTCCTCTGCAAGTCCAGTAGTATGTGGCACCATGCCTGTTTTGTTGTGCCTGTTCCTATGGATAATAAAGTCTCGACTTCTAGTTAACCCTGGCACAGCTGAGGAAGAGGCTGGAAGACAGGGAAGCACAAGTCTTGGTGAAGCTGGCTGCAAACACAGCAACTACTAGGCTTTGGCTGCCTTAACTCAAAGATGAGGAGAGGAGCATCTCGGTGTCAGAATTGAATTCATATCACCTTGGAGATGACAAGGCTCAGAAGCTGGGAAGGAAGAGAAGGTGAGCCTGGAAACACAGCGCTTGGTGTGGCTGGCAGGGAGGAAGACAGGCTGTGAGCTGACGGAGGAGCTTTCTTGAGCCTCACTCTTTGACTGGACTGCAGGTCAAGCAGCTCCCTTGCAGGGTGTGCCATGAGAAGTTAACTTATCTTCAGTCGGTCATTCGTTATTTAGTAACATTATCGTTTTTGTGTATTATGCTGTTTAATTCCCTCAAGCAATGCACGATGAACCTGGGATACAGTGGAGACACAGCCCGAGGCCAAGGTCTTCAAGGAAGGGTGATCCTGGACTCTGGCATTTTCATACGAGATGGGATGGTATCCACACGACTCTCCCTGATTCCTGGAATTCTTGTTGGGCTTGGAGGTAGAGGTGTTCTGGTTCTCTGGGGGCAGAAGGGTCCAGGGCTCCAGACTTCCAAAGGTTCCTAGTCTCAGCTGCTGCAGCCTGGGGGAGAAGGGATGGGCATCACAGGTTGCTCTGTTGGGGCCACCCTAGTCAGTACCAGAGTCCAGAGAACTCACAGGTCTCTAGGGGCACTCCGTCTGAGAACAGGGTGGGGGGTAGGAAGGGGGCATGTGTGACCAAGAATTGTAGCTTCAAGTGAGAAATAAGCAGGAGCAGATGGGGCCCTGAGCACAAAGTTTCTGTTTTCACGCAAATGTCTGGGACAATAAAAGTCACAGGGGGAGTCGGGGGTGGGGTTGGAGGGGAACACAGAGCCTGGGTGGGGGTGCAGGCAGAAGGTGCTGTGTCAGCACTTAGCACTCATTAAAATACTTTCCATCCAGTAGGTTGAGAATCAGGGTGGGCTCTCCAGCCCCTGCCCAAGGCCCTTGGCTGGTCTGCAAGGACCTGACCCAGCCCAAGAAGGCAGGGAGGGGTCTAGGCCCTGTGCCCTAAAAGGACATTTAGGCAGCAAGTGCTCCTTAGAACTGATTGCATTTCCTGGCCTTTGATGGCCAAGATCAAAGCGGGGCCAGGCCCTTCTGGCCTTTCAGCTCCTGGCAGTTTCTGTGCCTGCAAGGATCCAGGCTGTGTGGTCAAGGAAGCTGGAGAGGGCAGGCTAGCCTGGCGTCCACAATCTGAATGAACTAGAGTTCTCTCACACTGAGGCTGCGGGGACTGCAGTTATGGGCACAGGGGGTGGTATTTACTGTCAGGAGTCTGTTAGTTATCCCGGCTCTGTGTCCTTGGGAAGGTAGGAGTGCCTGTGGTGGTCCCACGTGTCCCTAGTCAACACAGGAGCTGTGTCTCAGGGCGACACTCTGGAGGGATGACTGAAGGTCCACCTGGCCATGGCGAGTTTGCCTTTCATAGGGTCCTGGTGGGGGCACTTGGGAATGGTATAGAGGTGGAGGGATCCCCATTCCCAAAACATCCTCCCCATGGCTCCCGAACTCAGCATCAGAAGAGCCCTCCATCTTGAAGTAGCTACTGACTCATGTTTTTGTTTTTACTTGCCCTGACCAACTGTCACCCAGAGGTCACTAATGATGAAAAATGGCCCTCTGAGCAATCAGGGATGTGATCATGTGACAAGCCTCTCAGGGTTTGCCTTCTGTGTTTGCGAGAGCTGGGCCCTACACCTCAGGCTGCCTTCCTGGGAGCCCTTGAGAGGGCCTTGGGTTCAGACAGCTGCTTCTGCTCAGATGAACCACTTCTCCCCTGGCTCCTTTTACTCAGATGTTTGTCAGCTGCTGCCGACTCAGTTTCCCTGAGTATACAAGAGGCCCAGGAAGACGCAGCCTTGGCATAGTGGGTGGGCACAGAGGCTACACGAGGATGCAAGGGAGGCAGAGGATTATGCTGCCATGTACCTGCAGGTCCCTGAGGTCAGGGTCCTCTGGACATGGGGGCATTGGCGCTCTTGTGGCTGAGTGCCTGCAGCAAGCCTGGCTGCTCGGTGATGCCCAACCCATGTGGAGAGGATTAGGGCCCGGAAAGACCCATTTCCCCCCTCTTTCTTCTTGGAAGGAGGATCAAGGGGACCTGGTGACAGCCCGGAGGTTCTGGGCGTGTGGACAGCCCCACTTCCTGTCCATCTCCCAGACAGCTTAGGAGATGTACGCCATCTGTGGCAGCCCCCTGTCTCAAGCTCACAGCTTGCCCTCGATGAGACACCAGGGGCATCCTGCCTTTTTATCTTGAGAGCCTCCGCCTGGTAGGGAGACCAGGGAAGTGGGCTAGGCCTTCCTGGAAACATGACAGCCAGGAGGGGTGGTCCAGCTTGGGCTATCTGAGCAGGGCGTTGCTTTTAATCCTAGCATGAAATTGCACTGTGACTTTCTTGGGCAGGGCCTCTGACCTCAAGCCTCCCTCTTACCCGCTCCCCCCACCCCAATGAGTTGCCATGTCCTAGACTTGGTCTGTAGCCAGTGCCTGCCTCTGATTTCTTGAGAATTTATTGGGAACTCACAAGGAGGGAAATAACCAGTCTTGTCCCATTCTAGCTCCTCAAACAAGGCCAGGAGCAAGAGGAGTGTGAACTACAAGGAACGTGGTTTACAGAACCTGGAAGGGTCCAGCCAGAATTCGGGGAACAGGAGGAATGAGGACTGAATCAGTGATTCCTAAGCTGGGAATGTGTGGGGTCACTCCCTGGCCCTTGACCCAACAAGGCCTTATTCTCTTCTGCTCTGTGTGATATATTATTTAAGTAGTGTGCGTGCGTGTTAAGGGTGTGGTGGGAGTGGCACTATTAGGAAGTGTAGCCTTGTTGGAGGACGCGTGTCACTGTGGGGCGGGCTTTGAGGTCTCTTTTACTCAAGCTTCACTCAGTGTGGCTGTCAGTCAACTTCCTGTTGCCTGCGAGATGTAGCTCTCCTAGCTCTAGCACCCATCAAGTCTGCCTAAAGGCCGCCATGCTCCCCATGATGATAACGGACTGAACCTCTGAAACTGTAAGCTGCCACCTCAAGTAAATGTCATGGTCATGGTGTCTTTTCTCAGCAATAAGAGAAACCCTGACTAAGACAGAGTGTACTCAGGAGCGGAGACCGAAGAGTTCCGATACTAGTGTGTCTGGAATGGGACCCCAAGCCTAAGCTGCGAGGTCCTCCTCTCACCGCTTCTCTCCTTTTCCTTCCTTGAATAACGCCTCCTTCTCTTCCCCATCCTCCTCTTTTCTCCTCTCCTTCCTTGATCCCCCTCTGCTGGGATTCCTGAGCTCAGGAGAAGGCTGTGCTTCTTCCTTTTCTGTGGACTCTCAGCATGGCTGGGTGAGATGTGGCTGGGCCCTCGGGAGGGCGGAGACAGCTGGTCAGCAGCCCACAGGAGTGTTTGGAGGACTCTGCATTTGGTCTCCAGGTTGTTTCTCTACCAGTAACCCTCGTTGGAAGTGACTTAATTTTGCCAGTGCCACTCTTCCATCAGCCCAGCAGGATGCTATCCTGAGCAGTAGAAGCAATGGTGGCCCCAGACCACAGAGAAGCTGTGGCAGAATGAAGCAGAAAGAAGTGTCTGAGCCCTGTCTCGGGAGGAACTGGTATGGCTCTTTCAGCTGTCCCTGGGATTCACGTTTACCTGTTTGCACCCAGTCAGCCTGCATGAAACTGTGCAAATCTGTGTACAGACGCCCATGAACTGGTGCAGGGGGAAATTCACACATGCACACCATGCATGAACATGTGTGAAGTGGTGTGGGGATCACATATCTGCATATGTATACTTACAGACAGACGGAAGACTTGGCTGCAAAACCAAGACCCTGTTCTGCCTCCCTCCCCCGCTCCCACCCCGACACCCTACCCCAGACCTCAAACTCTGTTCCCGGGGCCCCGACAGATGAGAACAGAGAGTCCCCATGTCTTACTATCTGGAATAGTGGCTTCTGTTGGAATCTCCCCCCTCTTTTTCCTGACACAAACAGCCTGTGGAACAAAGGGGACCGGGGCTTGGATTATTTACACAGTCAACATCAGGCAAGTTGTGGTCTATTTAAATTCTTCTTTATTAGGTCGGGAAATTCCATGGCAACTACTCAGGCAGCTAGGAAACCTCCAAGACTTAAGCTCCCAACCTCCAACATGGCCACATGGCTCTCAGAATCCTGCTTCCCTGTCCCCCCTCCCACAACTGGCATTCCTAGATTCACCCTTACCCTTCCATCCCTTAGCCCAAGCCTCATCTCTTCATCGCCACTCATTCTGTCTCCCAGCCTGTACCCTGCATCCAAGATGGGTCCTGTCCATCTCCTCTGAGTTACAAGGGCTGCTGGGTGCCAACCTCACACGCACCATCTACTCCTATGTCTCACCTACGTCAAGGCTCGGAGTTTGAATCTCTTTCAGGTCACCTGGATTGGCTATTTGAGCAGGGAAAGAATGGTTCTTACCAGAGTGCTCCAAATGTATTTCATAGGTTACCTGAGATGAGCAGAAGAATGGGACGCTTATACTTAGGCGTGGGGGTCAGGGGCGGGGAAGTGTCTCTGACATTGCTCCAAAATATCAGCTGGGACCTGTGGTCTATGGCAGCAGATTTGTCTGAGATGAAGTGAAGAAAGGGCAAAATATCAGGTCCCAGGTGATGAGGCAATGCTGGGCTCAGGGAGCAGGTGAAGGGTGGATCATGTAAATGAGTGGGCAGTCCTTGAGTTTATGACAGGCCCCCTAGGGAGGGTCTGGAGGGCAGTCTGGCACTGACATAGCTAGAGCCCAGTGTGAGATACGATCTTCAAGCTGTGAGACCCAGAACCTGAAGCAGTGCTGGCCAATCCCCTAGCAGCAAACCTCTTCTGCTGCCTTAGAGCAGCCCAGAGAAACTTATGGAAGCCTTCAAAGGTGGAATGATTGGAGAGCTCCCGGCACAGATGCTATAAGATCAGGTGACCCTTCAAGTCCCTCCAAGGAGCCAAGAGGGGCCTGAAACAGAGAGACTGAAGACAAGGAGAACTCCCTGACTACAAGGGTCTTCAGAAAGGACACCCTGCATGGGAGACTTTGTTCTTCTCCTGTCAGAAAGCTCCTGGAGAGTCAGGGCACTGAGGAGAGGGGTGAAGCCCATAAAGGAGCTCTCTGCATAAGTCTGCCAACCCAAGTTTGATTTGTGCTGTGGTGGTCATGTCCACATATGTAACATACACACGCACACACACAAGTGTGCATGCACGCTCATGAGCACACACACCAATGGTAAATTTTTAACAAATGTTAGGAGTCAGACATGCCAATGGCAGGGGAAATCTTAGGAATAGGAAGGAAGCTGTGGAGTGGAAACCCCCAGGGTGTCCTGGGCTCCTAGGGAATCTGGGGAGGTAGTCTGTGACCTTCGGACTACCAGCAGAGTCCTATTCCAAGCTGAAACACTCTTGTCACAGCAAAGATCCATAGTGAAGTAGGGTTTTCGCTTATTTCAAGGAGGGAGCGATTCATCTGATCAGAGGATACAAAGTTACCTTACCACCCTGTGCTTGGCAGGCAGACCGCAGTGAGAACTGGCTTAGGACATCTGAGCTAAGCTCAACGATCCGTTTATTTTTCTCCCTATTACCCCAGCTCAGAATCTGTACCTACCGTGCCTCTCTCAGGGAGACACATATATTCCGGTGATGAGGGGCCTGGTAAGAGGAACCATAGAGGGCTGACGGGGCTTAGCTCAGAACTTCCAGTAGTTAGCTGTGCTAGAAGACTGGAGACAAGGTCAGAAACTGCAGGGCAGCAGTTGCCTACAAGGGGATTGCAGAAGTACCAATGACCTGTCACTCCTAGCTACCCCTGGTGAGGCTCTAGCCCTGGTGGAAGCTGTTAGCACTGACGGGCAATGCATTCTCTCTAAGGAAGGAGGAGAAGCTGTCTCAGATGGCAAACAACCACCTCCATCTCCAAACAGCAGCTGGGTGGCTGGGGGAGAGGACCCAAGAGCTTGCTGCCCATTATCACCTCGATGTGGGCCCTGCCCTCGAGGCCTGTCCCTGCTGCCACCTCTGGGCCTGTGTTTCTGATTAGCTGGACCAGCTGGGCGACATTAGTTGCATTTTTCCAGGATGAATCTTGGTTGTAACTTCCTGCCATGGGTCGGAACCAGCTGCTTGCCTCTGCCGCCTGCTTTTCATGCTACCCCAAATGCCCTTGCTCCCTGCAGGGCATGGGCTCAGGGCTAAGGGCTCAGACTCCTGAAGTGGGGAGGTGAAGCCACTTACCAAGTACCCCGGTCATCTTCCTCCTGTTTTCCTGTGCTTTTGGGGAGAGGGGAGATGGCATTTCATCACAGGATAGTGAGCTTCCCTTCCTGCAGGTGGTTGATTCTAAGCACAAGAGAAAAAGCCTTTACACTCAATATGACCTGAAACTCTGGTCAGTTCTTCAGACCTCCTAGTATGCGGACAGCACAGGGGTAATCCTGACATTCCCCTGCCCCAGGAACACATAAGGAACACATAAGGCATAAAAGATAATGTGTCAAAGCCCCACGCAAATTCCACTTTGTTTTCTGTGAGTTTGATTCTCTTGGCTTGTCTTGAGTCCAGTCAGACTCCCAGTGACCAAGACCTCAGCTCCCAGCCTGGTGCAGCCTCTGTGTTGTGCAAACAATCTGGCATTCTGGTTCTTACTGTTCACTCCTTACGTCTCAACCTGTCCCCACCCTTGGCCCATGCTGTGACTGGGGACATGACTTTGATGCACAAAGCTCTCTGAGGCCTTGTGAGGCTGTTGGCAATGTGTGAGAGCCATAGACAGCAGAGACAATAGCTCACTTCCGCATTCCTTGTACATAGGGCACTGTGGGCAGAGAGACCCCTGGTAGGTTGATGAGCATGTGCAGGAATTCAAGCCATAGGTTTCATGTGAGAGGCTTTAGGGACCTCAGGCAGTTGAGGAGACTTACTTGCTGTAGGGACATGGTGGATGCTATCCCTGGGGAGGGAACCCTGTGCTCCAGAGTAGCAGCCACTGGAATGGCTGAGAGCTGATGCTTGTAGACATGCTGGTATCACACACCAGGCTGGGTTGATGCTCTTTTGTGGCCTCAGTGTCTGGCTATGGGTTAGAGCTGCTTCAAGGTCATCAGTTGTGGCTTATAGACTTGGGGCGTCGACAACTGACTTTTGCTGGGTCACTGCAGGACATAAGGCTCCCATCCCACAGTCTTTGCAAGAAGCCTCTGTCTACTGCTGAGCCTCCAAGATGGGCCCCTTCTCTCTACATGTCCCCAGAGGATTCCATTACTCTTTTGGGGGTGTAAATGGGTCAGGAAGCGTTGTCCCTTCTTCCAGAAGTCCTTTTGGGTTATGACACATTGACATACAAGTCACAGTCTCTGTTGCCCTGGGTCTAATGATTTTATTCCTTCAATTCTTCAGTTGTTTTAGGCGAATGTGAGCTGGCTTGTTAATTATCTGGAAGACCCTGCCAACAGCTACATGAGACTATGAAAGAAACTTGTGTCTGTCTCTCACGGTCTGGGATGCCTTGCTGTCTCCTGGATGGCCGGTGGCAAGGGCTATGTGTACAGTCAGTAATGGGAACACAATGTTGGTTTGCCTGGGCCATGTCAACACGACCCCGAGGCTGGGTGGGCCAACGATGGAATTTTGCATGATTGAGAAATTCCCTCATTGAAAGAAAACTCTTCCAGCCTCCGTCATTCACCTGCTACTTGATTGCAGGTTCTTAATTGTCATCTGCTCTGGTGCTACAGGGCAAGGCCAGCAGGCACTGCAGATCATCCTCCAAAGGCAGGTCTTCCCGGGTCCCTTTGAGCCCCCTGGTGGTCACTGCCAAGCTGTGCTGTAATCTTCAGGGCTTCTTTTCAGTGGACGAGACCAGTGTCCTTTCTTGTCGATCCTATTACTACCAAAGGCCTCTTTGAATTTTCTTGTATGGCTCACCAGGCATAAGGCAACGGTCAAGGTCAAAACCTACCACTCTCTCTCTGCAGGGACCTTTGTTGGGCATCTCTTCCTAAACATTCTCACTCTGGCTTGCCTGGCCCTGGTGAACGGATTGCTGAGCTCAGGGCTTCACTAAGATGACCTCCTCTTCACTAAGGCTCTAGGGAGGAAGGACCACAGACCAAGACAAATCAGAGCCGTGGGGAGCAGGAGATGTCATCTTCTCCCGCTACAGGGTTGGGTTTTCTCCTGACATCTAACCTAATGATGTATTCCAAGGGTAACCTACTCTGAGATGAAGAAATGAGGCCTTCATTGTGACAGGAAGATGGGGGAAGGGCAGGTTCCTCTGCTTTGGATGGGCACATGGTTACTTCCTCAAGTCCTCTGCCTAGCAATGGCGACCTGGGTGGGGGAGGACCTGAGAACGCTGTATTCTCTCCATCAACAGTCACTCCCCTCCCCAATACATTCCAAAGGCACTCAAGTCCAAAGATCATGGAGTTCTGGCTATCCAGGCCTTTTTGGGTCTAGCCCCCAAGACATAGCCTCCAACCTTCCATAAAACGGTGTCCTACCTTACCACAGGCGCCCAAAAGCATGGAGTTGTCTCAAGGCTCGCGCACGGAACAGCTCTACATGGATTCGGTGTAGGCTTTGGGCCCTTCAGTGGTCTATGGGACTGTCTATCAACTCTGCTTCACACAGTCCCCCAAGTCAGAGCTAAAACTCTTGGACTTCCTCTTCAGCCCTCTATCAACCACTGTTCCCGCACAGAATTCCACAGTTCCCCAAGAACTCCCATAATTTACAGACTCAAGGAAGTCCAAGTCCATATGGAGAGAGTCACATTCCTCCTCAGAAGCCACTTAGTCCAGAAAGGGAGGGAGAAAGGGAGAAAGGGAGGGAGGGAAGGAGGGAGAGAAAGGGAGAGACCCATGGAAAGTAAAGCAGTTTGTGAAGTCCAGTTGGAATATGAGAGTAGCCAGCTGTCCCCAAGGACAGAAGGGCCCTCAAGACACCTCAAGGCAATGTCTCCTAGCTTATGTTTTCCCAAGGTGGTTTTCCCAGAACAAAGGGACTACTTTTATTTAGTTTTTCCTCACAAATTCAAGCCATCTTCTTAAGGAAGTTCTGAAAAGTTGAAGACTTTTAAGGTGATTTTTGTTCCCCCCCGACCCAACCTTCATGATCTAGTTTCACTGTCCGGGTAATCCAGGGCAGATGAGGGATCCCGACCCCCATGTCATAGGGGAAGAAGCCAAGACTTAGGGAGGTTGTATGCCACTTTTCCACTAAAGATGGCAGAAGGATGCAGAGTTGGATCCGCCACCTGCAGCATTGGGTGCTGGGGGACAGGGAACCCCATTAGGATGGGGAAGCAGAAGAGCAAGCGTCTTCTAGGGCTCACCAGGCCAAGCCAGACTGCACTGGGATGGGAGGAGTTAAGTGCCACCCTGCATAGACAAAGTCATCCCTCCCTCACCCTCCTTTTCCACTCAGTTGACCTTTAAATCACGGCATCAGCTGCCGTGCCAGACACGCTGTGATTTCCCTACTCCATCTGCCGCGCCTTTCCCCTGGCACCGTTGCTGTGCTCTGCTCCCTCCTCCACACTCTCTCTTTCCCATTCCACTGCCCCAGAGCTGCCTCTCTCTGAGTCCCATTCAGAAAATCCCAGCCAGCAGGCCTTGCCACAGGTGGCATCTGAGCATGGCTCTCTACTGCCTCTGCTCTCTGAGAACCTCCATCCAGGCTACCCCAGTCCCTCTGTGTCTAAAATACACCTTCAAGGGACTGCCCCATTTTGTTGCTCCTGGGGACCCTTTCTGTTCCTCTCTCTCTCTCTCTCTCTCTCTCTCTCTCTCTCTCTCTCTCTCCCATCCCCGTGTGTGTTTGTGTGTGTAATTTTGTGTGTGGTATACTTTTGCCGTGACTGTAGAACATAGCAGACATTAAATCTTATTGGTTTAATTTTCTTTCAGATAATAGTAGAGGCTTTGATTTTTTTTAAAAAAAAAGAGCTATGGAAAAAGTGTTAAAGAAAAGTGGAACATTAATCAAGGGCTCTGATGAAAGGAATGAAAGTGTTTCCCTGAGAGCCCAGCATGCGCAGCAGCTGTGTGTGGATATTTAAATGACATTTTTCATATGTTGCTGTAAAAAAATCTCTTTGAGTCGATTCTGGAAATATATTCCAATTTGTTACAATGCCAGTGGTTTTAAAATTATTTAGAAATAAAATGTGTTTATGATTTCGGCTGTACTCTGTGTATTTGTCGGCTTCGGGCCTCTTTCCTGGGAGGAGAGCCTCACCGATTTCTCAGAAACACAGGCTTGTCGGACAGGAGCCATGGGACTGGGGGCTCCAGGGATGCAGGCTGTGTTCTGTTCTCTGCGTAGCTGTTGGCTTGACACATCCTTCTGCCCTAGAGGTTTCAGCAGACACAGAGCACACTCAGGTGAGAAGGAAAAGTGACAGGAATGGAATTGTGTATTAAGAAAGTTTGGGGTTTTGTTCTGTTTTGAGAGAGAAAAGTGATTTGCTTGTAGTCCTAACTCTATGTGTAGACCAGGCTAACCCCAAACTTGGAGTGAGCATCCCACATCTGCCTCCTGAGTGCTGGGGTAGCAGGTGTGTTCCACCATGCCTAGGGGGTAAAACCTTTATTAAGAGATGTAATTTATGTTGTAAATGAGAGTGGAATGCAGGCAGGAGAGAACAAATTTCAGAGCCAGGAGCCCCTTCCAGTCTCCCCAATGTGAGACCAACCATCCTACCTGGGCTGCAAAGACCTGAGTCTCAGCTCACATTCAGAGACAGCTAGACTGGGACCACCCTACATTGTGCCCTGATGACATCTTCCCAGGGATTCCTTTCATAGGCCCCTTGGAGCTTTCTAAGCTCCTCCCCTCTGAAAGGCTGGCTTCTTTCTCTCTCTTGCCCCAGCCACCTTTGGGAATGTTGGTCAGACAAGTGTCAGGGAGAGGAGACACCCCAGAGGCCGGCAGGCACAGTGCATGCTGAGATTCTCCAGCCCTGGGTCTTCTGACCAGAGGGGCCATCAGGCAGCAGAGTGGAGGCACTTTGATAGGGCGCCATACAGCAGGGGCCATTGCAGAACTCCCTCAGGCTCAGGAAGACAAATGTTTGGTCTGCATGACCCCAAGGTTCCCTAGACAGGCCCTAGGCCCTGCTAGTTGGTCTTGTCCCCGCTGACCAGTTGGGGGCACACTCTCCTCAGTTTTCTATCTCTGCTGGGCTTGTCATTTGGACCAGGAGGAAAGGATTGGGTACTATGTCCCCACCTCTTCCGAAGGGGTCCCTCAAGGGTTGCAGTGGGTCAGACCCACTTTGACACCGTCTTCCCAGGCATTTTTCAGACTCTCGAACCCCTCCACACCCTTCCCTGCTCAAGAGAAGATGTTTCTGAGGAGAATATAGTCTGGAGGAGGGGAGACACCTATCCAGATGGAGACAGAACACACGCATGTCTGCCCCCTCCCTTCTAATCTCTCTTTATTCCACACGCTGAGGTCTACACCTGCCCTCTACAAAGAACCCAACCTCAGAGTCTCTGTCCCAGGAAGAATCCTCGTTTAGACTCAGCTAAAATTCTCTTTTCTGTGCTCCCAGCCCTGGAAAACCATGTGAGAGGGTCTCCAGGGTGCTTTTGTCCAGTCATGGCTCCTGTTCTGTGGGTTTGTTGTTAAGGGGCGGGGGCAATGGAGGCAATGCTGGGAGCCAGTGGGACTCAGAGAAGATTCGGCTCGCACCTGTAGAGAGAAAGCCTATGGTAGTTCTAGCTGGTGGCTTGGATTCAGGGGACAGGTCAGCATCATTCTCTTGTCTGAGATGATTTCAGTGAGCTATGAGAGGAGACTGTTGGGGTTCCCCAGGAAGAGTTTCACCATCCCAAAGACAGAGTCCGTGGACACATGGGGAGGTGGGACCTTTGCCTTTCCCCGGGGACAGCCATGCCTCTGTGAGATGTGGAGGATCCTGCAGCTTCTGGGAAGGAGGACTATGAACTTCTCTGGAGTGTGGAGTGGAACCCCGACAAGTTTCGGAGAATACAGGGTGATGAATTCCTTACTTAATGGGTTAGAGGTGAGACGTCCCACGGTGCTCACTAGGGATGGGCAGGTGGGAGCAGGAGGTAACCAACTAGAGAAATTTTGAGCCACAAGAGTTTTCCTGAGAAAGTGGCCAGAGATGGGTGACCTGCAATGTTTCACTCATAATTGGGCTCAAGTAAGTTTAAAGGCATGAAAGTTGCTACTGGGGTGATAGGCCTGGGCCCAACACAGATCTTCACCTACAGGTTAATGCCAAATGCCTGATGAGGGGCCTGCGGTCATGGTCTCAGGTCTGTACTGGGAAGACTGAGACAGGGTGTGGCCTGCCTCATATCACCAAAGTCTCTTTACTTTTTTCCAAAAAGAAGTATGTTTTTCATTGTGAAAACCCCTTCGTGAGATTGCGCACAGGCATTTTTCTACTTCTCAATAAGGTGAAATTCCGGTTTTCACTTTTATGAGCACATGGTACTGTAACTTCCTCTGGCTGAGTGGAGACAGTGGGAGACAGTGGCCTCTGGTGGGAGCTGGCTCCTGGAAGTAGTGGGGATGAGGAGGTACTATGTAACAGTGGGGGCTGGTAGGATGCACAAAAAAGGAGCCTAGAAGACAGGAGAGGGGGAAAGTGTCCTTCTCCAGCTGACAGTGTCATGACTGGCCTGAATTACCTGTAGAGCTAGCTAGCGAGTCACACATTTCCAGTTCTAGCCCGAGCCTCACGAGGAAGTCAAAATCCTGGCAACTGGGGACTATGGTTTGTTGCTTGTCTCATGCCAGCCAAATCAGAGAGAGAGGCAGAACCCAGGCGCTAGGACTGGTTTGAATGCCTAGCACAGGACTAGGGATGGAGCTCTCTTACAAGCTTGCTTAGCAAGCACAAAGGCCTGGGTTTGATCCCTAGTCCACACAAACCCAGTTTAAACTGCAGGCTTGTAGCCTCTGCCCTTGAGAACTAGAGGTAGGAGGGTCAGAAATTCAAAGTCATTCTCAGCTGCATAATAAGTTCAAGGCCAATTTGGGCTACACAAGACCTTGTCTGGAAAAATACAGTGTTTAGAGCTGAGTACCCTTTTTGATCTGTATGATCACTGTACCCATGTACACAAATACACATAATTTAAAATAAATCTTAAAATGGTGTTGTTTATTTCTTGCTGACTTACTTTTAAATTTGTCTGTTTTGTAGGCAGATAGCATTTGTTTTACTAGCTGCAAGTGGTCCTTACATATTAAGACTATTAAACACAATAGCCTGAGATTTACAAGATCATATCTCAAATAAATAAATAACCCCTAGTACACTTGGGAATTTTTGGACCTGCCTCTGAGCACTAATGAGAAAAAAGATAGATAGATAGATAGATAGATAGATAGATAGATAGATAGATAGATATAGATGAATAGATAGATGAATAGATATAGATGATAGATAGATAGATAGACAGACAGACAGACAGAGATGGATGGATAGATAGATAGATAGATAGATAGATAGATAGATAGATAGATATTGAGTGCAATAGGGGCTAGGTCTTGGGCCCTGATCCTTCATAACTCTTGGAGAGTAAATATTCCACCAACCTAGCTCTCAATAGCACGATAAACTATCTTAGTCACTCTCCCCTCCCCCTTGCTGTAGAGACGCAGTTACTTAGCTCCCTGATGCTATTGTCTTTCTATCAACACAGCCTTAATAGTGGATGTTTTTTTTAAATGGTTAATCTGTTGGTTTACCTAGACTACAGAGCAGAGGAAGGCCTTAGTGGGAGAGCTTCATTTCAAAGGTTGAAGCCCAGATCTGCCAGTGCAGACAAAGCTGAAGTGTGGCAAATGAGGATTGGAAAAAATACCCAACGATATGTCATTGGTCTGGGTGTGACTTCCTGCTAAAAAACATGGCTGAGCATCTGTCAGTCAGGCAGGGCATCTCAGGATAAGTTGGAAAGAAACAAGCTGTGCCTGGCCTAGTACACAGGGAGGGAAGGAGGGCATTTCGTGTAAGCATCTCTTCCATCAGGGGTGAGGTCTTCCCTGGCTCCTGAATACATGTTGACTGTGTGATTGATTGGAGACAATGGACATTAGCAAACCTGGTGCCGGGAAATGTTAGGAGAGGACTTCTCTGCATTGGCCCTTTTGCTAAGCTTAGAATCCTGACACCTATGTGTATGAGCTTGAGTTAGCCTCTTGTAGGACATGATCCTGTGACTTCAGGAAGGAAACCCAGGGTGCCCCATCAGACAACAGTGAGGATAGCTTTTTTTCCCCTCTCAGTTGATGCCATCCCTGTCAGCTGACTGTAGACATAGGACTAACCCCTGTGCAAATGAACTGAGCCAACCCAGATCAGAACTTGCCCAGCTGACTTAAGAACTACTCGGTGATAATTCTTGAATCATTTAGTCTTGGGGTTGTTTGTTGTGCACAAAAATCAACTAATTCAACTCAATAACCTATTGTGTGTACTTGGTAAGGAGCTTCAGAACTGATCTGAATCTCACAGACTAGTACAGAGAAAGTAACCAAAGAAAGTAGCTAACTTTCAGTGCAGCTAGGTAGCAGTCAGGGGAACTGATGAAGATGGATGGTAGGAAATACAGATTTTAGTAATGGTACAGATGATAGGTGATGGCAGTAAGTAATGGTACCTGAGATGATGTTGGTTGGTAATAAGGATGTCATGAAAGGAAGGAGCTGTTGACTGTTCATGGTAACACTAAGGGTGTGGATGGAGGTTGATAGCGATAGAGGGGATGGCAGCAGTGATACAGATGGTTTTGGTAGCAATGGTAACAACTACCAGTGATGGTAGTCACGATCATGGTGGAAACAATGGTGACAGGGATAAATATGGCAGTGGTGATGAGAAAGGTGACATTTATTGGTTGGCGATGACAATGATAGTGAGCTCGTTTCAGGATGTATGCGCTGCCTGAGACCTAACAGCTAGGAAGACAGTAGTGATGGTGGCGATAATCACAGTGGTCAGGATGCTGAAGGCATCAGTGCTAATGGTAATTAATGGTGACGCTAGTCTACAGATGTGCCGGTCACTCGCCATCTTCTCATTTAATAGGACTCCAGCCTGGCTCACATGCAGCAAAGCTTTCCTACGTGCGTGGCTTCCTTGCAGGGTTAAGACAGAACCTTGTGTGTGCTGCTAGACAAATGCTCCACTGCTTAGCATTCCCGCCCTCTGAGTGTTACTCTCTGTGTTCCCAGTCTAACACCTTTTAAAGCAAACCTGAGGAACTAAACTCAGGATAAAAAGAGGCTATGCAAACAGCATGTCTTCCCTCTGTGAAGGAAGACTGAGAAAAAGGCCCCTGGTGCATGCAGAAAGATTGGCCTGACGGTGGGGGTAGGTGACATTGGCCTAACGGTGGAGGGAGGAGGGGGACACAGCTTACTTCCTTAAGATAGAAGCCTAGGTCTCTAGGAGCTCTGAGACCTGCTCCCACTGTCCTGGAGACAGCCTCACAAGAGGGAGAATGATACAGGCTGGAAGGAAGTCTCTAACCCCAGATGATCAGGGTGGCCACCAGGGCCACATGTGAGGAAAGCCTCCAGGGGTCTGCAACTCAGTCTGGATGGGCTTGGCGCCTCTATCACATCTGCCAACAGAGGTGGGAAGAGCCCACTGTGTCTTGGCAAGGCCCTGGCCACTCTCAGAGTGTGAACCGGCGGGCGAGGAGAAAGTGAAAGGAGATGCCGATGACAGGCTGCAGGCGTGAGGGCCAGTGTGATCCACAGAGCCATGTGGAGGTCAGACATGGTGAGGACAGGAGAGGCCAGAACCGTCCAGCTGCACTGCAGCTGTTTTCAGTGACCGGTCATCCAGACCTGGCTGAGATCTGGGGCTGCTGTGGTTTTATCACCCAGAGCTGGCCCTTCTGCGGATGGGCTGGATGTGGTCTGTGCTGCCCTGCTCATCTCCAAGACTGTTCTGTGAGTGCAGCTCCTGTGTCCCAGTGAAGGGCTGGGAAAGTTCTCCCAGAGAGCCCTTCCTGAAACGTGACCCTTGAACCTAGGACAGGTCTCAGGGTCAGTGGGGAGAGAGTAGAGGAGGAGGCCACAGGTGGTTCTGTGGATAAGATCACCGGTCTAAGCATGAGGACTGAGTTCAAATCTAAGCACCCATGTTTTTTGGTTTTGTTTGTTTGTTTTTTTCCTAAATCCCGGAGTGGTCACAAGTGCTTGTAACCCCAGTGATGTGGGAGGTGGAGGCTGGAGGGTGGCTGAGGCCCCACTGCAGCCATATTAAGGTTTTGATCAAAGTGTAGCCTGTACAAAGGTACCTGCCTGGGGTGGGTGGTGGTGGAGTAGGCCACAGTTGCTTCTCAAGGGCTGTTCCCGCTGTGACTGCATCCTTCCCAACAAGTGGGCATTTCTTTCTTAACCCGCAAAAAGACATCTGGGCTAGTAGGAGCCTGGGTTTAACTGCCATTGGGGGTGCTTTCATTGCTCTAACCATCCTGGTCTTGGCAGAAATGAAGACATTCTGAAGAATCTCCTCAGCTGCAGAGTAGAAATAGGTTGGGGTAGGTGGTGGTTTTAGTAAGAAGGGCTGATTGGAGGGACTGTAGGGCTCACAAAGGGACTGTAGGGTGCACAGAGGGACTGTAGGGTGCACAGAGGGACTGTAGGGTGCACAGAGGGACTATAGGGCTCACAAAGGGACTGTAGGGTGCACAGAGGGACTGTAGGGTGCACAGAGGGACTGTAGGGTGCACAGAGGGACTGTAGGGTGCACAGAGGGACTGTAGGGTGCACAGAGGGACTGTAGGGCTCACAAAGGGACTGTAGGGTGCACAGAGGGACTGTAGGGTGCACAGAGGGACTGTAGGGTGCACAGAGGGACTGTAGGGCCCACAGAGGGACTGTAGGGTGCACAGAGGGACTGTAGGGTGCACAGAGGGACTGTAGGGTGCACAGAGGGACTGTAGGGTGCACAGAGGGACTGTAGGGTGCACAGAGGGACTGTAGGGTGCATAGAGGAACTGTAGGGTGCATGGAGGGAAGACTGGGCACCCCCTGGAATTCCATCAAAGACAAAGGGGTTTCCATTCTACCAAACAGATTCTGCACTCCACCCATACTTGCTAGGCCATTTTTTTCCTTGCCTAGAGTGCATCTTGGGCTGGAATTTTGATTCTACTTCATCTTCATAAGATTTAAAAAAAAAAAGGGAGAAAGCCAAGTGTGGTGGTACATTGTAATTCCTGTACTCAGGAAGATCATGAATTCAAGTTCTGTCTGGGCTCTAGAGCAAGGCCTAAGATGAAGAAGAGAAAGAAAGGGAGAGGGAAGGAGAGAAAAAAGAGAGAGGCATGCAACTGTGTACACACACACACACACACACACACACACACACACACACACACGGGGATAGGTATCGCCAAGGCAGCTGGTACCAAAGGGGTATGGCTGACATTGAGACCCACATTTCAGGGCTCAGGGCCAGGGAGCCCTTTTTGGCCGTTGAGATTAAGAATTTGTGAATTCTGGAGACCTAGGATGACTTAGAAAGGGATTCCCAAAGGCCCAAGATATGTGTCTTCCAGCTCACACTGGGCAGCAGGCTAGAAAGCCAGCCTTGCAATCATGGTGAGGGGACCAGTTCAGTCCAGTGAAGAACAGAGTTAGGGGTCCTTCTGTGCTCATTACAGGCAAGTCCAAAGCCAGGACTGGGGACTGCGGGAGAGTGGCCTGTCTCTAACCTGAGTGTGTTCTTAGTGTGGACTTAGTTCATGATACTGTCTGTTCACGGTGAAGGGAATGGGTAGAGGTGACACCCTTCAAGTGAGAGAGGACACAGCTGGAGTCCCAAACCTCATAAAACTCATCTTACCATGATCAGGGAAGGAGAGCAACTAGACAGGAAGGAACCCCAATGAGGTGGTGGGCATGGGTTGCTGGACAGGAAGACACTTCTCTGGAGATGTGTCGCTTGTGGGCTGTTTGAGCTCCATAAAAGCATGAAGTGGCCTTGAAAGGAGGTAGGAGAAGGAACACGGAGATTTGGGCCAAGAGTCTTTTGAACAAATGGAAGTCACAAGCCAGATAAGGAGTGAAAGTCCAGAAGGGGTGGGGAGAAGGGGCCTGGCTGTTCCTGGGAGACCAGACCACCTTGGTAGCCTCTGTATCTCTCCTTCAGAGTTCTTTGTGGAGCGAGGTGAGGAACACAAGGCCACAGGCTCCCCAGGGTCGGGAACACATGGATAAGAAATTGCCTTCTCCTGTGTTCTGAGTGGTGAAGGCAGAAAGTATACTTGGATTTGCACTCCCTAGAAAGCTAGCAAGAAGAAGGTGCTGGGGAGTGGAGAGGCTGTTGGCAGGGGCTAGAGAAACCAACTCTCTTGCCAGTGTTTATTAGGTTTCAGAAGCTGGTCCATCCAGGTATCCCTTAACAATGATGACCTCTATAAGGAGGTGACCCCTGGACATCCTTCACTCGATGTGGAATGAGGAACCACTATCTGGAGTCCAGTGAGAGCCACGTGACTGTTAAACCTGTACCCTGCAAGCTGGGGCCATTCCCCAAGGCTGCAATAAATAGTGGGCGCCCAGGAGGAGAGTCAGAGGCTCGAAGACTCATTCAGGCAAGTGGTACAGGGAGCTGCATGAGGTGGCCCTGACAAAATAAAGCAGTCCATGGTATGAGAAACTGTTGTTTGGGGTCTTTTTGGAAAGACAGTGACTCTGTAAACTGGCGAGTGACAAAGGAGAGACTCCAGGTGTCTGGCCATGGTGTCTTCCCTAGCTGTTTCCTACCCATCCATAGGCACATTTTTTTCTCTAGTCCTTTTATGATGGGCTTAGTCTCTGCACATTTATACGTGCATTCATTCATTCACGAATTCATCAATCTGTGTGTTCATTGATATTTCCATTCATTTATGTGTTATCCTTGATTTGATGCATTCACTTCGTCATGTATTCATTCATACATTCGGTTAGTCATAGTCAGATGTTGAGTCATACATTCAATCACTCATGTATCCATCTGTGCATTATTCAATATACAGTCATTCATGCATTCTCTCATTTATGTGCGTATTAATCCACTTATGAATGAGTTAATTAATATGTCTATTCATGGACTCATTCTTTTATTTATTTAATAAATATGGTTATTTGTGGCAAAACATGAGAGGAGAGACTTGGAATAGGTTAGTGAACAAGATGCCTTCAGACCCCTGCCCACAGGGGCTTGTATAGAGTCCGCACAATTTGATAGAGGGTAGGCAGGAGGCAGCCAGGAGTCTGGGAGCAGGGTAAGGGCTCTGGCCATTGAGCTGGGGCTTGGGTTACGGATACTTCTCCTCTAAGAAGCCTGGACATTGAATGAATGCAAGAGAATCTCTAGGCAGAAAACAAACGTGGTGGATACTGAGTCCTAGGCTCAAAACAGAGCCAGTTAGCAAACTGTGGGCACATGGCCCAGGCTGCAGAAGGAGGGACCTGGAATGTTGCTGTCAGCTTTCTATTACAAATACCAGAGATAATCACCTTGTAAAGAGAAATGGTTTGCTTTGGATCATAGTTTCAAAAGTTCTCCTCTGTGATTAGTTGGCCCAGTGGATCTTTGGCTACTGCTTTGCTCCCTTGCTTTGCAGCTACTGCAAGGCAGCACATCGTGGCGGGAGCACGAGGAAGAGCAAATCCGTTCACGCCAGGGCTGTGAGGGGAGAGCGATCAAGAAGAAAACCGACCATGATCCCACAGTCCCCTTGAAGATACACCGCTGTGACCCTGTACTAGGCCCTACCCCCATCCACAGTCCCTTAGAAAGCTCACCTCTGGTGATTCTGTTCTAAGTTCTACCCCTAAACACTGTCCATCTCCCCACGGTACGATCCTCAGCATCCAGGGGTCAGCACATGGATATGTGGGGAGTACTCAGGAAGCAAGTCACAACACCCCTGCTTCCTCTTGTTCCCTGTGCTGGGGAGAACAGAGGGATTGGAGCTGAGGAGCTGTGTTCAGAGCAGAAGGGTGACTGTGTGGCCTGAGGGTACCCCAGATCTCCCTTCCTCATAGGGAGAGGCAGAGAGGAAGTGAATCTCAGACTAGTGAAGACATTGCCTTTCTGTGTGTTTCCTGAGAGTCCTTCATCCTAGAGTGCTCTTACCTGCTTTATTTTGCATCCTGGGTACCCTGGTAACTACAGTTTCATGTTTGTTCCCACAGCACCCGAAAAGTGGTGTGTGTGTGGGGAGAACTGGGTTTGCCTTCTGCCTCCCAATGAGCACCAAGAATCTTTGGCCAGCGAGACAGAACCCAGTGTTAAAGAGACAGCTGTCAATGGCTCTGCATGCCGGTTAGGCTGAGTCAGTCAGTTCCATCACACTGCAGAGACCCAGAATGGGATCAGGGAGGAAGAACATCTCAGACTTAGCCTCAGATGGGCATGGAGAAGAGGAGGAGCTGGTGGGTCAATTTCTGTGGTCTCAGGGTCATGGCTGTGATTGAAAGGATGTTAGATGTAGAAGAGAAGGTGGAATACATGAGACCCACCTCTCCTTCCTGTTCAACCTTGGCTCATGGGGGCTGTGGGAAGCTGAGAAAATTCAGGGGACAGAACTGACTGGTGGCCTCAGCCTGCAGCAGACAGGTATGGAAAATGTCCTAAGTTCTAAGTTCACGTGCTAGGCTTATATGGCCAATTCAGACTGATCGGAGTCCTGTAGTGTCAGGGCATGGACTTGCTCAGAGTCACTTTGACCTCTCTCGTTCCATCACCCTCATGCTTTCTGTCTCTCATCCTAGGTCTCGTCCTTCTCTTTAACAGGTCTCTCCCCTTGAGACCCGCTTTGCTGTGCGCCTCTCCTGTAGCCCTCTATTTTCTTCTTGACGAGCTCCCTGGGAAATCTGTGACCAGTGTGATGATTGCCACATACGTTCTAGAGAACTGGACTCCAGAGATCCGCTGCTTGATTTCCTAATACCCGCATGACCCCTCACTACCAACATCTGGGTGCAGCTCTTCCTGATGGCTCATTGTATTTCTTTGGGGACATGGGTGGAAGTAGATGCCCCCATCCTGGCCCCATTCCTCAGCAACCCCAAGGCTGCCTGAGGAGGATGGGTACAGGCAGACTCCTGGCTGACTTTGCTCCTTGTCACATTCCTGGCTGTGAAACGAACTTCCAAAGCCCTGGGGAGATGACATGAGTTTGTTTGTTTTTCTCTTGTCTCCACTTCAAGGGCAGCACTGGCAAAAACAACACTCTGATGAATTCCAGCTCTTCCCTCCTCTATCCTGAACAGGAGATTGACCTTCCTCTCTCTGAAGTGGCAGCTCAGGAAAGAGGAGTTGAAGGACTGTCTTCTTCCGGATGGCCGCTTGCTCGCACTGATCTTCTCTTCTGTGGGGTAAGTTACACTGTCACCTGCTGCTAACAAGGCTCCCACGCCATGCTTCTGGGAGAGGCACAGAGACTACTGTTTAAAACTAAATGCCATGGGAAGGCAAGCCTCCACCCAGAAGAACGAACCCAACAGGCAAAGCTTTCTTGACATCCTCCCATACTGTGGCTGAGAACAAGCCTTCCTGAAGTAACTCATATCCCTGTACAGGTGTGCTGTGTTGAGCCTTTAAAAACCATTACATAAAAGGCTTCCCTCTTAGCTTGGAGATACAGCTAAGACTCATGGATTGTTTGTCTATCATGCAAAAGGCCTTGAGTTCAGCCCCCAGCACCACACAAACTAGATATGGAGGTGCACACCTACAATCCCAGCACCCAGGAGGTGAAGGCAGAAGGACAGGAAGCTCAGAGCTGTCCTTGGCTACCGTTTGCTTAATAACAGACGCAGTGAGGAAGAACTGTAGCTGGGGCCTGGAAGTCTCCCCTGTAGTTTTCAAAGTTGGCTTCTTAGGACCAGGGACTATACAGACAGATGACTGTTGCAACTATGGAATGGTACTTGTTAAAAACCCAGTGCACAGGCTGAGTGAATGGTTGAGGGCACCATAAATGCAACCTCTCTCTCCGCAATCTAGCCAGGGCTGGGACTTTCCATGTGTTTGGACCTGCTGTTGAGGCCTGCCTAGGTTCCAGAAGGGAGAGAAGTTAAATTGACCCCCACAGGCAGAACTGAACCTTACTTCCAGGAGCCTTGACCATAAACTGCAGAGGAACCCAGAAGCCACGGAAATGACAAGGACATTTCAAATGATAGAGATGAAGCGGTGTTTGCAACCATCTCTCAGAATCTCAGAGAATAAAGAAAGATGAGCCTTCAACATCCTGAAATGGAAGTTAATTTCAGAGAAAGAGAGAAAAATCACTGAGTGCATTTGATTGTGCCTCAGACTTTGACCAGGACCCAGATGCTTACCTGGGGTTAAAACTGTCACACGAAGTTGAGTTGGGTTTCAGAGCTCTCTCGGGTATCTGCTTTGTGTTGGTCATGGCGGATAGTGTCTGGCTGGTGAGTTCTCATGAGACCGTCTGCTTCCGTGGTTCTTCCACTGTGAGCAGACAGGAGTGCTTAGGTAGTGTCTACTAACCTCATCAATAAAACACAGCCCAGGTACTACAACACCTCACCACTGTGTAGCCACTGCTCGTCATGGCCCAGTACTACAGGACCTCCATGGAACTTACTGAACCTGCTGAAAGTTCAGGATGGACTGTGACGAGCCGGGCCAGGTGGGGTTGACCAGGACAGCCTTCTCAGGGTTTGCAAGGACAATGTGGAACTTGGGCTGCAGAGAAGTGAAAAGTTCATCTTGCTTGTCAACTTGGTTTGCTTGAGAGTCACCTAGGAGATTATTGAAGCACATCTCTGGATGTGTCTGTGAGGGTCAGAGAGGATGAACCAAAAGAGCTGGAGCCCAGTGATGGTTTCATGTATTCACATGAGAAAGATGTAAATAGAGGGTGTGGCCAGGCAGTGGAGCATTTGCCTCACATGCAAGAGGTCCTAAATTCAACCCCCAATTGCAGGGCATTGGGGGTGGTGAAAGAAAGAAGAAAAATATGAATGGATTACTGGGAGGTAGCAGAGTGGAGGAAATTGGGGCCTAGCTAGATAGGGGAAATAGGTCCCTGGGACACATCCTTGAGGCTGAATTTTGGCCTGGCCCTTTCTTGCCGTGGCTCTATTCTGCTTCCTGGCCTCCATTATGCAAGATGCTCTGCTCTACAGAGCTGTGCTTTTATTGACTGAAACCTCTGAAACTGTGGGCCCAAATTGACCCTTCCTCCATTAACTTGCCCATTTGAGTCAGAAACTTTGTCACAGTGCTGCGGAATCTGACTAACCCCCGGTGTCATGGCGGGGAGCTGGTAGGAAGGAGCAGGCACTGGAATCAGTTTTCTCTGCCATTTTATTTTATCCTGGTCCTTGTGTTTCTTTCTTGATGTTCAGTGTCCAGAATATAATCTCTGCCTGCTCAGTCAGTCCATTCATTTAACATCTTTCTTGTTATAGTTACACTACTGAGTGCCCAGGATGCAACATGAAGAAGAACCACTTTCACTCGCAGGAACTCTCAGCCCAATGTAGAACTTGGAAACCTAATAGAACTCTCCCACCACCTCCTGTGATGATGGGAGAATCTACCTATGCCATCCTACCACCTCCTGTGATGATGGGAGAATCTACCTATGACATCTCACCACCTCCTGTGATGATGGGAGAATCTACCTATGCCATCCCACCACCTCCTGTGATGATGGGAGAATCTACCTATGCCATCCTACCACCTCCTGTGATGATGGGAGAATCTACCTATGACATCTCACCACCTCCTGTGATGATGGGAGAATCTACCTATGCCATCCCACCACCTCCTGTGATGATGGGAGAATCTACCTATGCCATCTAATGTGGAAAATGGTAACCACATGTGGCTGTTAGGCACATGAAATGTAGCTAAAATAGCCAAAGACTCAAATTTATAATCTCATTAAATCATAAATAACTTTTGTTTAAATAGGCATATGTGTCTAAATGAGAGCCTTAGTAGACAACTTTAGTTCAGTGGGAAAGATAAGTCACCAGGCCACTCCATGGGCAGGACAGTGTGGCCAGAGCCTCATCTGTGGTCTACTCAAAGAAATAAGGAGATAGTATATCGGGGTCTTCCTAGGAACTAGAAAGTCTTCCTCTTCCCAACTGAGGGAACCTCTGAAAAGGACATGGTCAATGGTACGGGTAGGGTATAAATCTCAAACTAGTGATGCCTGCATTTTTCACAGAATTCCTGCTGAGATCCCCTATAGGCTAACCAGAAGAGCTGGGCTTAAACAGGGGCAAGCAGATGTTCTCTGCCCGATGGCCTGGCTCTCTGCCCTCTTCGATCTCCAGGGGGTGGGTGATGACAGATGGGCTCATGACTCTCCCAAGATGAAGGGATCCAAAGAGCTGAGCTGACCCTGGGAATGATGACTGCACCCAGGGGAGAGGGTGCGGGGTATCTGGAGACCATCTGGAAAGCTGGGAAGCATTTAAGGGAAAAGGATTGACGTAGGGGGAAGAGGTTACCAGGAGCCAGTTCCTCAATGGAGGCCAAGACTCGCTGGGTCACTTTTGTCCTCTTGCCCATATGGAGAACCAGGGGTGGAATTCCCACAGCTCTGTGGGGAAGCTGGAGAACAGTCATTGTGGGGTTGGGCCATTAAAGCATCATGATGGGGTCTTTCAGGGCCCTCCTATGTGAGAGACCTGCATGATCATCTGGTAGGGTCCACATCACATTATTCCCATCAGACCTGGGTTTGCAGAAATGGAGATTTAATGTCTGCATGTCTGAAGTAGAATTCTCAATCTGATCTTTAACAGTCACCCTCCCCTAATAGAAGCTGGGAATAATCATGGATTCTCTCCCTTTCCTTCTTTCTCACAGTGTCTTCATCATGGGCAGTTTTGATGATTCTCCCTCTAAAATTTATTTTACTACTTTTCCTGACACAATTCTGGCCCATGTTTCTACAATTTCTCATCCATGAATTTTTCTTTGATCATCCCATTTTCTAGGCTTTGGTCTTCACAAAAGCCAAAACAGTTATTTTTTTTTTAAGATCCAGTTGTTTGTTCATTTGTCTACAATATTTTCAATGCCTTCACATTTTGCTCAGGATTATAGCCTTGCTCTTTGGCATGACTCAAGAGGAGTCACACAAGTAGCTTCCAGCCCATCCTCACAGTCATTTCTCAAGTGTCATCTCCAGTGTTCCTGCTACACTGACCTTCCCGTTCCTCAGACAAGCCAAGGCCTTGCAGTCTTCCTCTTGTTTTCTTGATGTGGCTTCTTCTCATCCTTGACCCCTCCATGGCTCATAGCTGAACCCTTTTTTCTCTTCTTCTATATACCACTCTTCTTCCTCCCCTTTTGAACAAACATTTTCTTGTTGCCTATCTGTCTCTTTCACTATACTCTAAACTTGATCAAAGAAGGGGCCATACCATGGTACACCCAAAAGTTGCTTGATGCCTTGAACACAAAAGGAACCAGATAAATATTCATTCAAATACGATAAAGTCTGGAGGTGGATCAGTGAGTGAAGATACTTGCCACCAAGCCGGATGACCTTTTGATCCCTGAGATCCACATGGTGGAAAGAGACAACAGACTCCTAACAAGTTGTCCTTTCCCACACACACACTAAGTTTAAAATGTAATAAAAATGTAAAAATGGGAATGATTGTTTTTCCCTTTCTCACTCTTGAAAGCCGGATCTGTTCCCTGTTAGGAAGAGGATGTGTCACCCTGAAGACCTCCAACGCTGGCTTCAGTTATTACTGGAACTAGCCCTGCTTTTTCCCACCCTCCCTTCACTATATTTAACATAAGTTGACTTTTTCTAGGATTACCAAGCAAGTATGGATTTGCAAAGAACCTCAACTTTATTCAGCTTTTTGTCCACAGTGCTATGTCTGAACCCAAGGGCCAGTAGTTGGTGGATACTGTGGTGTGAGCAATCTTTTTTCATTTGGGGCTAGCTAGAATTTCCATAAACCTGGACAGCAGTAGTGGGCAAGGGCCAAGCAGCTGATTTATGGGCAAGGCAATTCATTCTTCCTTTTGAACTGTCATTCCAGATTACATGTAGTTCTTTTTTCCGAGTGTTACAGACCAGTTCATGGTATAGTATGGTATTGAGGCAAAGATAAGGCTGCATATATAACCTCAGAGCCTTTATAACTAAGGCCCTCTGAGTATCTCTTCTCTCTATTGTGAACTTCTTTGTCCAGTTAGCAACATGGTTATCCTATCCTGGTAGAAGTCATGAGGTAGAGTGACTTTCCCAGATATCTGATTTTAAAATGGATGGTTTCATTGTTCTGAATCCCTTGTGCAAGAAATAGCATCATTTTTTCCAAAATAGTAAATTATCACTAAAATTGGGAAATATTATTATAATAAATTTTAATCTAAGCTCTGAATAGCCTAGACAATGCAATAGGAAGGGAAATTTTAAGTAGCTTATGTATGGGGAATGAGGGAACATAAGCACTATTGTTTTCAGATGATGCTGTCTTCTCCATATGACTGAATGACCATTGCCTCTTCAGTATCTCCTTCTCTTGGGTTAGCTCATAGATATTACTTGAGTCTTCACAGTCTTGACCCATGTGATCTAGATGACCTGTCTTCCTTAGCAATAAGAGTCATGTGTATGACCCCAATCTAACCAATCAAAACCCTCCATACCTTTGTGCTGTCTGGTGAAAGCCATTAGTCTGAGAAGAAATCTAATCCATCCCAAAACAAATGTAAGATATAAAAAAAACTGATCTAAATACTTCTGATGTTAGTATCTACACTAGATTTTCTATCTTGAGTGCAAACATATTTTTCTTTTGCTTAGGAAGAGTTGCTCTTGAAAACCCAAAATCAAAACACTCCTAGCTCATACATCTATCTAAAAAAAATGAATAATAAAAAAAGCAATTACAAATAGTATGAAAGGTGCCCTAAGGTGGCTAGATATAAGATAAATATATAACAGTCAACAGCTTTCTTATAGGTTACCAACAAATAGAAAACAAGTCATTTTTCACTAGAAATATCAATGAGGACATTAAACTTCTTAATAAATACTACAAATTTGTTCAGACACACATCAAATGCCATAAACACCAACTGGAAAGGTAAAATCAAAATCATGACAATGCCAGTACTCTCCCAGGATTTCATCCACCCAGTATATTAGATGAAATGTAATCAGGTCCATATTTTTTTGGGGGGGGCAGATTATTTGATTTGACATATTGCTTGTAAAGCTAAATGTGTGGCTAAAATGAGATGGTAAATTAGATCATAAAACGTGTTGCTGACCCACCATATTTTCAGGTTCCAATATGAAGTTGAAAGGTATCTTTCAAGACGTCTGTAATGGGCAATCTTGATTGTCAATCTGAAAGGGTCTAGAACTCCCACGGGCTTCTGGGCATGTCTGTGATGGTGTTTCTAGGTTAGGTTAACCAAAACAGGAGGAGCCATCTAAATGTGATTACCACTGTTTCGTGGGCTAAGATCCTAGGTAGAATTTAAAAAAGAGAGAAAGTGAGCTGAGCACCAACATTCATCACTCTCAGCTTCCTGCTGTGGACACAATGTGACCCGCTGCCTCACACTCCTGCCACCAAGACTTCTCTGCCATGAGGGTCTGTACACTCAGACTGTGAGACAACATACATGTTTTCATCAGTATGTTGTTTTTGTCAGGTATTTTGTCATGGCAACACAGGAAGTAATGAATGCAGCATCTTGTAAACAGTGAAATAAAAACTCTCACTCAAAAGAAGGAGAAAGGGGAAGAATGAACATGCCCTAGAAAAGCTAGTAGCCAATATACAAATAAATGTGCCCAGTCTGCCCTGCAGACCTGGTATGCAGATGAAGATAGCAAAGAGGCTGGGGTATCGCTCATGGCAGAGCAGCAGAACCCTGGGCTTGTGCCCAGCACTGAAAATCAACAATATACACAACAGTGACAACACACAGGCAGGCACACACACACACACACACATACACACATGACCATGCTTTGGTCTGCAAGGAGATAGGAAGCTGCTTTGAACTGTTATGTTTGGGTGGCAAAGGCCAGGGAGGGTGGCAGCTGATAAAAACAAACAAAAGTTGAATTGGAAAAAGGGGCTTTAGTTCTGTTCCCGCCTTTCCTCCACTCTACACGGGGACAGGCATTTTGTAACTCTTATTTTACATATCAACTACAGTTTTCCTTTTCTCTCTTCCCGCTCCCTTTCCCTCCTCCCTTCTATTCCCCCACATTCGCTCCTCAGTTTCCTTTCAGAAAGGCCTCTCATGGGAGTCAACAAACCATGGCATATCAAGTTGAGGCAGGACCAGGCTGCTCTCCCTACATCCAAGTGAAGCATCCCACTATAGGAATATATTCAAAAAAGCCAACTCATGTGCCAGGGACAGTCCCACTGCTAGGGTCCCCCCAAACAGACCAAGCTACACAACTGTCACCCACATGCAGAGGACCTAGGTTGGTCCCATGCAGGCTCCCTAGCTGATCTGCCTTGAGTCCATGAGCTCCCACAAGCTCAGGTCAGCTGACTCTGTGGGTTTCTCCATCATGATCTTGACCACCCGTTCTCATATAGCCCTCCTCTCTCCCTTCACTGGACTCCCGGAGCACAGCTCAGTGCTTGGCTGTGGATCTCTGCATCTGCTTCCATCAGTTACTGGATGAAAGGTTCTATGATGACAATGTAATCAGTCACCAATCTGATTACAGGAGAAGGCCAGCTCAGGCACCCTCTCCATCTACAACTGCAAAAGACATCTAACATTTTGTGACTCATATTGAAGATATTTTTGGGACAATGGCTGACGACGTTGGGCAGCTATTTGTAGGGGTAAGTGCTTGATCCTCTGGAAGGCATAGTTAGGAAAAAAGCTAGAAGCTAGCTCAGCTGTCCATTGTGTGTGATCCTGTTTCGGCCTCTGGCGCCTGGCTTCTTTCCAGGGAGGTTGTTCACACACTGGCCTGCAGAGTAGTTTTATAGTACAATGCTTGGGATGCTGCCCCCTAGACTGCAACACGGCCTCCTCGTCCTCATCACACATGCTTAGAGAGGTGCTGAGAGCTCTGCCATCTCCGAGGGAACACCAAGCTGGACTTCAAAGGCCTTCTGAAGCAAAAGGTTTTGAAAGATGAGTGCAAAAGTTAAAATATGCTAAATACATTTGCAGATATGGGAGACCATAGTATTTGCTATGAAACAACCCTAACAACACAAATTTTAAAAGTGCCATATGAAATTATTGGCAAAAGAAATATAATAATTGAAATAATAAATTTGATAAATAAATAAAGAGATGAATACAGCTGAAGAACAAATTAGTGAATTGGAAAATCAGAGGAAGGAAGCAGTTCAGAAAGTAGCAGGAAAGAACGCAGGAATATTTAGAAAAATGTTTAGGAACATAGAGAAGGAAATAGAGTGGTAAACTATAGATAACAAGAATTCTGGGAAAAGATAAAAACATAAGAATAGAATAGGTAAAAACAAACTCTCTAAACTTAGATGTTTCTCAGGATTGAGAAAATAATCTTATTAAAAGGCGTGATGTAAGGCAAATAGAACAGAAGAGGAAAACTGTAGCAAAATTTAAGAGGGGCGGGGCTGGAGAGATGGCTCAGTGGTTAAGAGTACGCACTGCTCTTCCAGAGGTCCTGAGTTCAGTTCCCAGCAACCACATGGTGGCTCACAATCATCTGTAATGAGATCTGGCACCCTCTTCTGGCGTGCGGGAAGACATGGAGGCAGAATGTTGTATACATAATAAATAAATAATTTTAAAAAATTTAAGAGGGGCAAAGGACTCATTTATGGGAGAAAATCCTTTCTCTACTACATTTCAAGAGTAGGAAAAGTTCAAAAATTAATGGAATACTTGTATTTTTATTGTGGGAAAATACAACATAAAATTGACCATCAGAACCAGTATCTAATGTACACCTCAGGGAGGTTGAGCCGATGCTGTCAGGCAGTCTTTACCACATCCATCCCCAACATCCTCATTTTCATGAGTGGAAACCTTTTACTCACAAAACAAACAACTCTTCACCTCCCGCTCCCAGCTTCTGGGAGCTACTAGTCTGTTTTCCACTTCTGAACTTTGGTTTTTAGACCTTAAAGTGCAGGAGAGCATCTTTAGTTCCCTGTGAGGCAAGAATAAATTATGCCCAGTTTAAGAGTTGCTGATGGACTCCTGAACAACCATGAGAGCCAAAAGACAATGGAAAACTTTGACTTAAGACTTCTGTTTTTAATCAAGTTGTCATTCGGATGATTACAAACACACACACACACACACACGGCAATACAAAGGCTCAGATAATCATCCATAAGGATGACTACTGAGGACCAGCGAGGTGACTCAGTGGGTAAAGGGGCCTTAGCAACCTCTGGTACCTGAGTTCGATCCCTGAGACCCTCATAGCAGAAGCAGCCAACTGACTTTCACAGCTTGTCCTCTGAACTCCACATACACACTGTACGATGGGTGTTTGCACATACAATGAATAAATATAAGCATTTGTTTGAAAGATGCATATTGAAAATACCTCTTGAAATGTTTAAGAAGGAAACTAAAATCAAGAGTTTCTGCAAGATAGAGCAGATGAGAAAGTAGCCATAGCTCTCAGTACATTTTTTTGTTATTTATTGATGACATTTTTTAGACAGGGTCCTTAGTCCAGACTGACCGTAAATTTGCTATATAGCCCGGCATAACCTTAACTCATGATCTTACTGCCTCTACCTCCCAGATGCTGGTTTTACAGGTGTGCATCACCATGTCCTGTTTCTTCACTTATTTTCTGTCTTATTTTTCTTCTGTGTATGTGTGTGAGTGTAAGCATATGTGTGAGTGAGCATATATTTGAGTGTGTGAGCGTGTATATGACTGCATAAATGTGTATGTATGTATGTATAGAAGAGAGTGTATGAGTGTGTGTGAGTGTACGTTTGTATGTGTGTGTATGTGTGAGGATGTGTGTGTGAGAGTGTTAGATGTTTATGTAAGTGTGAGTGTGTATGTGTGTAAATATGTGTGAGGATGTGTGTGTGTGTGAGAGAGTGTTAGATGTTTATGTAAGTGTGAGTATGTATGTGTGTAAATATGTGTGAGGATGTGTGTGTGTGAGAGAGTGTTAGATGTTTATGTAAGTGTGAGTGTGTATGTGTGTGAATATGAGTGAGGATGTGTGTGTGTGTATGTATGTGTGAGTGTGTATGTGTATATTTGTTGTGGGAACTCCTTCAGCCAATAGCCTTTAAGATACCGACCCACTTTGGGTGTGGTCTCATATACTCTAAGTGCAGATGAAAAGCATGCATGGCCTTTTTTTTTCTGCTGAATTCAGTTCCAGTTCCCAGTGCATGCAGAGGACTGCAGATCGCTACCCTTACTGTGAGTTTATCCCCAAATAAATAAAATTTTGTTATACTCCATTCCAGGCTATTGTGGAATTCTTTGTTACTCCAACATTTATTTATGTCTGAGTGTGTGTGTGTGTGTGTGTGTGTGTCTGTGAAAGTTTATTTGTATGAGGCGTTCCTGCCTCTGTGAGTGTGCGTGTAGAGAAGAATGATTGATATGGGAAGCCCTCCCTGCTATTTCTGTCTGTCTAAATATTTATTTATTTTATGTGTGTTAATGTTTGCCTTCATGTAATTGTACCACATACGCACAATATCCTTGGAGATCAGAAGAGAATGTCACAATTTCCCTACAGACAGCTGTGAGCCATGTGGGTGCTGGGAACCAGGGTCCTCTGAAAGATCAGCCAGTGTTCTTAACTACTGCACCATCTCTCCAGCCCCTCTGCTAGCTCTCTTGACCTTAGTTTTTGAGACAGGATTTCCCACAGAACCCAGCTGCAGTTCTAGACTGGCTGTTCAGCAAGTCCCTGTCTCCCCAGCAATGAGATTGCAGGTGTGCTGTGCCACACCTGGCCTTTCCAGGTATTTGTGGGGATCTAAGTCAGGTCCCCACGTTTGTGTAGCGAGCACTTTGCCCACTGGTCCAGCCCCCATTTGTACTTGCTTTAAAAGACATCAAGAAATACAAAAGAAAAAGAAGCCACTGCAGCATGGTTGGAGCTGGAAATAGAATTTTGAAAGGGAAAAATATTAACTATAATCCTCCAAGATCAAAAGCTAAAACTTAAAAGTTGTAAGCATGTGATTTAAAAATATTTTAAAATTTTAATTTAAGCTTTACTTAAATATCTAAATTTATTTTAAAAATAACATTTTTAAAACAGGAATGATCAAGTCAATGATCCCATACAGCGGTCACTTAGAGAGATGGGATGGGGAGAAATCCAGTGGTTGTAGTGATCTGACATGGTTCAATGAGTGTTGTGGGATATTTGTACACTGTGAAGGTGCACTGCTGTGACTGCTTTAATAAAATGCTGACCAGCCAATGGCTAGGCAGAAGGTATAGGTGGGACTTCCAGGTAGGGAGAGGAAGAGGAAGAGAATCTAGGTGCTTGAGGGAAAAGCCAGGAAATACAGAGAGGAAACAGGAGGTGTAAGATGAAAAAGGGGTAATGCTACGTGATAGAACGTAGATTAATATAAATGGGCTAATTTAAGTTATAAGAGCTAGTGAGGAACAAGTCTAAGCTATAGGCTGACCTTTCATAATTAATAAGTCTGTGTCATTATTTGCAGGCCGAGTGTCCAAAGATAGTCCCACTTATGAGAGGCATGGTGGCCTGTGATATCTATTTTTTTTTTCAAAGTAAATCAGTGCATTCCCAGACATCAAAGGAAAGAGCTGCCTGTGAACTTGGTAATGCAGCATGAAGCAGAGCATGTTACTGTGAGTGTCCACACCTAGAGACATAAGGAAAATATCCAGGGAATGAGATCCAGGGAATCCCTTTGTATGTGTATGAAAGCTAGAGGCCATTGTCAGGCATCTTCCTCAATTGCCCTTCACTGTGTTTGTTTGTTTTTTTGAGTTAAGTTGTCTCACTGACACCGGATTTACCTGATTTTGCTAGGCTGAGTGACCAGTGTGCTTCAGGAATTCCCCTGTCTCCACCTCCCTGGTTCTAGGGTTATAGGTGAATGTTGGTCTGCCTGCCTTTATCTGTCTATTTTTATGTGGGGGCTGGGGAGCTGAGAGCTTGCACAACAGGTGGTTCACTGCTGAACTGTTTCCTCAGTTCTTAGTTGACTTTCTGGAGGTGCTGCATAAACTTGGCCTGGCTGCCTTAAATCATAAAGATTGTGGACCAATGGCCCAAGTCAACAGGGCAGCACACAGTCAGCTTGGTTTGGAAGCTACAGAGATTCGAAGGCCAATGTTGTCACTTTGCAGAGAAGCAACTGTGTTCCAAGTATGTAAACTCTCCAGCTGTGATAAAATGATATATGCACGCATTGATTGAGCACAATAAAATGATAAAGGATAGCACTTCGAAGAGCTTGCTTGGCACATGGTGTGAGTTTAGAATGCAATAATGAGAATGAGGAGCACGGTAATAAATAAGGACAAAGAAGAACTTCTTACAAACAAAATCATGGGAGGTCGGGGTTGGACGCTTTGACCCAAGATTGTGAATAGGGTCTGGAATCTGTTAATAGTTCTATGGCCCCCATCACTTGCCTTCGCTTTTACCTTCTCTCTCTACTTTCTGGCAAACACTTTTGAGAAAGCCCAATTTTATTATGGATGAGTGACAGGGAGAAAGGGACTTGGCTGGAAGAGCAAAGAAAGACTCTGCCACCCAGGATCCTAGGGCGAGGTAAGCAAGGCCAAGGACTCTGGGACATGGGGAGTGGGTGGGGGTGGATACTACTTAGTGAAGTCTTGTTTTTATTGTCCTGGCAAAGACCAGAAAGCAGTGTTGGGTAACATTCCATCCCATTTGAAAATTCCAAAGCTCAACAACTGGGGGTGAAGTCAAGGTCTCCCAGGATGGCAGTGAGCGAAGGCATTCCCAGATAAGCTCAGGTCAGCAAGCCTGGGCTAGGGTGCAGCTCAGTGCTAGAATGCTTGCTTGCCTGGCACCACAGGGTCCTGGGTTCCAGCCCTAGGGCCACAGAAAAGGAACTCTCAAGGGTCAAGGTTGGAGTTCATCTCCCAGCACCTTGCTCCAAAAGATGTGGCTTCTCCTTCTCTGAGTCTTGCCAGCAGGAATCCCCCTGCCTCATCTCAGCTTTAAAAATCTGGGCTGCCTGTAGAGGTCGAACCTGAGTGCCCATCTTACCCCTACCCCTAAACGCTCTGGCTTTGTTCCCATTAAGAGAACAGAGGTGCAAAGTTGCCTGCCATGAATTCCACCCGCCCTTTCTGGAGATCGTGACTCTTGGGGTCACCCAGGCCCTCTCCACTGTTTGTGCTGGGGTTTCTGGGAGTTTCCCACAGCGCCTTGGGTTGGCTGTAAGGTGGCCTCTCTGCTCCCTGCCGGCCCCTTCAACTCCCTTCCGGCAAACCCTTGGGAAGCCGCCAGGGTCCATTCTCCCAGACTGTGAACACTCCATGTCTGAGGCAGGGGTCTGACTGGCAGCTGTCTTCATGCAGAGGGCCAGACCAGCAGGGGAGTTAGTCATGGGGTGGTGACCACTGACTGTTGATCAATGGTGTTCTTGGCCTGATGTTGGCTCCTTAGTGACATCTGAATCTTTGTTGCGCTCAACGCTTCTTTTGTCTTCCGGCTTTCCTGAAATAAGGACCGACAAACAATTCGAGAACCGGAGCCACATGTCCCCAAATGCGTGTGGCTCGGCATTGGTCATGTTTTTCCAATTATCCCTTGTTCTGAATGCCACAGTTAATACGCCTGTGCACACTCACACACATACTCGGGACAATTTTTAGCCAGACATTCAGGCTCCTCTTTTCCCAGAAACCTATGGGCCCTTAGTCCCTGCCCCACCCAGACCCTCAATCTCTGCTTCCGCCCCCTGCAGCCCCTGGCCCCGAGCTCACCCTTTGGCAAGCCACTCTCGCAAGACAGGATGGACTTATTTTAGTGTTGCCTGGAACGTCTCTCTTCCCATCTCATTGTTTTTAAATCTCGCCCATCTTTCTGAGCAGCAAGCGGCTATCTAACTAACTCTCCAAGGTAGCTGACCCACAGGTCCTGGTTCCTATAGCGTCCATCCTTGGTGAAGCCAATCTCGTTATTTAGCTTTAAAAGGATAATATATGGAAGTTATAACAGAAAGGTATATTTAATTAGATATGCAGACCTTTAAAACTAAAGAAAATAAGTCCAGCATGTGTGATTTATGGCAGTGCTCCCCCATCCCAATATTAAGGGGGTTCTGAAGCAGGAAGGTAACCTCAAGTTCAAGCCAGCTTGTGAGACCTAGTGAGCTCGGACTAGCCAGAGCTCTAGAGTGAGGCCTTATTTCAAATGAATAAATGATAAATAAATTTAAAAAATGTATTATATATTATATATACACATATATATGTATAAATTGATGCACTAGAGAGATGGCTCAGCAGATAGAGGCACTGCCACCAAGCCTGATAACTTGAGTTCAGTTTTTGGGACCCACGTGGTGAAGGAGAGAAACCAGTCTTGCCAACTGTCTTCTAGCCTTCCACGTGTGCCATGGCATGTACAGGCACCTGCACATACATAAACGCATACGCAAGTAATAAGCACAGTGTAATTTAATGTATACAAAATTGATAATAAAATAGGAAAATAAAAACTGCCTCTTTCCCTCTAGTTAGGCCTAATCACCATTTATGTTTGTTTGTTTTTCTTTTTTGTAGTCCTGGAAGGAAGGATTTTCCTCACGAACACACATAAAACACACAGACTCACTATTTAAAAACCAGAAAAAGCACTGAACCCATCCTTACATACCATTTCCCAGGAGCTTTTCCCCTTTACGCCTAGTTTGTGAGCATCTTCCCACAGAGAATTCTCCCTCTTAAAACGTTAAAGAATGTCACGAATGACCACAGAAGAACTTTATACTTTTCTGTGGGGGGAGCATTTTTATTGTGGAAAATTTCAAACATACACAAGCTGAAACAGTGGTCCAGCACCTCCCGTATGTCCTCCCGGCATCCAGCTTCAATAATTAAACCTTCCTTCCATTTCACCTACCCCTGCCTGTTTGTCACCCACCCCAGGGGGGATAAAAATCAAGACCCAGATGGCCTTTTATTTCCCTGTAAACAGCAGTTGTTTTCCTGAGGTTTGGCGTTTGAGGAAGCACAGAGACATGCAAAGAACTCTCCTTTCAAGACCTCATTCGAATGGATCTGTGTTTCATTTGTGACAGCAACATCGACGAGTTGAAAAATAGTCCCACATCCCCATGCATGTTGTCTTATGTGCTCAGCCTGTGGCGGAAGCTTGTAGGGCACATGGGAGTTCCAGCCCACAAGCTGGGCCCTACTGCTCTGATCCACTAACTTGGGCGTTCCATCAAATTCTGACTTGTGTTTTCCTCCAGTTGGTTCACATATGTGAGCTTTCTCTCCCAACTCCACCATATTCCATGGTCTTGAATCATGGCTTCTGTCCTGCACACGAGGTTGTGTCTGTCCTAATGCGGCTTCCCATAAGGAGTTGTGTGGGTTTGGGGGACCTTTGGCTTCACTCGAGGAAACTGGAACTTCAGAGGAAGAAGGAATTCCTTGGGCGAGAGTGCTGGGGAGAAGCGTTGGCTCTCTACTTACCCAACCCATTTCTGCGCCCTCCCTCTCCTCTCCTCTCCTCTCCTCTCCTCTCCTCTCCTCTCCTCTCCCCCTCCTCCTCCCTCTCACCCCATTCCCTTTCTTTCTCAGACAGGTCTCATGTTCATGGACTGATTTGTACCTCACTAATCATCTTAACTTCATCTTCCAAATAGTGGCATTTTTTTTATGGGTCTGACAGGACTTAGGGGTGGAATCTGAGCATCTTTTCTGAATTCTCAAACTCAGGCTCTGAGGAGGTGAGGAGGCTTAGGAGCTGAATCCTATACCTTTCTTCCCAGTCTCCTTCCTCCTAGGTCTTCTGCCAATGAAATCATAAATGGAGATAAAAAGTCAGGGGGAAAATGACAGCTTAATTTCCTAAGTACCCACTCTCCCCCCCCCCCCCCCCACAAATGATGCTTCCCACCTCTGCTTCCAAGTCCCTGGTACCTGGGGAACTGGCCCTGGCGACAGACTGAGTTGACATCCCTGTCCAGCTACCAGCTTAGAATCGCTTGTTCATCCAGACCATGACACACTGCGAAAGATGTGAGCACTTCTTCCTTTGGAAGCCATGCTACAGCATAGACATGAGAATAGGCAGGAGGTTAGCAAGACTTCTGGGAAAGATCAAGTCCCAGGAAGTTAAGGAAAAAGGAAAGTGACATCTAAGTGAGTCTAGTCATTGTGAAACCTGGATGGGGGAATGCTTGGTTCTGACTAGAGCTTCTTCTAAGAGACAGATAGGGAGGTGAGAAGAAGAGCCAAGATGGCTGCCTGGCATTCCTTAATACCTGGGGGAGGAGAAGGTCCAACACGAAGTCCTGGTGTTTTCTAGTCTTGGAAGATTCTGGGTGCCCATTCTTGTTTCTATGAGCTGTTCTGAGATATGAGGGCAGCATCTCCAGTGTTTATGGTTCTAAACTCAAATACAGTGCTTTGGTTAAATCTGAGCTGGGGTGACATTGTGAGCCCTGTGCTGTTTGTGTGCCCTGTTTACACTAAATGTTTGCAGAAAGTCTACATGCTTATCACTCGCTTTCCCTGCTGACCATCTGCCAGGGGCTATCGTTTATTTGTTTACTCACTCTCTTATGGAGAGACTCAAGTGACCCAGACTGGCCTGAAATTCGCTATGTAGCACAGGCTAGCCTGAAACTCTGGATCTCGAAAATACTGGTGTTGCAGCTGCACAATCCATACCCAGCAGCCTGCTTCCCTCATTCTCTCCTCCTCCTCCTCTTTTCACACGCCTGGTGTTGCTCAGGGCCCCCGCCTAGCTCGGAGCTCTGCAGCTCAAAGATCCCCGATTAGGAGGGAGAAGGAAGGGGCCAGAGAGAAAACAGACAATGCAACAAAGCCCTGCTCAGCCACCAAACAGCCCTTGGCAGCATCCTCACCTCCATGCTAGAAAGCGCACGTCAGTTGCACACTGCAGTAGCAGTCAGACCAAAGCTTCTGGTGGAGGTCTTGTCACAGCCTGGGCCTGCTGAGCACACAAGATGCAGCCTGGGCACTCCGGGGTGTTTGGGGCCATCTTGAGAAGCTAAGCAATTGCTCAAGAATCCCAGGCATTCTAACTTCCCCTTGGCTTAGTAATTTCACACCTGTGGTATGTAGGTGTCACAGAGCAGGTGCGGACACAGCTCTCTCTCTCTCTCTCTCTCTCTCTCTCTCTCTCTCTCTCACACACACACACACACACACACACACGTTTCATCCTCTCAATCAGCTCTCCCCATGTTTCTCATTAGAAGCACTGGTTAAGCACCTAAAGTAAGCCTGGTTTTAGACCAGAGCCTTCTGAAGAGAGAAGAAAAGGGAATCGAGGATTGCTCCCTATTAAAAGGACCCTAATATGGTGATAGGAGACAATCTAAGTCTCTGCAAACAAGGAAAAGAGAGACTATCTAGTGGGCTCAACTTTGATATATAGAAAAGTATGGGAAGGGGCCTTAGGGGATCTGAGAGCTGCATCTTGGAAATGGAGAAGGCAGGTTGTAGTGTAATGGCATGGGGAGGGCAGGACAGGTCTGCAGACAGCCACCGGGAGGAAGGAAGGTGCCTGGCCTGCCCTAGGGACAGGGAGGAACTGGCCTAAGTGTAGCGCAGGTGCTTATGTGAAAGCCTTCCATCAGCAGATGGGTGATGGAGAATAGACTCCAGAGGCCTGCTTCAGACCACGTCTACAGGAAGCTTTGCCTGGCTTTTTTTTTCTTTCTGGATAGGTGGAGGATTCCGGTATGCACGTATTTTTAGTTTTGTCTTTTCCACCCTTTTCTGAGCAATGACTCCAGAAGCTTTCAGCCTGAGGTCATCTGTTTTCCTAGTCCCTGCTCCAGAGAGGCAGATGCCAGCTTTACCACCTCACACGGAGGCTGCTGCCGCCCCGGCACTGACCCCAGGAGAGCAACGTGTCCCGGACCACAGGAGCAGCCTGTGGGAGGCCATCCCTGTGGCAGGCACAGCAGCCCTGAGCTCTGCCAGGATGTCACCACTCATTTCTGGCACAATCATAGAGAGAGTTTCTGTGGTCCCCAGATGCCTGTCTCCAGTTCCCCTCATGGCCAGCATGAGCATTACCCCTCAGGCTGGGCGCAGAGGGACATGGCAGGGGTGGAGTGGGGGGCTATTCAGCCTTAGGATCGCATCCTCATTGCTGGCTCCTCGTTCTTCCTGCCACCGCAATGGGTGTCTCCAGTCCGCTTTCTTCATTTAAGCCACACACCCGCAGTCACTCATCCAGGTCTTTATTTCTAACTCCACAGCCTGGCCTGATGCCTGTCTTCTGCTCTAGCCCCACATTTTCAAGTCCCTGGTGGATATTACTGCTGGGAAAACATGGCCAGTGCAGCTCGTAACCTTTAACACCCTTCCCCCTCCCTCACCCAGACCAGAACTCCTTTCAGCCAGCCGCCTCTGCCAGAGGTGTCTCCACTCAACCCACAACTTCTGTTGGCCTTTCTCACCTAGAGAGACAAGATGGGACCGCTCCTGTCCCAGCTTGTTCCATTGTTGCAGTGGTAAATGCCACGGTCAAAAGCTACTTGGTAAAGAACAGTTTATTTTATATTAAATTCTGGGGAACACTCCATTACTGTGGAAAACCAGGGCACGAATTCAGGGCAAGAACATGGGCTAAAGCAGGGACCATGGAAGAATGCTGCGTACTGCCTTGCTCCCTCTGGCTCGTGCTCAGCCAGTTTTATTCAATCAAGCATCACCTGCCCAGGAGTGGTACCACCCAAAGTGGACTGCCCGCCGCCATCAATCAAGTCAAAACTTCTCCTCAGACATAGCCACAGGCCACACTGACCTGATAAACCCCTCAATGATTGACACCTCTTCCCAGGTGACTCTTGTTAGTTTCAAGTTGACAATGAAGCAACAGAATAAGCTCTCAGCACCCCTTTTGTTACACTAATATATCTTCCAGTCCAACCTCAGTTCTCACTGTGGCTGCGCCCACAGTCTCTTCTCAACCCGCCGTGCTCCAAGGCTGCTTCCCACCTCTAATGTCAGCGAACCTCAAGACCTCTACCTGCCTTTAAGTTCCTTCCATGTGTCATTTTCTCCTCCTGTTTGGCTTTACGTCCTCCATGTCTCTAGTCCAGGCACATCCAGGATGGTTCTGAATGCAGCCCAACACAAAGCCAAAAATTTTCTTGAAATACTATGAAAACTTTTAATTGTTTTTATTTTACAGTTTTTGTAACTTGATTCTGGCTAGCTTTGTAGGTGACAGTGTCATGCAAAATAAATGTATTTGCAACCTGTGAACCATGAGTTGGACACTTGAATTTATGTGTGGTCCGAGGTACCCATTCTCTAAACAGCATCTTTGTCTGGTGGCTCTCCCTGCCATCTGCAGGCTGCCCTCCCTTCTCTCCTTCAAGCTTCCAGCAAGGATTTCATCATCCAATGATGAACTAGACTTCTCAAAGTAGCTAACACACTTCTGCCCTGAACTATCTGCAACAGATTTTATGTTACCAAAGAAAACCAGCCCCATTGTTGAATGTTTTCCCTGTTAGCTTTTTCCTCACCAGAACAGTGCCATTCAACTTGGTTGTCTGGTTTACTTAGTTGGCATTTTATGAGGAGTACAGAACTCGACAGGAGGAGCCCTGGAAAAGATTTGTTGAGGGAAACCCCTATGCAAGACACAGGAGAGGGAGTTAAGGCAGGTGAAGATGACCTTCAGATGGTAGTGGGGCCTGACCTGTGGAGGAAAAGAGGGAAGGAGGGAGACTGGAGAGGAAGAGTCAGAGACAGCTCTCAGAAAGTTATAGCCATGCAGAGGTGCCTGAGTAGTCCCAAGTCACCTGGATCCTTTGTTTCCAGGCATGGGCCAGCATCTGTCCTCCTGCTGTGCTGGGACATACATGGGCTGGAACGACTTTGGGAAGCCTGGCTCCACAAGCACTTCGGTGGATCTACCAGGGCATGGCAGGAGGCCTTGTCCATGGGCTTGCCCGACAGAGATTCCAGTCTCTACATGCTTATTGTTGTGAATAAAGATTTTGCCACAGAAATACTCAAACTCTATTTCCTTCCAGGACTGAAGAATTAGTGAAAAAATTATTGGCAAGAGTTGTTTTCCCAAAGAGAGTTCCTCATGGAAAAGGAGTCTTAAATCATTGTCACACTAAGCCAGAAGTGCTGTTATCTCATATCCTCCCCTAACCAGTACAACTACCATAACTGTCTCTCTTACACTACTCCCACCAAAGCCACTACTGTAATAATCACCACAATCATTACCACCACTACCACCACAACTGCAAACACCACAACCATCACCACCACCACCAAGTCATCATTGTTATCAGCACCATTGCCATACAACCTCAACTAATACCACTATCACCGCCACAGCAACCACCACCACCATCACCACAACCATCACCACCACCACCATAACCATCACCACCACCACAACCATCACTATCACCGTCACCATTACCACCACCATCACCACAAACATCAACACCACCACTACCATAACCGTCACCACCACCACCACCACTACCATCATTTATAATTACCACCTCCCTGTCTCTCATCCATCTTTGTCACCACTAAGACCACAAAGAACATCACTATCACCATCAATATCATGGCTGCTCTTGCCACCACCACTCATACCCTTCATTACCACCACTATAGCAAGCACTACTATCAGGGCTGCTATTGCCCCTACCACTACTGCCACCATTACCCACAGTGCCAACATTATGAAATCAGAGACACAAGGTGAAGAAGAGGAATGTAATTACAAGCCCCAGGCCCTAGGCTTTGATTCCATCTTGGGCTCTGGTTTTCTGTGTGACCCTTGCTTTCTTCATCTACATGACTCTCCATTTTTTTTCACTTAGTGTGCTGAGCCACACTACATGAAAGAAAGTGGCCAAGACTGCTATACACCTGACCAGCTGCCAATTCTAAGGCCAAAGAATCCATGGTGCTGTCTGATGATAGGACCACAGTAAAGTCTTCATGAAAGCAGTGGTCATGGTAGCTGCAGAGTGGGAAGTGACCTTGCCCTGATTACAATATCCAAGGGCAATAAAAGAGCTTTTATATCTTAGTTGGTTCCTGTAGGAAGCAATAAATGCCTTGCTAAACTCAGGGATGAGTTGAGAACTTAAGGCTCAGGCATTAACTCGTACCTACAGAGGCCTAGAAAGGAAGGGCTGCCCCCATCGCTGGTCCAGTCTCAGAGCTGAGCAGGGCCTGGGATCCTTGGTCACCAAGTGTTCTCCAGAGCTGCTGGAAGAGCTTGGTGGCTAGGGTGGAGCCTGTCTGGATGGGGACAGGAATGTTGCTCGAGTACAGCTCAAGGGTGAAATAAAGGCCATAGACCCTGGGTGATGACAGAGGCAGTTGCTGCAAGCCAAAGTCCTGGTCACATCTGGGCTGCTGATTGCACAACCCAGCTGTCGGCTGGGCCTTCTAACTCCCTGGGGGATGCATTGGCTGGGAGATTGGAAGAGGGTGGGCTGAAGGCCTTGGGAAAACTCAGCACCTGCCCGTGGGCCTGGTGTGTGTCTCCTTTCTCTTGAGGGTACCCTGACTGAGTATGAAAGAAAGGGGTGCAGGGGGAGTCACACCTTTTGGGTTTGTAGTTTTCCCTTTGTTCTGCAGCTCTGTGACTCCCATGTTCCTAAAAGGGAATTTCCACAGTTCCCTTCCCACTCTTCCTGGGGACTAGGCAAGGATGGAGGGTTAACTGAGGGGCAAATGGGAGATGGAAATTCCCTTAAAGTTGGCAGTAGTGGGAGGTGCCATGTACAAGCCTGAAGCTACTAAGTTCTGGCTTTGAGTTCATTCCAGGAAGAAGTCGTTCTCTGTATTACTCTCGCTCCGAACCCCTCCATATCACCCCTCAACACCCAAGGGCCTTTCATTCCCTGAACTGGAAAACAAAACAAAACTCTTGTTTTGGATTCATTTTGCAGCTGTGATAAACACCATGAACAAAAACAACTTGGGGGGAAAGGGAGGCTTTATTTCAGCTTACAAGTTACAGTCCAGGGCAGGAACTCAAGCAGGAACCTAGAGGCAGGAACCATGGAGTGATACTGCTTACTGGCTCAGGCTTGGCTAGGACCACTTTCCCAGAAAATGGCACTGCCTACAGTGGACCAGGCTCTCCCACATCAATTAAGACACACCCATAGGCCATAGATAGGCCCTCAGGCCTGTCCTGAGCAGGGCAGTATCTCAATGAGACACCTTTTTGAGGTTACTCTAAACTGTGTCAAGCTGATAGTCAAAGTTAAGGAGGGCAATTCTGACCTCACGCAATCCACCCTCCTGTGAATCTGCCCTGCTCCCCTGACCCCTCCCATGCAGACGTAACTTACAGTTGGAACTCAGCAAGAGGAAGGCAGAACCTGAACATCACTGTGGTCCATGAGTCCCTTTGAGAGTGGAGTTCGCAGTCCTTCTCAGCAGGACTGGGGCTCCTGAGGCAAAGGGGTAGAGAACCCCAAATACTGAGGTCCCACAGGCAGCCGTCCTTATTCCCACGGTCAAGGAGATAGGCACTGACGAGAGGAGCTTTTTGATAGATTTTGCAGTGTCTGTTTTTCCTCTTGAGAATGGGTTCAAGACAGGGAGGACTGTATCTTCTCCATTCAGATGTTATTGACCATGATGAGCATTGTTGTTGATATAATAACTTTTGTTTGGTGAGGGTTTGGGGAGTCCTGAAATGGAAGTGGCTGAGTAGTCTGAAGACCTATCTTATTTTTTGCAGGATTGAGAATTGAGCATAGGACCTTGTACACACCAGCCAGGCAAGCTCTCTGCTGCTGAGCCCTCTCCTGGCTTTTTCTATTTTAAGACAGTCTTGATAAGAAGCTAGAATTGTTTAGTCTGGGATTGCCTTGAACCTGCTACCCTCTTGCATCAACCAATGATGGGTAATATGTTTGTGTGACCAGGCTCTGCTCAAGCTACTTCCATCCATGTCAGAATGTTGGGTTTCCAATATGGAGAAAGAACTCTTCACTGCCTGAGTCTCTTTCCATAGCTTGGAGTGTGAAATAATCTCTCTCTCTCTCTCTCTCTCTCTCTCCCTCCCCAAAACCTCATTTCTAATTCATTCCTCTTTCAAGAGACACAGTAAGTGAGAATAGAAAGACGGCTTCAAGAGATACATCTAATGCAGAAATCCTCAAGACATCGCCCAATCTCAGGACCCTTTTGGGGTCAAAGAAACAAGTCTCTATGGCTTACATTCTCTCTTGGAATTCTTCAAATTTTCCAAGGAAATGGTCTACCTACTTATATATTTTTTTCTTTTTCTTTTTCTTTCTTTTTTTTTTTTTGCCCAGTTTCTTCCCTTGGAAGCGTGGTACTGGACCCCTTTTCATTGGGATGCTCCTTCTATTTGGAAGCGTGGTACTGGATCCCTCTTCATTGGGATGCTCCTTCTATTTGGAAGCGTGGTACTGGATCCCTCTTCATTGGGATGCCCCTTCTATTTGTCAACATCCTGTTTGACTCAGTGAGCTCACAGTGAACACCATACATCAAGGATGGTGTGGCGCCCACGGGATCTTTCCCAGTGATGACTTCCACATTTCCCATTCTATTTGTTTTCTACAAAGTTTGTAGTCAATTAAAATTCTTGTGCCTTTTGTGCATCCGCTTCCTATATCGTGGGCATCTGGATTTGGTTGCTTCTTTTGCACGTCAAAGATTTTGCATTAAGGCTAAATTTTTGGACACTTCATTTTATTAGATTCCCTTTAATCTCAGTCACTATTAGTTTCCTGTAGTTGCTATAACAAATTATCCCAAGCCAAATAGCTTTAAAATAACAGCTTGTATCCCTGGAGATCAGAAATCCAAAATGGATTCTACTGGATGTTTTGCTGTTATTTTTTTCAGAATTGAAAACATTCCCCTGACTGGAGGAAGGAGGGAGGCCCATCATGTATGCTCACAAAGAATACATGGTTCAGGACGTCTACTTCCTGAAGCTACATAAGAACTGATGTCTAGGAGAAAGGGCACTTGGTGGTGCTGCCTACGAGTTGGGCAGGGATGTAGTTTTGTGAGTGGTCACTCATGCTGGGGTGCCCAATGATTTGGCTGTCTTTTACCTATTCTTCTGTAAGAAGCTCCAAAAACTGGTCTATCAGAATACATACAGAAAGACCACTACAGCATGCTTTCTCTCATATGTAGATCTTATATTTTAATATATATTTCTTTCATATGTAGATCATATATATATGTATATATACATATATATATATATATATATATGGGGGAGGGTTATGGATATAGGTAATGAACCTAGAAATTAAACCATGAGAAGGGAAGAAAGAGACCTTAAGGAAGGGATGAGCAGGAGGAAAAAAGGGCAATAGAATACACATTACATAAAAATGGAATGAGAGGCCACTGGGGGAAGAATGGGACCAGCAGCTAGGATGGGAAAGAAAGGGGAGGAGGGGAGGCCATGAGGACGATCAAGAAAAACAGTGTACTAAATAGCATAGTGAAACTCGTTATTTTGTATGCTAATTAAAAATATTCAAAAGTAAAATAAAATCAGATTTCCTTCCAAAAAGATCTTTCCCATCCTCAGCGCCTCTGTTTGGTTAAAGTCACGACGCCCAGTCTCTTCAGAAGGGAGTCCATCTACTCACCATCTACCCGCCTCCTTTCCCTCCACTTCCTCCCATCACCCCCATCATCTCTTCTGCTCAGGTCCTCTTTCATGGCTCTCCTCCACCTTGACTCTGGCAGGACTTCATGTTCATTGGCTGCTTTCTTAGAGACTTCCTGCTGGGGCCTTGTGAGCCCAGCCTGTCGGGGCATCTTCACTGTGTGGTTTCTGCCTGTCCTTGTCTTGGGTACAGGTGTTTCTCCATATCCCCCTTCTCCCCGACTCTTCCTCTTCCTCTCTTTTCTTGCTAGTGGTCCCTCTAATTCTGTGGCTTTAACCCTTACCTATAGGCAAGTTACCAAGTTCTTTTAAAAAATCTTTCTTATTGGCACATATTTATTGTCCATATGTTAGGTTTCATTAAGATTCATCCAAGTGTCTCGGAGTTTGACCCTGTTCACCCTCACAGCCCATCCCCACCTGCCGCTCAGGTGCCTCACTCCAACTTCAGAACCGTGTGCCAAGTGGCTCAAACTTCTTCACCTGAATGACACACAGGCCTAGCATAGTGTCCACACATCCTACACATCTTCTTCCTCCTAAAGCCTCCCTTAATTCGGCCATAGATAACCCCATTGCTTCCCCTGGCATAGAGCGCCACTCTTCCCGCTGGCACAGAGCGCCACTCTTCCCGCTGACATAGAGCGCCACTCTTCCCGCTGGCACAGAGCGCCACTCTTCCTGCCTACATAGAGCGCCACTCTTCCCGCTGGTACAGAGCGCCACTCTTCCCGCTGACATAGAGCGCCACTCTTCCCGCTGACATAGAGCGCCACTCTTCCCGCTGACATAGAGCGCCACTCTTCCCGCTGACATAGAGCGCCACTCTTCCCGCTGACATAGAGCGCCACTCTTCCCGCTGGTACAGAGCGCCACTCTTCCTGCCTACATAGAGCGCCACTCTTCCCGCTGGCACAGAGCGCCACTCTTCCTGCCTACATAGAGCGCCACTCTTCCCGCTGGCACAGAGCGCCACTCTTCCTGCCTACATAGAGCGCCACTCTTCCCGCTGGTACAGAGCGCCACTCTTCCTGCCTACATAGAGCGCCACTCTTCCTGCCTACATAGAGCGCCACTCTTCCCGCTGGTACAGAGCGCCACTCTTCCCTTTGGCATAGCGTGCCATTCCTCCACTGGCCATGGCTTTGCTCAGAGCTCCCCAGCCAGGACACCTCTCCAGACTCCAGGGTCTTATGTTTCATTTCACCCTTGTTGTTTTGTTTTCTCTTTTTCCCCTCTCTCTTAAAAAGAAATCTTTTTAACAACTCTTCCACAGTCCCTTACATTTGTACAATGTATCTTCATTATGTCTGCTCCCAATTCACACCTCTCACTTTTCCCAGATCACCCTACATGTCTGCCACCCACTCTGGTGTCCCTCTTCCTCTCTTGTTCGTAGCCCATTTAATCCAGTTGGCACTGCCCGCTGGACTGTTGACTGACGCTGTTGACTCCATCTTGAGCAGCTAAGTCCAGCTGCCGTGAGTTAATGATGCTACCAAAAGATGGCATTACACTGTGCTCCTCCCCACCACAGGCTCTTGCACTCCTTTCTCTCCCTGTTCTCATTCCTCGGCACAGTCATTCCTGACCTCTGCCTTTTTAAGAAACCCACCTGGCGCATCGTAGCAGACGCTGTCATTGCCGATATCCCAGGTCTTTCCCAAACTTTCTAGATTGACCACCAACCAATCCCCCAATTCCCATGTTTATTTTCCCAAAAGGTTTGGTCACAGGCAAACTTGTCTGAGAGGAGCTGTGCCCTAGTGACGAAGTCCCAGAGTCAGCATTGCAGTCCTGGGACTCAGGCAGGCTGGTGGTAGACAGCAGGCAGTGGCATTGGCTGAGCATCCCATCCGGAGAGGGGACAAGATGTGTCTGAAGAGGCTGGGGTTGGGCTAGAGGGGGGGGGCAAGGAGGGTGAGGAGTTTAAGGAAGAGGGAGCACCTTGTCTGAGGTCTCGCTGTCGCTGGTGCTGGCTGCACAGAGGTGTAAGAGCTGTGAACATGACATCATGGGCTGGGCAGACTAAAACAATCTCATCAACAATATTTTAGTCACAAAAATAGGTTGTGCAGGTGAGAAAAGATGTCTCTAATGTGAGTTGAGATTGTGGCATGATCCTTCGTCACCACGAGGGAGCCCTGCTCACCGTCTTCCAGATGGATGGTAGAAGGCCGTATTCTTTTCTTTTTTTTTTTTAGGGGTGCAATGAACTTTATTGATGGTATTCAAGAGAGTAGGGCTCCCTAAGCCCCCTCCTGCTATTCTGGGGGTCTGGGATGGAAACTGTGAGGGAGATGCTCAGTGTTAAGGGTTAGTTAGGCCAGGGACTGCTCAGCAGCCGAGGACCTCTCTCTTGCTGTGTCCTTGCTGGGATGGGTGGTCCAGGGCGGGCTTCTTACTCCTTGGAGTCCATGTAGGCCATGAGGTCCACCACTCTGTTGCTGTAGCCGAATTCATTGTCGTACCAGGAAATGAGCTTTACAAAGTTGTCATTGAGAGCAATGCCAGCCCCAGCATTGAAGGTGGAAGAGTGGGACGTATTCTTGATGGATAGCGTGGTTACCCCTGAGTCTATATTGTCAGACAGCAGCAGCGGATCCCCTCGCAGGGTTGTAGACTGCTATTTTATACCCAAAGAGGGCTGGCAGTACCTGGACCTCCTGAACCAACTGGGGACAGCACTGACCCTTATTCCAGGCCTGTTTCTGGGGGAATTCACAACCCTGGGCCCAGACTTCCCTTCTCTTAGGCCAAGACTGCAGGGCCCACACGACACTTTCACATATGTGTATAATTTCGTGGTTTATATTGGTCGTTTTCTGTCTTTAATTAAATTCCTTTTGGAAAAAAATTCTGTCTTTACAAAACCGGGGGATTGATTTTTTTTTAAGTTTTGTTTTTGATTTTTGTTTTTTGCGCCATCTGTGCCATGTTTTGTGGCCTTTTGTGACTGATGTTGATGTTGGGAACAGGAGGCACCTGCCTAAGCTTCAGGAGGGAGGTGTGGGTGCAGAGTGAAACAAGACAGGTGACAGAATCAATGAGAATTTCTGCTCCTTGAGTTTACATCATCCACACCCAGATGTCCATCTTCAAGGATCCCCCAAGACCCCCCAAAACTCTCAGCTCCCACTCCCTTTGGTGTCCCTCCTCCCTCATCCTGTGTGGTCAGATCTCAGCCTGGATGCTCTACCATCAAAGGCAGAAAGACAAAACTGGCCTGTCGTGCTGTATTTGTCTTGGGAGAGCTTGTTCCTAGGAGGACCTCCTGGGCCTCCCTAGCCAGGAATAGCACTGAGTCTACGTGATCAGCCCGCCCACCTGCCTGCCCGCCAGACCTTCTGAATTGCTTGTTTTTATTAAAATTCTTTTTGCACACGCAGTCCTGGGCTGTATGTGGATCTTGGATGAGGCAGTGTGCAGGACCTGAGGAAAGGAAGGCCACAGGCTTAGTTGGCCTGACATTCCAGAGTAACAGAGAATGAAAGAAACCCAAGAGTGATGCCTCAGAGCTGGACAGGGATGACACCAGAGCCACAACAGGCAGGCTTTGGCTGGGACTGAGCTCCCAATGCCCAGAGGTACACCAAATGCTAAGGAGCACCACAGGCTCAGGAGAGTGGCACCCCTCAGAAGGGCAATGGTCTACTTGGTATCTCTGCTCCAAGCAGGCCGATCACAGAGGAGGTATGGCCATTTGGGACCTTTCTAGGGTTTCCCATGTGTTGAACTGGCCCCTGGAACCAAAGCCCATGTTCCTCAGGGTGTCACTTCCCCAGGCCCAGACATTCCTTGTCTGGGCTTGGCAGGGAGCAATGGTCCCAGACTCCAAAGTCAAATGTGTTTTTCATGGTTGGGCTTATGCACAAGAAATTCTCCACCTATCCCTCAGTCCAATTTACCTGGAGACTGGTTTCTTTCCTGCCTCTTCAATCTATTTCCTGGGCACCCAAGCCAGTCCTTCTCCAGGGAGGTCCTAGGTGAGACAGATAGAGGATAGCGGATCACGGCATTTGGACTTCCCACCAAAATAGATGCTTTTCAGTGTTCGAGTCAAAGGACTAGGTTTCTGTTCCCAACAATATGGGCTCTGAGCCCCTGCTGGTGTGATCCCCCACCACAAACCTACCAGCTGGAATAGAGGGTGCAGGGTGGGGGACCGGTCTTCAAGTCAGGAAATTGCAAACGTTCCAGGATCCTCAGCCAAAGGCTCCGTGTGGAAAAGTGCAGGCTCCAGGCTAGTTCCGAAGGAGGAGAGAAGCAGTCGGCTTGAAATGTTTGTCCCAGGCACGGACTCTCCCCTTGGGCAGAAGCTGTGTGGTAGGTACATCCATCATATTCTGGTGGATGCAGTTCTGGCTCCCAGGAGAAAGTTGCAAAAGAATCCCAGTTCTCAGTGTGGGGGGAAACTGAGGCACCGTGAGATAGAATTTATTCTAGACAAGACCAAATTTCTAATATATAGGGAGTTTGACAGAGGGAGGGCAGTATTAGCACAGGGGGGATGGGGTAGGGAAGGAGAGCTTGGTGTGGTCCTTACCCCATCCAGGAGAGCTGGGTCTTCGGGGGTTCCCCCATCCAAAGAGGCAGGATAATGACATGATGAGATAAAATGGTATGAGGGGCACAGGCATGGGGAAGCAGCTGCCAGACAAGATTTTGTCTTTGTCCCTCCTTGACAGGCGTGCCCCAAGCATCAGTATTTCTTTCTACCCATCATCAGGAATCAGCATGGTCCTCCAGGCACCGTGCTGACCCAGATACAGACTGGGACTGTGCTGGCCTGGCACGGGAGAACCTTGTGTGCCAGCAGCACCACCATCAGCAGCCTATTCCCCCCTTTGGGTTTCTGGAGCCAGAGCCAGGCTTTAGAGCATGCAGCCTGCCTGACGGCAGCGGGGTATTTCACTGGAGGTTTTGATGAGAGCCTTTGCATTTGGAATCTATTATTTAATCACTAATTTCCTCCTCCTGTCAAACCCTTCCACTTCGTCTCAGCTCGGCGCCCCCGCCCCAGATTAGATCTACATGCGGTGCTTTGCAGTGATCCTTGACAGGGCTTCTGTGTTGGGAGGAAGAGGGGGTAGCCATACTGTGACCCAGAGCTTCTCAGACGCAGGTACAGAGCGGGGACAGAGCGGTCCAGACCTGGGTCTGCAGGGCTAGAGGGTGCCCAGGGGACCAGACCACGACCTTAGGAATGTGGGTATGAGCTGCGCCTGCCCAGAGAGGATGTTAGACCTGGGGTCCCCAGAAACTCTGCTCAGTCCAACCAACACCCAGAAACTTTATTGCCCCCATGAGGATGAGTGAGGGAGTCGGCCCCATTTTTAGGAAGGATTCAGTGACATCTAACTTATTGAGCAACTTCTTCCCTGTTCTGCCCCACCCTAGCTTAGTACCAGATGCGGCTCTCCCTCAAAGACTCCCGGTATTTAAAGAAAGGACTGGAGCTGGAGATGGGGGAGGGCACTGCCCCCAACATAGGGCTCTTTAGTACACAGGAGTGGTAAGGGGGAGGCCCAGTATTCCTCTCTTTCTAACCCTCTCCATGCAGTGATAGAAAGGGCACTGGACTCAGAAAAGAAGAGAGTGAGAAACATTTATCTTGTGCCTCATGTGTACCTGACCTTGATCATTTGGTGTTTATATCACCATCAGTCACCATCCCTGCTGCTATCATCACCATGATCATCATGGCCACCATACTATCACTATCCTTATCAAAACCACCATCACTACCGTTACCATCCTCCTCCTCGTCACGCCATCTCCACCATCACTGCCGCTGCCATTACTATATCATCATTGTTCTCACTTCTTCAGCACCACCATCCCTGTCACTGCTATCAGCAGCAACAGAAGCCGTGGCACCAACCTTTGGAGACTGCTTTTATGTGCCAAACAGCGACCTGAACTCTTTAAACTGTCACCCCACTGTCACCCTCCAATAGATCTATGAAATTTGATTGACTGAAGCTCACTCTAACTTGGCACACCGAGGCTCCTGTTTGGTAACTTTCTCAGAGTCAGAAATGACAGGAACAGGATCTGACGACCACACTTTTCCCAGCGTCTCTATGGCTTTGAACCAGGAATCTCACAGATCTCATGAAAGAAGCTCTGCCCTTCTTTCCCTGCAGACCCGAGAAAGCTAACCAGTCTAAGAACATGCAGGAGAATCTCAGGACAAGCTAGGAAAAAGACAGAGAGTCCTTTTGCCTGTGTCCTCGTGCATAGAACGTCCCCTCATCCCCCACTCCAACACACACTAACTTCTTCCCAGGCCCAGAACATCCTGACGTTCCTTGCCCCTTCGCTCAGACCCATCCCTTTGAGGTTGAGACTCACCGCTTGCCCTGGATTGTCCTCCATAGTCCTGGAGGTGAGAATTTGCTCTCCTACCTGAGGAATTCTTGAAGGGAGATATAATAGCAGAGGTGAGGATGAGGTGAGGGCTGCAGAATGGATGTTCTTCTACTCTGTACTCCATTTCCTCCCACCATGTGCGGGAATGGGAGTGAGAACTCAGAAGGCAAAGTCTCCTCTGTCTCTCACCCATTCACCATACCCATTGCTGATTGCAGTGGAGCCTGTGGACAGATGATGACGACGATGATGATGATGGTGATGATGATGATGGTGGTGGTGGTGGTGGTGATTATGATGGTGATGATGATTAAGAAGAAGATGATTGTTATGAAAAGGGTAATGATGGTGAAAATGATTAAGAAGATGAGGTTGATGGTGATTATGAAGAAGATGGTGATGGCGGCAGCGGTGGCTCTTGTTTCCTAGCCATGAGCTCTAACCAACAATACTGGTACACTATGGGTCTCATCTCCCACTCCCACTGCAGATGCTTAAGCCAGGTACTTCCTTCCTGCAAGGAAGCTGAAATCTAGATTTCATAACTGGGGCATAGCTTTCTGACCAGGGCCAGAGACACCCATCCTGGACTTCAAAGTCAGGTTGAAGAAGAATTATTCTGTGGATGGCAGAGGCAGTTTCTAGTGTGAGAAACAACAGTGGTACAGGGTCAGGAGTACCAGGGACTTGCAGTTTCTAAAGGTCTCTGTTGTAGCATCTCTAGCTGTGTTCTGAATTTCTGGGCCTGTTTTTCTACCCTTGTGTGCAATTCTGGGAGCAGCTGAACAGCCTTTCTCTGCTTGGGCCAGCCTGACTGGGTTTCTGTCATTTGGGGGTTCAGAGCCTTTCTCTGCTGGCCTTCCACCTGTACTTTGGTATCTATTTGGCCTGTAATCCACACACACGGAAATAAAGCATTAAGTGGAAGTTCTGCCTGGCTCCAGTGCTGGCCTCCCATTCAGACACGTGTGATTTCCCAGAAGACCCTAGGATGAGAATGAAGATACATGGTGCCCCGAGTAGGTGGCTCTTTGGAGGTCAGAACCAGAACCCAGCCCTTCCCTTTAACAACGGATAGCATCTGTAACCAATATGAGCCACTGTTTTCAAACCAGCACAGTAAATGCTGCTCCCTACCATCTGCTGCAAGGTTACATCGGGATTGGTTAATCACCCAAAAGCCCCTGAGGGAATGGTCAGCTCACAGTGGCACTGGCATCCGTTCATCCAACCACTGCATGTTCCTTCCCTGCGCCCGCTCTCTGCCATGAGAGGTTGTTGTTGTTCTCACTATAGGTGGTTGAACCTTTGCTGACCTTCGACAATCCCCGTGACTCTGTGGCCCAGGGGACACTAGAGATGAGGACACTAGAGGTTGCATATCCTTTATTCAAAATGCTTGGCAGAGTTTCAGACTTTGAAGTTGTTAGAATTCTGAAATATTTGCACATATGTAATGAGATACCTTGGGGACAGAAGCCAAGACTACACACAACATACATTTACACTTCAGAGGCTGTAGACACGTCAGCTGAAAGTAATTATATATGATAGTTTCAATGACTCTGTGCACGAGTCGAAGTTTCACGGTATGGAATTTTCTACTTGTGGCATGGGTTTTTTTTTTTTTTCTTTTACCGTTTTGGATTTCAGAGCTTTGGATTAGAGATGCTCAGTGCTTACAAGCAGAGATTTGAAATCCTCTTTCACAGTTGACTCTACCTCCTTGGGATTCCATTCTTAAGACTTTAGGTAGGTGCTAGTCTAGAGGCTGGGTGGGTGTTGCAAACAAACCAATCCCAGCTGAAACTTGGAGCTAAGGTCAGATGATTCTCTGTTGTACAAGTAAGAAGAAATGATTATTTTTTAACCATTGAGATCTTTTGTCATGTAGCACTCCTGAGGCGATTGCTGACTGATACACTCACTATGGAATAACATAACGATGACATTATAGAGATGGTAGAGTCTGGTTTCTGCCATGCTATGAAGACTTCTGATTTATCTGCTACTCTGCTTTGTTGTCCTTATGTATGAAAACTCGTCACTGCCATCAGGATCCAGCACCTCTGCACATGGCATTCACATTTCAGGTTGGAAAGTAGAGGAAAGGTCAAGGGTGAGGGACTAGGGCAAGAGCTACCAAGGAGCACCTATTAGTCTCTCGCTTGAGTGGGCTTTCCCAGAAGCACAGTATATTTTTCTGTTGTTCTGCTTGTGTTACCCAGAATAACGCCACCCAGTATGCCAAGAGTTCTAGTGAGCTACCTTATTTCTGAAGTTTCAAATGCGTGCCTACGGAGGCCAGAGGAAACCCTTGAGTGCCATCTTCAGAATGCCATCCACCTCATTTTGAGATAGGACTCTCATTGGCCTGGAGTTAGCAGTTAACCTAGGATGACTGGCCAGTGAGACCTGGAGATTTCCGTCTACCCAACACCAGGATTACAGATGCGTGCCTTCATAGACAAGCATTTGTATATGGGTTCTGGGTATCAAATTCAGGTTTTTGTGTTTTTGAGGCAAATACTATATGAGCTGTCTTTCCAGACCAGAATCTGGTAATTTTGATGAACCTTATGGCTTCTCTGAACAGTCCTGGGTTCTGATGGTGAGTGTAGGTAGTCTGGATTTATCAGGAGCCTACTATCATATGTCAAGGTTATTGCTGTGGATGCACTCGGCTCAGGGATGCTAGTCTGGTGCTGAGGAGAGTGGAAAAGACAGAAGAGAATAAAAGAAAAACATGCTCCTTGCTGAGGTCGTGCAAGGTGGGAAACCTCAGTGGGCTCTGCTGTGTCAAATGTAATATGTATCTGGGAACCATTCCTATGCTGGTCTCCGGTCCCCACTTTCCCTTCCCAATCCCCACAGCCCTGAGATGCAGCACTGAAAGCAAGGGTATACTCCCAATGAGTAAGATGCAGATCACTGACTTCAAAGATTTTTCTTTCAAACTCGGAGGCAATAATGGGGCTGCTGCCTGTATCAGCTGCTGTCCCAGGTCAAAGGCCAGAGGTCCACCTTCCATCACTCACTTGGAGAAAGGGGGCTTGGGGTTACACCAATACTACTTTCCTCACAGTAGCTCGGTTCTGATCACGAGTGAGACCTACAACAAAGGGATGGGTTTTTCTGGATGTGGGGTCCACTTTTGGATTGGTGTTTTCAACCTGTGCAGCAGGTTCCTGTTCCAGATCCTCTGCCCTCCCCTCCTGCCTCCCTTTCTCTCTGACCCTAGACTATCTCTTCCCCCATGCCCTCAGATATAATCTACAACAATCTCCATCTCCATATTAAAGAAGCTCTTCCCTGTGCACCAATGCCTCAAAGCGAATGGCATGGACATTTCGGTTGAAAGGCACAGGCTGAGAATAAACACTGAGATGAAAGACTACCTGCACAGATATATTGGAGTTCTACCACCTACATTTGTGGCCATACCTTCTCTGTGTGTGTGGTTGTGTGTGTGCAGGCACACATGTATGCATAGGTGTGTGGAGGCCAGAGGACAACTCTGAGTGTCATTCCTCAGATGTCTACTTTGTTGTTGTTGTTTTTGAGCCAGCCTTTCACTGGGACCTGGGGATCACCCCTTTAGTAAGACTGGCTGGCCAGTAAGCCCTGAGACACACTTCTCTCCTTCTATCTCTCTTCCCAAGACTGGAGCTATAAGCATGTGCCATCATGCCTTAAAACAAAACAAAACATGGACACTGGGGATCAGTCTCAGGTTCTCGTATTTATAAGGCAAACACTTTACTGACTGAGCCATTTCCCCAGCCCCCAGTGGCCATACATTTCAGTGTAACATGAGCAAGGCCATAACCTAACTAAAGTGCTACCTGGTCCTAAACTGAGGCAGGGAAGGAGGGCAGAGACTGAGAGATGCAATCAGCTCATCATGATGTCTTGGTGTCTGCTGTGCCAGGCGCTGTCCTTGGTGCTGGGACCTAAGGCAAAAACCAGGTGTTCCTTAGGTACTGTTCTGGTTGAGGGGCATCCAGAGTGGGTGGGAAGATCACAGAACCCTCAGAAAGCCACCAGTGATACAGAGTAGGGAGACTCAAGAAACGTGAGTTTGGATGTGGTGTAGTGGGGTAGGGATGAAGGAGCCCTACTAGAGACCAGGCAGGGCATTGTGGCCATTCTTGGGAACCTAGACTCCGCCCTGAGAACTGAGGACCAACATTGATGAGTTATATGAGGCAGGGGGGTCATAGCTGGAAATGGGGACAACTTCAGTTGAGACATGAGAGATAAGTGGGAGGCACACCTAGAGCTCCAACACCATTAGCCTAGGAAGTTCTGTTTGCCTTGGGGTGTGTCTTGTTCCCAGCAAAGCTAGGAGTGGATGGAGAGGTGACTGACAAGAGAAGCCACTATGTCAGCACACTTTTCAGGGTGGTGTGCATCTTCTTTCCAACTCTGCTCCTCCTTCCCACCCCTCCAACCACTGTCCCTTGCTTGGGGCTCAGGCTTAAGGTTTCCCAGAGGGAGACTGCAGTAGGCACGAAGATGCAGGTGTTGAAAGGAGCCTTGGACCCAATTGAGCTCCAGTCTAGAATGGAAAGAAACAAGAAGACCAGATTGGGAGCAAGTTCAAAGAGTATAGTCCCCTCTTCCCTCCAAGCCTGCTCACCATCCTCACCTCCTGTATTCCCTGAGCCTGCTGGCCTTCTTCCCTCCCTGGGTTCCCTTAGAAGCCTTAAAGAGTTTCATCTAGAAGGTCACTGCATTATGGCTGGATGCCATGTTCTGGCTCTAACAGTAGCTATTGAGCCCCAGGACCCCCTGCGGAACACCCACTCCTAACTTGCATTATCCCTTTGCTCTGAAGCCAGACAGGATCCCCCTTTTCAGCCCTTTTAGTTCAGGGCCTGCTGCAGATCCCTGCCCATGGCCTCCATCTGGCCTTCAAGGCATGGCTTCATTTTCTTTGGCCGCCTTCTTTTCCTCTTTCCACGTACCTGGTTGGCTTCCAGGATCAGCTGAGGTTCAGACTTGACTCTATGGAAATAGAGATAGACACAGTCCCCTTTTTATTTAATTTAGCAAAGAATAAGAAAAAGAAAGAAAGGAGAATTCTTGGCAGGGATGGTACCTTCCAAGCCAGAACTAGGAGACCCCACGGAAGATGCTGGAAGCTCGAATGGGAAATAGCCAGCAAACTTCTCCTGTCCAAGCTCCAGTGACCCCCCCCCCCCGCTCCGACAGACTTCAGGCTGCCCTCCACCTCTCACCTCCCAGGCATTCCCTTGCTCCCAGCCCCCCATGGCCATAGCCCTTGCCAAGCCCTGGCACTGACACATGGCTCAGCCCCTGCCTGGGGCCCTCTCTGCTCCAGCGACCTCTGGATGCCCCTCCCAGGCCCACCACACACTGTAGGCTGTTCCAGCCGAAATTCCCTTGCACCGTGGAAAGAGGAAATGAGAGCAGGGGTGGGGGCAATGAATGGCGGAAAAAAAGAAAACGAGATGGGACTGAGTCCTGAAAGAGGGAGGACTGAGGGAAGAAGAGGAATCCAGGGTTGGCTACTAAACTGGGGCTGCCCTGGGGCTGTGGCTGGAACTTATCAGGACAGACCCCTGAGGAGTCTCGTCCTACCTTCCCATGGCAAGGTCTGGGGTCTTGCACGTGGGTCTGATTCTACCCTGATTCTTCAGGAATGCCAAAAGACGCAGGGACATCTGGACTGCTGAGGGGCAAAGAGTACTGTGTGGGCTGGCCAGGACCAGAGCGTGGGCTTGCAGGAGAAGCTTAGACAGAGTCCTGTGTCCTTGTAGCTCGGCTTCTCTCTTCTTTCTGTCATTTCCTCCCAGATCCCTGAATCCCACTTCCCACCCTTAGGGTATTTGATACTTCATTGGCCTTGCCCCTGGCCTGGAAAGAGCTGTAGGTACCACACTTAGCATTGTCTTTCCCCTCTGTGAGTGTGTGCTTGTGTGTGAGTGTGTGTGTGGGGGGGGGGGTGTCTGTGAGGGAGGAGAGGGAGAGAGTTGGGGAGTAGTTTACTTATATGTTCGTATGTGGGTACCCAAGTGCCTGTGGGCTTGCATGCAAATGTGTGCATGTGGCAGGGGCATAGGTCAATTTGGGGTCTCAATCCTCACAGCAATCTACTTTAATATTTTATTTTATTTTTGTGTGTATGAGTGTGTTACCTGCATGGATGCATGTTTCCATATGTTTGCCTGGTGCCTGTGAAGGTCAGAAGAGGGTGTCAAATCCTTGGAACTGGAGCTATGGATGGTTGTGAGCCACAGGTGGGCCACCTTTGCAAGAGTAGTCATCTTGGTTTTTGAGACAGGGGCTCTCATTCTCATTGGTTAGACTGGCCAACAAATATTAGAGGCCTCCCTGCTTCCCTGTTTCCCCCCTGGCTCACAGATGCCCACTCCAATGCTTGCAGGGCTTTCTTAACGTGGTGGCTGGGGACAGAACTCAGGTCTTTGTGTTTGGGCTCAGCCATCGTCTCTGCGGAGTCAGTTTCCCACTAGGTGCTCTCTAAAGTGCACCTAGTGTGCGATTCCCACAAGACATCAGCTCTCTGAGAACATGCTCTGACCACCCACCTCTGTCCCCAGATACACCATTCCCTGGCATGGCTGCCACATGTAGGAGAGTAGGGCATGCTCTCTCTTACCCAGGGTGAGGGCAAGCCACTAGATAATGGCAGGGTCATCTCATGCAGGGAGCTGACCTTCAGCTAATAGAATACAGTTTCCACCAGTAGCTCCCTCATGTCTCCCATGAAAACAGTTGCAGGATAAAGTTAGATGAGCTTGCTTCATCTTTGGTGTTTTTTTTTAAGGTTTTATTGTGACATAATTTATATGCCATAAAAATCACCCCTAACATCAGTGTCATTAGTGACTTTAGTAAATTCACTGAGTTGTGCAATCCCCACCACAACCCAGTTCCAGAAGTTTCTGTCACCCACTCAGCTTTCCCAGGGTGAAGAGTTTCCCTCCCATCCTAGGTAATCAGTGTCTTCAGCATAAATAGGGTCATTTTCTACTGGGAGAGAAATGAAACTGAGTCGTTTGCACCTCAGTATGAATTAATTGACTACATTTATTCATTTTATAAACCCATTAAGTAACTGTTTGGTTCGGTTTCTAGCAATGGTGGAAGAAGCCTTAGCCAAGAGCAGGTCTCTGTGCTGAAATGGCTACATTTATACAGCTGAGGGAATGGCTCAACAGGTACGGCTTTTGCCTCTCAAGTTTGAGGACCTGAGCTGAGCTCCAGAACCAATGTGAAAAATTCCAGTGCAGTTGGATGTGCTTGTAATCCTAGCACTGAGGAGACAGGTGGATCCCGGGGCTCCGAGGATACCTGGTCTAGCCTACTTGGTGAGTAACTGGCCAGTGAGAGGCCTTGCCTAAAAAATACAAGATGCATACAATGGAGGCACAATGCTGAGGTTGATCTCCAGCCTTTGTACCCCCCCCATACACACACACACACACACACACACACACACACACACACACACACTAAGGCCATGTCCTTCTCCAGCAGCCCTGCTTCATCTCAGGCAAGGAACTCATCCCAGTCTTGATCTGACCCAGAAAGACCAGAAAGCTCCCTTGGCAACTACTGAAACCTTGACCTTGAGCTTGGATTCCCAACTGCTTCCTGCTGATTAGAAATAGCAAGTGTGTGCTTGAAAGCGCATGTGAGCCTTCAGTACATCAGTTGTCCATGACCAGCTATGGAAGACTTGAATGAAGGAAGATGTGTGAGTGAGGTGACACACCCAGATTAGCCCCCAACTGCAGCTTCCCACCCTTAGGAATAGAGGCCATTGCAAAGGAAGTAACAGGGCCGATGCACTGGACAGTGAGGGGGCAAGGCCAGGGGCTGGCATCAGATTTCAGACAGCTTGAGAGAGAAGGCTGGCTGGAGGCTCTTCCTCATGCTTTATTTAACTTCATTGACACAAACAAGGATACACCCTAAATTCTGAATGTGTAGACAACAGACATTGAAAGACCACAACCTCTTCTAGACCCCAAGGTATGAAGAAATAGCTCATGAATTCTTTCTTTGGTCCTTGAAGAAGAGAAAATGGTAGGCAATAATATGAACATGGCCCTCAAAGTTTTCAATTTTGATTTCTAAGTTAATTGTTAATAACATGAGACAGATATCCCATTTCTGAATGGGTGGTGACCAGAACAGTTTTTCCATCCATCCTGAGTCTAAGTAGTGTGATACTGACTCTCATTTAACCAATAAACCAGCCAACTATCCATTCCTCCCACTCTCCATTCCTCTACCATTATCTCCCTCTTACCTCCTCATTTATCCACCTAACATCCATCCATCTCTACTTTCCTTCATTCTTCCCTTCCTATTTCTATCCCTTCCTCCATCCACCGACACACTCATCCCTCCATCCAGCCACCCCACATCTATCCCTCTACTCATTCGTCCATCCCTTCATCCATTGCCTTTCACATCTATTCATCCCTTCGTCTATCCATCCATCTTCCCTCCCATCCCTTCCTCCATCCATATATCTATCCATTGATCTCATGAATCTGTTCAGTACATTTACTGGGAAACTACCAGATGCCAGGCCTTACAAACACAGTGCTAGAAGAGTCTAATTGTCTCCTTCCAAGAGTTCACAGTCTCATAAGGCAGACAATGAGAACATGCCTTCACAGTTGCAGCTGTATTTGTGTATGTAAGAGGACAGACTGTACAGAGAACCATGAACCAGGGTCACCAAATGAGCAACAGAGAATGGAAGCAGCCTGAGAAAAGTGTGCCAGGAGAAGAGCAGCTGTGGGACAGGCTTCACTGGTGGAAGAGTTCTGTGCAGGTAAGGAAAGTCTTGACTGATTCTGGGGGGCTGCAGGGAGGAAAAGAGGATGCCTGAATTTCCACCAGATCCTTGAATGCTGGAGGAAGCAGATAGGGTTTAGATTCAGAACCAAGACAAGATTGTCACACAATTGTCCAGCTCTGTGAGAGTCTCCATCAAGGTCTCCAGTTTTGTTCAGGAAGCTGACAGCTACCTGGATGAATATCAGTTTATAATACAAGGGAGGTAAGAAATATGGTGGATAAAAATGTGCAGATCAGTAAAAATGTACTCTACTTGTGGGCTGGTGGTTGGGAGATGCTGGGCTAGAAGCTCTCTAGCATCCCGTGAAGTGAATATTCCAGCTGTCCTGGTCCACAAGCTGCAGTGCAAAATCCTTCTCACCAAAGTAACAGTAACAATGCCAGAGAGCCTGGGTGAGGACAGATCCCACATATCCTTCAAGAGCCCAGGACAGAGACCAGATCCCTGCCCTAAGGGCTATGCCATTTGGTGAGCAAAGAGGGTCTGCCATTGTTCCTCAACAGTAGCAGAGAGGACACATAGGGAAGACTGTGGTTGGGAGATCCAACCATTCACTGGACCCAAGAAGCCAGGCCTGGCCACACACACACACACACACACACACACACACACACACACAGCACTCCATACCTGGTTTCCCATAAGAGCAAAGGTCCTCCAAATCTTCCCATTAGATCAAGTGTGCCACCACAGGTTTAATTTTTCAAACATGTTGATTGAATATCTAATATCTAAGTACCATGGGCTGTGAAGGGCATCGAAGATGCTAGCACTAGGAGAATGTGGGAGTCTAAAGGATACCCATTTTCTGTAGGTATCTTTGAGAAGGTAAACATGGGTGAGCTAATAACCTGTCTTGATGACAGAAGAACCTTCCTCAGGAACAAGCAAAGCCTTAGGTCTGACTTTCTAGCCAGTTAATGACACAGGCTACCTGGCTCTACAACAGACCATGATCTCAGTCAAGCCAGGTCCCCCCTCCAGAAAAAGCATCTTCCTCTCTTTGAACCAATCCACCTTGTCTGGCTCATCTTCTACTTCCTGTGAGGCTCCCATGAGGCTGTGGTCACAGTGATACAGTGCCACGATGTTGGGATAGCATGCCAGGTCTCCCCAAAAGCAACTGGTCCCCAATGCCCAGACAGTGTGGTGGGTCAGGAGGAGATGAGAGTTGGTGCATGCCAGCTGATGATCCGGATTCCACTCTAGACAGACCAATCGCTGAATTCTCCCAAGTTGCATGGTGTAGAATGGGAACTGTGCTGTTCCCTGTGCTTCCTAGCATCTCAGAAGAACTAATCTGGAAGCATCTGGTGTGGGAAGGTCATATGTCTATCTGTTGCCTTTATTAGTTAATTAATAAAGAAACTGCTTGGCCTGGTAGGTCAGAACATAGGTGGGTAGAGTAGACAGAATAGAATGCTGGGAAGAAGGGAAGTGAGGTCAGACGCGATGGAGCCAGCCACCAGGTCAGACATGCTGAATCTTCCCCAGTAAGCCACACATTATTAGAAATGGGTTAAGCAAGATGTGAGAGTTAGCCAAGAAGAGGCTAGAACTAACAGGCCAAGCAGTGTTTAAATGAATACAATTTGTATATTGTTATTTCGGGTGTAAAGCTAGCCGTGCGGGAGCCGGGTGGGACGAAAAGCAGGCCTGCTCGCCGCTCCTTCTACAAGCTTCCCTTAGAAACTACCCATGACCTCTCTGTTGAGCTACTTGGAAAGAACAAAAGAAAGCCTCCGTGCAGGGAAGAGAGGTGGAAGAAAGAATATTTCACACATTCAGTGTTCGAGCTGCGGGTAATCCTCTCACATCTGCCTTTAATAAACAAATGAGCTTTTCCAAAACATCACCCATTCTGAACTCCACTTTTCTTCTTAGCTGCCTGTATGGATGGCTGCCTAATTCCTACTGACTAGTGCCCAGTGTATAAATTGAGGACAATGTAAGCTCTAATCTACTGTGAGACAAACATTGAGGAAGGACAATGTTGTATTTTGTTGTCAGTCTTTGGACTTGGCCTTTTGTATGTAACGGTGATGATACAGAGTGCAGAATGGTGATCGTTGGGCTGTACTCCTCAGCTCTTTGTTGCTATGACTGAACACTTGAGAGAAAAATCTTAAAAGGAAGGATTGTTTCTTTTGTCTCATGGTTTCAGTCCCCCATAGGTTGACTGCATTGTTCTGGCCTCGTGGCAAGGCAGAAACATGGCAAAATGGCACTGTGGGGATGGAGGAAGGTGCTTCACCTCACAGCCATGCTCATAAGGAAGTCACTGAAGGCATTAAGGTGACAGCATACTACAAATGCTTACCTGTGGATATCCATATGCAATATTTCCCTCCGCTGTGTACTTAAGATCCGTGCATTATCAATAAATGAAGAAAGAGAAGGGGAAAAGTCACATCAAAAGTATTGTAACTTAACACCCCCGGGAAGAACATCATTAGATAGGTCCCTTGAGGGCCACTGCTTTTCCACATGACTTCTTTGTGTGGCTTGGGAAATGCCATTTCTTTTCTCAGGCTCCATTACTGCAGAGCTAGTTAGACGGCTCAGTGGATAGAGGCACTTGCCACCACGCCTGAAAACCTGGGTTCAAGCCCTGGGATTCACATGGAAATGAGAGGTGGAAGGACGGAACTGACTGTTACAAGTTTTCTTTGTGTACACATACATACACACGTACATACGCAAATACACACACACACACATTAATAAATGTTTAAAAGTTCTTTACTGGAGGCCATTGTGGGAGAAGAAGAGGCTACTGCTAGTCACAATTACTGACTCCAGAGCAATGTCTGGACATAGGAATATCCATGATGGCCCCGTACATCTTCTCTCCAGTTTGGACCAGTGGCCCTACTTTTATTTAAATGTCATTGATAAGATCTAAGACTGCTCAGCTGTGCTCACTGACCATCTTATTCTGAATTTTCTCCTTCTTTGAGTTCTGTGTTGTTGGCTTATGTTTTCAACTATCCTTCTTTTAGAGAAGTCACGAGGGTGACCTCTAGATACCTGGTGGAGGCAGCCTTCTCACACAGATGGTAGTGTGGCTGCTGTGTACTTCTCTGGGGTCTCCCACAGGATGCTTTTGTGGCCCTAAAAGTCCACTCTGCATTGCCTGCTCCTCCTCTTCCTTCACTGCCCCCTGAAACCACCAATCTATTCGCAGCCTCTACAGTTTAATCTTTTACAGAAATTTATATAGCTGGACTCACACAGTATATACACATCCATTTCAGATAGTTTTTCAATCAATAATGGATGTTTAAGGTTCCCCTTTTTTTCTCATTGCTCGAAGATTCTTTGTTTTCTTTGTTGTTATTTATTTTCTGACAAGATCTCACTTGCAGCCCAGGCTTACCTAGATCTCACTTTGAGACCAGTTTGAGATCAGGCTGGCCTCAAACTCATAATATCGTCCATCTTGCCTCTTCCTTCTTAGTGCTGGATTACAGGTTGGCAACACCATGTACAGCTTCACCATGTACACCTACACCATGTATAGCTATACCATGTACAGCTACACCACGTACATCTATACCATATACAGCTACACCGTGTACAGCTACACCATGTACAGCTACACCATGTACAGCAAAAACACATACAGCTACACCACGTACAGCAACACCACGTACAGCTACACCATATACAGCTACACCATGTACAGCTACACCATGTACATCTACACCATATACAGCTACACCATGTACATCTATACCATATACAGCTACACCATGCACAGCTACACCATGTACATCTACACCATGTACAGCAAAACCACATATAGCTACACCACGTACAGCAACACCACGTACAGCTACACCATGTACAGCTACACCATATACAGCTACACCATGTACAGCTACACCATGTACATCTACACCATATACAGCTACACCATGTACATCTATACCATATACAGCTACACCATGCACAGCTACACCATGTACAGCTACACCATATACAGCTACACCATGTACATCTATACCATATACAGCTACACCATGCACAGCTACACCATGTACAGCTACACCATGTACAGCAAAACCACATACAGCTACACCACGTTCAGCAACACCACGTACAGCTATACCATGTACAGCTACACCATATACAGCTATACCATGTACAGCTACTCAGTTCTTTTTATCACTGAATAACATTCCATCTTTGGGGTGCACCTTGTGTGTTTACCTACTCGTTTGTTCATGTTGGTTGTTTCCAGATTTGGGCAATGTGATACCCAATCAGCCACTCATGTTTTCATGTGGATATACCCTATCAGTTCATCTAAGGAGATGCAGAGGAGCCGAAGTACTGGATTGTATATGAGCATGTCTGGTGTTGTAAGGATCTGCCAAGCCCTTTTCCACACACATGTATGTGGAGCATATTCTCATGTGCATACTTCCCATCACATGTCTTTAGTCTGTTGAGATCTTTTCTCCTATTTTAAAAGTGAGTTACTTTCTTATCATTAATTTTTGAAGGTTTCTGTATATTTTTAATAATAATCTTTTATGCCGGGCGGTGGTGGTGCATGCCTTTAATCCCAGCACTCGGGAGGCAGAGACAGGCAGATCTCTGTGAGTTCGAGGCCAGCCTGGTCTACAAGAGCTAGTTCCAGGACAGGAACCAAAAGCTATGGAGAAACCCTGTCTCAAAAATTCAAAAAAAAAAGTTAATAATAATCTTTTATCAGATATTGTGTATAAAATTGTCCCTGTTATAAATTTTTCCCAGTCTGTAGCCTATCTTCTCAATTTTTGACATGTTTTTACTGAAAACTGTAACTTAATAGAGTAGGTCTATCAAGAATTTCTCCTATGGACTAGTGTTATTTTTGAAGGTCCTAAGGTCATCTAGGCTTTTTCCTGGATCATCCTCTAGGATTTTACAGTTGGACAGTTTACATTTAGGTCTATGAGTCATTTTGAGTTAAATTTTGGGTGGAGATGAAGTGATTTAGATAAGGAATCACCCTCTTCCCTTCCTTCGTTTTGCACATGAATGGCCACATGTCCCAGCATTCTTTGTGGAAAGATCTTTGCTTCTCTGTGCTGCCTTTTTTTTTTCTTTGCCAGCCATCTGTTTATCGATGTTTTTATCATGATGACACTGTCTTGGTTTTTGTCATTTTATATTAATTCTTTAGAAAAAATTACTTTATGTGCATGTGTGAGTATCTGTATGGATGTGACCACATTTGTGCCAGGCGCCAGAGGAAGAAGAAGATGGCACTGCATTCCCTGGAGCTGGAGTTACAAGCACTTGTCAGCATTGTACAGGGTATTGAGATCTGAGCCCGGATCTTCTACAATAGCAGCAAGTACTCTTAATCCCCGAATCATCTCTCCAGTCACTTTACAGTATGCCTGCAAGCCAGCTGTTGACATCTTCTGATGTTATCTTCCCCTCAAATGTTGGCTTTCTTGGGGCATGTGTCCCTCCATATATGTAGTAGTGGGAGCGGCTGGGCTGGGTCCGGCCACCCGGCTAGATTTACCCGAAATAATAACATGGAACCTGCATTTTATTTTTAATTTTTTATTGAGAAAAAGAAAAAAAAAGTTTCTGCCTCCTCCCAGCCTCCCATTTACCTCCCCATCCTCCCACCCTTCTCCCCCTCCCCCCACTCCTCTCCCCCTCCCTCTCCAGTCCATAGAGCAGTCAGGGTTCCCTGTCCTGTAGAAAGTCCAAGGTCCTCCCCCTCCGTCCATGTCTAGGAAGGTGAACATCCAAAATGGCTAGGCTCCCACAAAGCCAGAACATGAAGTAGGATCAAAACCCCGTGCCATTGTCCTTGGCTTCTCATCAGCCCTCATTGTTCGCCATGTTCAGAGAGTCCGGTTTTATCCCATGCTTTTTCAGTCCCAGTCCCACTGGCCTTGGTGAGCTCCCAATAGATCAGCTCCACTGTCTCAGTGGGTGGGTGCTCCCCTCGTGGTCCCGACTTCTTTGCTCATGTTCTCCCTCCTTCTGCTCCTCATCGGGACCTTGGGAGCTCAGTCCAGTGCTCCAGTGTGGGTCTCTGTCTCTGTCTCCATCCATCACCAGATGAAGGTTCTATGGTGATATGCAAGATATTCGTCAGTATTGCTATAGGATAGGGTCATTTCAGGTTCCCTATCCTCAGCTGCCCAAGAAACTAACTGGGGACATCGTCTTGGCTCCTGGGAGCCACTCTAGGGTCAAGTCTCTTGCCAACCCTAAGGTGGCTCCCTTAACTAAGAATTGTGCTTCCCTGCTCCCCTATCCAACCTTCCTTTATCCCAATCATCCTGTTTCCCCAAGTTACCTCCATTCTCCCCTTCTCACTTTTCTCTCCCCATCTCCCCTTACCCCCAACCCACCCCACCCCCAAGATACCACTTTCCTCCCCGGCAATTTTGTCTACTTCCCATAGGCAAGAGGGTAACTATATGTTTTTCCTTGGGTTCACCTTCTTACTTAGCTTCTTTAGGTTCATCAATTGTAGACTCCGTGACCCTTATTTATGGCTAGAAACCAATTATGAGTGAGTACATCCCATGTTCATCTTTTTGGGTCTCGGTTACCTCACTCAGGATAGTGTTTTCTATTTCCATCCATTTGCATGCAAAATTCGAGAAGTCATTGTTTTTTACCACAGCGTAGTACTCTAATGCGTATATATTCCACACTTTCTTCATCCATTCTTCCATTGAAGGACATCTAGGCTGTTTCCAGGTTCTGGCTATTACAAATAATGATGCTATGAACATAGTTGAACAAATGCTTTTGTCAAATGATAGGGCATCTCTTGGGTATATTCCCAAGAGTGGTATTGCTGGGTCCAGGGGTAGGTTGATCCCGAATTTCCTGAGAAACCGCCACACTGATTTCCAAAGTGGTTGCACAAGTTTGCATTCCCACCAGCAATGGATGAGTGTACCCCTTCCTCCACAACATCTCCAGCAAAGGCTATCATTGGTGTTTTTGATTTTAGCCATTCTGATAGGTGTAAGATGATATCTCAAAATTGTTTTGATTTGCATTTCCCTGATCGCTAAGGAGGTTGAGCACGACCTTAAGTGTCTTTTCACCATTGGAACTTCTTCTGTTGAGAATTCTCTGTTCAGTTCAGTGCCCCATTTTTAATTGGGTTAATTAGCATTTTAAAGTCTAGTTTCTTGAGTTCTCTATATTTTTTGGAGATCAGACCTTTGTCTGTTGCAGGGTTGGTGAAGATCTTCTCCCAGTCAGTAGGTTGACTTTTGGTCTTAGTGACAGTGTCCTTTGCTTTACAGAAGCTTCTTAGTTTTAGTAGGTCCCATTTATTCAATGTTGCTCTTAATGTCTGTGCTGCTGAGGTTATACATAGGAAGCGATCTCCTGTGCCCATCTGTTGTAGGGTACTTCCCACTTTGTCTTCTATCAGGTTCAGTGTGTTTGGACTGATATTGAGGTCTTTGATCCATTTGGACTTGAGTTTTGTGCATGGTGATAGATATGGGTCTATTTTCATTCTTCTACAGGTTGACATCCAGTTGTGCCAGCACCATTTGTTGAAGATGCTTTCTTTTTTCCATTGTATGCTTTTAGCTCCTTTATCGAAAATGAGGTGTTCATAGGTTTGTGGGTTAAATACCCGGGTCTTCTATATGATTCCATTGGTCGACTTCTCTGTTTTTATGCCAGTACCACACTGTTTTCATTACTGTAGCTCTCTAATAGAGTTTGAAGTCAGGGATGATAATGCCTCCAGAAGATCCTTTATTGTATAAGATTGTTTGGGCTATCTTGGGTTTTTTGTTTTTCCATATAAAGTTGATTATTGTCCTCTCAAGATCTGTGAAGAATTTTGATGGGACCTTGATGGGGATTGCATTGAATCTATAAATTGCCTTTGGTAGAATTGCCATTTTTACTATGTTGATCCTCCCAATCCAAGAGCAAGGGAGGTCCTTCCATTTTCTGGTATCCTCTTCAGTTTCTTTCTTCAATGCCTTAAAGTTCTTGTCAAATGATCTTTCACTTCCTTGGTTAGAGTTACTCCGAGATATTTTATGCTGTTTGTGGCTATCATGAAAGGTGAAGCTTCTCTGATTTCCCTCTCTGCTTCCATATCCTTTGTGTATAAGAGGGCGACTGATTTTTTGGAGTTGATCTTATATCCTGCCACATTACTAAAGGTATTTATCAGCTCTAAAAGTTCTTTGGTGGAGATTTTGGGGTCGCTTATGTACACTATCATATCATCTGCAAATAATGAAAGTTTAACTTCTTCCTTTCCAATTCAAATCCCCTTGATCCCATTATGTTGTCTTATTGCTATTGCTAGAACTTCAAGCACTATATTGAAGAGGTATGGAGAGAGTGGACAGCCTTGTCGTGTTCCTGATTTTAGTGGGATGGCTTTGAGTTTCTCTCCGTTTAATTTGATGTTAGCTGTCGGCTTGCTGTAAATAGCTTTTATTATATTTAGGTATGACCCTTGTATCCCTAATCTCTCTAAGACTTTTATCAAACAGGGATGTTGAATTTTGTCAAATCTTTTTCAGCATCTAATGAAACGATCATATGGTTTTTTTTCTTTCAGTTTATTTATGATGGATTACATTGATAGATTTTTGTATGTTGAACCAGCCCTGCATCTCTGGGATGAAGCCTACTTGATCATAATGGATAATTTTTCTAATGTGTTCTTGGATTCGGTTTGCCAGTATTTTGTTGAGGACTTTTGAGTCGATGTTCATGAGTGAGATTGGCCTGTAATTCTCTTTCTTGGTTGAGTCTTTGTGTGGTTTTGGTATCAGAGTAACTGTAGCTTCATAAAAGGAATTTGGCAATGATTCTTCTGTTTCTATATTGTGAAATACATTAAGGAGTGTAGGTATTAGGTCTTCTTGGAAGTTCTGGTAGAATTCCGCATTGAAACCATCTGGTCCTGGGCTTTTTTTGGTAGGGAGGTTTTTGATAACAGCTTCTAATTCTTCGCGACTAACAGGTCTATTTAGATTGTTCACCTGGTCCTGGTTAACTTGGTATATGGTATTTATCTAAAAAAGTGTCCATTTCTTTTACATTTTCCAGTTTTGTGGCATACAGGCTTTTGTAGTAAGATCTAATGATTCTCTGAATTTCCTGTGTCTGTGGTTATGTCCCCCTTTTCATTTCTAATCTTATTAATTTGCATATCTCTCTCTGCCATTTGATTAGTTTGGATAGAGGTTTATCAATCTTGTTAATTTTCTTTAGGAACCAGCTTTTTGTTTCATTGATTCTTTGGATTGTTTTCTGTGTTTCTATTTTGTTGATTTCAACCCTCAGTTTGATTATTTCCAGTCTTCTACTCCTCCTAGGTGAGTCTGCTTCTTTTTTTCTAGAGCTTTCAGGTGGGCTGTTAAGTCTCCAATGTGTGCTTTCTCTGTTTTCTTTAGGTGGGCACTTAGTGCTATGAACTTTCCTCTTAGGACTGCTTTCATAGTGTCCCATAAGTTTGAGTATGTTGTTTCTTTATTTTCATTGAATTCAAGGAAGACTTTAATTTCTTTCTTTATTTCTTCCTTAATCCAGGTATGATTCAGTAGTTGACTGTTCAGTTTCCATGAGTTTGTAGGCTTTTGGGGGGTAGCATTGTTGTTGAATTCTAACTTTAATCCATGGTGATCTGATAAGACACAGGTGGTTACTAATATTTTTTTGTAACTGTGGAAGATTGCTTTGTTACCGAGAATTTTGTTACCGTCAATTTTCGAGAAGGTTCCATGAGCTGTAGAGAAGAAGGTATATTCTTTCCTATTTGGGTGGAATATTCTATAGATGTCTGTTAAGTCTAATTGATTCATTACCTCCATTAATTCTCTAATTTCTCTGTTAGATTTCTGTCTGTTTGACCTGTCCATTGGTGAGAGATGAGTGTTGAAGTCTCCTACTATTAGTGTGGGCGGTTTGATGGCTGCCTTGAGTTTTAGTAATGTTTCTTTTACGTGCGTGGGTACTTTTATATTAGGGGCATAGATATTCAGGATTGAGACTTCATCCTGATGAATTGTTCCTGTTATGAGTATAAAATGTCCCTCTCCATCTCTTCTGATTGATTTAAGTTTGAAGTCAACATTATTAGAAATTATTATGGCCACACCTGCTTGTTTCTTAGGTCCATTTGCTTGATAAGCCTTTTCCCAGCCCTTTACTCTGAGTAGGTGCCTGTCTTTGTGGTTGAGGTGTGTTTCTTGTAAACAGCAGAATGTTGGATCCTGTTTTCGTATCCAATCTCTTAACCTGTACCTTTTTATAAGTGAGTTGAGTCCATTGACATTAAGTGATATTAATGACCAGTGGTTGTTAACTCCGGTCACTTTTTTAGTAGTAGAGTTTGTGTGTTTCCTTTCTTTGAGTTGCACTGGTGAAGGGTCTCTAGATGTCTGAGTTATTGTGGTCATTGTTGGACTCCTTGGTTAGTGATTTTCCTTCTATTACTTTCTGTAAGGCTGGATTTGTGGCTACATATTGTTTAAATTTGTTTTTATCCTGGAAAATTTTGTTTTCTCCATTTATAGTGAACGAAAGTTTGGCTGGGTATAGTAGTCTGGGCTTGCATCCATGGTCTCTTAGTTTCTGCAGTACATCTATCCAGGACCTTCTGGCTTTCATGGTTTCCATAGAGAAGTCAGGTGTAAGTCTGATAGGTTTACCTTTATAAGTAACTTGGCCTTTTTCTTTTGCAGCTCTTAATGTTCTTACTTTATTCTGTATGCTTCGTGTTTTGATTATTATATGGCGAGGGGATTTTTTTTTTGATCCAGCCTATTTGGTGTTCTGTATGATTCTTGAACCTTCATAGGTACATCTTTCTTTAGGTTGGGAATGTTTTCTTCTATAATTTTATTAAATATATTTTCTGGACCGTTGAGCTGAACTTCTCTTTCTTCTACTCCTATTATTCTTAGGTTTGGTCTTTTTATTGTGTCCCATATTTCCTGAATGTTTTGTGATGAGAGTTTGTTGGACTTGCTGTTTTCTTTGATCAGAGTGTTTATTTTCTCTATGGTATCTTCAGAATCTGAGATTCTTTCTTCTATCTCTTATATTCTGCTGGTTATGCTTGTTTCTGTAGTCTCTATTCGTTTGCCTATATTTTCCCATGTCCAGCCGGCCCTCTGTTTGTGTTTTCTTCTTTGCCTCCATTTCAGTTTTCAAGTCTTGAACTGTTTCCATTATCTGTTTGATTGTTTTACCTTGGTTTCCTAGGGAATCATTCACTGATTTATTCAATTCTTCAAACTTTCTGTTATACTTCTCATCCATTTCTATAATGAAGGAGAGGGCCCAACTGCAGCCATGTAGAGATTGAAGAGACACAGCTGAAAACAAAAACAAAAACAAAAAAAAATCCAACAGAGAAGGAAATTGAGAAGGGAGTGGGGGGCAGGGAGAATTTCTGAACCATGGTGGTGCTGCCTGTAGAAGTTAGCCAGGCTGGAGGGAAGTGAACGTGTGGACGGGGAGAGCTTCAGATCTGCTACTGTCTGAGGTGACACACACAGAGGTTCCAAACATCCTCAGGGTGTCTGCACCCTGCTTATTTTACTGTTCCAATCCCAGGCCCACCCAAGTGTAGGTGATATGGTGATGCAGTGACCTTGGGACACCACTAGGTGGCTGCTGGCTCTGAGCTCCTAGCTTAGTGGGAGAATTCCTGCCCCTGTAACTGGAGCCCATTTCCAGTTTCCTCTGCTCCCTGGAGAACACAGGATGGAATTGCAATGAAAGGGCCTCAAAATAGAATAAAGCAAGCACGCAGATAAGCTTTGTGGGAGCGGTTACTGCATGTCAAGACTAACGGCTATCAGGGGTGGAGGCTGGCTCAAGGGTCCTCTCAAAGGAACTCAGGACCGCGAGGGGTGCACCCACACACTGAGACAATGGGGATGTTCTATCGGGAACTCACCAAGGCCTGGGTCTGAAAAAGCATGGGATAAAACCGGACTCGCTGAACATAGTGGACAATGAGGATTACTGAGAACTCAAGAACAATGGCAATCGGTTTTTGATCCTACTGCACGTACTGGCTTTGTGGGAGCCTAGGCAGTTTGGATGCTCATCTCACTAGACTTGGATGGAGGTGGGTGGTCCTTAGACTTCCCACAGGGCAGGGAACCCTGATTGCTCTTTGAGCTGAGGAGGGAGGGGGACTTGATCGGGGGAGGGGGAGGGAAATGGGAGGCGGTGGCGGGGAGGAGGCAGAAATCTTTAATAAATGAATGAATGAATGAATGAATGAATAAATAAATAAATAAATAAATAAGTAAGTAAAAGCAGCAAGCAGAGTTGGAATGTGTAATTCCAAAGTCAAGGTCCTTTGGTGGTGAGGTGAGGTTTTGATCAATCTATGGTCAGCACCAAGGATATGAGGTAAAGGTTTGCTTGAGGTCAGGGCTGGGAACGCAGTTTATTTAGTAAAATACTTGCTACACAAGCCTGAGGAGCTGAACTCAAGCTCCACAACCCATGTTAGAAGCCCTGTATGGGGTCGTGCTTGCAATTCATGTGCGGGGGAGGCAAAGATAGGAGGATCCCCAGAGTTCACTGTCCAGCCAGCTGAGCCTAACTGAGAGACCCTATCTCAAATAAAAGCTAATAGCTTTTGGGGAATGACACCCAATGTTGACCTCTGATCTCCACACACACATGCAACTGAGCATGTGAACATGTATGCATGTACACACACATAAAGAAACAAATCTATGGAAATTTGGAGCGCACTTTTTAAGAGGGGTGGAAATAACAACACCCAGAGACCAGTACGGAGAGGAACAGCCTGTCGTGAGACTTTCTGAAGGAGAAACCTGGGAAGGTGGGGTGGGGGGGACTCTGAGGGTTTAAACAGAACAGCAACACACAGCTGCATTAATGATAGTGAGCAAGTGCAAAGACAGCACAGTCCCCAAATGATGCTCCCTCTTGGTCAGCATTTAGCTTACCCCCGGACATCCCTCCTGAATAAGAAGGCACAATGCAGATACCTATTGTGTCTGACCACGGGCACCTCTCCACATATCCCTGGCCCCTACTGCCCCAGGCCCTGAGTCTGCACTTGGGTCTGCCAGGACAGGAGCTGGCGCCGGGTGTGGTGGACACAACCTGGAAACAGGGAGCGGCAGTGGAAACAACATGAAGCTGGCACACGCCCACAGCCGCTCCCAGGCTGCAAAAGGGTTGGGCTATCCCTGGGGAAGCCAGAGCCTTGAGACACAGAGCCAAGGGGCTTCTTCAGCCTAAGGGCTCCTTGAGGAGGCCTCACCAGCAGGGTCGTTGATCTACTGGGTCCTTCTGTTTCTGCCAGCAGCCTCTGACTTCTATGAGAGGGTGGCTTCCCCTGCCAGTCTAGGGCTTTCTCAAGAGACTTTACCTTCAACAGCACATGATTCTCCAAGAAAGCTCCCTTAGTAAAGGGGAGCAAGTGTTCTAAAGAACGGATCCTCAAGAGGACACTTCCCCCAAGAATCTCTATTGGTGTGGACAATCAGTAAAAGATTTTCAGTACAGGTTCTCCAGGAGATGACATCCCAAAGTGGGGGGATGCCAAGAAATACTCCTAGCAAATGTAAGATCCTGAGGATGCCTCTAGAGTGAGGCAGAGTGGGCCCCCTTGTAGATGGCCCAGCAATGTGGGGTTCCTGAGGGCTATCACACCCAGCTCACTGGGAAACTCATGACAGCTCCTGAATAGTCAAAGCAGAATAGATGTGCCAAGCAAGAACTGGGTCAAGTTCAAGTCAGAGGCTGCTGGTCCAAGACCACGGCCTCAGGACTTTGAAAGGGAATTATGACTGATGTGATCATGTGTGTGTGTAGCTGTGATTAAGGGAGTAAAGATGCCTGTTGGAAGAGGGGAGATGAAATGAAGATGGAGGTGATGGTGGTTATTGGTAAGGATGTTGTTCTAGGCAGTGGTAATGATGGTGACATAATTACAGTGATGGAGCCAGAGTCAGTATTTAAGACAGCACATGGCTCTTGCAGAGGATCTGAATTTGGTTCTCAGCACCCATGGCCAGTGGCTTACAATCACCTGTAACTTCAGCTCCATGGGATCTAATGCCTTCTTCTGTTCTTCATAGGTGCCTGCACTCATGTGCGCGTGCACACACACATACACTACACTACACACACACACACACACACACACACACACTATATATATATATATATATATATATATATATATATATATATATATATATTTACCTACAGTGCTGAGCAAAGCAGTAGTACGGCCGTCTGAGCTAGAGGGAGGGCATTGATGGTGTCATTGCTTGGGGAAGGACTTAGATGTCAGCCGTGCTGGGGTTCCACAAGAAGAAGAAAGAGTCCTGGGTCAAGGGAAGTCAGAAGTTTGCAGAAGACGGGATATAGGCATTCACAGCAGCTGGGAGAGAATCTAAGTCACAAAGAGAGAAACAAAATCTGTATTTAAAAGTTGTCAAAACTGGAACACTGAGAATGGAATCCAAAGATGTGCACCTCACAAAGCCTCAAGGAGCAAAGGAGGAACGAGTGGAGCCAACTACACCAAAGGAGGAGAGAAGGCTCTCGGTGATGGAGGTCAGGATGGGGGCGATGGTGAGGAAGGTGAACTCCTGCCTGCACACTCGAGAGGGGTCATGCCGGCCAGTGCCTGGTGCTGCACCTGACGGGACAGGAAGGGATTGACATCTCTCTCACCCCTCAACCTGCTTCCAGGAGGGTGGAGCTGTGGAAGGATGTCAGAATCAGTCAGAGAACATTTAAAAAAATAGCACATGCTGTATCCTGGGTAGTCTGACTCAGTTTCTCCAGGGTGTGGCCTGGACATAGGTATTTTGAAATAAGTTCCCACAGTGTTTCTGATCCAAACACATTCTCTCTCTCTCTCTCTCTCTCTCTCTCTCTCTCTCTCTCTCTCTCCCCCTCTCCCACCCCCAGCTATTTTCAGCAATCCCACTGCTGCATCATCCTGGGGTTATTTGTAGTAGAGGCAGGAGGATTATTTCCATGTCATCACCTCTCCACCTGCCCCCCCCAAGGGTCTTGGATGATTTGACAGCCAGGACGTGGAGCCTGGGCTGTAGCCATGGCACAGATGCCTGTTTTTCAATAAGGATCCAATGCGAGGGCCAGAGAGGAAAGGGGAGGTGTTGGTATCCAGTGCTCCCTGTCCCTGTACAACTTTGCAGACATTCCTGGATGCCCTTGAGAGGAACTCTGCGGCAGGAGGTTATAGTGTGGGGGAGGAGGTGGGGAACCCTGTGTGAGTCTGAGAAGGAAGAAGGCTGAGCTGAGGTTGATGATGAGGAGAGCTGGATCAGGAGAACCCAGGCCAGGCCAACTGTCACTTAGAAGAATCTGTGCTGTTGAATTCTGAGGCTTTCTATATCACTCTCTGGTGCATGACTTCCCTTCTAGGCCAGCTTTCCCAACTCTGTCTTTATGAAATTCTCCCAGGCCCCAGGCCTCACAGGGCTTCTTCCTTGCTTGGCTCCTGAGCCATATGCCTTGTGTCTAAGATTAGACTGTGTGCTTCCCAACTGTCTCACCAAAGCCCAGGGCAACCCCAGCATGACATCCGCCCTTCTCTGGTCCTGAACTTCCAGCATGCCACAGAAAGCATGGAGGAACGTTGTCACATTTGGTGAGGGCAGTGACTCCAACTGACCAAAGGAACCTTCCCTAAGTGGAGGGAAGTAATACAGGCCTTAGGAAAGGGGCCCATGGACCAGAATGGTCTCTGAAGGTGGGAGGACCTATGGTGAAGGAGTGGATAGCCTATGGAAGAGACTGTGAGACTCACTCCTCTATAGGGGGAGATAGGAACCCCAGCGATTGTTGAGCCCCAGGTCCAAGAGATGAAAGAAAGAATTGGGGAACTCAAAGCAGTGACAGCTTTCACAGAGCTTTTCAGTCTGTACAGCTCAGCTTCCTCTCTCACCTGTGGATCCTTGGGAACTCAAGGTACAGTCAGAAGCTCTAGCACTTCCAGGTGAGAGCAGGAGCATCACACGACAAAGTCACCTTCAGTCAGGTCCTGAATGGCTTCTTAGGTCTTCTGTCCACTTGTTGTCCATTCTGCTGTGAAGGACTCATGCGTGATTATGTGGATGCTCAGGACTGGAGGTGGCATGAATGCTGGGGTGGGGTAGGGGGAGAAGAAGAATCCCTGCCTCCCACCCAATGGCTATAGAAAGGTTGGTGTGGGAAGTCCTTCTGTATATGTGTTGCTTTTATTGGTTAATGAATAAAGCTGCTTTGGTCCACGACAGAGCAGAATAGAGGTAGGCAGGGAAACTAAACTGAATGCTGGGAGAAAGTAGGCAGAGTTAGAGAGATGCCATGTAGCTGCTGCAGGAGCCAGACACCAAACAGAACCTTACTGGTAGGCCATAGCCATGTGGCGACACACAGATTAATAGAAATGAGTTAATTTAAGATGTAAGAGCTAGCTAGGAATATGCTTATGCTATTAGTCAAACAGTATTGTAATTAATAGAGTTTCTGTGTGATTATTTGGAGTCAGGGTGACTAGGAAATGAACCAACAACCTCCGCCAACAAAAGATGTTGCCATAAGTTCCTGTATTTAGGGCTGGGGACATAACACAGTCAGTGAGATGCTTGTATGCAAGCATGAGGACCCAAGTTTGATCCTCAGACACACAGATGAGGGGACAAGCCAGGTGTGGGCTGGGGAGAGGGTTCAGTGTTCATGTACTTGTTGTACAAACACGAAGCCAGAGTTCAGACCTCAGAACCCATATCTGAGTTTGTTTTCTGTTGCTGTGATAAAGGCCAAAGGGAACCTGTGAGGAGAAAGTCCCTTTGGCTTACACATCCCAGTCATAATCCATCAGTGACAAAAACCAAGGTGGGAAATCAAGAAGAGCAGGGAACTAGAGATGGGAACGGAAGCAGAGGCCATGGAAGAACACTGCTTAAGGGCTTGCTACTCAGAGCGTGCTCAGTTTACTTTCTTCTCAGACCCAATCCAACCTGCCTTGTGGTGGCACTGTCCACAGTGGGCTCAACCCTCCCACATCGATCATTAATCAAGAACATTTCTCACAGATATGCCCGCCTACAGGTCAGTCTAGTAGAGATAATTCCTTAAGGGAACTTCCTTCTTCCCAGATGACTCTAGTTTGTATCAAGTTGACAAAACTCTAACATGACATTACAGCATTCAAATGCCAGGTGTGCCTGGCAGGACATTGGCTACTATAGCTCTCAAAGGCAGAGATAATACATCCCTAGAACAAACAGGTTGGGTAGGCTGGCTGTCGAGGTGAGCTCTGAGTTCAACTGAGAGCCCTTGCCTCAATGAACAAATGAACAAGATGAAGAGTGATTGAGGAAGACATCTGCCTCTGCTTCAACTTTAGGTACACACACACACACACACACACACACACACACACACCCCTCCATTCTTATTCTAGGGACAAATGCTAGTGGAGAAGCTTCTAGATCATTGGTCCCTAGCAGCCTCAGATCCAGCCTGGAGATGATAAGGCAGGACACCCCTGGGGTGAATGGTTGTGTGAACACAGGTCCTCTTTGGGAATCTGGAACCATCTTTTAACTTCCCTAGGACCCTGCCCCAGCTGTGAGTCTGTTCCATACTTCATCTCTCCCTTTCAAGCCATTTTCTTTCTCCTGATCTTTCTATATGGGAAACAGAATCACATGCCACACAAAACTGTATAAAGATTCACAGACACATGTTGAACAACTTCATCTGCTATAGCTCGGAACTGGAAACAACCCAAATATCCCCCAACAGGCGCATGGGTAAACACATTCTGGTATATCCATTCAGTGGGGCATTGGTCAGTCAGTAGTTTAAGAAACAAGCTACTGAGTCATGAAACAGCTTGCACAGATCTCGAAATAGTTGGGCTGAATGAAAGATGCCAGGCCCCAAACAGTATACGTGCCTGATTCTATTTACATAAAGCTCTAAGAAATGTCAACAAAGTCGTGGTGACAGAAAGCAGAACCAAAAGCAGGGATGAGACTGGAAGGGGTGGCTCTCTGTCCTCAGCACCCGTGCAGGGGTCACTATGCAGCAAGCTGTCCCTACAGCCATCTCACCAATGTGACAGGCAGAGTGACAAACCCTAAATTGCTAGAACCCCAGGAGGCCTGGAGAGACAAGCTTGGAAGACAGTCCTGGGTGGTTAGGTCTCTACTGACCTTGAGGAGTAAGGGGGGTAACTCTGCAAACCAGGCTGGGGTGGGGAGGAGTATTCCAAGTGTGTCTGCAATGGATACAGAGAGAGACAAGAGGGGGTGACTGTGGTATCATGGAGATTTCCTGAGCTTGTCTGTACCATCTTAAGTGATGCCAACTGTGTTCCTAGCCATTGGAAATAGAAATAAGAATGATCGGGTTTGTTGAAATGCCCTAGCCCTCACTATCTCCCGCAGAGTACCTCAAGAGTGTGACTTCAGAACTGACTCTGGCAGGTGGGCTCCTCTGGGCTCTGTTATGATCCCCATCAAACTCCTGCAGCAGGATGTTCAGGCTTGGACAACGCTGTGGAGAAAGGAGTAAACAAGGCATCAAGGGGAGGGGGTTGTTTGCTGAGAGTGTTAGCTGACCGACCTGAGCTGGCCCGGATGGTCCCTGGGGGCCACAGGAATGAATCAATCAGGGAGAGCACAAACCTTGCTGAGCTCTTTAGAGACAACGCAGCTGTGCTCCCCACACACGGGGTGACCTTGGGCAGCAGAGACAAACCGTGTTGCAGGCTGTGTGTGGCCACAGCCGACCTAGTTCATGACCTGCCTTGAGTTCCCCCTCAGCCAGATTTCAGGAGGTACAGCCTCTTGCCAAGGCAGACTTGCCACCCACCCTGAAGCATTGGAGTCCTCTGACACTACAGAGACCAGCTGTCCATGGGCAAGGAGGACCCGCCTAGTGGCTTTGTCTTGACATGCCCTTCCCTAGTGGATCCCCATGGTTCCCACATCTACTCTCCTACAGATACTTCCCACTGGCTACTGATGCCCACATCTCTAAGCCATTTCTGTCTACCCCACCTCTCACTCCAGAAGGTGGCTCAGTCCTTATCATCTCCGAGCTCTAGCTAAGCAGCGGCCAACAGCAAGGAAAGGGAAATGGCTGTCACTGAAGTACTTGCCACATCAGCATGCGAACCTGAGGACACTCTCCAGAACCCGTGGAGAGGGAGGCAGAGACAGGAGGGTCCCTGGGCTTGATGGCAGCCAGTTAGCTGAGCTACTAAGCCCCAGGTTCAGTGAGAGACTTCATCTCAAAAATAAGGTGAAAGGCAACAGAAGAAAACACCCCACAGTGGCACCCAAGCATGCACACACTCAAGCATGCACACACCCAAGCATGCACACATGTTCATGCACACACACACATATGGACATGCACAAACACACATACACATGGGCATGCACACATATACATACATGCACACATACACACAGACATGCACATACACGCATGTGCACACACACACACACACACACACACACACACACTCCAGTTACCACCTGACCCGTTCTGTGTGGCCGAGACCCTGTCCCTGCTCCGTTCAACTCCTTAGTTTTTTAAAGTGGAACTGTTATTCTGAAGCTACAAGCCCCTCTTTCTCCAAGGCTATTGCTTGGTTAAACTAGCCTTAGGCAGTCCTAAGGACTCTGACACTAGAAAGATGGCTCCCACCATGGAGATTCCTCTCTCCATCATCTCCCTGGGGGTTCAGTCTGGAGCAAAGCTTGCTTTCCCAGTCACATTCTCTACCTCAGGGAGAGCCGGAGCCACTCTTTTCTTGGGACAAACCAATAATGCCTCTACACAGCATATCCCAGACTGCCAGGTCTACACAGCATATCCCAGGCTGCCAGGTCTACACAGCATATCCCGGGCTGCCAGGTCCTTTTCATGAGGAGTTTTCCTTTCATGATAGACGATGTCATGGTGGCCGTGAGCTGGAAGAAGAGAGAAGAGTGCCCAATGGCAATCTGTGTGTGGAAGGGCAGATGGGGCCCAGAGACCGTTCATCTGCAGAGTGGATGGCTATGGAAAGCTGGGCACAGAGAGCAGGATATATGGTCCTTCCTATGGATGGGGTGTAACCCTGCCATTTCTAATAGACCTTCCGAAGACAAGGCCTGTGTGTTACCTGCTTTTCTCTGTGCAGCACTGTAAGGAAGGCTTTATCTTGGCTAATAGTCTAAGGGTACAGTCATCGTGGTGGGTAGGGCATGGGGGCAGGAGCTTGGGGCAGCTGGTCACACCATCTCCATAGTCAGGAAGCAGAGAGAAATGAATGCTGATGCTAAGCTTGGATCTGTTTCCATGGTGATCCTAAATCTCACCAGCTTGGCAATCAAGACTGACTCTCATATCCCAGAATTTCTTTACCCAGCTCCCTCTACACTCCCAGGTATAAGCACAGCTCAGCCATTGTGTATGTCCCTCCATAGGACATAAGGCATCAGAAGGGTTGGCGAAATCTGGCAATTCATAACACAGGCTACGCAGATCCACCTGTGTTCGTTCAGCTGTCCCTCTAAAGTAGAGGAGGTGGGCTCAAGCCCTTTGTGTGCTGAAGATGTCGGGGATAGCAGGAAGATGGCTTAAATGGTGTTTGTGGAAATATCAGAATGGTCCCTGGAAGAGAACCCCTGAGCTCTAACCATGCCAGTTGCTGTGGGTTGCCCAGGTTCAGAGGCTGGAGGACGGAAAAGCCCTGTTCCCACCATGCCACACTCAGAAGAGGGAGGATACTGCAGAAAAAGGTCTTGGACCAAAAGTTTTTCCACTGGTGAATCAGCGGAGCGTGGTAACAGGAGCCAGGCTGGCCTGACCCCAGCCACCTCTGAGTCACAGCTGAGGTCCCTTGCTAATCTTAACCTCTCGAGATGACATGTTGGGACTTGCCACCCAGCCTGGACCACCAAAATACCCTTAGGGTTGCTGTAGCTCTGGAAAGACTTGGCTCATCCAGGCAGGAGCCAGAGAGTGGAGGGAGGTAGAGAGACCTGCGCTGGAACCCAGCTCTGTTCCCTATATACCCTTGACCTTGAGCGGGAGGAGCACCCTGGCCCCTGGCAGGTCAGAGCTGAGCTGGGCCCCGGAGAGAAGGGACCAGGGCTGGTGACTGCAGCAGCCTCAGGCAGGGGCTGACCCTGCCCCTCTCCTGGAAGTGATTCTGCAAGTACTTACCCTTCAAGAAATGGGCAGCAAGTGAGAGCCTCCACGGTTTTAGGATCAGATGTGTTTATTTGCTGTGTGGTTTGGGACAAGTTGTTCCCCACATCCCCTTCCTATAGTACAGACACAAGGCCAAGGCTGAAGGCCTTAGACTCTGAAGTCATGCCAGCCTGGGTGAGGAGTCCAGTCTGTCCATGGCACGCTGAACACATCACCTACCCTCACAATTCTCTGTCTGCTTCTCTGTGAAGCACAGAGACCGCATTCGGCTCGGAAGAGCCTTGTGAGGGATGAGGAGGTGCAATGCTCAGGGAAAGACCTGGCCCATGGTGAATGCTCACTGAATCCCAGTTGTGGGCTTCACAGGGTTTTATAAAGAGATTGAGGATGGAGAGGATGACAGCCCTCAGTCATCTTTTCCTCCCGTCCTCTTTCCCTGTGCAGCGCGGGGTCTTAGACTTGGGCTAGATAGCCCCTCCCACAGAGTGAAGGAATCAAGATGCACAGCCAAGGGCAGGCAGAGTACAGGAAAGCTCTGGGAGACTGGGCAGGAGCAGAAGCCAACCAGGTGCTGAGGCTGGGCACAAAGGGTCTCAAGTGGTCCTGAAGGCGACAGTCTGAGTCTCAGATGACTGGGAGAAACCTGTTCCCACCCTGTCTAAATCCCAGGTTTCCACCTTACTCTGAGCAGAAAGCCACCCTTCACAAACCTTCCCCAGCTTCTGTTTTCATAGCTATCGTCCGATTAACCATCATGTAGAACTAAAAACTGTCGAGTAGGGCTGCAAGGGGCCAGTGCCCACCTGGTGTGCAGGAAGCCCTGGGTTTGATTCCCAGCACTGCATAAACTGGATTGGGATAGTACATGCTTCCCTTAGGACACTGAAGCTCAGAAAGAATGGACTAACATGGGTCAGCCCGACCTCTGGCTCCTTCCCAAAGCCAGTGTTGGAACCCCACTGTCCCTCAGTGCGGCCTTTGAAGCTCAGCAGAGAATAGGAGCCTTCTTCTCCCTGAGGATGAGTGTAAGGTTGCAAATTCCCCACCAAGGGAGCTTGGAGGAGGCCAGGAGGGATGAAAGTGTCTTCTCCTCCTGGGAAGATGAGCTAAGCAAGACTCTAGACAAAGATGGAGCCTCTTGTGGGGGCAGGGGAGGCATAGAGCCTCTCACCTGGATGGGTCACCACACTGTCTCCAGTCCATCAGGTGGACCCTGGAGCACTTGGAAATCTTGGGTGCCCAATGGGAGAGATACTGTGAACGTGGAAAGCAGGGCTCTAGGAGTGTAATGTTAAGAAGACTGGAGACGGCAGACAGCTGGGTAGTGGAGAGGGAGAGAAAATTACAGTGGAAAAGCAACTCCAAGTGGGACCTCTCGATTCTAGATGGGACCCCCTCCATTCCCACCGTCCCTGAAGTTCAACAGGCCTCCAGATTATGGGAGAGAGCAGCTTAAAAAAAATGAAAGGGGAGGGGAGCTGAGCAATCCCTTGACAGAGAGAGTTTTGACTGGGGTCAAGGGAACAGCTGGGAAGGCCACAGGCACATCTGGCCGCCGGACTGAGGGAGGGTGTGCCTGTAGCGGGCTCAGCGCCAGGGACGTGGTGGAGACAGATAGAGCCCAGTTTACTGTCCAGCGGAGGTGTTGCGACAGGAAGGCGGCTGGGGAGGAGGAGGTTCCCCAGGCGGAAACAATTTATCTGGGGCACGAGGAGCAACTGCAAAGGGAGGCCAACACCGCTTGCTTGTTTCCAAGGCCAAGCAAGAAGTGAGGAAGGACCGGCCTGTGCCAAAGCAGGCCAGCAGAGCCGCGTTCTGCCCACGCCTGTGGCTCCATGGGCCACTGACTTTCTCAGAGAAGACCTGGGCCCCGTTTTTTTCCCCATCTGGGGCTGCCTTCTCTCAGGGACACCCTCTAAACTGCAGGCTTTGTCTGCTACTGAGAGCACTGAAAGAAGCTACCACATGTCCAAGATGGAGAGGAGGAGGCATTGGGATCCCGTTAGAGGAGTGGGGCCAGGCTTTACCTCACCTCCATTCTGAAAACCCACTGGTCAAACTTTGGAATGGTGGCTCCTGCCCCCAGGAATGTCATAGATCTCATCTTACCCATGCCTTAGAAGACACTTGGGCCTCTTGTAAGTCAGGGACCCTGCCTTTTATCTCTTTGGGTCTCACTCGGGCCAGGAGAAAGAAATGCGCAAGAATGTGACATCAACATGTCTTTTTCGGTCCTTGTGATGACCCTGTGGAGTGCCCACCCCATGCTTTATATGAAGACACTGAGGCCCAGAGATGAACAGACAAGCCTACAGTCACATGAGCCAAGGTCAGGTCAACTGTGCTGTCTTCAAAGCTCAGATCCAGAATCCATAGAGTGTCCCTGTGCGCTAGCAAAGCTAACAGAATTCACACTGCAGAAACAAACAGCCCCACAACCTACTACAGCAAGGGTTGGTCTCGCTCACGCAAGCTTTACTTGTTTAAAGATTTTTAAATATTATGTGCATGTGCGTGTGTACTCACACGAGCATCTGAGTGCAGTCATCTGCGGAGGTCAGAAGAGGACATTAAAGCCCCTGGAACTGGAGGTACAGACAGTTGGGAGTTGCCCACGTGGACACTGAGAACTGAACCTGGGTCTTCTGCAAGAGTGGCAAGTACTTTTGACCACTGAGCCATCTCTCTAGCCCCTCAAAATCTGAAGCTGGGCCTAACGAGGCAATCTCCTAACACCTTCTTGTATGGGCTACTCTGAGCCAAAGGTGGCTTTTCTTGTCTCCTCACTCATTGGGAGTGGGTGACAAGTCACTTCCCTGCTCAGAACAGTTCATTTGATTCCACTCACCTCCAGGGGGTGGAGGAAACCAGGGAGCAGATGCTATTCTGGTAGGTTCCACTGGTCTGGAACAGCCATGTAAGACACCAGATGATGGGCCATTAGCCAGCCTGGGTACTGCAGGATTCTCTGCACCTCTGAAATGCTTCCATGATGCAGGAATTTTTGGGGCTCTTGGGTGTTACAGCAATCACCGACAGACATTATGCTGAGATCCATCGGCTGAGGTGAGCTTGGGGCTCTGACTCATATCAATCTGAAAGAATCCTATGGGAGAAGTCAAATGGGTTCAAGTTCATAGTTTTTGTTTGTTTGTTTTGAGGTCCTGCGTGACCCCAAACTGTCTATGAACTTTTGATCCTCCTGCTCCACCTCCCAAGTATTGTGACTGTAGGTGAGCACCACAGTGACCGGTTTATGAGGACGGGAGATCCGATCCAGGGCTTCGTGCATGCTAAGCAAGTACTCTACCAACTGAGCCACAGCTCAGTCATGCTTTCTTCTTTATTTTTAAGATTTTATAATTATGTGCATGAATGTATGTCTGTGTACACATATGTACCCGAGTGCCATTGTCTGCTGAGTAAGTGAGTAACTTACTTTTGTAAGTAGCATCCTCTGGTCACCACCTACCAGGAACACCTCTAGAGCTGGTGACTGGTCCTTCCCTTGTGCTCCAATACAAGGACAGCATGCCCCCCACCCTTGTGTTAGCATGTGGAACGTGGAGGGAGACCCCAAGTCGTGAGAAGCTAGACCAGTGCTGTGACTCAGCCTCGAGAAGGCCTCAGTTACCACTCTCCTCTTCCTCCTCCTCTTCCACCTCGGTCCTGCCCCACAGCCACGTCTTAACCAATAGACCTCAGGGCACCTGGAACACCAGCTTTTCTACTCAGATAGGTGCAGGGATGGAAATTTGGCTCACCTTTGGCCAGAGGTAGTGCCTAGATCTCTAGCAGCTATTTTGAGACCATGGGGGATAAACTTGATGGACTGAGATTGGCAGGCCCAAAGTGTGAAGAGTGTAGTCCAGTTCCTTCTGCTCCTGTCCGCTCTGCTCTGCGGCCCTCATCTGAATGTGCTGTCCACTCTTATCCACATCACCGTGACACAGAAATGATGAGATAAAGGCTAGATTATTGAATCGACTTTAATTCAAAAAAACAGCTATTAATCTCAAAATATTTTACATTGGTATGGATTTTGGTTTATTGATACAAATTTAAAGCTAATTTTGTTGTTTTGTATGTATGATTCTACTCTTATTGGTGTATTGTGTTTATGCAGCTCATTTAACAATGTAATGTATAATTAAGAAATACAGAATAATAGTCATCTTAATACTCAAACTTATAGTCGTGTTAGGTATGTTTTTAAGGTCATACACAGATATATTTAGATATATAGATGGTCTTAAACACTTCACATTGGCATTTAATATGTTTAATAACCCAAAGCTTTTCATGACAGTGAGATACACTTGCTCCTGGCAGCACCAATCTACTTCAGAGAAGTTTCAAAGAAACTCCATATTGGAGTTTACTTTTCTGTGGCAAAAGCTGGCCATTTGGGCAAGAACCCACCTTTGCCTCTACTGCTGGCAGTGTGCTGGACAAGGAGGACACAAGACAAGACTTCTGAAATTTATCAAGACAGGGTAGGACAGTCCTTCGAAATTTCCTGCTTTGTAGAAATGTCTGTCAGATATTTTAGGCCCGTAGGTCAAAGACAGATGCCCCAACATCAAAGAAAAACTTTGGGTAACAATTCAGGCAGCCAGATGTCCCTGTCATTAGGTAAGATTACACCCTTCTTGGGTCTATAAGGGAATTAAAGACTAAATAATTAGACTTAAAGTTTTCCTTAGTTGTGATAAAAAGGTAAATTCGGTATAAAACTTTACAGTCACAAAGATAAAATATAAATCATAATTAATAAAAACTTAGGGTAAGAAATTGGGGATCAACCTGAAGATCCAAGAAGAAAAACAGCCAGCCAGTGGCTCTTCCCTTGACCTCAGTTTGAAATGGCGATCTTGCCTTCAGGAATCTCAGATTGAGGCTATCTGTTGAGAACTGTTTCCTCCCGTTTTTATAATCCTCTCTAGGGCTGGGATTAAAGACATGCACTGTTAGGTTTCTATGGCAATTAGCATGGCTACTGGGATTAAAGGTGTGTGCTACCACTGCCTGGTCTGTAAAGACGACTGATAGGACTGTTTTACTCTCAGATCTTCAGACTTTATTTATTAAAATACAATTGAAATGCCACTACAAAAATAAATAGTATTTTCTCTAACTTTGCCAAACACAAAAGGACTAGATATTGTAACAGTAATTCTTGTTTGATAACTGTTTTGTTGTATATAATGTTAATATGTTAAAGTTAAAACATTTCTTTTTGATAAGACAAAAAGGGGGAAATGTGGAATATTTCTTTACACTATGTGAAGATATGTCACTGTGATTGGTTCAATAAAAAGCTAAATGGCCAAAAGCTAGGCAGGATTTTCGGGGCAGAGAGAATGCTGGGAAGAGGGCAGAGGAATGAGACAGACATGGAACAAGTTAGACACACAAAATGGGACAGATGTAAAATCCACATAGTAGAATGTAGATTAATAAACATTTGGGTTAAATTATAAGCCTGATGAATTTGTTTCATTTTCCTGCAGTTCTATTTTTAGCTCCCATTCTAGAAACTGTCACCAGGACAAGAGCACAAGTTTCTTAAGGTCAGTGGTGGGGGTTTTAGTCCCCTGAGTTTCCAGGACACAAGCATCTTCCAAAGAGAAGCTGCTTAGATTTTCCAGCAGAGTGGGTGCCCAGCCATGTCAAAGCCATTGCCTTCCCCTTGGGTATGGGTTCCTGACCCAGTAATTTACTACACAGTGACAAACCCTGGCTGAAAAGAAAAAAAAGATAGCAAGCATTTATTTAATTACAGATTGAAAACTGTGGGAGAACCCAAAGGAGTCAGTGACCTCTGTTCCATCCAACATCAGTCTGGCTGAGTCAAAGGTCGGGTCTTAAGTAACCTGTAGGCTTGCCTGGGCGAGTGACGCAGAGCTCTCCACTGCGTCCAAGCTGGGTTTCCTCAAACAGGGAGGTCAGGGGCTAAGGGCTAGCCTTCAAGAGAGCCAGCCGAGGTCGCACTGATTCTGATGACCTCTCCGCAGCAATCACATAGCGTCATTATTCCTAGCCATCACAGTTTTCTCATCAAGATTTCCCAAAAGCTGGCTCAACTTCAAAGGTGAAGGAATTTGCACACGCCCCTTCTTAATTCACGATCAAGGTTCAGGAAGCTCACACTGGGTCAGAAATGTTACCTGGTCATGTGTTAGGGAAATCCAATGGAATATATTTTTGAAAGATGTTATTATTTATTTTTATTTTATGTGTGAGGGTGTTTTGCCTGCTTCTATGTCTGTGAACTACGTGCACGCAGTGCCCATGGAGGCCGGAGGAGGGCGCTGGGTTTCCTGGAACTGGAGTTACAGAGGGTTGTGAACCACCATGTGGGTTGCTGGGAAGTGAACCAAGGTCCTCTGGAAAAGCAGCCAGTGCTCTTAACTGCTGAGTCATCGCTGCAGCCCCGTAGCGCGATATTTTAAGCTCTTGCCTGTTTTTCTCTGCAGACTCTGATTTCCTTCTGGGAAGGTGTATTCTGTTCCCCGGTGGTTTGCTTCTTTGAATGCGGTTTGTGGATTGGTGGAGACAGCCAGCGATGAACTGATGGAACTGGGGACATGAGCCAGTCAACTTTGGGATCCTCTGTACCTCGCTCTTCTTCTCCACAAACTAAGAACTAATGACACCTCACCAGCTCCAGAGAGTTGTGCTGAGGGTTGGAGAGGCCCAGGTTGGGGGTGGTGATCTTGAACACCAGGATAAGACAGGAAATGAGTGACTCTCAAGGTTTGATTTCAGGAAGCAGAGGACCCCGGTGCTCTGCTGAGCACAGAGAAGCCAACACAGAAGCGAGATGGAGGCTGGCCTGGGAGATGTTTCCTGGTCGTGGTGAAGTGTCGGGAGGCTGCTTCGGGTAGCCTGGTAACCTGCACTGAATTTCAGCATCCCGGAAACTGGTGGCTGCTGGGGTGGTCACTGGGAGCTCACCACACTGTACTACTCTTCCCCAGACACATGTTTAGATCTTTCTCCTCTGTCCTCTGGATTCAAGTGACCGTAAGGCCCCCTGAAACTCCGGCCAGTTTCCAGCAGAGGTGCCAAGGCCAGTCCTGGATTTTCTCCATCTTCCCGCCCTTATTACAACTCACATACCATCATGTAACAAGTTATTTGAGCCTCCAAGCGTGAGAAACGGGGGCCAGTCATGTGACACGAAAATTGTCCATCCCTCAGCCTAGGAATGCCCATCCTAATGACCATATCTATGACCATACCATACCATAGCAATGTTCTTGCCCAGAGCTAGGCTTACAGTACTGGGCAGGTTAGTGTTAGGCTATGAGACCACTTTCCAAGCCAGTTTTCCATCTAGAATCCTAACTTCCAGGTAGCCTAGGCAATGTGACTGCAGCTCCCCAGGCTCTTCATAGCAGCAGGGACATCCCTGGATGAATGGACTATCCCATCGATGACACAAGTAGATCCTGGGTTTCAGAGTCCTATCTGCAAGCTGAGAGGAGAACAGAACAGGTTAGAATGGGGAGATGAGTCTCAAAAGTAACAGGCCTTGAGGAGTCAGGGTTAAGATGTGTGTGTGTGTGTGTGTGTGTGTGTATGTGTATGTTTGTATGTGTGATTTGTGTAGATTTGTGTGAGTGTGTGTGTGTATGCATGTATGTGTTCGTATGTGTGATTTGTATGTGAATGAGAGAGAGAGACCTATGTGATGCTTGGAAACTTTTAAATACTTCCAAGAGTCTGAGGATAGACCTCAGTTTGTAGAGTGTGTGCCCAGTATACACACGTTCAGTCTGTGGCACTGCTGGAATCTGGCACGGTGGCACAGACTGTAATCCCAACACTTTGGTAGGTGGAGACAGGAGAATCAAAAGCTGAAGGTCATCCTTAGCTACAGACAAGGGGCCAGCACAGGCCACATGATATCCTGTCTCAAGTCAGACTCTACTCACAGCCGAGCAAATGCACTGTGGTTCTCTGCACTGTGAGGTGCAGCGCGAGGACCACTTCCCCTGGACTGGAAACTGCCTGTGGGCAGGGATAATGTCTCCCCTCCACCATGGTGCTCAGCACCCAGCAAACACCCAAGAAATCTCGTGTAAAGAAAGGAGCCTGAGTTGGGAGGAAAAGACTCCATGTCCCTTCCCAGTGTGGTCTGATTAATCAGAGCCTGGTGGGAAGGCCTCCTCCCCGGGTCTCAATACTTTACTTCTCTTAACATGGCCCAAGATTATATTAGTCTCTTTGGCAGCCACAGCGCACAGATGATTCATATTGAGCTTGAGGTCAACTGCAGTCTCTGGGTCTGTTTCACATGAACAGCTATTAAGTAAGGCAGGGCTTCCCCGTCCATCCATATGTAGTTGATTTTTTGAACTAAATGTCTTATGTAACATCTCATCTGACCGGGTGATGGCCCCCTTTCCAGATTCCCAAGATCTATTCAAATCCTCAGCCTGTTGACTCAGTATACTGATTCATCCCCGCAGCCCGAGTCCTCCACCTTGGGACCACAAAGGACTTCTGTGTTTACATCACAAAAGTATTGAGCAAGATGGGCTGGCGGCTGAAATGGACTTGTTTCCTAGTGTAAACTGGGGAAAAGAATTTAGTTATAGTGGCAGATCTTCATGGCCAACTTGACTGGATTTGGAATTGCCTAGGAGACACATTTGAGCGGGTCTGTGAAGGCGTTTCCAGAGAAGTTGAACTGGGGAGGTAAAACCCACCCTGGCTGTAGGCCACCCATTCCATGGGCTGGGGTCCCCGACTGGGTAAAAGGGAAAGAAGAAAGCAAGATGAGCAAACACTGGCTCTCCCTCCGCTTCCTGACTCAGATGCAGTGTGACCATCCAGCTCCTGCTCCTATTAGCATCCCTTCCCCCACCTTGATGGTACCTCAAACTGGGAGACAAAGCAAACCCTTCATTTCTTAAGTTGATCTTTTCAGACATTTCGAAGCAGCAAATAAAGAAGCGGATACCTCAGCGATGCAAACTTTCATCTGTTCTCACGTCCATTTTGTCTACAGACTATGACAGACTGACGCAGTGGAATAATGGAAGACATAAAGTTACCTAGACCTTTGGGCCCTTAGCAAAACGGCAATGAATTCAGCTAGGGACATTTGCTCTTCACAAAACCGGCTTGTGCTGGCATCTTCACCCCACTCCTGGGCGATCAGAGACAGCTCTTCGCTTGCTCCATACCTATTGAGCATCATGAAATTGCACATTCTGAGACCTAGTAACCACACAGTCATGTTACCTAGAAGCCCAAATCTCAGGAATGGCAACACGAAGCGTGCTAACTCCTTTCCACTGTGGAAGAACAACCAAGCCGTTAAAACAACTGAAAGCCAGCAAAGGTCCCCCACATGGCATGCTGCCAGAGAAAATCTGGAGGGAAAAAAAAAGATCAGGGAGAAAACAGCATTTAAGACAAAGGTCAAATGAAAACATTATGATGAAGGAATGGATGTGTTTGGGGGAGGAAGTGAGGCAGAGTGTGGAGCTGCCTCCAGCGAGTGGTTGCTGGTTTCCACAGGACTGAGGGTGTACCTCAGAGCTGCTCGCGGTGGAGACCTGTGGGACCCACCGACCAGCTTCTGCTTCGCCCTGGCGGAGGTTCACCCATGGCCCACTCCTCTGTGCTTGACAGTTACGAGTGAGAGAAGCTAGGATGTCCCTGGGAAGCATCTGCCAGTTTCCCCAGTGACAGCCTATGGGGTGGGGTGGAGGGTGCACGACGATTGTAGCCCCCAAATATGTTCCCCAGGGCAGTACCGATGGGCCAGACTGAGTGAGGTGTTGGGTGGGGCTGCATGGCTCTAGTCTGGGTAGAGTGGCAAAACCTCAGCTCTGTCCTAGAGAGCTTGGGACGTATCTCTCAATCTCTAGCATCTGAAGCTCGCCAGAAAGATCCACCTTCCGTTTCTGTCTTTTATTTCCATATAAACTTTAGATTCTGATGGGTCAGTGGCCATTGGTCCCAGAGCTGGCACCCAGTATATGTTAGTCTGGGAGGGACACTGCACTTCCCACACCCACTGACACCTCTCAAGACGTTTCCTGGAAAACACCCCCGCAGCAGACAGTTATCAGGGGTGCTCAATCCCACTCTAAGATGGACACAAGGAAGGATGGAGCCACCTCTCTCCTCCTCCGGAAGTGTCCCTGAAACGCTGTGTTTCTGACCTAAGCACATATGTGGGCTTCTCATGGAAGGAGATTATTTTTGTCCTGATTATCTGGACTCTTTCTCCTCCTCCACCTTGTTCTCTGTTTGGTGGGTGTAGACTCTGGTTTGCTTTTTTTTTTTCTTAGATTCTCGGGTGTTCCATTGAGTCATCTGCCTTGGGGTTGTATTTTCTGCACTGGAAAGCAATCTCCTTTCTCAAGGTCCACCCTGCACAACTGGCTTTGGGGCCCCTCCCTTCCTGTGACATTGCCAATGCCAGGGTGATAACGCTCTTTTTCTCAGGTCCCTATCACTTTTCTTTCTGCCAGCATGTGCCTCTCAGTTGATCAGCCTTGGGTGAATCCCACTGGCTCCTCATGTGACTAACTTATCAGCCAGGTATGAATTCAGCAAGTGCTTCGTAGACGTCCTTGTGGTCCAGATCTGACTTCTGCCAGCGTGATATACCTAAGCGAGGACTTAGAGAAAGTTTCCCTTAGTCCTTCCATCCAAAGGCCAGAGGCTCCTCAGCTCCTGAGGAGAGGCCTGAGACAGGGAACTCAGCAACATGGTCAGCTCTGGAAACAAGTCTTGTAATCTGTTGGAAACAGGGAGGAAGTTAAATCAGGTTTCCATCACTTACGGGCCTGTGTGGCTTGGAGCCAGTTACTCAGCCTCAGTTTCTGAGTCTGCAGATGCTGGAATTTTCTTGATCATTGCTCTATATTTTGAAGGGAGTTATGAGTTTATTTTGTTTTTTCTCTTTTTTGTCTTTCTTTTTTTAAAAAAAAATATTTTTTACACAGTCGCCATGGCTTATGGTCAAGAACAAGACACCAATGGCTATATCTTAGTGACAGAGAGGGGGAGGGTGCATCTTAGAATCTAGGAACTAAATGATATCTTCCCATAGGGTGTTCTGTAAGACTGACAGGATTTATAATATACACAGCACCGAGAGCCGTGCCAGGCAAATAGTGCCGCATATGTGTGAGCTTTTTGAGACGCACTCATCAGGAGTGTGACGTCAACAATATGTGGGGTCACTCCCCAGCGAAAAGGGCTTCAAAACAGGGCATACCCTGTCCAGCTCTGCGCCCCTCTGCACTGGAAGCCCTGTGGGATGATGCTTCATGACAGAAGAAGCCAGAGTCCCCAGACCACCAGGTGGAGGGAAGTCAGAACCCAACCAGGAACAGCCGAGTCAGTTAGCCAAAGACCAGCTGACTGGAGCCAGGAAAACAGAGGGCTGAAAGATGACGACATCTTTACTACACAATCAGTGCAGGCTGCAGGCACTGAGGAAGGCAGAGCCTGTGGAAGGAGCTTGGAGAAAACCAGGAGCTTGACGTCTAAGTTGTGACTGGCTTCTGCTCCGGTGCCTCAGAAGCCTCCACTGGCCTCCCAAGCACTGCTGGCTCCATACTGAAGTTTTCATCAAGGTACCGTCCATCTGACGTGGAATATGTTTCTATCACGAGTTAGCGCCAAGCGCTGGTCTGTTGGGGCTCTGCCGGGTGTGGTCCCTGCACAGCCCCCACTGTGGTCAGGCCTGATCCTGTGGCCTGTATGTCATCCTGACGTGAAGAAGAGACCCCATTAATCACAGAGCCTCATTTTGTCAGCTGCACTACGCCAAGAAGGAAGGCCCCACAGAGATATGGTGGTAGCTGGGATCAAGAACAGCAGCCTACACCCCAGGGACTAAAAGCAGAGGGGGCTCTCAGGCTCTTGCATATTCCTGTGAGTGACAGGGTCCCTCTGTATCAAGGATTCCTCTGGAAGTCACCAGGAGGCCAGTCCTGGAAGTGGGAAGCTTGCAGATCTTAGTACCCTTACCTGAAGTGAGCTACAAGACTTGTTTCTTTTTATTTAATTTTTTCATTAAAAAAAAAAGTCCCAACATACAAAATTGGTTTGCATTCCTGTTCAGTGTGAACAAGATTCGTATGCGGTTGCTCGCCGGTTCACCTCTCAGATCATAAAACGGCCGGTGACTGAACACAGGAGTCCATCAAGGTCCTCTCCCCCAACTCCTCAGGGCCAGTTCCAAGGAATCCGAGTGACAAAGTACAGGTGCCCTGCTGCCAGGCTCCTGATGGCCTCGCAGCTTCCATGGCCTGAGGCAGGTTTCTCATAACTGTAGACCCACAATTGGATGTGACATGTTGACCTAGGTTGACCCTCCCAGACTCCCCAGAACACAGCAACTGAACAGCTCCCCCCACCCACCCCGCCTCCAGCCCTGGCCCGGTCCAGTGGTGGCTGGGCTCTGAGAGACCAGCTGGGATAGACTGTCCACAAGGAAATGGTCTGGCTTGGAGACGAGACAGGCTCTGCACAGAGGCTGGTCTCATCCTCTCCCAAGTCCGCTTTCTCTAAACCCTTGCCTGCATGTTGGGTCCATAACCACTTTACTCAACAAATCATAATGACCAGAAGAAAATAAATTTGGTCCCAAAATACAGAGGAGGAAAACTGGAAATGATAGATAAATCATGAATACATCCTAACTTCATTAGCAGGGTGCATCACAAACTTGTGGGATTTCCCTTCCATTTGAAAACAATTTGTACCTTAGATTTTCTCTCCTTGTGCAGATTCCTGAGCATGAGGGTGGCTGGGAAGTTAGGGGCGATCGTAAACGGAGCCTGTAAACTGCAGCCAAATCATTTCAAAAAGCAAAAATTATAAAAATTCTTTCCAAGTATTTTATAGCAAAATAATTCTGTTTAATGTGGGATTTGGGTGCAGTTTCATTTTCTCATATACTCTGGGGTGGAACCTACAAAAGTTAGACTGTCTGGTACCCAGGAAGACCTCACATCCCCATCCCCATCCTCCTTACCCTCTCCTTCTCTTCCCCCGCTCTCCCTTTCTTCCCTTTCATATACTCTGGGGTGGAACCCACAAAAGTTAGACTGTCTGGTACCCAGGAAGACCTCACACCCCCATCCTCCTTACCCTCTCCTTCTCTTTCCCCCGCTCTCCCTTTCTTCCTTATTTTCAGTCTCATCTTCTACAGTTTCAAAGAAGCACCCATCAAGTGCTGAGAATACCATGCTAAGAATTTTTCCTTCAACAAAGACACTAATTTCTGGAGCTGTGGTAGGAGTACACACACGTGTGTATACATGTGGAGGCCAGCGGACAACCTGGGCTGCTATTCCTCAAATACTCCACGTCTTTGTTGTTTTGTTTTGAGACATGGCCTCTCCTCACTGGCCTGATTTGCCCAGTAGGCTAGGGCTGGCTGGCCAGTGAGCCCCAGGGATCTGCCTGCTTTCCCCCTCCGCTCCCCGGACAACCACTTGCTTCCCTGCTCTGTTCTTTTAAAACAAAAAACATGTTTTGTTTTGTGTAAAACAAACAACTCCATTCCCCAAGATAAGCACTCCCTTGACTAAGCTAGATCCCATATCCAACAACACTTCTCAGAGCTTCCCCAGGGAGTACACAGCACAGGAGAGGTCCCCATTTCCCTCTCCCCGGACTAGCAAACGCTCTGTACCAGATAGATAAGGTCAGTATGTAGACAGATGGATGATGACTCTGGGTTTATTGAGGACAGTCAGATAGATAAAAAATGATAGATGGATAGCTGCTAGGCAGGTGGTAGACGATAGACAGACCAACAGATCTTTCCCTTGGGTGGATATCAAATCAGAACTGTGACAATGACCGCCATTCTGGCTCAACAGGTGTGAGGTGGGGCTGAGACTCAGAAATTTTCACCAATACCCCAGATCATATCTGTCTTGTCTCTAAGCCCTGTGCTGCAAGGGAGCTTCCCTTACTCCCCAGCCACAAACATGTGGGCCGTGTGGTACTGGCCTAGATCACCAGAGTGAAGTCCAGTGGATACAGGGCTGCACGTTTGGGCAGAGGCCAAGGTCAGCTGAGCATTTGAAAGCAGCTCCTTGTTGAGACAGATTTGCCTGGATCTGTGAGCCCTGCGGAATCTGAGTTGAGAAAGAGAAGAGCAGATACCCAGGGACTTAATGGCTCCCAGGGTCAGCCTTGGATGGATTAGTAAAAGAGGAAACAGAACAGGGAGACGGGAGAGTAGACTCCAAGAGAGGCTTGAGGCAACTTTTCCAAGGAACTGAGTAGACTCCAAACATCAAGGCCTGATGCCGCTGTGGGCTTTCAGTCACTATTCAGGCCTGGGTAGATAGTCAAGCCCCTAAAGAAGCATATGGCCAAGTGTATTCTGTGTCCTGGCTACTTAGGGTATCTGGAGGCATCACACTGGCCATAGCCTGACACTGTAGCACGTGTCAGTCTGCTGGGTAAGTGATCGCCTGGTGACCACCTAAGTACCTGGCAGACCTGCCCTTCTCCAAGCCTGGGACCTCGCTTGATCTCCTCATGAACAGTACCTTCTCCCTCTCCTTATTTCACACTCAAATTTGCTAAGCACCCTCTCTCCTGCCTGCCCAAGCTCAGGGGGATACAGGGGGAATCTGTTATCCAACAGAGATTATAAAGATAGAGAGATAAATGAAGAAGAAAGTCCCCCAGCCTCCAGGAATGCAAATCTGGCCCTAGAGACCAGCCAGCATCCTGATCTTAGGTCTGGGTGTGTGGGGTAAACTGCTTATTTTCCCTGCCTGAGCTCCAATCTCTCTGTGAACTCAATGTGTTGAAATACTTGTTTGTCCAGGGAAGACCTACAGAACCCGTGATGGAGATGCCTAGAGGCAGGAGATGTCCTTCACAGCATGTGTGGAACTGACTTGGATAGGTTACCAGGAAAGAGGTTGGTCCCTGAGCTGGAGGCAGGAGTCTGGGCAATCTTGAAGGGAGAGAGACACTGAGGGTATTGCCCAAAGCTGGGTGGTTGCTCACCGCCAGGCAATGAATAGCAAAGCTTGGTGGACGCTACCATATTCTCCTTACAGTGGGAACAGCCTGGGATGCCAGTGCCACCTGCAGGATGGGACACTCAGAGTCTGTAGTTCACACACTCAAACTCAAATGAGGGGACCAGGGTGCTTGTCTGGGTTTGACAAAGCCAGAAAGAATGACGAACTCATTCTAAGAAGCACTTGGGACTTTTGTGGGCCTTCCATGAAAACCTTGTTCTCTTTTGGCCTGGGGCTGGTTCAAAGGGGCCTGGAGTGGCCTCCAACTTGTCTACCAACACTTATAAACACTCTGGGGACACTTTTCCCAAGTAAGCATTGGCAACCATCCTCTGAGGCTACATACCAAACGACTCTGAGACAAGGACTTCCAACAACATTTATATTGTAACCCTGGTGGGCCAGGAGCCTGGGAGGAGCCCCATCAGACAGTCCTGCCCCAGAGACCCCTGTGAGATGATTGCTAGGCCTACTTTCCTCCACAGACACCACTGGAAAGAGAGCCTTTGAAGGTGACTCAGGCAAATGACTAGGGGCTGGGCCCTTGGGTCCTCACAGGAGGGACTTCAGTGCACCCTGAACACTGGCTTGTCCACCTTTGAGAGAAACCCCTTGCCTTTAGAGACCGAGGTGTGGAAGTCATGATCAGCCTTCTGCCGCATGCTACTGGCCAGCAGTGGCTCCCTGAGTACAGCCCTCATTCAAGAGGAGGAGAAATAGGCTCCAGTCTTTTATGCATATATTTTTTCTGCTATTTTTAATTAGTTCTTGTAGAATTTTGTATAATGCGTTTTTATCATATCCATCCACTCCCCCAGTTTCTCCCAGATCTACTCCTTTCCCCCAAACTGATACAGGACAATTGTCTGTATTCTGTCAATTATATTTTAAATAAACCCTGATTGGCCAGTAGCTAGGCAGGAAGTATAGGTGAGACAGCCAGACAGGAAATAGAGGCGAGTCAATGAGAACAGGAGAATTCTGGGAAGAGGAAAGCCCATTCCTCTGCAGTCCTGTCCCAGCCACGGAAGAAGCAAGATGTGACAACCCTGCTGAATAAGGTACCGAGCCATGTGGCTAACACAGATAAAAATAATGGGCTAATGTAAGTTGTAAGAGTTAATAAGAAGCCTGAGACACTGGGCCAATCAGTGTATAACTAATGTACACCTCTGTGTGATTTCTTTGGGACTTAACAACTGCAGGAACCGGGCAGGACAGGAAACGCCAGACAACACCAAAATTTGCACCTTCTTTAAAATTCCATCAGATCCCATATACTCTTGGGTGTGTGACCCTCCCCTGGAGCATGGCTGACTTACCAGGATCCACACCATTAATGAAAACTGACTCTTCCTTTCCCAGCAGCTGCCCATTGCCAATAGCTTCTCAGTTAATGTGGAACTTTGTGCCCAGCTCATCTCCATGCTGGAGTCTGGTATGGCTTGAGCTTGCTCAGGTTCTGTGCATGCTGTCACAACTGCGGTGAGCCCGTGTGTATACATGCCCTGATGTGTCTAGAAGACACTGCTCCCTTGTAGTCACCACTGCCTCTGGCTCTCGCGGTCTTTCCTCTTGCCCTTCTGCAATGATCCCCAGCCTTGGGAGGAGGAGGTATGATGTAGATGTCCCATTCAGGGCTGAGTACTCTCCTATTCTCGGCACTTGGAGCAGTTGTGGGTCTCTGTGTTACTCACCCTCTGTTGCTAAAAGAAGCTTCTCTGATGAGGTTGAGAAGTGCACCTGTCTACAGGTAGAAGGATAAGTTGTTAGGAGTCTCAACATTGTGTCCATCTAATGGAATAATAGCAGAAAGTTTCTAGGCTCCACTCTTTAGGCACCAATGTTAAGTTGTTCTAGACACAAGAAAACATTACAGTGCTCCAGTCCTGGATGGACACATGCCCATTATGGTTACCTGCAAAGATCACAGGACCCTTCCTCCAACTTGGGCAGGACAGCTCTGAAGAGCCATCCACCTTAACCCTCCCCCTAGGGTCAGCTGATGTTCCTGCTCAGTAGTTAGCTTCCCACTTCCCCTCCTACTTCCTTTATCCCCCCCCCCTCAGTCTCCCAAGAGCACCCTGTGCTACATCTCCCACACTCATTTCCTCCTGTGAAAGTGAAGGTTTTGGTTACTGTGCTAATACGTTTTCATAAATGTTAAATCTTGTTTTGTGGTTATGTTTCTGTAAATGGTCTCATGAAGGCCTTCCAGTCCCCAGCTTCAGTGAGCACTAGACTTTATTCTAGGGTGTCTGAGACTTCAAACTGTACTCTCAACCATTGAATGTAATCGAAGGGTGATAGATAGATAGATAGATAGATAGATAGATAGATAGATAGATATCGTGAGAAAGGATCTAATTTCATTCTTCTCTAATGGTTCATCAACTACAGAACCATAATACTTTTTGAACATTGTGCTGCTCCTATGTGTAAGCCTGCTCTCATACCGTGGGCACAGGCATGAGCACAGCATGCACATGGAAGTCAGAGATTGACATATTCGGGTCTGCAGACCCTCTCACTGGCCTGGAATGTCACCACAAGGACTTCCAGTGATCTTTTGGTCTCCACCTCCAGTCTCCCAGTGCTAGGGTTTCACCATACTTGGCTTTTTACATGGGTTCTGGGGATCCAAACTCATGCTCAGAAGGCAAGCCCTTTGCTGACTGACACTTCTCCCCAGTCCTTGTTCTATTTAAATTTAAAATGATTTAAAATGACACCCATGTACCACATTATGAGTGGGCTAGTTTCTGAGCTTTCTCTTCTGCTCTGAACCCTAGTTCCATTATTTTGGTTAGTATGTTTTTGAGGTGGATTCTGATGTTTGATAATTCTTGCTGCTTTGCCTTCTTCTGATGTGGGATTTCCCTCTGTATGCTGTGAATACCATTGGTTAATAAAGAAACTGTCTTGGGCCTGCACAGAGAATAGAGGTAGGTGGGGAAAACTAAACAGAATGCTGGGAGAAAGAAGGAGGAGTCAGGGAGAAGCCATGGAGCCACCACCAGAGACAGACATGCTGAAACCTTGCTGGTAGGCCACAAGCCTCATGGTAAAATACAAAATAATGGAGATGGATTAATTCTAGATGTAAGAACGAGCCAACAATACCCTTAAGTAATTGGACAAGTATTGATTTAAATAATATAATTTCTGTATGATTATTTTGGGATTCTGAGCTGCTGGGAAACTGAGAAACAAACAAGTGGCCCTGCAACAACATTTTTCTTTAGATATTTTCATGAACATACTCTTTTAGAAGAGTGGGATTATGAACAGTATATATATATATATATATATACATATATATAATTTATCCATATTTATCAATATTAGGTCTTCTAAAATAGCTTTATTGTATTAAAAATTTTTTTTGGAAAATGAATATGGCACTTTTTGAAAGTCTCACTTTGTTTCTTGCCAGAGTTCCTCGAGATAGAACTATGTGGGTAGGTGGGCACTTGTGGAAGAGGGTATGTGTACTGAGGGCTCATGGGTATGCAGGGTTAGTGTAACACGCTGTGATTCCTGCTAGTCCCTGATTCAAGCAGCTTAAGGAAGGCAGAGTTCCCGATGACTCACGGGTTGAGAGGGCAGTGGGGAGAGGGTAGGACAGCAGAAGCATGAGGCCACTGGTCACATTGTCCAGTCAGGAAGCAGGGAATGAATGCCGGTACTCTCAGCTCACTTCTTCTTATTCAGTCTGTAACCTCGGCTCATGGACTGGTGCTGCCCACATTCAGGGTAAGTCTTCCCACCTCATCAAACCTCTCCGGACATATCCTCACTCACGTGTGTAGCAGAGTGTCCCTTGAGGGTTCTCAGTCCAGCCAAGTCGATGGTGATGATGAGCCAACACTGCTAAGCTTATTCCTAGATAAGTTTCAATCAAATCTGTGGTATGTTTTTCTTCACTACGGTTCGTGTGTGTGTGTGTGTGTGTGTGTGTGTGTGTGTGTGTGCCAGGATCCGAGCTCAGTACCTTGTGTGTGCTGTGCCTGAACTCTATCGGGCTACACTCACAGCCCTCTTTTCTTCTCTGCTTCCTACTTAGTTATTTTGGGTACACAGTAAGGCCTATGGGGTTGGGTGTACCTATTCTTCTTACCATGTACCGTCTGCTCTGCTAATTCCACTGCTTCACGCATCAATTTGCTTTGGTTTTCTTGAGCAAGCAGTGTCATGCAAATAATTGCAAGTTCCTCTTCCTCTCTAATACTGAGACTGCTGAGGAAAACAGGGTGACCTTGAAGAGGAGGAATACAGGACTCCCACACACTTGGCCTGTTTCCTTTATTGCAGATAAGCATTGTGTGAGTGTAGAAGAAAGATCAAGTTAAACTATGTTATAATAAAAGCACTGAAGTGAACATGTCAATGGTTTTTCTTAGAATATTTCATGTGTGTGTGTTTGTGGTGTGTGCCTGTGTTTGTGTGTCTTGGTGGCAACAATCTTTCCAATCACCTGCCCAGACACTTTGCAAATTCCCAAGGCTGCAGATAGTTCAGGACCCGACAATTATGTAGGTGACATTTTATCCAATACATGTGATGAATTCACAAATGAGGCACAGAAAGAAACAAATAATAATATCAATTATAAAATAGAATAATTATAACTATATTCTCTAAAAAATTTAAGATTCATTAAAGGCTTATTTCTAGAATTTTTTCATTTAATGTTTCAGTTCTTAGTTGACTATGAGTAACTGAAACTATTAAAAGTGATATCCCCAAAGAGGGAATCACTGTGTGTGTCAAAATATACAAGCATAAATACCATTAAAATACACAAAACTTGTGTTTTTTTAAGATTTGTTTTTATTTCATATTTATAAGTATTTACCTGCATGTCTGTGCACAGGTGCCAGGAATCAAATCTGGGCCCTCTGTGAGAACAATCAGGGCTCTTAACTGCTGAGCCATCTCTCCAACCCCAGTAAGCACTACTTGTAAGTTCAGTGTTAAACTTTCTGTATCAGAAAATATTTTCAGAAAAATCAATATATGAAGACCACACTTTTGTGTTGACATTGTGTCTCTTTGCCAGGACAGTGTTGACACTTCTAGCTCCAGATGCCTGGGCTGTCATATCTCCCAGCACACATCCTTCTGAGACACATTCCCGGGATGAGATTGTTGAGAGATTTGTGCAGCATTGTTGTGCCAGCAGCTCCTGAGGGGCGCCCAGCCTGTGAGTCTGATTGGTAATTGCTTTGTCTTTACCAGCCTAAATGAAGGAAGACTTACTTCAAACTGAGTTCCTTAGAATAATGAGCTGGGCAAGAACTCAAATCCTCCTTCCAGGAATGTCACATTTCGATGATGAGATGGGCCATTGTGAAACTGTGTGGTTAAATGTCAAGCATTTTTGTCATATGTATTATAAATATTTTCTCATAGTTGCATTATGACATATAGAAAGCCAAAGGGGGAAAATCATATGATCAATCCATGCATTCCTTCATATGAGATTCTTCTAAGAGGTCTGTTGATATTTCTACGTCAACAGACTGTCAATTTGCCTCAGCTTTTTAATCTAGTTTTACATTTTATTACACTTGCAAGGGTCTACATTTCTCTGCTCCACTTAGTTCCCTTCCTCTCTTTCCAAATCTAATCACAACTAATTTGTTTGTAATCATTTCCGTTCTTCAACTTTGCATCACTATTACAAAATACAGGGATAATTAAGTTACAAAGAGAGAAGGTTTACTTAGCATATGGTTTTCAAGGTCCCAACAAAAGACCAAATAGAACTAGAGCCTTGGGTGTTTGTCTGATAGAGGTCTCAGCCAGCAGGCGTGGAGCAAGACTTCCTGTCTTGTGAGACAATACAAGAGGGAAGAAGGCAAGGCCATGGGTGCTGGAGAATGCCCAGAACCCTAACACTCAAGAGGCCAAGGCAGGAGGAGTTTCATGAGTTCAAGTCCAGTATGGAATACATAGAAAGTACCAGGGCTACATAGCAAGACCTTATGTTTAAGGGGAGTGGGGGGGTGGAGATGAAGGTGAAAGCAAAGAAAGAAAGGGAAGGGGGAAGAGAAGAAGGAACTCAGGGGAGGGAGGAGAAAGAAAGGGAGAGGGAAGATAGAGGGAAAGAGAAGGAAAGGAGGAGAGGAGGAGAGGAAAAGAAGGAATAGGGAGGGAAAGAGAGGAGGAGGGGAGGGGAGGAAATAACAGGGGAGGGGAGGAAGAAAGGTGTATGGGTCCTGAAATGCCATTTGAGGGTAAGTCCCAAATGACAGAAGGACTCCCAGTCAAGCCAGACTTCCTAATTTCCTCTTTGAATAGTGCCCACCCTGGGGTACCAAGACTGACACATGGACTTTGGGAACACTCACTGAAACTCTGGAAAGTCTCATGTGTGTTTCAGTTTCCACACTACATGTATGTCCCATGAGTGATGTGTAATGAGATTATTTTTTTTCCTTTTTTCCCCCATGAGGCAAGGTTTCTCTGTAGCTTTGGAGCCTGTCCTGGATCTAGCTCTGTAGACCAGGCTGGCCTTGAACTCACAGAGATCCACCTGCCTCTTGCTGGGATTAAAGGTGTGCCACCACTGCCCAGTTATAATGAGATTCTTTGGTGCTTCAATTTTTGGACCTTTGGAGAAACAGCACCAACCCTGCAGATATCTTGCAATTTGCTTTTATCCATATTATATTCTGAAAGTGCGTTCACCTTAAAATTCACACTCGAGACCCTTTTTTTTTTTTCAACAGAGCTTCATTTATAAACAGCCACGGTCGGTCTAGTTCCCTGTGACTGGGGATTTAGGCTTCCTTCGGCCTTCTCTGCATGAACAAGCACCTCTCCTGGGTGTGGCAAGCTGCATAGAGCACAAAGGACCCCACAGTTCTTACAAGAGCATCTTCTCTGCCTCACTCTACACAGTGCTGCTGGACTCTACTTCACCAACAATGTAGGTTAAGTGGGGGCCTCTCACTATTTAACTCCTACATTCACCTCCTTCCTGACGATTTTTAAAACTCTTCTTGCCTCTGAGAGGCCATGGGCTCTCCCTTCTGTACATCCCCCAGGTTTTGTCTGTTCTGCTGTTCATCTGAGTGGATGGTGGTCTTACTTCATAATTCAACATTATTACAGATTATTTCTCAGTTGGTGATTGACTTAGTAAATTTATATGATGCTTCTATTGACCCATATCTTAAATTTTAAGGAAATCCTACTTCATTCTTTTCTGAAAAGCTTAGGGCATGGAAAATATTCTTTTTTAAATTTATTTTGTGTATGTGCGTTGTTTATGTATGTGTTTGTGTGTGTGGACACAAGTGTGTATGTGTGCACATGTGTGTGTGTGTGTGTGTGTGTGCATGTGTGCATGTGCATATGGAAGCTAAAGATTTATGTTGTATGTCTTCCTCAGTGGCTTTCCTTCTTGTTTTAGACAGGGTCTCTCACTGGACAGGGCACCATTGTCTGGGAAGGGGCCCTGATCTGTATAAGAAAGCTAGTTAAGCCCAAGGCTGTGCTCCAGCTAGCAAGCAGCACCCTCCATTGTTACTGCCGTACTTGCTCAGCTGTTGGTGAGTTCCCAGGTAGGAAGGAATGCTGAATAGATAATATATTGTGACCTGGAAGTGTTAGCTAAATAAACCCTTTCCTCCCCTGAGTTGTTTTTGGTCATAGTGTTTTAGCACAGCAACAGAAAGGACTAGAAAACACTTCCAGACCTCAACTCTTCTTTTTCTCTTCTGTCCCATGAGTCCCTTTCATTCTCCAAGACAGTTTCTCTTCAATGCCATATGTGCATGCCTGGTTTGATGTATCTCTATAAAATCTAAGCATATTTTCATCTTAACAGACAGAGCCAAATCATCAGAGAGACCAGAAGCATACATGCATGTTGCTCCCTTGATCAACTGTAGGGGCCAGCCATGATAAGCTAAATATGAACAGATCACCCAAAGGAAGTTCTTTACTTCCAATCATTATAACCTGCCAGAGTAGGACTCAGCCATTGATAAATTTAATAGAGGCCTGAGTCTCAATAGTTTACCCTGAAGCAATACCTGGTAGCAGGAAGAACCATAAACTAAGATTACCTGAGCACCACCCAAGAACAAATCATCCAAAGGAAATGCCTAACATGTTCCAACAGCTATAGATAGTATCACCTGCCAGCTCACACTCACCAGGACATCCCTAGACAAATGTCAGCCAATCAGGGGTCCTGTACCTCAGAGACCCCTCACCCCCACCTTTATTACTATAAAAACCCAACTGTAACTGAGCTCTGGGCTCTCCATTTATTCCAATACATGGACATGCGGGGAGACAGAGTTTGCAAACTTGCATAAAATAAAGGCTCTTTGCTTTCACGTATGAGACTCAGTCTCCTTGTTGGCTTTTGGAGGACTTTGTGGATTTGGGCATAACACATCATACACAAAGCCTCCCTTATTCATTCCGATACAGATTGTGTTTTGACCTTCACAAACCCCCTACTCCAACTACACTGCATAGTAAATTCAGGTCTGCTGATTGAACAAATTGATCTTTACCTCACTGACTCAGAACACCACTTCCATTTTGCAGTACACTCTTGGATGGTTTTGGTCGCATGGAACTTTCTCGTCTGTCCAAGAAATCTGTTTTGTCTACGCCTACACAGTTCCATACAACTGCGGTCGTTCTAACTCATTATACATTTCAGTGTCTGGTTAGGAAACTCCCATCTCATTGCTCTGTTTTCAAAAGTTCCCTGGATCTTCTCAAATGTGAGTCAATGGAGTCATATTGCCTACCTCTGGAAAAAAATATCCCACATGGCCGTCGACGAGGATTACAAATAATTTACAGTTTAATTTGTGGGAATGGACGGCATCCCGGTGGTGAGTGCTCACAATGAGAACACAATACTCTCCCTGGTTATTTCAAAATGTATAGATCTGTTGTTCCACTGAGCTTCGTAACTTCATTTACACAGTTTATTTCTATCTGTTTTCCTAAGCCTGAATATATGAATCTGATATTGTAGTCCACGGTCTGTTGCTGCTACGATGAAGAACATTTTTACCATCATTCTTTATTTCGTATTGATATATGGAAATTCTTTTCTGAGCGGTCGTGCTATTTCCAGACATCGTCCCCGTCGTTTTCTTGGGTTTTCTCAATTGTGAATCACATCATCTGCCCCTGACTCCACTGCCTGGTTTACACCAGCTACTTAGCTCTGCTTATTCAAGTCCCAAATTCCCACACCCACCCACTACAAAGTTAAATTTGTCAAAACTTCTGTTTGTGTCACTAAATACGGACCAACACTGTGACAAATGTAATAAAATATCAATAGTGGTTAATTTCCTTGTCCAAAGCTTTGAATTTTAGTAAGTTTATGGTTACCAAAATCCTCAAAATTAACTTACTGCTGTGTATTTGAGTCCGTACTGTGTTTTTTCTAAGTTACATTTCTTTGTGGAAGAGACAATGCCTTGTGGAGACCCAAGGACAATTTGTGAGAATAGGTTTTCCCCTTCCATTGTGTGGGTCCTGCCTGGGTTGTCAAGCACGGGGGGCAAGCTCTTTTACCTAAGGAGCCATTTGCCAGCCTTTGAGTCTCTTTCTCGGTTGTCCAATCACAGGAAGAGTGTCTGTTCTTTCTCGTCTAGAGATGAAGGGTTACCCCTCCTGCTTCGGCATTCAGGAATTAGGGAGATATATGTGACAACTGGCTTCAGATGATGGACAACAGATAGCTCCGGAGCACAGGGCAGGTCAGAAACTGCAGGGTGCTAGGCTGTCCCAGGGTTGAGAAGATGGAGTCGGACTGCAGGGGGCCAAGACAGGTAAGCACTGAAGGGAAAGGTTACCAGGGCAAGTAAGTCATCTAGCACAGAGACTTATAGACTCTAGAGAGGCTCTATGAGGCTGTGAAAAGAATTTTCAGGAGCCATAAGCTGACCGATTCTAGGATACTAGATGGGGCTGTGAGTCCCTGAAGAACACAGTGAGCATCCGAGCATGAGTTCTAGTGCCGTGACTTAGTGCTTTAGTACAGCCCACCAGTGAAATACCTAAATAGAAGCTTTGGCAGCTAAAACTAAACCATCAGTAATGTAACTACTGAGCATAACCAAAGCCCCTAATTTTGAAAAAACAAAAACAAAAAAACAAAAACAAAACCCCAAAGTCTCAACGATGTGTGGTCTACAAGGTCCATACAGTCTCCGGCATAAAATTTCCAGACATCCTGGATCACGGAGATCCTGCTGTTTTGGATCTGCAGGATCTCTATGACACAGGACAACAACAGGATATCCAAGAGGAGCCCGAGTGAGATCCATTATCGGTGGTGCAGCCCAAACCAGAGGCCTGAGCTAGACCAGTGAATGACGCATGCACCCGAAGATGGATATACTAAAGACACACTGTATGTCTCAACAGGCCACACTGTAACTCCCACAAAAAGATCCTTCTTTTTTGTTGTTTTTGTTTTTGTATTTATTTTGTTTCTTTTTTGTTTTGGTTTTTCTTTTAAATTTGGTTTTGTTGGGGGGTGGGGGGCGGTCCCAAGGGCAGGGGCTGAGTTTGAGGGGATAGGGAGTTCAGTGAGATCAGAATGCATGATGTGAAATCCACAAAGAATCAATAAAAGTTAAAAAAAGAAAAAAGATAAAAACAAGGAAATAAAATTTCCAGACATCACAAGAAGCACAAAATACCAGCCAAACACAGAAAAATTCCAAATAACAAACAGTAATAATGAAAAACTTCACCTGATAGAGTCATCAAGCAATGCTCACTCAGCCAGGCAGATGACATAATCAGGAATGTAATACATATACACACATACAAAAATTAGAAACCTACAGATATAGAAAGAGAAAGAAAACCCTTAGGAAAGAACAAAGCAAAGAAAATGATATCACCACAAAACTTCTGAAAACTCGTGATAAAAAGCAAATTTAAAGACAGTCAGTGAGGGAATATCGCACAGACCAAGACAAGCCTCTGGGCAGGTTTCTTGTCATAGACTATGTGAGCCAAGAAACAATGGAGTGTTTAGAAAGTGTCAATCTAGCATCCTAAATCCAGTAACTATTTAAAAGTTTAAGTACAGCCGGGCGGTGGTGGCGCACGCCTGTAATCCCAGCACTCGGGAGGCAGAGGCAGGCGGATCTCTGTGAGTTCAAGACCAGCCTGGTCTACAAGAGCTAGTTCCAGGACAGGCTCCAAAACCACAGAGAAACCTTGTCTCGAAAAAACCAAAAAAAAAAAAAAAAAAAAAGTTTAAGTACAGGTAAGTCTTATTCAGATACATAATTTTACTACAGGAAATATTAAAGAAGTTATTTCAATTTCTTGAGAAAATTATATCAGACACAAAGTAGGACTCAACACACCCAGGGGCAGGGGGAGACAGTGGAAAAGGTAAATAAATGCATAAATACTAAATATACATTTTTCTAAATTTTAAACTTTACTTAAAAGTCACTTGATTATTTAAAGGAACAATAAGAATTTCACTGCAGGGAGAAAAATGAATGAGCACAGCAGAAAGCTTTGCACAATTCTTGAAGCAGTGAGACGCCACCTGAACAGACGGGGATTATTAAAGAGATGTACCATAAAACCCACAATTATCTCTAAGAACAAGTCGGCACAGCTAATAATCCAATGATGGAGACAAATGAAATCATAAGAAATGATTAACACAAAATAGGAAAAGAAGCATAAGTGGGAAATAGAAAAGGAACAGTAAGGTAGCCCTAAGCGTGGCCACGGACACGCTGCACTGAATGGGATGTTTAAAGCAAACCTGCAGAGGAGAACTAGGAAGACCCAGACAGTAGCTGGTTCTGGTTTCTGTGAGCCATATAGCCTTTGCTGAAGTGACTTGGCTCTGTACTGAGGTGGTAACACCGACGTCCACAGCACAGGTGTAGATGGCGGGGCTGAATTGGCCACATCGTATAGTTTACGGATTATTGGTCTAGAACACTTCAAGTCAAAGATGTACATAATCTGCCCATGTTGAAAAGCTGTTGGCAACTAAGAACAATTTTAAGAATAAAATTGCAGATAGATGGAGAGTAAGAGAATGGGAAAGACAAGATATCCGGGGGTGAGGAGATGGCGCAGCTGTTAAGGGCACTTGATGCTCTTGGGAGGACCCGGATTTGGTTCCTAGTACCCATGTTAGGAATCTCAAAATTGCTCTAACTCCAATCCCAGGGGATCTGATGCCCTATTCTGGACACAAAGGCACTGCACTCAAGTACATGTAGACATACACACTTTAAATAATAAAACAAATCTTATAAAACAACGAAATATTTAGAAGGAAAACCGCAGATGAAATTTTCACTATCTTGACATTGCCTAAAGACAGTCATCATAGTGTTCTTTAAAATAGGCATTTAAAGTAAAATCTAAGGACAAGAAAGAAGCTGTTTGATCATGTTATAGAAAACATGAGTGAAAGGAAATGAGGCTTTGTTTTATATGCAGGAGGAGAGGATAGGATAAAAGTCAGAAACAGGGATGGGAAAGGGCTCGGCTGGTGAAAACATACGCTGCCCAAGCCTGATGATCAGAGTTCTATCCCCAGATCCCACGTAAGAAGAAGCCAGATGTGGTGGCATCTCTAAGGCAAAATGGGAGGTGAAGACAAGAGAATCTCTTGTCTCTTGGAAGCTCTGGGTCAACTAGCCTGTACCATGCAGGGCAGTGGCAAAAACAAGAGAAACCCTGCATCAACGAGTAGAAGGTGAGAATCAACTCTTGAAAACTGCCCTCTGACCTCCGCATGTGCATCGTGGCATATGCATACCTGCATACACACACATGTGCATGTACATGTACACACACACACACCATGACCTTGTGTTATGACTTGAATATGAAATTCCTAAAAGGCTCATGTGTTTGAAAACTTGACCCCCAGATAATGGCACTGTTTTGGAAGATTGTGGAACTTTGGGGAATAGAACTTTGGAGGAGGAAGTGAGTCACTGAGGGCAGGCCTTGAGATGCCATAGCCTGGCCCCCACTGTATGTGCAATGTGATCAGCTACCACCATGACCTCCTTTCCGTGACGGACGGTATCCCTTCAAACTGTGAGCCAAAATAAGCCCTTTCTCCTTTAATTGATTCTTGTCAAATATTTTGTCCCAGCAATAAAAATAAAGATTAACTACTACAGTCCAGAAACAACTGTACCAAAATGTTCATGAAGTAATTTCCAGGTATGGGTTTTGGCTTAGCTCTTATTTAAGGCTCATGCAAAAGTCAAAAAAGAGATTGTGATAAGCATAGCATAGAAGAGAGAGAATGCACATGATTTAAGCAGCAGACGACACAGTCTTATCCTAATGGCCACCTCCTTATGAGCACTCCATCCTGAGGCTAGGGGCGATGGTGTTCTTTGGAGGTACCTCCTCACTCTAGCACTGTTCTCTCCTCCCCACTCACAGTGCCAGAAGTCTAAGATGAACTGATGTGCTGTCTCCAGGACAAAGCCTGCTGCAGCCCCACCAGGCATCCTGGATGGCAGCCAGAGGGAGTCCCAGAGCATCCAGCTCCCCCAAGGCTGGCTCTGACAGCCCTAGCCCTGGATCCTTAGCTGGACACAGACCGTAAGCCCCTGTTCTTCCAGCCTGGGACGGCTCTGAGATATGCAAGAGGCCAGCCAGCCACAGGAAGTGGTGACAGAACTTAACAGAAATGAAAAAACCCATGTGAGGAAGCCACGTCTTTCTTCCCCAGACCCTGTCTTCCCTCCCTGGGCCATGTTCAAACCCCGCTGTCTTTGGAGGGAAATCCACCCCATGTGTTTCTTATTCATTTATGCTTAACTCATCCGAATCCTGTTTTGAAAGAGGCCATTGGATGGGCTACAAAGCTGTAGCAAAGCTGCCTGCTGCCACGCCTGCTTGTGGACTCACCAAATACCCTTCTAATCCCCCAGGCTGTGGGGAAGGCTGACCCAGCATCTGCCTGCTCCCTAGTCTCCACGCCTTGGAGTTCTTCCTCACTGTTCCTGCCGTCTGATAAGCTCTGAGGCTGGAAACCCACCTACCTAAGGGAGAGTAGAAACTGAGCCAGACAAGACCAGACATGTGAATCTGGAGAGAAGGTCTGAAGCCCAGGGGAAGATGCTAGTGATGCCTAGAGCAAAGTGTGGCAATGCAGAGCTGCCCATAGAAAGCTCTGTCTAGAAGGGCATTATACATGGCGGGCAAGTGCCAGGGGAGAGCAGTTCCTTCCCAGACCCATCACCAACCAGAGTCTGAACCTCAGTCTTCTTAGTGTGGACTTGAGGATGAGACCATATTCCAGCTAGAGAAAGGCACGTGGTCCCTATCCTCGGGTCTAAAATGTTCTGTCTGGTCTGCTGGGGTGTGCTCAGTGTAAGCTGTGGAAGCATAAGCAGTTGTCCCAAGCAGACATTTGGAAATCATTAGATCTAAAGATGGTTGACTCAGACATGAAGCATGCCAGAGCTAGAAAAGACCTTAGCAAATGTGTTCCACCACAACTCTCTGCCCTATTTCTATAGACCCCCTTCTAGAACCCCCTTCAGAAGTCTTTGAAGAAGCCTAAACACCTTAGACTTCTGCTTTTGGAAAAAGCATTGAGTGGTCACAAAAGGTCAAGCCTGCTCTAGGCAAAGCCTAAGATGAAACCCAAGGGAAAGCAAGAACAGACAGGAATGGAGGAATCCTAACACTTCTTGTGACCATCGAAATGGACTTGGACCTTTCCTAAAGCATCTCCCTTTTCTCCCTTTGCTAGCAGGGATGAGTTCTCCCACAACTGCCAAAAGGGTGTATGCAGCTGGAACCAGAGGTCAATGGTACCCTATAGAAAACCAGGGAGCAACTGGGGCTGCTGGAAACAGGATCGAAGAAGGTGAGCAGAGTCAGAAGCATTGAGGGGGGGGGGGGGGTTGTAGCTGTAAAGCTACACACAGCCACTAGTGTGAACACCCAAGTATGCACAGTCCTGCCTTTAAAATCCATGCAGCCAAAGACATAGTTGGCGGATGGGTGGAGGGAAGGTTCTGTGCTCACTGCTGTACAGGCACCATCATCAAGGAGATGAGTCAGGGTTGGGAGACTAGGAGGAACATGGCTGCCCATGTCAAGAAGGAAAACAGACCACAGAGAAGGTAGGAGTCAGTCGCGGGGGGCTCAGCAGCCGTAACCCTAATGGTACTTGTGGCTGCATCCAGAAACTACCAGCAGATGGCAGTATTTCAGAACAAGAAGGTTAGGATTGGTACAGAGAGGAGACTCTGGGCTTATGCATAACAGGTATGGCTGCCAATATCTTGTAGAATCGTCATTTGACTACCATTGGTCTCATTCTGTATACAAGAAGGTTTAGTAGTTTTCTTGAGAAAACTACAAGTACAAGAACCGAAAGTCTAACCCCACCGTCTAACTCCAAACCTAAGCTGGCTACTGAAGAGGATAATTCATTCCATTTAAGTCCCTCTGGATTTCTACCATGTACTAAGGTCATGCTAGGTCTTAATACTCAAAGCTCTTCAGACCACACCCTGCTTTAGGAACCAGATGGCCTATTGGTTTCACCAGTGACCTGATGAATAACCAGTGACCAAGGCGATGGGGACACCCTGGATAACAGGTAGCACATTAAGCCCCAGGCCTGGTCCTGGCTTACGTGTGTGCACTAGCTGGGTGGCCTTGTGTGTGTCAATTGCTGCTTCAGGGCCTCTGTGTTCCTGTCTATGTGTGACTGGGAGTAATGTCAGCCTTGTGAGAAGATGGTGGGAGAACATGTTTGGAGAACTGGCCATGGGGTCGGTAGTGTGCTTTACTGCAACTGCAGTTATCAGCTGTGACCAGCAACAGGAGCCAGAAGAGGGGTGATTAAAATATGTTTATCAGACTGCACAGTTTGCTGACAGAGGGGAGCATGGCTTCCAGCCAGAAGAAGATGGGTGTGGAGTCTTGACAGGCTGAAATGCCCAAGACAAGATGGGGGGGGGGGGTAGGCAAGGAGCTCAGTAACCCACTTCATTCCCAGGAATCTGGACATTACAGTGTGTCTCACTACTGGGAAATATAACCCCCATGGGTCTCAGACTCAACCAGAGTCAACTAGATCATGAGCGCACGCACGTGCGTGTGTGCATGCGTGTGTGTGAGTGTGTGTGTATGATATAGGCATTCATGTCGGCACATGCACACACACATGTAGAGTGCTTGTGTATGCTTATGTAAGTACATATGGAAGCTAACGGTTGATGACCACTGTCCTCAACTGCTCCCCACCTTAGTTCTTAGACAAGGTCTCAGCTAAACCAACTAGATGGCCCACCACCTGACCCTGACCCAGCACTGGGGTTACAGGTGCTACCCTCCCTGTCCAACTTTTCTGTAAGATGCTGGCATTTTGAACTAGGTCCTCACAAGTGTGGGGCAGGAACATCATCTGCTGGACCATTTCTAGTCATTATGGTATCTTTTCACAGGGCCACTAAGAACTCAGCACTAGCCCTGACTGGCTTCCTATGGGGCTTTCCCTGCCACTTTGTCTTGACGTCTCTGGTACTTCAATTTTTGGGTGGGAGGGTTGAGACAGGGTTTCTCTGTAGCTTTGGAGCCTGTCCTGGAACTCACTCTGCAGACCAGGCTGGTCTCGAACTCACAGAGACCCGCCTGCCTCTACCTCCCGAGTGCTGGAATTAAAGGCGTGCACCACCATCACTCGGCTTTGTATCCGGTACTTCCTAAAACACTTCTCTGTCCCTCACCTGGGCCAACTCCATTGATGTCCTTTCCCTCAGCCCCTCACAGGCCCACCTCCAATCTCTGCCTTGCACACAGCAGCAACATGGCTCTTGTCAGAAGTTCCCAACCTGCTCTACCCAAGTCTCTCCATCTGTGGCTCCACCAAGAGGAGTAGGGACCCAGTAGGGCAGGAGGTAACAAAACTATTTGTGTCCTCCTGGTAGCTGAAATTATTCAGGAAAGATGCTGCCCCCAGGGCACTCCGGGAGGAAAGCTGGAGAGAGGCAGAGTCCAGGCCCCAGGGCTGCAGACAGGTGTCAGCGGAGAGCACTCTTAGAGGAAAGAGGAGCAATACCCCGAGCATAGAACCTTGCTGCCCCTTCTCTCCAGCTTCACTCCCATCCCAAACCTTCAGTAGCAACAGCGGCGGCATCTTTATGCTCATCTCTGAGCTTGGGCATCCCCCAGTCCTTCCTCCCGTCCTCTGCTCTTTCTTTCCAGAAGAGACAGAAACAAAAGCAAGTGGGTCTTCGGGGTGGGCGGGGCGGGGTGGCTGGGAAGCCCTCTCTCCATGTGGAGGTGCATTCCTTCCCTTGACCCGCACCCCCTCAAGCATCATCATTCATTCCATCACACACAGCTGGAGCCGGGGGAGAGCATGACAGGTGGGCCAGCAGGGAGGAGGGGCTGGGGCATCATGGCCTCCTCCCCATCCCCCAACAAGACAGATATGTCCCCTCTGGACGTGCTGGGGGAGATTATTTTAACAAGCACTTTTGTACCAGGAAATCAGTGTGTTTAACCTAACAAGCAAAGCACAGCCCAGAGGGGCCCATAAATCTAGTTCCCACCTATTAATTTTACGGCCTACATAAAGCAGTGTTGAAGTCCAAAGTATATGTGACCTAAAAAGGGATCGCTCATTCTGACACATATACGACGTGGCCAGGACTCGAACCCTGACCCTGACCCTCACTCCAGGAAGCCAGCTCCCAAGCATTGCGGGGTGCATAAGATCAGACTACAGAATCCCGCCCAGGCTCTTCCTGGAAGGAAGAGACAGCTGGTGTAGGCAGCTGTGCAGGGGATGTGGGTACCGTTGAGGAGAGCAAGCAGTGGACCTTCTACTCATCGAAGCCCACTGCCCATGGGTGGCTGTGTGTTGGTCGCCTCCTAAAGCCCCCGGGAAGAGAGAACAAGTAGGGACAGAAATCCAGCCAGTGCTGCACAGATCTCCCCTGAGGCCTAGGACAGGGCTGTGTGTGTGTCCAAGGAGAGGGCATCCAGTGTCCTTGGATGAATCCTGGTGTCTCCTCTGACTTCCTGAACTATCACCCCAAAACTGTGTGAGTCACTGTCCCACCAAGCAGCCACAGAGGCCTCCCAAGGAAACCCACGACAATAGTTGACGTCGAAGTGGACTTGCATGCCCGCTTCCCCAGTGTCAAGCATGTTTCAATTGTCTCTATCACCACACACTGACCACAACTGGGTCACTCCAGCCAGCCCACAGCAACTGCAGAGACACTGGGACACAGACCACCCTGATACAATGGAACCCTGAAGTCAAGCCTCCTCGGTCCCACTCTGACCTTGCAGCAAAGGAATCAATCAGAGGAATTCAATCCCAGAACAGACTTGTTGCATCCCTGGCTCCAAGCCGACCTCCCAAATCCAAGATCTCAGAGCGCTCGGTGCCCTCCGGACTCTCTTGCTGCCTTTCTCTGGGCTGTCTGACCTGAGCACTGACGTCTAGGAGCTACATCCATCTCTTTGCTCTTGACGGTCCTGCTGGGACTCCCGAAGTAGAGCCCTTATTCCTAAACTGAGGGGGACACATCACTACCAGAGGCGTGGGCTCTATGAAAGTGTGTGCTTTATTTTGAAAAGACATGTGGAATTCATGCCCATTACACATATTTATTAGCTGTATTATAAAAATATTTCTCTTAGGCTGGGGTCCTCAGATGCAGGGCCAAGTGGCGATGTGAGGGCAACAGAGTTGACATGGGCTACGATCCCAGGAAGTGCCACAAGAGAGGGGAGATGAAAGCTGGAGAAGCCCATCTGGGGTACACCATGAGGAAAGACTACAGAATACAGCGAGAGGAGGGGCCCATGGTGAGAGGGGGCCACCGGATACCTCAAGACGAGGCCACTGTCTAGAGCAAGACGAGGCTGCTGAACTCTGAGAGGAGGTGGATGTGTAAGGCAAATGGAGGCTTGTGCCACTCAACGTTGGCTGCTCCTGTTGGCACACGTGGTAAAGAAAATTGGAGGCATGGCTAAGGCCATGTGCTGTGGTGTTTTTACCTAGCTATTCATATGGACTTGACTCCTAAACCATTATAAGAAGGCCAGTTTGAGAAGTCAAGGCCTAGACCCCTCTATCCATCACAAAGAACTAACTATCCATCCTCCCTTCCCACCAGCCCCTGTGGTCTATCCTCATCCGTGACCTCTAAGTCCCACCAATGAGAAATCTACAGCCCATGTCAGCCACTCACGCACTACCAATTAACCTACGCACTAGTCTCCAACACAATCAGGAAGTGAACGACTGACCCCGCAATACGTGCTGGCCAGTCCAAACCTGGCTGCATCCTGACTCTTAAATCTTCAATCCCAGGTTACTCAAAGCATACAGATCCGCAAATCCAGTTCTGACCGTCCCCAGCCATGTACTGACCCATGACACAGCCACTCCGGGGGTATTTAGCAGGCCACATGTTTATCTCTGACTCAGTGACACATGGAGATGCGCCAATTCCTAATGCACACTGGCTCCCCAGTTGCAAACAACACACAAGCCAATGCTAGACTCCACAAGACACTGATCCCCAAGCCCCAAAAGGTGCTCGTCGCCAGTTTTCCAACCGCACGTTGACCCCAATCCCAACGGCTGCCTGTCATTCCCAGTAGACGCCTTACATGGACTCTCACCACCCAGTAAAAACCACTGGCATGGATGCCGCAGGCTGAACACTCACCCCATGAACCTCAACCAAACAATGACCTCAATCCCAGCTACCCCAAGACCGAGCATTCTGATTCCAAAACAAGGCTACACCCGTAACTCCAAACCTTCAGCCTTAAACAAAGGCTGATATATCAAATGTAACTTCAGAAAGACCCTCTCTCACGCACACGTGAGCCCTCAGACCCCATCTATACCCTCCCATCAGCCCATGCCTCTCAATCAAGGGACCTTGCCTCACCTTCCCATGAATACTTTCCCCCTTAGTCCATATAATTCAACAACAGTATGACGACACAAGATAAGTCACCTGTGGTAATTAATTTCAACTTTCTTAACCCAAACCTAGAGTCACGTGGGAAGAAAGAACCTTGACGAAAGAATTGCTATAATCAGATAGACCTATGGCCTGTCTGTGAGTTGTTTTCTTAACTGCTAATTGATGGTGGAGAACCTAGCCCACTGTGGGTGGTGCCATCCCTAGGAAGGTGGGCTTTGCCTGTACAAGAAAGCTAGCTGACGGAGCCATGAGGAGCAAGCCAGTGGGCAGCATCCTTCCATGGCCTCGGCTGCAGTTTCTGCTTCAGGTTCCTGCCTTGAGTTCCTGCCTTAGCTTCCCTGGATGATGGACTGTAACCTAAAAGATGAAACAAACCTTTCCTCTCCAAGCAGTTTTTTGTTAGAGTGTTATCACAGCAACAGAAAAACCAGCTAGAATACTACTCTGATTTTCAACCTGCTTACAAGTATAACTCCCATGCCAACCTCACTGTGCCTCCACTCAGAGAAGGCCCTCTGACAGCAGCCCAGGCCATCTGATGCTCCTGGCCCTCCAGACCCACTGGGTGTTCAGTCCTGCACACATGAAACCAACCCCGCCTTACCTTTCCCTTTCCACCTTCCCTGTAACTGAAGACTTGGACCCCCTGGGTTCTACACACTCTGATCGTCCAATGCCCCCACCCATGTCCACACACAGGGATAGTATCTGGACAGCACCAACAAACTCCAGTGGACAGCAGAAACTACCTACTACCCATAAAGGGCCTAGATTGGCACAGCTCAGGGGAAGGCACCAAAAGGCTTACCCATCATGGGGCAGCCCCATTGAACCCTCACTTTTGTTTTGGGCTATCATGTTCTTCTGCAACATGTGACCTGCTCCACCACCTTGGGCCATGTTTGGCTTTCCCAGGACTCGGCATGTTCAGTTCCTCTGCTCACGTGGCAACATGCAGGGCAGAAGGGTCAGGAGATGGAGCAACTGTCCTCAGTTGCCCACAAGGTGGATGAAAGGTCTTGGTTGGTCTCTCCACCTCTTCAGTGTTTATTTAACCTTGTATACATCACAGGTTAGCAAGTCTCTGTCAGAGAACCAAACCGGCCGATGCTCACTCAGCTACTGTTTATCTGTGGCTGCCTCTGAGCTACGACAGTGGAGCATGTCGAAAGAAGCTGTGTGGACGCAAATGCAAAAATTATTACTATCTGTTCCTTACAGGAAAGATTTCCACCCGCTTCTGTGCACCCCCACTTTACTCTCACGTGGCAGACTCATGATGAAGAGTTGTGTGTGGAGGCCTTCTTCCTTTTCTGGGCCTCCCCATAAACACTCTCTGCCATGATGTTCTGTTTTTGTTTTGTTTTATCACAATGGTGGTAATTGACCATCATTGTGAGATGCCTGCCTATCCCCCCGCCCCTTCCCCCCTTCACATCCTGCACCCTGAAGAGGAAGGGTTGGAGGTAAGCCCCCGCTGTGTTTGGGTAGCAACCCTGAGATTTCCAGTCTTTCTGTGGACTACGGAGGCTCTTCTAACTTTAGTGCTTTTGTTTATTGAAACCCAACCCCTTGGTGCTCACCACCCTTGGACTTGGGCCCAGACCTGCCAAGGCTCTAGCTTGCCAGTCCTGGCCAAGAAGTGGGGGGTTTGGGGGCTAGAAGGAGCCCTAGCCAGGATCCATTCCACAGTACTGCTTGCTTATAGCCTAAGGCGCTCACGGCCCCTCCCTTCTTAACGTCTTGCTTACAAGACAGCATTTGGAGACAATTTCTCATCAGACCCTCTTATAAACATCCTCCTGGGTGAAGCAAGCCTGAAGGAGCACTTATTAGAAACACCTGTGCCAGACAGCAGGCCTGGTGAATGACAGCTTGCAGACCCACAACGGGCCCCCTGCCAATTCAGGCTGGTCAAATGGGTGGGATGGGCAAGCAACAGGGATAGGGTTTGGATGGGGAGCTGTCTCTTCCTCCCAACACCTCCCTGCTAATCTTCCACACGGTCAGTAAGCTGCAGAGGCAGGGCCATTCTTATCCTCATGGGAGAGACCTGGACGTCCCAGGAATCCCCAGTTCCCTTCACCGCCTATTGGTATTAACACGATTCTTGCCCAACGAGGTGGCATATAACTATAATCCTAGCGCTTGAGTGGTAGAGAAATGAAGAATAAAGAGTTCAAGGTCATCCTCAGTTATACAGTTCAAGACCAATCTATGCCATGCTTCAAAAACCAAAATAATAATAATAAGAAGAATAAATCAATTAAACAAACAATACCACCACTACTATGTGCACACCACCACCACCACCATCAGCAGAACTAGGCTTCTAATTCAGTTTTCTCTAGTAAAACAATCTCTTTGTTTTCAATGGGGTACCTAGCAATGAGGCCATTCTGGATTTCTTATTGTTTTATTCATTTTTTAAAGATTTATTTATTATATTATTTGATGTGTGCGAATGTTTCCTGCATAAGTGTGTGTGAGTGTATGTCTATACACTACATTCATGCCTATGGCTGTGGAGGTCAGAAGAGGACATCAGATTCTCTGGAAGTGGAGTTACAGACAGTTGTGAGCCACCATGTGAGGGCTGACAATCAAACCTGGGTCCTCTGCCAACAGCGACAAGTGCTCTTAACCACTGAACCTTCTCTCCAGGCCCTTTGATATTTTAAATGACTGAGAATTTTCAAGGTTTTTGGCAGTGAGCATATTTGAGAGGCAATATCGGGGCTGTCTCAGGCTATAAGTAACCTTGACTTACTAGCAAGGCCCCAGAAAGTCATGACATGGTGTCTGAGGGCTACATCTTAGGGGACAGGGCAATTCTGAACGTCATCCCTGCTTCATCAAACACCACAGCTGGTGCTGAATCAAATTCCCTGTTTACTGGGAGAAAGCAGGAGGGGAAGAGGAGGGAAGGAAGCTCTGCATTGCTAACACATCAACTCTTGTGCCGTGGATGTTCTGCTAAAGGGCTTTGTGTGTGTGCCCTGCGTGGGTGCACATGTGTGTGGGTGCATGTACAGGGTTATGTGGAAGCCAGCATTTGATGTCCTATGTCTTCTTCAGTTTCCACCGGTCTCTCGCTAAACCTGAAGCTCCTCCATTTGGCTAGACTGGCTAGCCAAGAAGCTGCCAGGATCCTCCTGTCTCCATCTCCTCGCTGCTAGAATCACAGGGGATGCTGTTGTCCTGGGGATCTGAACTCAGGTCCTCATCTTTGTGCAGCAGGCACTTTACTCTGTAATCATGGAGCTGCCTTCCTGGCTCCTACTGCTTGTCTTTTTAAAATGATTTGATAATTGTTATTTTATGTGTACAGGTGTTTTGACTGAATGCACATCTGTGTACCACATGACTGCAGTTTCTATAGAGGTCAGAAGACAGCACTAGATGCCCTGGACTGGGAGTGTAGACAGTTCTTAGCTGCCATGTGGATGCTGGGAATCGAATCTGGGCCATCTGAAAGGGCAAAGCCATCTATCTTTCCAGCCCCTGCTTCTAGGCTTTGATAGACATTTCTGGTGTTCCCTGCAGCCCCCACAGCTACTCTCTGGGTCCTCCTGGAGTTCTGCACCTCTGCTGGCTCATATTTTCAAAATCCCTTTATCTACCTGTGAGCAATGGAACTAGCTTAAGCCAGATGCTGTTATGTGACTCCTCGGGCCTATATGGGAACCTAGAAAGGAACTCTCTGTTACTGGGTGGGATGTCCCATGGCAGTACTTTGCTCTGGAGAGAACATTACAAAAGGGGGTCTCAGAACCAGCCCCAGGCCGCCCAAGTCCATCCCATCCCTAGTGCTAGCACCAAACAGAGGTAGTAGATTCTGGGGCAGCTGGAAGGAAGCTTCTTGAGTGAGCTGGGCAGAAGGAGAAAGCACAGGACTCCATGAAATAAATCAGTGAGGTCTCAATTCCGATAAATCCAGTTTCAAAAAAAAAGGCAGCAACTGGTAGAAAAAGAAAATGTAATTTATGCCCATTGAAAGGAGGCCAGGTTTAGATTGATGAAGTCTCCTGTTTACGTAATAAATCCATTTCCATTCATGTCACCAATATATTTATCCACACATCCTGGTCCAAGTCAAATCTTCATTATTTTATTATTCAACAGGGGGCAGAGGGGAGGGCAGGGGGACAGAGTTCTGTGTCGAATTAATAAAGTCTCACTCTCTCCCCCAGATGTCTCCTCACACAGGGACGATTTATTCCTAAGAAGGACAGAGAGGAACTGGGTGCAATTTATGTGCTTTGAAAGAGACCCAAACGTAATTAGGCAAAGTCTCAAGTTCAGGGAGAAATAAATCCCAGAGAAAGTAGCCGGGGGTAAATTTACGTTCTCTGAAAGTCTGGAAGCGTCTCCCCAACCCGTTCTGCCCCTCCCCCAGGCCACCGTGCTTGGTGCTCCAAGCCCACCAGGCCTAGGTGTATTCTCCCACACCCTCAGCTTCCAGGATGCCTATTGTGTTCGTGGCGCTCCCCAGACGATGCTTGCCCTTCCCCTGTATCTCTCCCCAGCAAGTCACTGTTCTCAGGAATAACTCAGGTCCTCTGCTGGGAGTGGCAGATGACAAGACTAGGACCCTCCCTAGACATGTATCCAGAAAAATGAAGATTCCCAGTATACCTTCACCTTCATAGGTGAAGGCTCTGGAGCAAGGACCAGCCAGTCCTCAGAGTGGAGAGGAATCCCCTCTTCCTTCCGCCCTGTATCCAAGTGGTACTCACCTGGGAGTGAGGGGATCCCAGAAAGCTGCACTGATTTGTTGGGTCAGAGTCAATCAGGATTTCGAACCCACCCATTGGGAGGCCCCAGAGTGGCTGTGGTGGGTAACAAGGCCAAGGGAACTTTGCAAATGCAGGGGAGACCTTTGAGTGGGTGGAGGAGTGGTACATTCTAGTCCCTTCTGGATATAAGAGAATTGTTGTGGAGGGAAGAGGGGCTCCCTGAGAAAGCGTTCATCCACCTGAAGCTCCTTTCTATCCCTTAACTGCTAACCTCAGAGTGTAACTGATTGGTCAGGGAATAAACATGCTGTTCCAGGAGTTTTCTCTGTCAGGAAGTATCCCACAGGCCCTAGCAAGCAGCAAATATATCCTGAAAAGAGGGTCATATCTCTCTGGAGACTGTGGGACCTTCCCTCCAACCTAGTTGGTCTAGTAGACAGAACCATGATTCCTCTCTCAATAAACAAACATCTCCCTGCAATCAGGCAAAAAGCACCCCAGGAAGGGCCTGGAAACAGATGGGGTCTGACCAATCCTAGGCCCGGCCTCAGAAACCAAGGACACGTGTGCCAAGAGGAGTGAGTTGTAGAAAACTTAAGAGCATGCCTTCAGAGGGGTGAGTGAACAGGAAGGAGCTGGACCCTGCCAACTTTCTTGACTTGATCAGCTAAACCACTCCTGGGCCGTTTGCTGCAGTGGAGTTCCATGTAGGGCTAAGCAGGTACCAAAGATGAGTTTCCCTGAAGAGGAGTAGGTTTAGAGGAACAACAAGAATTGGATGAGTTCTGTGAGGTGGCTGAGACTTTGCCTTGCGTCTGGGAGTTGTCTAGTGGGGACTAAGTCAACCCGCAGAGAGAAGTGTGGAGCAACGAGCAAAGGGCTGGAGGCTGAGTCTAGCCAGGGTCACAAGACATAAACCCTTCAGCGGATCAGGGAAGGCATACCCAGGGGAGGGCTGGGTACAGGTCTGCCAGTGTTCACTGTTGAGAGAAAATAAGGTAATGGAGACGGAAGACAGAGGACTGGGGAGATGGCTCCATGGATGAAGCACTTTGCCATGCAAGTGTGAAGACATGAGTTTGATCCCTGAGTGGGTTTAGAACCACATGGCACTTATAACCCCTGGGACATCTCTGGGGCTTACTAGGCTAATTGGTAGGCATGCTCCCTGCTGGGTACTGTCTACTGTAGTAGAAGGTGCTATTAGGCTACATCAATTGTCTTTCTCAGCTGTGGACACTGTTCTGAAGTGCCAGGAAAGACACTCCCAATACAATAGTAGCTTGACTTTTACGAGGGTAACCAATCACTTTCTGAACAGATTTGAGACCCAAGAGTGATTGTAGGCCTGGTACTGAGAGAATGGTCGAGAACCCATGACTGGGAGGCCACAGGTCCGAGGGGAGAAAGAATACTGATGTTTTGCTGAGTGAACATGTAGCCAAACTGCCCCCTTGGCTTTGACGTCTGTACCCATAGAACAGCGCTGTTGTCCGCTTGGGTCAGAGAGGCCTCTTTTGCTGAAGGCATTGATGGTTAATGTTATAGCTGGTCAATGTGCTTAGAATAGTGACAGTGGAGAGAACAGGTCACAAGAAGACCAAGAAGACATCTGTATCACCCTCTTCAGAGAGCACCATCAGAGAGAGAGAGAGAGAGAGAGAGAGAGAGAGAGAGAGAGAGAGAAATAGGAAGCTTGCAAGAGCTGCAGGATGGAGAAGAATGCTAGGAAATGCTGTCTTCTAGCTATGGCATGGCCATGCCAGTCATAAGTCCCCAGCAGGTATGGTTACCTGCATAAGACCTGTGTGCACACCCGTGAATAGGGGTGAGTGGGGGAAGGAAGGGACTCCCTGGCAAGTCAGCAAGATCAGGAGACAGATAAAGGAGAGGATTGCAGGGGATACAATCACAGTACATTATATACATGTAACTGTCAAAAAAAACTTTACAAAACACTCCCTTAGGCCTGGGTAGATGGCTCAGTTGGCAAAGTTCTTGCCCCAGAACCCATGTTAAAGCATGGTGATGCATGCTTCTAACACTTGTAGAGGGGAGACAGGCAGGTCTCCGGGTCTTGTTGGCCAGCTAGCCCAGTCAACTCGGTGAGCTCCAGTCCACTGAAAGAGAGGCCCTATCTCAAAAAAACAAGATAACTCTAAAGTCAACCTCTGCGTGTGTGTGCATACACACATGCACTCCCATGTGTGCTCACATCCATCTGTGCATGTACACACTCGAGGCCCAACCCTTTTCAAGTGAAGAACCTGGAACCCAGCCCTTCCTGACACTGGCTAACAAGATGACATGTTCAAAAGGCTCACTGCTGAGTACCAGGTCTCTAGCTGTCCCTGATGGGGCAGATTTCAGCCTTATTCCTTTGCTGGGGTTGAGAGAGAGAGAGATCCTGAGCCCACAGTCCCAAGCTATAGAAACTACACGGGCCTTCCATATCTCTCTCATTCCCAACAGCCACACAACTCTATAGAGAACTGGAAAGAAGGGAATGCTGGCACCTATCTCAGAAAAGGCCTAGCTGCGGCACCCTCTCTGGCGTGCTGACTGAAGAAGGCTCTACAGGGAGGGGCCTCACCTCTGAGAGACTCCTCTGGACCTCAGGGGGCTGTCTGATTTAACTCACATGTCATTACTCACCTATAGCTCACAACACATGCTGACGGGAGTGGGGTCGAGGTTCGGACAAAGGCCTGTTTGGTGATGCCACAGCTGTCAAGGAGCCCTTCCACCCTCCCACTTGCATCGCCTGGAAGTGGCCTAGGACTGAGGCTGATGACCTGGCAGGTCTGTCCAGGTGTTTGTAAGAATTCTGGAGGGAGTGGGGAGGGGCCTGTGGGCCTGAGGTGGAGACCTTGTGAGGCAGCTGTCACCTCCGGGGTGTGGCACTTTCTCTGTGATCCTATTACTCCTATGAGGATTGTTACTTCTCATGTGGCTTCCCTGATCTAGACAGCAGAGACTCTGGCCATAAACTCAGTGCTTTTACAAGCTTCTCTGGGAAGCCAAGACTCCCCTGGTGGGCGGGCGGGGACAACCCAGAGAAACTCAGCAAAGCAAAGTCAGGTGCCAGGATGCATTCCATTTCGGTCACTCAGCAAGACTCTTGCCCCTCACAAAGCCAGATACACACCCACAATCATAGGAGATTCCCACTTTCAGGGTGAGATGGTGGTTAATAAAGACCCCAGGATCCTACTACCCCTGACCAGGGCACTGTCCAGGGATAAAGCGTAGGTTGGGGGCAGCTGCTGCCAACCACAGTGCCATCCTCCTCTGCTCTGTGCTGGCCCTGGGATGTCCTTGTCAGGCCTGTTGTCTCTCAGACCCTGGGGAGAGCATTGTACAAATGGAGAGAGACAGGATAGAAGCCGGGTAGACAGATAGGGAAGGGGCTAAGGCAGGGAGGGTGGGCATTCAGTGATGTTTCTTCTTCAGTCTGCCGTGCTGGGTGCAGTGTATCCAGTGTTATGTGAAGTGACCCTGGAGATCTAGGAGCAGGCTTCCAAGCAACAAGCCCATAGGAATGAAGCTCTTGGGAGCTGGAGGATGAAGGCACAGCCCTGGAAAAGAGCACTTCCGTGTAACCCAATGGCATTTTTTCTGCCTGCCTGCACCATTGGTTCAAGATTATGTCTTGGCTTTCAGAACTCTGAAACCTTTGCTCTGAGTGTTAGACAAAGCTTCCTACAAGCTGCTGGACCAACCCCACAGGACTAATCTGATGCCAGTGAAGGACCTTCTCATCTGTTCCACAAAGACAAGCAGACTTGCTACCTTGGCGCTGAGCAGTAAGTGCCAGCATCTGCTTCTGGAAACTTCTCATTTCAGAGCATAGCGAATAGCTCCTCCTACTGATGTGCAGCACCCTATTCTACCCAACAGAAAAAGCAGTTGAAAATTACCCATTCTCATCCCGGTGTGGATGACGATGTTCTGCCTTTTGCCTCCTGGGCAGGAACCATGCCTGGGTCCATTATAGAATCTGAATGTAACTTGGATTTGTCCTGAGAAGTTTGGTAACTGCCCCGTCACTCTAGAAATCACAAATGACAGAGCTCCTTTTTTAGAAGGGATTAATGAGTCTTGACTTTTAGGTTTTTCTTTGTGCCCTGGGACTTGAGGAGTACGGTTAGGCTGTGCCAGTTTGGCTATGATGTGGTCAAGACCTCTTCTCTCAGGGACCCAGGCTTTTCTCATAAACTATTGGAGTATGCGCTGGGGCCAGGCCATGGCCCTTTAGTACTAAAGCCAATGAGGTTTGAACCTGAAGCTGAATTCTCACAGAGAAAGAATACACAGCAGAATCACATATTCCCATTGTTCTTTTTCTTTCCTTTGATTTTATTTTTTTGCTGCTGGGAAGCTCCCATCAATTTTTTTGGACTCGGGAACCAAGACTAGTTTGTGTCTGTGTGCATTTTCTTAGTATTACCCCTCCCTGGACATCTTAACTCTCTCCTCATAACTCTGACCCAGCAGCCTACTTGTCCAGACCCTATGGTGAACCTTTATTTCCATGAATTGGCAGCAGCTTCTTTGCCCATGTCACCAGCGGAGTTTATGGCTATGCCTTAAAATAACACGAGGGCATTTTGCTCTGGTCATGTGCTTGAAGCTGTAACCTATACTGTCTTCTCCTCGGATCTGTTTAAAAGCTCGGTTTAGAGTAATAGTCACTGTGGAGTATTGGCTTCCCCTTGCCACTAAAATGTTCAACTCTGAATCAGAGCAGGCTGTCCCAAGCCATCTGAGAGTCTGGATGTGGGCCATGTGACACTGAACTCTCTACAACCGTTCTCGCGTTCTCGCGGAACTGTCCTTTGGTCCTCAGCTCGCATGTCATCCCCATAATCAACAGTGTGCTTTATGAACTGTGTATGTATTTCAAAATCAGTTGCATGGAATCGACCCCTCATTTTGGGGAAGTTGCTTAAGTGCTCAATTATTGAAGTACCTATTACCCTCAGGAACAATCCGCAGAAGAAAATTGTCTCTGATCTCATAACCAGAAAGCCAGGGCCACTGACCTACTTTTTTATTGCCTCGGTATTCTGAATGCAGCTTTCAGCTCCTCTATGCTCTGGGGCTTGTGTTGAGGCAAAGTATCATGGCAGCAGTCGCTTGGGCACAACAGAAGCCCTGCTCTTATAACGACTAATAAACATCGGAGAGGCAGAGCACAGGGAAGGGGCTGAGGACAAGCTATGTTTCTCAAAGGCATACCTTTAGTGACCTACTTGCCATCTCTGCTATCGCCTCTATCATCTATAGATGAAGTCAGAATCTTCACCCTCCAATCACTTCCTAAGAGCCCCACATCTAAAGACTGCTCCTGGGACCAATATTTTGGAGGGAGACCCATTATATCTAAATCATTGCATCCTTGTTGTTTAAGCTCCCAGTAAGCTCGGAGCCAAAATATTCTATCTCCACCAAGTGTGCAAATATGAGCACATCGACAGCCTAGCTGGGTGGATAGAATTCTCATCTTCAGCCTGGATACTATCAAGTTATTGTTGGTGGAAGTTTCAGTGATTTCTGTTTCCAACAGGTGGTCTAGCGTTGCGCTTCATCCTGCAATCCTCAACACTGGGTTTGGCCATACTACTTTATTTTGCTAAGTTGAAGGATTTAAAGTGGTATCTCACCATTTATGTGTCCATTTCTTCATGACTAAGCAGCCTCCCTTTGCGTATTCTCTGACCTTGTAAGTTACCTGTTCAGACCCTTTCTCTTTCCTTACATTTATTTTTGATGTTTGCTTGATTGGCAAATTCTTCTCTCTGCTTCTTTTTGTGGCTGACTTCCTGGGACTTCCCATATCTGCTTGGCCCATTTTGATTTCTTTAGGCATTCTTTGTATGCATTCATGCAAATTGCACAGAAAGCCTAAGGGTTGTATTAATCAGGGGCGGTTGACTCTGCAATAAACAAGCCCAGATTGAAATGGCTTAACAGAAATGAGCAATCCAAATGCTGGCTGTGCTGGTCGGTGACTCTTCCGAGCAGCTCTGTAGGTCACAGAGTTCCCAGCTGGCCCTTGCATACAGCTGGGGGAAGTTGTCAGGCACTAGCCTCGGGTCATGTACTCTTGCCCATTTCCCTGGGCTGGAACTTAGTCACCCAGTTCCATGTCTCTCCAGGGGAAGCTGGAGATGTCTGGCCTAGGAGTCAAGAGGAAGTGAGGCTTGGAGGCAGGCCTTCACATCCCTGCATGACATGACTGTCAACATTTCTTTTGCTGCCTGTGGTGACTACAAGATCTGCCGGTGCTTCCTCTCCTGGTGTCAATAAAGATAAACACATGTAAATGGGGTGGGGCTAACAGGAATAGTGGGCCCAAAGTGGGAGGAGTTTGAGCTTGCTCAGAACTGCCCCAAAAGGGCTAGAAAAGACAGAAAAAAAGGCCAAAGGGTGGGGAAATCTGGGGCAGTGGAGGCTGTCATCAAAGGAGAGACTTGCTTCTAAAAGAAAAGGGTGGCTGGCAAGGCTGGGTAGAGACGGTCAGTCTAATAAAATATAGCAATAGTGTCCAGGCTCACAGGCAACAAAACAGGCTTGAGAGAGAGTCAGAGAGTGGGGAGCCCAGAGGACCCCGAGTGCTGAGACCAGAGGCTTCTCTCTTGAGAATGCAGTCTGTGGAAGAGGCTAAGTGGGGAGTAAACAGAGGTGGACGTTAGTTCTGTCTTCATGGAGTTTACCTTCTGGAAGGGCAGCCAGGGCTCAATTCAGTACAGCTAAATCCTATTATCAACTGTGTGAGCCACTGAGGGCCTCTGAGCAGAACAGAGAGCAGAGGGCAGGGACCACACTCAGGAGGGGAAAGAGCGGTGACACTGGGCCACAGGGGGACCCCAGAAGGAGTTTGCAGGCCACAGTGTCTGGGGCTTAGGCATTTAAGATGGGCCCTTACAGATCAGATGGCTCAGTTATCGTGAGGACTTGAGCTTAATCTCCAGCACCTGGATCAAAAGCTGGACAGGGTGGCAAATATTTGCCGTTCCAGTGAGGTTGAGCGGCAGAGATAGGTGAGTATCTGGGGTTCATTAAAGACAACCAAAGTTAGTGTTTGTGCACACACACACACACACACACACGCATGCACTCTCTCTCTCTCACACATACACACACACAAACACACACACACATGCACTCTCTCTCTCTCTCTCTCTCTCACACACACACACACACACACACACTCTCTCTCACACACACACAAACACACACACACACATGCACTCTCTCTCTCTCTCTCTCTCTCTCTCACACACACACACACACACACACACCAGGCCTCCGCTCAGCATCCTGTCACTCACTTCCCACAACCAGCCTGTGCTGGCGTCAGGCCCACTTTGCAGAAGAAGACAAAGTCTGGATTATGTACATTGTGTTTTCTTTAAAATTTTTGACTGTGAAGGAGCTAAGTACAGAGAGACATTTCATTACATGGGCTGCCAAGCTAAACCAGAATGGATATAAGGGTATTACAATTTCAAAATTTGGGTCTAAGGATATGATGCTTTGGAGAGGGTCTTCTTTTGTTTTCACAGAGGACCAGACCCTATGGATTGATTCTATCCCAATATGGTATGATAGACCACGACCTCCCGAAAAGCTGCTGTAAACACCCTCAAAAAATTACTTCACTAAACTGCCAACTGAGATAAACCTGGCACACAGGTTACACCCTAAATGATCTGATTAACAGCGCCCCCATTCAGCAGAAAACAGTTTGAAAAGAAAAAACTGTGCCCATGTTCCCAAATATTGTTTATAAATGTTCTTTTACATTTAAAGGGAAAATGATATAAGTATAAATAATTTACATTGGTATGGATTTTAAGGTCAATTTTGTTATATGTATATGTATTTCTGATCTTGATTAAGATATTATGATTATGTAGTTCATTTTTTAAATGTAATATATAATTAGAAAATATAGGTTGTTAATGGATAATCATAAATAATAGTCAAGTTTGTAGTCATGTTACTTAGATTTTCTAGATATATAGAGATATATTTCAGATAGGCATTCTTCATATCTCTCAAAGGCTACAGAATATGGCATTTAAAATATTTTAATAACTTAGGACTTTTCATAACAATGAGACATGTCTGCTCCTGGCGGCACCAATCTACTTCGAGAGAAAGATGGACATCAAAGAGGATCCTTAAGGAGTTTGATAACCATTTGGGCAAGAAACTGCTCTTGCCTGAACTGATGCATAAACTGGACACAGAAAACCTGCAGAGAGAGGACTGCTGAACTTGCCTAAAGGTGAGATGGTCTTTCGGGGTTCCTGATTCATAAAGGAGTCTGCGAGGCATTCTACAGGACACAGCAGATAATGACTAAACTGTCTTTAAAATTTCCTGCTTCATGAAAATGTCTGCTGGATACTATGGGCCTGAAGGCCAAAGATGGATGCCCCAACGATACAGAGAAACTTTGGATGACTGTCCAGGCAGTGAGATGTCTCTGTCATTTCTAGAGTTTTGATTTCTTGTTTGCTTAGGTAATATTATATCCTTCTGGAGTCTTTGATAGAGTTAAAAAATGAATAGATAGTTATAGTTTTCCTTAGTTATGATAAAAGATAAAGTAGGCATAAATATTGTAACTGTAATTCTTTCTTGATAACTGTTTTGTTATATGTAATTTTACTATGTTAAAGTTAAAACCTTTCTTTTTTGTTTAAACAGAAAAAGGGGAAATGATGTGGGAGTGATTTCTTATTAATAAAGAAACTGCCTAGACCCATTTGATAGGCCAACCCTTAGGTAGGCGGAGAAAACAGAACAGAATGCTGGGAGAAAGAAGCTGAGTCAGTGAGTCGCCATGATTCTTCCACTCCAGACAGACGCAGGTTAAGATCTTCTCTGATAAGCCACCTTGTGGGCTACACACATTATTAGAAATGGGCTAGTCCAGGTGCGAGAGTTAGCCGAGAAAAGGCTAGATATAATGGGCCAAGCAGTGTTTTAAAAAATACAGTTTCTGTGTAATTATTTCGGATAAAGCTAGCCGTGCGGGCGGCTGGGTGGAGGGACACAGCCCCGCCGCTCCTATTACAACAAAGCTAGACGAGGAGGACCCACAACCTCAGAGAGAAGAAAGTGGACGGGCTTCAGGAAGTGGGACAGGGTGGGAATAGGGCAGAAATCTATGGTGTGTTTGAAGTACAACATTATCCAGCTCTCCTCTCTGCCGAGACCCTGAACCAACTACACAGCCCGAGAGGAAGTGTCAGGGCCTGGGACTCCAATATGCCAGTATGTAGAACCAGGACCTGGAATAAGAACTTCTGCCTGCTCTCATGGTTTTTGTCCACATAGGGAACAGGTCTCTAGGCCAGTTCTGTGGCCTTTCTCAACAGTGTTCTGAGAGTTTAAAAGACCTGGATTCAAAATCAGCTCCATCCTCTCCCTGTGTGTGAGCTGCTAGAAGCTGCTGCTTCTGACCTTAATTCCCCAGTCATACGATAAATAAAGCAACAACGCTAGTGTCTGGGCTGCACAAAGGACCCTGGGTGTAGGAGTCTTACGCAGTCACCAGGACTGTGTAGGGACAGGATGGCAGTGTGTATGTGTGTGTGTGTGGGGGGGGGGGGGTGTTTCAAATCGCACACCCCACTAAATTTCTGAACATAGTTCTACCCAGGTCCCTTGGTGTTTTAAAGGCTAGCAATTCTGATTTCCCCAGAAGTTTACAGTCCTCCCTCCCTTTCCTGCAGCTTCTGGGGGCTGACCCAGTCTGGACAGTCAGCTGTCCTGTGTCTTCAAACAGTCGAGGGATTAAAGATCACCACCTGTAGGATAGTCACACGCCCTGTGGTGACCTCTTCCTCTGGATTCCGATGGAGCTTCTCTGCCAGAGCTGAGATTCTACCCCTTCTTTCCTTCCACACCCTGCCCTTTTTGTAGCAGGTGCCTCTGCTCTCTCTTTCAGCACCCCACTCAATGTCTTTGCATGTGCCCGAGCCAGGAACACTCAGCCTCTACCAGACAGACCAGGGTGAAGCTATACCTGAGACCTTCCCAGGGCTACCCTTTATCCAGCATTCCTGAATGAACCCTCCCTCCCCCAGCACCCTTGCCTTTCTCACTCATAACTTTTCTGTCTAGCAGGTTAACCTGTCAAGAGTTCCTGCTGGGCTGGGGAAACAGCTCAGTTGGTAGTGATTGTTCTGCAAGGAGGAGAACTTGAGTGTGATTCCCTACATCCATGACAAAACCTCCAGGCATGGTGGCATGCACTTGTAACTCTAGAACTGGGAAGACACAGACAAGAGAATCCCCAGGTCTCACTGGTCGGCCAGCCTAGGTGAATCAGCAAGTTCCAGACCAGTAAGAGATTCCATCTCAAAAGACAGGGCAGATGGCTCCTAAAGAGTACACCAGATATTGACTTCTGACCCCCACATGCACATGACCATCCTTGTCTATGTATACACATGCATACACACACATGCAGCCACATGCACACTCACTCTCTCTCACACACCTACACATCCACACACGCAGCCACATTCTCTCTCTCTCTCTCTCTCTCTCTCTCTCTCTCTCTCTCTCTCACACACACACACACACACACACACTCACACATGCACGTAGGCACTCATGCACACACTCACGCACATGCACACACACACATTTTTGCTAAGGGCCAGGCACTGGGCTGAAGCTGTGATCCACTAGAGAGAGGCCCTGTCTAGAATGTGCATTGTGTTGGGTGATCTAGGAGCAGCCTCATCTCATCGTATCTTCAACCACAATGCACTGAGTTCAGGGTGGGAAGGGTGCTGAAGGGATCCCGAATACCCAGTGTTTCTGCCAGGCTGCAGTCCCCCTCTGCAGCCACTAGGCCATGCTGCTCCCCTGGGCTGCAGCCAGCAGCTCTTTCTGCAGGAGGTGACAATGTCAGCCAAGCTCTAGGGCAGGCCAGGAAGAGCTGAGAGGACAGCAGAACAGGAAGAGGCCCCAGGAAACAAGTCCTGTGCCTCTGCAGTTCCCAGAGTGCTGAGTACATGTTGCTCTCCTACGACAGAGGGGTGTGCTGAAGCTCGTTGGGCTGAAGTTCACCGAGGTCTAGTGCAGAGACCCTAGAGATGGGCCAAACATTCCCTCAGGGCCCTGGAAGCTTTCTGCCCTCACCTTGACTCAATTTCCTGCTTCTTCCCTAGCTTGAGGTGGAAGGAAGCCATTTTCCCAGGTGGCCAAGGTGCCTTCTGCAACCCCTTGGCCCTCAGAGCCTGCACCTCTCCCCTCTGCCTATTTCCCCTTGGGCATCTTCTCTTCCACCCCTTACCCGAGCTTACCGGAACATCTGTTCTGCCCTGGGTAATCTGAAGCTTGGAGGTGTGGATAAGATGCCTTCTGCCTCTAGCCTTGGAGCTCAGATCTTCTCCGGTTGGAACGCTGGGCAGAAGAAACACAGGCTGGCAGGAGTGAGGTTGTCTCTTACTGCATTAGGAGGAGCCCATGTGCCCAGGCCCGAGCCTGGGGAGGTCACACACAGTTAGTCAGTGGCGGACTCCTGGCCATCGACTCTACTTGAAAACTGTGAGTGGGTCTGAGCTGCCTTAGAGAAGACAGACAGAGGCCACGAATGGTTTAGTTTTAACAACATAAAATTTTATGTTCCTTAAACACACCAAATCACCCTAAATGGCCATTAAGACATCACGGTCAAGGGAACATTCTGGCTGCTTCATAGATAAGGTCAGAGTTCACCTGTGATTGACAAGCTAACTGCTGGTGTTGTGCAAGGGCACAGTGATCGCTGCCATCTGGAACATGCTGTGCACCCGGAGGCCGGCAGGCCTGGTGTCGCACCCGGAGTTGGTTCAGCTCATGTTCCATCAGCCGGGCCCAGTCCCTCTCCAGCCTTGTAAAAGCATCACAAATTCTGAATTAGATGTGTCTGAGTGAAAGAGGGCCTCTCCCTCCCCTGCTAAAGCTGCTTCCACTGTGTAGTGCCCACCCTGCCAGAAGCCCAGTTAGAGTTTCAGTTCCACAGAGGCATGGATGCTGTCCTTCTTTCATCAGTTTAACAATTCCTGATGGGCCACCTGTCGTGGATTCTACCTGTTGCTTCAGGGAACACAGAACAAGGCAGGAACACGGTCTCTACCCCCCAGAAAGAAGATGCAGTTTCTGGCTTGTGGATTCATTAGTATTTGATGCTAGTTTCGATGCTGGCTACTTTTATAGCCACAACGTTCCTGAGAAAAGGGCCAAGCTACTATTGTTCCCATTTGTTGGGTGAATCAACTGAGGCCCAGAGAGGTTAACTACCTCCCTCCAAGCCATACAGCACATTCAGGATGGATCTTAGCAAGAGACCCTTGTCTCTGTATACTCTGTAGTCCCCTCTGACGGCATGTGCCAGGGGACTGGGCCTTGCTTCTCCTATTCTTGGCTCTGTTAACTGTAGCCACAAACACCCTGTCTGCCCCCCAGGAGTCCAGCTTAAGCAGAGCTTCACATCAAGAGGGGCTGGACACCTTCACCGGAAACTCACCTAAGAAAATCCTGAATGCAGGGGAAAAAAACATATGAGAGCTTAGGCTTTGCTCTTAGTCAAATACTCCTTAGGAAGAAGGGTCTCACTAACAGGAGGCAAATCCCACTCTGTGGTGCCTTGAAGGTTCTGCCAAACTTCTTGGAAGAAGGTCTGTGTTCAGAGCAGAGGTCTGTGTTTAGTGGAGCGGTCTGTGTTCAGCGGAGGGGTCTGTGGTCAGCGGAGGGGTCTGTGGTCAGAGGAGGGGTCTGTGTTCAGTGGAGAGGTCTGTGTTCAGCGGAGGGGTCTGTGGTCAGCGGAGGGGTCTGTGGTCAGCGGAGGGGTCTGTGGTCAGCGGAGGGGTCTGTGGTCAGTGGAGGGGTCTGTGTTCAGTGGAGAGGTCTGTGTTCAGTGGAGTCTGTGTTTAGTGGAGGGGTCTGTGTTCAGTGGAGAGGTCTGTGTTCAGTGGAGGGGTCTGTGGTCAGTGGAGGGGTCTGTGGTCAGCGGAGAGGTCTGTGTTCAGCGGAGGGGGTCTGTGTTTAGCGGAGGGGTCTGTGGTCAGCGGAGGGGTCTGTGTTCAGTGGAGGGGTCTGTGGTCAGCGGAGGGGTCTGTGGTCAGCGGAGGGGTCTGTGGTCAGTGGAGGGGTCTGTGGTCAGTGGAGGGGTCTGTGCTCAGAGAGAGGGCATATGTAGTCTGTAGAGGGGCTCTGTATTCAGCAAAAGGTTCAATGATTGATCCAGTTTTTTGTTTTAGAGGCAGCCCTTTTCCATTGTTGGCTCCACATTGGCCTGTGGGCTCCTTGAGGATGCCATGTTCCCATCTCAGAAATTAGCCAGGAGGCAACTGGTTTTGTATCTGAATACACAGTCTTTTATGTCTAAGCCAGGGGGCAAGAATCCGTTTTCTGTGCTAGGGACAGAATTCTGAGTGGAAAAAGAAGAAGGAAGCCAGATGAGCTAAACCAGATGCGAGCTTTGGGCAGCTGTGTCTTAATGCTGCCTACCCACTGGCTGTCCCTTCTGGGGATGTGCTCCTTGGATGACACTGGCTCTCCAGAAGACGCTCATAGATGTGGCAGACTTGGCTGCCCATGTGGGATGCGGAGGGAGGACGAGAAGAGGACAGATGCTGCCACCTGGCCTGGGGAATTGGCCGGTAGGCTGAGAGAGTTAGAGTCCATATGGGCCGAAAGGGCTTCTGGGATGGCTCAGGGGTAGCCCCTGCAGGAGCTCATGCCCCTCTTAGAGGATCAGCAGAAGAGAGCTTCCTTCCTGCTCTGCACAAGTTTGGTCTTGCGATAGCTTGCTTCTCCGGTTTGAGTGTGTGTCAGGACTCCGAGGAGTGCACGTGAGAATCCAGACCTCAGGGCCTGAGTCTCCAGTTCTGCTCAGAGGATCTGGGGTAACATTTCTCTTACAACCCCCAAGTAGTGTTGGTATTGCTGGAAGGGATCTGAAGTCTAAAAACCACTGGAGCTTTTTAGACTTGTTAGTAGGCCTAGTCAACACACTGCTGTGTGTGTGGATGTTAGAAGGGAAATGTAGCCAGTGGGTGTCTTCAAAGGCCTCTTGGCTGGCTCTCTGGTTATGGTCTGGACAGGGGAGAAAATGACACCGTCTACCTTGTCAGGAAAGAGAGATATCAAAGCTGAGATTAGGGATCAATAAAGCGGTGGAGAGAGAGAGAGAGAGAGAGAGAGAGAGAGAGAGAGAGAGAGAGAGAGAGGTCATATGTCTGTGTAGTGTCTGTGAGTATCTTAGTGTGTGTGTCTGATACCCATGCTGTATATGTGTACATTGGTGTGTATTTGTGGGGTATGATGTCTGTGTGTACACAAGTGTGTATGTTTGGGTGGTATGTGTGTGTGAATGTGTGCACACATGCACATCACTTGGTGGGAAGACGTAACTACTGGCTCTAGCTGCAGTGCCCCCTATATTTGTCCCCAAATAAATGCCCACAGCTTTCTACAGTTCTTTCTACCATGAAAGTAAACCTGTGAGATTCCACCCCCTTTCTCTTCTACCCGCCATACTTATCCTTCAGAACACACCAAGACCCCACCCTCTCCAAGCAGACACCCTAGCTGCTTCCACCATTCCCTCCTGTGCCATTGGCTCTCCACTGGTGAGGAAAGCTGGACCCACGTGCTCCTCACTGAGATGCTGGTGGCCCCTTATAACAGGGCCACAGCAGGAACACAGTGAGTCAGGTTCAGTACAGTGGACTTGACTCCCAACAGAAGTAAGAGGACCATGAGTGGGCGGTGAGGGATGGTGAGGCCGCATGCTAACTGCTGGGCTAAAAGCGGAAAGTGGGATGGCAGCCACGGAAGTTTGGCCTTCTTCCTTTCCTCACCATCTGCCTTGAAGGAAGGGAGCAGGAAGAGGCCACTGTGCGCTCCTCACTCGCTCAAGTCCTGGCTTGAAGCAGCCAGGGACAGAATTAAGGAAGGCGGCCTGTGCTACAAATGCAACATGATTCGCCCCCACAGGCTCCTGAGTAGATTGCTTGCCGCCCAGCTGGTGTGCTATTTTGGGACATTCTGTAAACTTTAGGAAGTGGGGCCTACTTAGAGTAAGTAGACCACAGGACAAGTTTTGAAGATCACACCTGGTCTCCAGGCTCTTCATCACAGTTTCTGCCCTAGAGTGACCACCTACCCACAATACCCTCCTGCCATCATGATTTCTGCCCAGGTTCACAGGGCCAAGCAACCACAGGCCCAAACCATCTACAACCATGAGCCACAACCAAGATTCCTTCTGTGAACTGTGGCTGTCAAGTATTTTGATCCTGACAAGACAGAAACCAAAACAGACCTTCTTGTCCCAGTGAATGGCTTCCTCCGGTCACCTTGGTTATTCAGACTGCACTACCTGGGGACTCACTCACATGTCAGGGGAACGGCATCAGGACGTGATGTCAGGAAAATCGAATGGCTCCCCACAGCATATTGAAGGGGAGAAACAAAAAAGTAAGAGGATACCTGGGTTTTAGCATAGCGCCTCTGAGCTCTGAATGAGCAGGGATTCCTTGCTGTCTCCTGGAGGGTTGGAAGTTCTCCTGTGGTAGGTTATCAGAAACATTCCAGCAAGGGCGGGGGCTGTCATCCACACAGCAATCCGTGTGAACAGTCCCCTGGCACTCTTGAGTGAGGTCTAGAGAGCCCCGTGCTGTACTGTGTGGAAGCCATCCAGAGTGCCTTTATCTCAGAGAGCCGGGAGGGAGACCAGCAACGCCTTTTCACTGGGAGGAGGAGGAAGGAAAGTGATGTTCAAGTTTGTGTTTGCACAGGATTCTTTATGTAAAAGGAGTGGTCGGCCAGGCTAGGAAGAAGAGAGGCCACTTGGATGTCAATATCTCAACAAATGTGTTGACTCCCCTTAAGAGATGGCTTCATTTCATGTATCGGTTGCTTTGAGGGTCTCTCACGGAGATGCCTAATCCTGCTCAGCTAATACGAGGCACAGAGACCATGTCTGGTCCCTAAATTCCCATTCTCACCTGTCATCCTGCATCTACTCTGTGGGATGATATGAGCTTCATGGACCAGCACTCCTGTCACTCAAAGGGTGCTGGATCACTAATACAAGTGAGCGGCTAAACACCCATGGCACAACCACAAACATAGCTCTATTGTCACGGGTCCTGTGGGTGAGACCAGGGTGGAGAAGGGATTTTTGGAACAAAAAAAAAACTTGCTGGCACCTCTAAAATTGTACTCCAAAAGGGGGGAGATTGGAAGAGAGCTCACAAAGGGTGGGAGGGCACTGCACTGTTTGTTTCCAGTTTGGAGACTAGCAGAAGCTAGGAGAACACATCCCTGGAAGAGTCTGGAAGTTCATAGTAGCCTGCAGCCCATATCCCCTTCCCCTGCCTCCATTTCCCTTTCCTATTCCAAGGGGTCAAAGGGATGCCCACCCCCTACCCAGGTCAGCTCCTGCCCAGAGCTAACTAAGAGTCTGGGATTCTATTTAAGATTGCTCAGTCCATCTGTTTCCCATTGAGGAGGCTGCGTTTTCTCAAGTGCCGCCTCCCCCTCCTCTGCAATCCACAGATTCCCACCATGTGACCCCTCTTCTCCCAATGGTGTGCTGTTTTATGGCTTGTTGTTCAGTGTGCGTGATTTGAGTTTGGGGACTTTTTTTTTCATCCCCCACACACAAATTCCCCTCCCTCTTCCAGAAAACAGAGAGTCTGAACTTTTCGCTGCCAGAAACCCTCAGGAGGACAGTGCTGAGGACAGGGGCCAGAGGGAGATGGATGTCTGCACTGTCTCCCACTGCTGGGCTCCCAGCTTCTTCATTTGTTTCTTCCCTGCTTGAAGTGCTGGCCCTGATGTCCCGGCCCATGAATCAGTGGGATCTGAGGCCAGAGGGGAGTCTGGGGAGAAAGAATCAACGCAGTTCAACAGTTCAACCTGCGTTTATTGAGCCACCAGGGCCTGTGTGCTGGAGTTGCTGGAGGGGAGAGGCCTGGCTGAAGTAGGCCGCCTGGGAGGGTTAGGCTCCCCGGCAAAGAAGCCAGTCTGAGGCTGAGGGTTTGCAGGGGGATATTAGGAGTTGGGGGAGGGCGAGGGGGAAATGGGAATTCCTCTAGCCACAGAGGCCACAGACAAGGCTTCCTTGAAGATATGATACTCAATTATTCATTTAGCTACTCCACAGTTGCACACTAGGTCCCTTGAAGGAGTCAGGCTCTGTAAACATATTAGTTTACGGGCTTTAGGAAGAGGACACCAAACGGAGAGAAGCACGGATGCATATGTGCATGCACATGCAAGTGGATGCACACACATACACACGCCACACACACACACACGCACACACTTTTAAGGCACAGAAATTTTAAGAGCCACTCTACAGGGGTTCATGTAAACTAGCTAATCCTTAAGGAAGTGTCATTTAAACAAGACAGAAAGAGCAGGAACACACAGAGGGAGCCCCTGGGGGACTGGAGCGTGCATTTGAAGGTGCTGAGGCCTGAAAGGGCTTTACACCTCCAAACAACTGCGAGAAGGGGAAGGTGTGAGGAGGCAGAAGTGGGAGCAAATGATCAGAACGAGGAGATTCCGGGAGGGGAGCAGGGAGAGGTCATATTTGAGGTTAAGATTAAGGGTCATTTGAAGCCATACTCAGCGAGAGCCTGGATGAGGCTGTGGCCAGGATTAGGTCTCTGACGCCAGAATTAAGCGTTGGTCTGTGGCCAGGGTTAGAGTCAGTTTGAGGGCAAGTACAGGGGTCAGTCCGGGGACAGTGTTAGGATCAGTCACTCATTAAATGTTCAGTGAGCATCTCTGAGGCCCCCGTGAGGACAATGATGATCTTGAAGGCATTTTACCCTCCCAACCGTGGAGTTGAATGGAAAAATAATCCTCAGGGACCTGCCTCTGGCTCACTAATTCCCATTGCCCTGAGTGATGCCGGGGGACTGCTGGGCACCCCGAGACCTCAGAGCAGGTTTCCCACAGCTACACTGCAAATGATGGCACCACCTCCCAGGGTAAAGCAAGCATTTAGGGTGCTTCGAGGTTCTGTGGGCTGGGGGTTAGAAAGAGTGTGCCGGGGGTGTACCATGTTTGAGGCACTTGAGTGGGGGCAGACCCAACAGCTGGATCCAGGGGACGGAGTCAATCTGAAGGTTCTTCATACACACACACACACACACACACACACACACACACACACGCCACACTCACACAGGTGCACGTACGCTTTCTCACACACACTTAGACACACATACAGACATGCACACACAATCATATACACACATGCTCATTTCCTCACACACAGGCAGACACACATACACACATACATGTACACATGCACACACACCGAGCCATGCCACCACGTGTGACAGTTTCTCCCTGTGATTTCCTCAAGGCCATGAGTGCTCACCAATAACAAAGAAAGAAGACTGGTAACAAAACAGGTAGACTGGGCATGCTATAGGCGGGCAGGTGGACAAGAACTTGGACATCCGTGGAAATCCCATCTTTCACAGATAACGATATGGAGCAGTTCCATCTGGGGTAACGGCAGGGTTGCATCCTTGAGAGAGAAAAGACAAGTGCGTTTGCACCTGAGGTATTTCCTACCTTCTCATGCAGAGAAACCAAGCCCTTAGCTGGGTAACTGCAAGCCTGTAGGACACTGGAAGATCCCAGGGAGGATTCAGGATTGAGGACGCTTCTGCTGCAGGTGGGGTCCAGCACACACCCTCCTGACCCCAGTGGCCATGACAGCAGACTCCAGGACTTCATCTCTAAATCCCCAACTCTCAGCTTTCCTTTTATAAAAGGAACTTAGGAAGCAAGCTTGGTGGCCTACATCTGTCATTCCAGCTATTCCAGAGCAGTGGCAGAGGCAGGAGGAGTCCAAGTTCAAGGTTGACTTAGCTAGAGTGAATTCAAGCCCAGCCTTGACAATTTAGTGAGACTTATCTCAGAATTGAAAAAAGAAAAAAAAAGGCTGAGGATGTAATTCAGTTGGTAGAGTGTGTGCCTAGCATAGGTGAAGCCCTGGGTTCCTTCCCCAGCACTCCACAATTGGATGACCAGGCACACCCCTGTAATCCCAGAAAATGGGAGGTAGAATTAGGAGCATCAAAAGTTTAAAGTAATCCTGGACTACAAAACAAATTGTAGGTCAGTGTGGGATACAGACCTTGTCAAAATAAACAAACAAGGTGGAGAAGAATGGGGATGTGGCTGGGTGATAGAATGCTTATATAGTATACGGCATGTAGAAGATCCTGGACTTAATCCCCAGCGCCGAAAAGGGTCAGGGAGGGGGAGCTTCCTCCTGGCCTAAGCTGATTGGGGCTAGCACAGTCTAACTGATTTGGAGTTTCCCAAAGCTTGAGGAACCCACAGAGATGCTCAATTGGATTGGATCATGTGTGCAAAAGCCTTTGATGCCTTGCAGGTGGCAGTTGTAATATTTCTGTCTCATATTCTGTGAAAACCCTTACTTCATGGAGGCCCGAGGTCAAATCTTTTCTTAAACTCTCCCAACAGGGAGTCTGTAAGTTTAAGAATGTCCTTCAGCATGGGCGTGCTTTCCCTGGACTCGGAATTCTAGGCCTCCTGGATCTTCCTCTGTTGGTTGGGGCTCTACTGTCTAAGCCAGGATTTAAATCTGATGAGGTGGGCTCTTATGATGCAGGCAGCCAAAGACACCAACACGGAGATGGGCAGAAGTCCTCAGGGAGCCTTGGCATCTGGATCAGAAAGACCTGGTCTCTGGGTTCTGTGTGCACTTGTCCAGATAACCTCCTCTCTGGGTCACCTCTGAAGGCAGCTCCACTCCCGCTCTTGGTCTCGGCAGCACCGCAATAACCACCTCCACACACTTGGCTGTGACAGGAGCATTGCTGTGGCCCTGGCACGAATGACCCTCTTCCTCAATGGCCTTGGGAAACTCCCTGAACTTGGCCCCAGGGCTGGCTGGGGTCAAGCGGGAAGTATGACCCAGATGACCTCATGTTCTTACCCTTGCAGAGGGTGACTCACCTCCGGGGTGGGGGACGACTGGGGATTAGAGAGCCAAAGTCATTTGAAAACTGAAAGCCTTGAGAGGCTCTTCTCTTTCAGAGCTCCAAGAACGGACTTGGCAGCTCTTAGCCTTTCCCTCCTTAGGGACCCAGAATAATAGACTAAATGTTTCCAATGGGGCCTTCAGCCTGTCTTCTAGCTTCTCCGAGGTCCAGTCTGGCTGTGCATTGGTGACTAGGCTCCTTGCCTCCTCTGGGCCTGTGGCCATGACTCTAACCCCACTAATCAGTAGAGATTGGCATCTCTGGTCTCAGGACCCTGGGTCTCTCAGTCCCGGCCCCTCTCCAGCTGGATGTCAGTGCCCAGCATCTCACACACTTGACACACCTGAGGCAAGGTACCTCTTACTCTTAGTATCCATGCGTTTCCCCTGTTTTCCGGTTACAGCAAGGTGGTCACTTCTGACCTATAGTTGCTGCCTGGCTGGGTAGAGGACAGCAGGTGAAAAGTTCCCTAGGCAGTCTTCTTGCAATGCCTGGGAGGGCACAGAGAGACCTCAGAGGCCTCCTGTTACATGTAGATGCTGTGCAGTATAGGAGCCGCTGGTCACATATGACCACTTAAGACATAGAACATGAAACGAAATCGGGTCTGTGGAGATGTCTCAGTCTGTAAACTGTTTGCTTTGCAAGCATAAGGCTCTAACTTGGTCCCTAAAACCCACTTATAGAGAAAAAGCCAGGAATGGTGATTCACACGGACGGCCCCAGGAGGAGGAGAGAAGTGGATCCCTGGGGTTTGCTGGCCATCCAGTCTAGCCACTTAGTAAGTCCCAGGTCGATGAGAGACCCTGTCTCAAAAAAATGGTGGGCATGTCTGAAGAACGGCAGCTGAAGTTGTCTTCTGTCCCTCACATGTGCACGCATACACACAAATACATCTACAGAGAGAGAGAGAGAGAGAGAGAGAGAGAGAGAGAGAGAGAGAGAGGGGGGCGGGTGGGAGGGAGGGGATGCTAAACTCCATTCCTTGGTCATGATAGCGACAGTTCGGTTTCCACAGGGTCGCATGTGACTAGAAGCTCCTCTAGCTTTCTCTATAATTCTAGAAAGCTCTGCTGGATCATTCTAGAAAGTTCTGCTGTACAACACACTTCCAAATGGTGAAGCTAAAAAGATGTCAAGTCAGTTTCAACCTCATCCTCAAGCAAGTCTAAGGAGTAGGTAGACACACAAGGCATGAACTCATACTGTTCCCGAGGCTTGTGAGTGGGGTTCCCGCTTCTGCAAGTGACTCTCTCCTGCCCGGCACAGTCAACCTGTGTGAATAAACAAGGAATAGGGAAACCAGGCGAAGACAACCAAGTTCTAGCTTGTCGGTAAATGCCATCTGTGATCTAAACAACCCACGTGTTAGGTGACTCCATCTAGAACCAGTGCCTCAAAGGCCATGTTGGGGCAGCTGGGCGGAGCCTAAGGACCCCCTAGAGGAAGCTAACTGGAGGCTGTGGCTTGGAAGATAAGCAGGGCTTTCACAGGCTTGTAGTTGACTATTACACTTTTGACTGCCTACGTAGGAAAGCTGAGGTGACCCAGGAGACTGGCAGGCCTTCCAGCTGTAACACCAGAATGGAGAAAACACATTTGGGTACAAGTGTTGATGGGAACGGAATGGCGTTGGGCCATGCGGTCTTCCTGAGGGCTGTCAGAGAACCTTGGAGAAGTTTTGGAGGTGAGTCACAGTGGGGATGGAGAAGCGACTCCCTGCATCTTTCTACCCAGAGTTGGCAGAGAGCTCAGAGTGGAATGCATAGAAAATGAAGGGAGCATTGATGTTATCACTACTGATAGCTGGGACGGAGCTTGTCTGAAGACAGACTGAATGAAGTAGCTGGGGTTGCAGAGTCTGCTGGGAACCAGGGGGACTTACCACCAGCAATCTCACAGGAAGGTGATCAGTTCTTGGTGATTAATTCAAAGCAGAAGTTGGCAACCTCCAGAGCCAGGATGAGTTTCCCAATGGCTTACTTGGCTTCCCCAGCTATGCATCTTCTCAACACCTTACCCCAGCAGCTGTAGTAACCTCAGAGCTGCTGGCCCTGCCTCTTGGTTCTTGACCCCCACCCCCAAACTCCCTTGGATCCCAGCACCCGATGATTTCCTCTTAAGAGTCAGACATCAGTCCCAAACCTTCTAAGGATCTCCTATGCAGTCGGGAGTTCAAAGCCTTCCACTAGCTGATTCCAACCCAATGAATGCCACTTCTTACTACCCTCTGTGAAAGCCTCCCATTTGACAACCAGATACGGTCGTTCCTGCCTTTGACTTCTTGCTCTGAGCCTTCTCCTGTCCCAGCAGGCCCTGCCTGATTGTTCTATGTGCTATAATTCATCTTTTACCACAGGAGAATTGGAGGACTGAAGCCTGGGACATGCTTCTCTACTTCTGGCTTGTGACATTAGGTCAGTCACTCACCCTCTCTGAATGCTAGTCCCCTCATCCCCTAAGGGAAGACACTCAGAATGCCACAGAGCAGCCTGGGACATGTCTGCGACGCTGCTGCTGCAGCTCGAAAGTGTTATCCAGATGACAGGGCTTATATCACATTCCTGACTCTCTTACCCCTTCTTAAGATTTATTTCTAGTTTATGTGTATCAGTGCGTATTTGCCTGCATGATGTCTGTGCGTCACATGTGTGCAGTGTCCACAGAGACCAGAATAAGGTGCTGGATCCTCTAAAACTGGAGTTCCAGATCATTATCAGCCACCACGTGGGTGCTGGGAACCAAACAAATATACCTTGCCAGAGCAGCAAATGTACTTAACCATTCCAACCCTCGGCTTTAACTTTGTAGGAGTGGTTTATGGCCACACAAAGCTGCACAGGTAGAGTAAGTTCCCACTTAGCTCTTAGTGGGAACACATGCGAAGCTTCCGAGCTACGGACATCCCCTGTGGAAGCCTCACATTTGTGACAGCCAGTGAACTGCCAGACCAGCGCTGTTCTCGGTGGTGTAGGCTCTATGGTCTAGACAAACGTGTAAAAGTAGTGTGCACAGAGCTTCCACACTCTGCCCCATCCTCTGTGCAAACCTATCAGCTACCACCGCTACTCTCACTCTGGCAATGATCCAGATGTCTACCCTGCCTCCACAGTTTTAGATTCTCCAGAATGCCATGTCCTTGGGATCAAAAGTACATTTTGGGGTTGCTTTTACTTAGCATATGCCTTTAGTCCCTCCCACATCTTCTCATCACTCCAGGGCTCACGTCCTTCTAACGGTCTATCAGCGGTTGGTGTAATGGGGTTCTGGATTTCAGGCATGTTACAGGCGAGAGGTGCCGCTGTGATGGTGGAATCTCCATCTCCTCTCTGGCATGTGATAGGGAATATGTGTCTTCAGTAGTGAGGGTCTAATAAAGGTCTTCAGCCTACTTTTAATGGTGCTGCCTGTCTGTTGATTTTATCATTTACATGCCGTGGATGTGGTGGTTTAGGTGAGAATGTCCCCAGGCTCTTGCGCATGAACACTCCATCTCAGTTGCTGGAGATCATGGAACCTTTAAAAGGTGGAGCCTGGCTAGAGGAAGTCCAACTCTAGGGCTTGTAGCCCAGCCTGGCTTCCTGCTCTCCCTCAACACTTCCTGTGTGTGGATAAAGATGTGAGTGTGCAACTTCCGCTCCCGCCGTCACGCATGCCCAGTGCCAAGCCCTCTTGAGAGCCATAAACTGAAATAAGCTCTTTCTTCCTTAGCTTGCTTTTGGCCATGGGATTTTTACCAGCAACAGCAATGGGAAGTAACTAATATGATGGATGGAAAGATGGGCCTTTTGCAAACATGTTCCCCAGGTCTAAGGCTTGTTTCTGACCTGGCATCGTCTTCCACAGGGCAGAAACTTCCAGGGTTGCTGAAATCCCTGACATCATCTTCTCCTCCACAGCTCTTGGGTTTGCATCTCACCTTAGCATTTTTATCTCTTCAGTTCCCTTTCCGTTCAGAATGAGGTGTTTTGTGGACAGGGGCCCACCTTCTCCCTTCTCCACTTAATCGTCTGCAGTGAGCCCGATAGAGACTAAGTAGTGGATAAAGAGTTGAAGCACTGGAGCAGGTGAGATGGATCAGAGCATACAGGCAATTGCTGCCAAGCCTGACAACCTGAGTTCAGGCCTCAAGACTTGGATGGTAAGTGAGAACTAACTCCTGCAAGCTGCACTCTGACCTATACCATTGTGACACACAACAAATAAGTGTTATTTTAAAGATTTTTTAGGATTTGAAGGATGAATGAATGATCACAACAGAAGAGGCCATTTGTGTGTGTGCAGATACAGATGAGCAGGGGTCACCTTGGGTGACATTCTGTTGTTGCTGTCCACTATGGTCTCTCACGAGGACCCAGGCCTTACCATGTAGGCTTGGCTGGCTGTTCAGTGAGCCTCAGGGATCTGTCTGTCTCTCTTTTCCCGCTCCTGGGATTACAAATGCATGCCACCACACCTGGACAGAAGAAGAAGAAGACAAAGATGAAGACGAAGATGAGGAGGAGGAGGAGAAAAGAAGAAGAAGAAGAAGAAGAAGAAGAAGAAGAAGAAGAAGAAGAAGAACTAAGTTAGAACTCAGGGTCTCATGCTTGTACAATAAGAATCTGAGTGGCTGAGCTACCTCCCAGGCCCTAGAGAAAAGGTTTTAACCACAAGGAAGAAACACAAGGCTAACCACCCACCGGTCCAATCTCCCTCCAACTTCCCTGCACTCCCTTCTCACCCACTCCCTACCCTCTGCTCCACTCTACACTTGCTCACCAGGCATGGGAATGGACCGCCCCACGTGGCTTGGACTAGGCTGGAACTCACAGTGCAGCTGGCGGGCCTGGACCTCACACTGCAGCTGGTGGGCCTGGTTCTGTGGAGAATAAGTAGACCCAATCAAGACAGGCCTCGCTTTGCCCAAGAACTGGGTTTAGAGACTGAGTTCTGTGCCTATGATTCCCCCAAACTGTTGCCTCCCCCTGGGCCTCTGGCTAGGAGCCAGGACTCTGCCACCCTCAGGGTCTTTTGCCTCCCACAGTTCTCAGGCCCCTCAATGCATAATCTCTCCTCCAGGACATAAAAATATGTTTCAAGGCAGTAACTAGGGAGGTCATTACTTCAAAGACCCTCTTGGCAAATTCTTTTATTGGTCCCAGTTTAAAAAGCCAGAGTCTTCTTATAAAGGGGCTTCTTAAGGCAAAGCCCACCTGTGAAAATACTACCCTCTTTAGGAATGGAGCCAGGCAGGGAAGGGCAGGCACCAGGCCCCTGGGCTGCTCCCAGAGGAAGGGTGGAAGGAGGCTCAGAGGAGCTTAAGGAATGGGCTCTTCCTAAGACAAAGAAAGTACTCCAGGCCCCACTCCAGATGGGAATTAACACTTTCCCAGCCTCCTCAGGGCTCTCAGCAGCATCCTAGTTGGTACAGAACTCTTCCAACTTCTGAACAGTTACTCAAGTGCCAAAGAGGTATGGCCAAGCCCAACACAACCATGGCTTACTCCCCAGCCCTCTGAGCAAATGGCCTTGCTTCCAGCCCTTGCTTCCAGCCCTTACCCCATCCCCATGAGACGGAAGGATGGAGTAAAGTCCCCAGATCTGTTGGCCCCGGGTGACCTCAGTCCCTCCCCTCCAGTTGATATAGGGGAACTGTCCGCTTTCATCCCTTACATCCCTGGGAATGGGGTCTTTACAGAGAGGCAAAGTCCTCGCAGATGGCTGTGGTCAAATCTTTCTGCCTAGCCAGGGTATAGCTCTTGCAGTTAGCACCCTGGCTTGCTACTGACTCCAGCGCTCTCCATTTTCCACTCCCATCTGAACTTATGGGGCGGTGCTCAAGTGCCTGACAATTTAAGGCTGAGCCGCTCCAGCTGCAGCCCGGCTCCCTTCTCCCATTCACAGCCCCTTCTTACGAGGGTGCACACTGGCGGCCTTTCCTTCCTCCTCATTTTTCTCCTTGGTATTAATCTACATTTTGTCTCTATAACAAAATACCTGGGACTGAGTACCTTGTAAAGGAAAGAGATTTATTTAGCTTACAGTCATCGGCTCAATGTCCAAGATCGGTGGGCCCAGGTGGTAAGGGTCTGTGAGGACAACTTAGGTGTTGTTATCACTGTGGTAGGGGCACATGCTCAAGGGATCATGTGATCAAGACAGAAGAAAGAGACATTAGGAGTCAAGTGTAGATTGTGTGCGTGTGTGTGTGTGTGTGTGCGTGTGTGTGTGCGCGCGCGCGCACGTGCACATGTGTGTGGCATGAACAATCTCAGGTATCAGGCCTCAACTTCTTCCTTGTTGAAACAGGGTCTCTCTTTTTGGTTTTTACCACTGTGTGTCAGCTTCCTGGGACTCCCCTGTGTCCACCCCCATCTCGCCATAGGAGGACTGGATTACAATTTTTTGTTTCTGTACCTGTCCTAGGGATTTGAACTCAGGTCTTCACACACAGCAAGTGCTTCACTATCTGGGCCATCTCTCCAGCCTAAGTTAGATGTTGAATAATATTTTAAGATATTTATTGATTGATTTCATTTTATAAGTACGGGTGTTCTGCCTGTGTGCAGTATGTGTACCACACGAGTGCAGTGCCCATGGAGGCCAGAAGAGGGTATTAGAACCCTTGGAACTGGAGTGACAGAGAGTTGTGAGCTGCCACATAGGTGCTGGGAAGTGAACCCCCATCCTGTGAGCTGCAGAACCCTCTTCTCTTGCTTGGGCTTTTGATGACAACTTGTTATCTGGAGACCTGACTCCAGGACACAGAACCCACCCCTTCTGAGAGTGGAGCCCTATGACCTAACTTTCTTGCTTGAGGCCCACCCCTGAAACACACATGCTCTCTTTCCAGGGTCTTGCTGTGTAAAACAAGCTGGCCTCAACCTGCAATCTTCTAACCTCTGCTTCCCAAATGCTGAGCTGGCAGCAGTAGATCACCGTTTCTGACTTATACCGCTCTAACACTCCATGCTGGGGACCAAGTCTCCAGCAAATGGACTCTTCGGGAACAAGCAATATCCACATCGTAACTTTCTCAACCTGTGCCAGTGTGGCTCTGTCACCACCCTTCTCCTGCAAAGTCTTCTGTCCAAGGCTCTGGCGTTACTAACTCCCAGTCCAGCAGCAGACGGCCCTGCCCCTCCGTCATGGCTGTCCATCTGTCACCTGGGTCAGCTCACACGCTTGGAGTTGGCTCCCGCCCTCAGACTGCCCTTTCCCACACTCTGTGCCTGTCTGTTCAGAGTACCATTTTTTAAATTCTCCAGTCTTACCTTGATCATTTCATCCAGTTCCCACGACTTTAGTGATTCTAACACAGGTGTCTAAATCATGACATTCACACCCCATGGAGCAGCTATGAATGTAACTCAGTACAAGACCATTAACTCACACATTCTGAGCTGGGTTTGATTCTTTTGTAGCTTCGTTGTGTGGTTGGCAAGAGTGAACTTTGCAGATGACAGCATCGTAACCAAACGTCACACAAAATAAATAGATGTCTGCTCTCGAAACCCGGATACTGAAGACAATGTCAGTCATCCGCCATAGTCCAGAGAGTCAGCTTCTCTCTCTCTCTCTCTCTCTCTCTCTCTCTCTCTCTCTCTCTCCCTCCCTCCCTCCCTCCCTCCCTCTCTCCCTCCCTCCCTCCCTCCCTCCCTCCCCCCCTCTCTCTCTTTCTCTTGTCACGTTCACTCCTGTCCTAAGACACTTCTATTCTGTGGCCTTGAAGGTGTTGTTTGGGTCTTTGCAAGGCCCATGCACTGATGGAGCCAGTAGGGACCCTGCACCCACCCTGATCCCTCATCTGATGGCTTCTGCCCCATTCCAGAATAACCAGGAAATGAAGGTAGCTTGTGTTTCCATTCATGCAGTCTTCCAGACCGTGGGCCTCCATCCCTAACCATCTTCTCCTGGCTAGTCTTGCCCTCCAGCACCGCCTTCAAGGAGCTTCTATGACACCTGCCAACACACGTCACCTTCTTCCATGCTTCCCCAGGGTCCCAGTCTCTCGACTCATCTCTCACTCCTGGGGAGTTACAGGCTTACTTGTTGGTGTGCCTCTCATGGTTGTAAGGGTCTCGAGGAAGGAACTGGGGCCCAGGGCACTGCAGGTATCGGATGTTTATTTGTTCTAAATTAACAAAAACAAGAATCGCACAAGAAAACATAAATGTGACTTTTTCTGCAATTTTGATGTAAAAGATGGAACATACATTTTTTTCCTATAGGAAGATCACAGTTTATGAAAGAAATAGTTGAAAACTGTGTGCATTGTGGAACAAAGTGAGAGGAGGAACGAACGAGCTATCAGTAGAGGCTCATCTCCTGAGACTGCAGTGACTTTGTTTCTTTCTGCAGTTCAGTTTTATCTCATTACTTTGAAGATGGAGGGGGAAGAAAAGGGATTTTAAACTTTCTTCTCGAAAGCAGCAAACTGCTCGCCTGCCACCCCATCCCATTTTCACACTCACGCTCTTCCTCATTTTCTCAGAATGAGAAGCTCCGACTTGGACAGGGAAAGCCAAACTTGCCTTTCAGCTGCCTGACCTGTCTCCTCCCTGTCATCTGTTCTCAGACGCCATCTGCCAGGAAACATGTTCTCGCTTCTTCCTCGTTCTTCTCTCTTCTCGCTTGGTGTGGTAAGAGCTATCAGAGGGAGGGGCTGGCGTTCATCAACAGGGGGCAAGGATGGGTATTTATAGAGGTGTAAATACCCCAGATGCGGGCTTCCGAATCCCCCAACAAATAATATGATCCCAGAAGATAATGGGGCAAAGGAGCACATTGTTCCCAGGTGGCATTTTGCCACCAGTCCCCCTGCAGAAATGAGACAGGTCTCCAGGTTGGGTGACTATCCCCTTTCTGATTGAGGTCCATCTCAGATATCAGCCTTCTCACCAAGCAAGGAAGCTCCATCCAGGGCCATACAGGCTGGGGAGAAGATGGTGGCTGGTGTGCTCGTCCCTCAAGCAGCAGTGATGCAGAATGATCCACCGCACCAGCCTAGTGAAGGTAAGTAACCACCCAGAGATGGAGCCTCAGAAGGAAAGCAGACAGCATCCTACCAGTGGGGACCAACCTTTGATCGTGAGCATCTTCATCATGGGAGGAAGAAGAGAGCCGAAAATGAAAGGGAGTTTTGTCCTCTTACCAGAGAGCAATCTTTTAAGTTGACTTTTCACACCTCCCCAAGTCTGAGTTCATTGTGAAATTAGGCTGTCTTTAGAGACCTAACTCTCCATCTTTGGATGATGTTGTACCAGTTCTCATCAGCCAACTGCCTTGAAAGTTTTGGGTGACACCTGTTTTGAATAATTTTGTGCTTTCCCATACCTGTTGGAAAGGCTTCCTTCTGTCATTTTCAGGCACTTTGGGCCAGGTTAAGACACTTGGACCTAGAGCTGGAGAGACGGCTTAGGAGTTGCTAATAATGTCTGCTCTTATAAAGGTTCCAGTTCTGGTTCCCAGTACCTACAGAGCAGCTCACAATCATTTGGAAGTCCAGTTCCAGGGCATCCAATGTCCTCTTCTGGCCTCCTGGGACAGCTTGACCATACAGGGCGCATGTACACACATACGTACACACAGCCATATACATAAAAAATAAGGATAAATACATCTTACAGGAAAAAGATACCTGGACCGTGAGTAAAGGGTGAGCGTTGGAAGTTTCCAGTCAGTAGATAGCCTTGGCTAGTTTAAGGTCCTGAAAAGAACATTCTAGTATCCACATTCACAGCAGGTAGGATGTGCTGAGACTTCTGACAAGAAGTTGTCATGCTTGTTTAGTGAGAGATAGCAACAGAATGATGTTATCATTCTTATATGTCCACTAAGGTGCTTGAAACTTAACCCCAAACTTACAGGTCAGTAGTGTTTGGAGATGAAACTTAGAGATGATTCCATCAGGCACTTGTGAAGGGATTAATGTACAGATCACTGGATTATGGAATGGGTGGTTTTTTGTTTTTGTTTGTTTGTTTGTTTTGATTTTTTTGAGACAGGGTTTCTCTGTGTTGCTTTGAAACCAGTCCTGGAACTCGCTCTTGTAGACCACGCTGGCCTCAAACTCACAGAGGTATGTCTGTCTCTACCTCCCGAGTGCTGGGATTAAAGGCATGTGCCACCACTGCCTGGCTGGTAGTTTTATTTTTTAATCTTTTCATCTTTTGTCATTCAACGTATTTTGATCATATGTACTTGTAGGCAGAGTCTCTCTGAATGCCAGCAGTTGCTCCCAAATAACCACACAAAGACTTATATTAATTATAAATGCTTGGCAGATAGCTTAGGTTTGTTTAACTAGCTCTTATAACTTATATGAATCCATATTTCATATCTGCCCTCTGCCACACGTCATACCATCTTTTAGCACAGTACTTTCATCTTGCTTCTCTCGTCTCCTCAAGACCCTCAGATTCCATCCTTAGTCTTTCCAGCATTCTCTCTGCCCCTAAAATTCTGCCTAGCTATTGGTCAATCAGTTTTGCTAACAATTAGAGCAACATGTTTTCATAGTGTACAGAAGGCTTATTTCACAGCGTTCACTCCCTAATCTTGTCCTAACTCCTCTCACCCCAACCTCCCTATCCCCCAGCCTTGTGCCCTTTTAAAAACTTCAATTGAAAAACAGAACAATGTGTGTGCTCCCTGGTGTGAGGTCACGCACTACACTATGGTTGACCTATGAAGTACTGTGCTATCCATGTGCTCCTGGGTGTGAGGTCACGCACTACACTATGGTTGACCTATGAAGTACTGTGCTATCCATGTGCTCCCTGGTGTGAGGTCACGCACTACACTATGGTTGACCTATGAAGTACTGTGTTATCCATGTGCTCCTGGGTGTGAGGTCACACACTACACTATGGTTGACCTATGAAGTACTGTGTTATCCATGTGCTCCTGGGTGTGAGGTCATGCACTACACTATGGTCAACCTATGAGGGACCACACCAAAGAAAACAGACTCTCCACTCCCCGAAGCCATCAACTGATATAGTTCCTTAGTGGAAGGTCTATGATGGAGTCTGTGCAGGAGTGTTAACTGGCTGGGTCTTGTCCAGGTCTTGTGCAGGCAACAGAAACTTCTGGGAGTTCATTGTGCAGCAATCCTTCCATATCTAGAAGACACTGTTTCACCTGATCTTCCCTACCTCTGGATCTTAAATCCCCCCTTTTCCATAATGGCCCCAGAGACTTTTGATGTGGGAGTGTCATATATCTATCTGTTGATTTCATTGGTTAAGCAATAAAGAAACTGCTTGGCCCTCATAGGTGAAAACATAGGTGGGAGGAGTAAACAGAACAGAATGCTGGGAGAAAGAAGCTGAGTCAGGGAGTCGCCATGATTCTCCCATTCCAGAGAGATGCAGGTTAAGATCATTCCTGGCAAGCCAGCTCGTGGGCTACAGCAGATTATTAGAAATGGGCTAGTCCAGGTGCGAGAGCTAGCCTAGAAGAGGCTAGATAGAAATGGGCCAAGCGGTGTTTAAAAGAATACAGTTTCCGTGTAATTATTTCAGGTAAAGCAAGCCATGGGGGTGGCCGGGTGCTGGGGACGCAGCCCACCGCTCTTATTACTACAACAGACTTTGTGAGGGTTCTGATGTCCTATTCATGGCAGAGCCAGTAATGGTTTTCTGGCAAAACCCAGCTCCCTCTGGCTTGCTTATATTGCCTCTTCATGTGAAGCCAACCACTAGAAGGAAAAAAACTATTGGCTCTTTAACTTTTTATAAACTCCAAAAACATACCCTCAAAAATTATTTAATCTTGGTAAATTATCTGGTCTCAGGATTTTTTTTTATAGAAACAAAGAGAACTAAGACTGTAGTTGATTTTTATTTACTCTTTGCTCTTTGGGGGCCAGCTACTCTTCTCCCAAATAATCATAGAGACTTATTCTTTCTTACAAATGCCTTTGCTTATTTCTAGTTAGCTTTTCTTAACTTACAGTATCCCATCTATCTTATGCCTCTGGGTTTTTACCTTTTTCTATTTCTGTATATCTTTTCTTTCCTTTTTATTCCATGTCTGGCTGGGTAGCTGGGTGGCTGGCCTCTAGAATCCTCCTCTCCTCTGTTTCTTGTTCCTTGATACTCTCCTCCAAGATTTCTCCTCCCATTTATTCTCTCTGGCTGTCAGACCTGCCTATCCTTTCTCCTACCTAGTCACTGGCTGTTCACTCTTTATTAAACCAATCAGGTGTTTTAGGCAGGCAAAGTAACAGCTTCACAGAGTTAAACAAATGCAACATAAAAGAATGCAACACATCTTTACATCATTACACAAATACTCCACAGCATAAACAAATAAAACACAACTTCAACTAATATTCTACAACATAAGACCCCTAAACTCAGATTTGAGGAAATTGTTCCAATGAAGTAGGGGATGTTTGAGAGTGATTTCTAAGGTAGATTTAGTGAGATTAGAGAGAGGTGGTTAAAATTGAAGAGTAGGTATTACATCCAATGACCATAGATTTGAAAGTCAAATACACCATTATGAGTCTACTCAAGAGACATAACACATAAAGAAAGTAGGTACTAAAGGAACAATAAGTTTGAGATGCCTGAGAGATGACTGGGAAAATTTTCAGGATATATATGGGTATATGAGGCTGGAGCCTGGAACCAAGAATAGACATGTAATGGGATGGGTCTAGACATTGATGATATAGGTCTTAGATATAGATGGACACAGATACAGATATAGGCATGACTGTGCAACCCATAAAGATTCAAAGATCAGTACAGACACAACTGAGAAGTGCAGGGAGAAAAGGAGATAGGCAGATCTATAAATATATATCTTAAGAAACCATATTGAAAACCCAAACCAAGATAACAGTAAAAATTTCCCAAGGAAGAAATTCATGATAATAGGTGTGTAGGTGGCCGCCTATTGTGCACAGCCTACCTCTTGTGTACATTGATACTAGAATAATCTTCTCAGGACTGTAAACAGACCAAGACTATCTCAAAACTGGCAACTTTCATGACTCACCTTTACCTCATGGGGTCAAGTCCAAGTATCTTCACATGATCTCAAGTGACAGTTTCTATGTGACAAAGCATGCCACAAGCTAAAAGTTTTTCAAAATACTTGAATCGTGACATCTGGGAGAAGACCCGGTCCTACTGGAAAAAACAAAAGGAGTTAGGCAGAGGAGAGAGGCCAGCTTCAGAGTTGTTGCCTTGGAGATGAAGATGTGACATATTGCCAGCCATAACACTGAGAAGACACAGGACCAGAAGTCTGTCCAGGGATGTAGAATTTAGAATCATAAAATCACAGCACGTAAGAGTTTTGAGGAAGTCGGGATCAGTCTAATCCAAGTCACCTTCATGCAGATGAGACAATCAAAAACTGGATAAATGGAAGAAGGGAGTAAGGGGCTGTCTAACATCCTCAAGAAAAGCTTTAAGCAAAGACCTGAAGGTCTCAGCCTAAGGAGAGAGCAGTGTGTGAGTGGAAAGAGGAAGGATGGGGATCAAGTTAGGAAATACATAAGATGAGCCAGGGAAGTGGAAAGAGCATTGATCGAAACACAGCAAGCGGGAGTGGAGAATGGGAAAAGATCACGGGGAGAGAAGAGGACAGAAAACAGACATCTCATATGTCAGACACCACTTAGTACACGGATGATATGAAGTAAAGAGCTGCCAGAACCTGCAGCTACCTGACTCCCAACCTCTGAAGTCCATGGTGGTCAGCATGTCTCCCCTTTGAGAATCCAAACTACCATGTTAAACCTACAACTCAGGACCTATATGCAAGCATGTCAAGAAGAAAACTTCAGGAGATGTTCTTAGAAAAGAGCTGGAAGAGTTATGTGTCCTTCAAAGGCAGGGGAGCATGGAGAAGCGCCACAGCTGACCAGATGGACAATCAGACATAGCACAAGCCAAGGAAAGGAGCCAGAAGAAAGACCATTAATAAACTCATCTAGGAAATAAAAATGCAATTAAACCCCCTAGGATATGAACCACTCCCTAGGACACATGGGACATTAGCCAAGAAACAGGGAGCATTTCCTAGGATACATGGACTATCCCTTAGGAAATATTTACTACTCCCTAGGGAACACGAACCATTCTCTAGGAAACACGGACCATTTCCTAGGAAGCAAAGAATGTCTCTGGGAAATATGGACCATTTCCTAGGAAGCAAAGAATGTCTCTGGGAAATCTGGACCATTCCCTAGGAAACAAAGATCTTTCCCTAGGAAATCTGGACTATTCCCTAGGAAACAAAGACTTTTCTCAAGGAAACATGGACCACTCCCTAGGAAACATGAATGTTTTTCAATAGGGTTACTAGGTGGTACAGTTGGACTGTGTCTCCTCCAAAATTCAGGTGTGCCTTGGACAGTGCTAAGAGTAAGAGTCTTTGATGAGAAGTTCTCAGTCCATGTGGATGCGAGGTCAGATGCCTTATAAAAGGCTTCATGGTGGGAGTTGGCCCTGTCTTGCTCTCTGCTTTCTGCCATCTAAGGACTCAGCAAGTCAACTGTCACCAGATAGCACGTACTCTGCCTTGATCTCAGGTTTCCCAGCTCCAAAGCTGTACGAAATGAAAATATATAGTCTGCTCTAGAAGCACAACACTGACTAAGACATTATATGAGTAATTAAGAAGAAAATATGAAGACATAAAGACACACACACTCTACAACTGAGATCACAGTTTTGAATTTTAGAGTTCACTTTACATAGGTATATGTGTTTTTAAAGAAATACATATGTAGGCTCAACTCATTTTCCCTTTCATTTTTATGCATTGTGATGCTAATCTTTATATTTCTATAACAATATTTTATTGGCTGCATGTAATTTTACTGTATCGTGTCTCATCATTCCTATTCCCTGCTGGAGCCATTTAAGCAGTATACAAGCTCTTAAAATATTCTATAGCTAACAATCAATTTTTGAACAAATTCCTGGACATGCAATTTGTTAGGAAAATAATTTGTCCCAAAACAGCCCTTCAGAAAAATTGCACCCATTCCCAGTCCCAACAGTTTGAAGGCCACGCCTGTTGCTTTGGGCGGCAGTCAGTCTTTCTCACTGGTACTGCTAGAACAATGTATCTGTTTATTACTGAAAATATGCTACAAGAATTCTTTTTTTTAATATTTGGGAGCTAGATGATTAATAAAGAAAAAGCATTATATTTTATTAATTTTTCTTAACAACCAGTTCTAAGAATTTCTTTTACAGTATAGAAATGAGTCCTTTGTCCTCCATATGTAGCCAAATAGTTTTCTCCCACAGTATGGCTTTTTAAGCTTTTTCTTTTAAAGTTTTTAAATTGCATTTATATATTTATTTGGAGGTCAGAGAACAATGTGGGAATTAGCTCTCACATTCCATCATGCGGGTACTGGGGAGTCAGATTCATGCTGCCAGGCTTGGTGGCAAGCACTTTAACCCTCTTAATGGTATTTTTACAAAAGCAGAATTTGATGTCATAATAGGGTCCAAATTTAAAGAAAAAAAACTTTAAAAAAAATTTTGTTTTGAGTCTGACTGACCTCATAGCCCAGGCTGGCTTTAAACTTATGATCCTCCTGTCTCAGCATCCAAACCGCTGTGGCTACAGGCATGCACCACTGCACCCGCCCCCCAGCGCTGTTGGGGATGGAATCTGGGACCATGCGCATGCCAGGCCCTTGAAGGCCTCACATCCCCATGCAGTACACACACTCAGGAAGATGAAGAGTGGAGAAGAGCTGCAATTAATCCAGCCGCAGGAACACTTGACACATTTCAGGGATGTTTTTCGTTTAATTGGGATTCAAGCTGTATCCGTAGTTTTAACATCTGCCTACTACAAGCTAATATTTGGGAGACTGGTGACCCATTTGGGCAAATTTTCTTTTTCAGTCCTGGAGACTCTGAAAGCCAGGGCTTGGAGCCAGGCAGGCTCTTTACTACTGAGCCACATCCAGGAACCTCCTTTCTTTTTTAACTTTTTAGAAAACTTTGTTTTAACATCTGTGTAATTGTCCTTTGGAGTAATGAGGCCCTTCCATCACAGTGTCAACAGAGACATGGAGAGATGAGAATCCCCACTTTCTACTGAGAAGAGTGTCACATGACCAGCCACTTTGGAAAGCAGGGTAGCAGTCACCTGGTGACTTAAATGCAGTTGCTGCATAGTGCAGTGACTCCAGGGGTAGCCTTTAGACTAGCTACCTTTCATTTCTGTAACCCAATACCAGCAAGAGCATCCATGGAGGAAGAGCTCGCTTAGCTGACAGTCTGAAGGACAGTCCCTCGTGCCATGGTGGTGTGGTGGCGGTAGCACGGAGAGCTGTGGCTGCGGGAGCTCGCTCACATCCGCACACACAGAGCAGGGCAGCGGGGATACCCACGCAAGCTGCCTTTCTCCTTTCTCTCTCTTGTTTAGCCCGAGTGCCGCTCACATTTGGGGCAAATCTTACCCAATCAGCGTCTGAAAATGTCCGCACAGCCACATGCAAAGGTGTGCATTGCTGATGGGTGGTTCTTAGTCCAATCAAGTTGACAATCAGATTAACTGTCACATGCTTCAAGAATAAATTTAAAAAGAAAAAAAAAACACCAGACAGGTAGCACAGAGGTTTCCAACAGCACTACTTATAACCCACATGCACACGCAGCAAGCAATAGCTGGATGAATAAAATAAGGCATGCAAGTACAGCATTCAGGCCTGGAAAGGAATGGGATAGAAACACATGGCAGCACAAACCGTGAGAGCATCTCGCTGAGCAAAAGAACGTGGCACTTAGCTGAAATACTCAGAACAGGCAAATCCTCAGGGGCAGAAATCAGATCCATGGTTGTGAGCAGGTCAAGAAGCTAGAAAAAGAGAATGACTGCCTGGTGGGTACAGGTTCCTTATGGTGGCTGATTATAGGACATAAATCCATGTGCGTAGCAAAGAATGGAGAGCCTTCATGCAACCATGTGGAGGAAGCTTGCCAGTTGGTGGCCAGAGTAACTGTGCAGACTTTGTGAATATGCTTATAAAATGTTCCAAAAACAGGCAAAAGTAACTTTCAGAGATAAAGTTGGAAAGATGCCTTTGCTTGGTGAGGGCTGGGCATGGTGACTGGCAGGGATCAAGAGGGGACTTCTGGGATCTGATGATTTTATTTTGTCCTTATGCACGTGTGCGTGTGCATGTGTGCACGTGTGTGTGTGTGTGTGTGTGTGTGTGTGTGTAGGCCCAAGTTGATGTTCTGAGTCATCACCATTTGCTCTTCTACTTTATCCCCCGAGGCAGGGCCTTTCCATCAAACCGAGAGCCCAGTGATCTGGTTAGTCTTGCTACCAGCTTATTCTACGGATCTCTATCTCCTCCTTCTGAAGCTGAAATTCCTGGCTGGCTGCCAGGCCCACCAGCTATATGTATGTGGATTCTGAGGATCCGAACTCTGGTTCTCAAGCTTGGGAGGCAAGTGCTTAACTTCTGAGCCATCTAGCCAGACCGCAATCATCTGTTCTTGACCTGGACACTGCTTCCAGGAATTTGTATGCTAAGCTGTATATGGTAAGCTTCACTTTTCTTCTCTGTGTGTGTGGTGGTGCACCTCACACTGAACCAGTTCTCAGAAGGCTGAGGTAGGAGGGTTATAAGTTTGAGGCCAGCCTATGTTATAAGGCCAGACCCTGTATAAAAAATGTAAATAAATATTAAGTGAGACGTTCCTCCCAGGACAAGAAAAAAAAAGACACCAAAGAGATGCAGAATCTCCTGGGGTTCAGTTAGAAACAGGAGACCCCCAAGATGCCCAAACCACATTGGACATAAAAAATGAAGCTGGAACTTCATGCTGCCCAGTTCAGGGCACACTACAAAACCTTAAGAACCAATACCCTGGTGTCAAGACAGACTCGAGAACCAAATGAAGAAATGGTACGGAGAGCCCAAAAATGAGGTCACAGATTCACAGTCAACAGAGGCATCCAGAATCCACACTGGCAGAACGTAGGGCATATATCTTATGATCCCAGAATTTTGGACAAGGCCGGAAGATCTGGAATTTAGGGTCACACTAGGCAACATGGTGAGTTCAAGGCCAGACTGAGCTATTAAGTGAGATACACTGTCCTTATTAGTCACTTTAGAGTGCTTGCGTAGCATGCACAATGCCCCAGATTTCATACCAGCATCATAGAAGAAATGAAGGGAAAAAAGGAGGAAAGGAAGAGGGAGGGAGGGAGCAGCAGCCAGAGAGAATAAACAGTTTTCTGAATAAACAGAGCTGAGAAAACTGAATGACCTATGCAGATGTAGAGTTGGCCCAAGTCAACTCAGAGAGGATCAAATTCTCAAATTTAAGGTATCAAAACTGTGAGATTACTTTAAGAAAAAGAGGGTGAAAATACTCCAATACGTCGGCAAAGGCAACCATTTGGGGATCAGACTTCCAAGGCACCAGCAGTGAAGGTAAAAGCCAACAAATGGGATTCCATTCATGTAAGAAGTTCTGTGCAGGAGACCCTCACAGATGCTGTTTGCAAAGCATCGGCCCACGATGGATTAGTATCTACAATATGTAAGGAACACAGACAACTGGACAAAACTCTGAATAATACATTTTCAATGGCAAAATAAGTGAGAGGATATTTTTCAAAAGAAGAAACTCATATAGCCTAGAAATATCTAAAAACAACCTATAGGCACCCACACTATACAAATGGGACAGATGTGTGAACATGCCCTGAGCGCTAGACTGTTGGGGCCCTAACCACAAAACTCCTATATGACAGCATATATTTAATGATATTTACAACATTGCTATTTTGACAATAATAGTAGCCACAAAATTAATTGCTATAATTAGGAGAATAGCTGAGAAAAGATGGCCCAGACATGCCATGGAATATCATGCAGCTGCCTTTTGTTTTATTTTGCTTTGTTTTAGTGGGACTAGAAATAATTTTTTGCTCTAGAGGAATTTACATACAATTTTATTGATCACAGTATAGGAAGGATTAAACCGTATCCTTTCTTTGTTTTCTTATAAAAAAAACAACAGAGAAACAAGAAACTCTTGTGTGTAATTTGATATGCATCTAACAATCTGCACACGCAAAACAAATGATCAGATTAACCCGGAGCCAAATGCTGAAGCCAGCATCCTGGGTCAGGAGCACAGATCAGGGTGCAACTGCAGAAAGAGGGACAGATGTAAGAGCAACACATTTACACCCTTCTTGTAAAATTAGCTATCCACAAATGAATAAACATTATGAAAGATAAAGGCAAACGGCTGAGTCATTGGGGGATTAACTTATTGACCGTGCTCTTCCTGTTATCATCTCAGAGACCAAATTCAGGGCTACACGTAGTGTCACCTGCTTCTAAAACATTCCCGAGTTGGTTTTCCTCCTTTTCAGTCTTGCGATTTTATTTACCATTTTTAAAAAACTTTTTTTTTCTTAAAATTCTTGTCTGAAAACAAGCCCTTAAAGCATCTGGTGAAGTAACAATGGCTCGTCTCTCTCTCTCTCTCTCTCTCTCTCTCTCTCTCTCTCTCTCTCTCGTGTGTGTGTGTGTGTGTGTGTGTGTGTGTGTGTGTGTGAAAGAGAGAGAGAGAGAGAGAGAGAGAGAGAAAGAGAGAGAGAGAGAAACTGACAACACCCTGTTGCTTGCTTGCCTCTGTCCTCCATATTAGAATATGCATGCTCGGGGCAGGCCCTAGGCCCTGGGCCTCCAGTGTGGTGAAAGATGTCTAGACAGTAGAACACACCTCTCCAGACGGTAGGTACTCAACCAATGCTTAGTGTGGTTAGAAGGAATCAGATCTAGTGAATGAATAAATGAATGTGTTTTATATTTTGACTTATCTGTACTTGAGTTTGTTCAATAACTCACAGATTTACTTAGCACAGGCTTAAAAAAATGTTTGCTGTGTTGAAGGATAAACACTGAACCAGAAGGAGGAATAAACATGGGGAGAAGCCATGACCCCCTACACAGCAGATGTTCCAGAGGGAAGCCAGAAGGCAAGTGACATGGAATAACAGACTCTTTGGCCTTAATGTTGCCTATTGTGGGGGTGCAGGTGTAGGGAAACTTCCAGAAGACAGTAACCACACAAAGGAAGACAGAGTGGCTGAAGAGTACCCACATCTGGGGACAGCATGAGGTTTCTATTTCAAAAGCTGTGCCCAAGGAAGGAGCTAGAGGGACCAGGGTGCACCCAAGGAAGGAGCTGGAGGGTACAGGGGTGCACCCAAGGAAGGAGCTGGAGGGTACAGGGGTGCGCCCAAAGAAGGAGCTAGAGGGACAGGGGTGCGCCCAAGGAAGGAGCTAGAGGGACAGGGGTGCACCCAAGGAAGGAGCTAGAGGGACAGGGGTGTGCCCAAGGAAAGCACTAGAGACTGAAAACAGGGTGTTGTGCACAAGGAAGGACCTAGAAGGTACTGGGGCATGCCCAAGAAAAGAGCAAGAAGGAGGCATAGGACATGCTGGGAGGGACTTCTGAAGTTGCTTCCACCAAAGCCGACCTACTTGGAAGAGAATTGGCGGGGGCAGCGTGGACACAGCCCACAGCACCGGTTTCCAGTAGTTTTCTAGGTCAGACCTCTACTTGAATCAGCTCCAGGGAGTGAGAGTTGGGACTGAGAGATGCTACTGTGAGACTCTATGGTTTGCAAGGAAGTTCCAGCTGGTCCTCCAGTGGGGTTTCTCATCTCAGAGTCCTGGGGTGCAAATAATGCTTCTCTTCCTACACCTGGGTGATTCTGACAAACATTTGTAGGGAGTCTTTGCTTAATGCTCTAAGTCCGCTTTCCCAGCATTTCTGAGGTTAGCAAGGGTAATATTAACAGCCTCTGTGTATTAGGCTATTCCTGTGGGTCATTTTTGGTGTGAATCCTAGGAGACAGACAGCATTATCCATGTTTCCTAGACTAAGAACTTGATAAAGACGCCAGCACAATCTCTACTAGACACAATTGTTCTTCCTAACACCCCAGGCTGTGTAGACTCACGAAGCCACACCTCCCCTGAGCCCCCCAATCCAAATGAGGATGAGATACTACCCCTGCCAGCTCACCCTGTTCCTGGGTACCCTGGTCCCCAGGGTCATGTTTGTCCCTGCAACGAGAGGCCCTGGGATGCTGCTTGCTTTTCTCCACACTGCCTTTGGCAGACTCAAAGTCAGCTTCCCACCTGCGCTGTCTCCTCCCCAAGTGGGGGAAGAGCACTTTCAACTGCTGAAAGCAGCCCAGGATGGAGAATGCAAACCCAGCTAACAGACTGGAACAACACGCGGAGGCGTTCACACCAAATATTATCAGTGGCTGCTTCGTTGAGTAATAGGAACCGTCAAGCTGACAGGATCTAGGATCACCTAGGAGACAGACCTCTCAGAATGTCTGTGAGGGAGTTTTTAGACTTGTTAACTGAGGTGGGAAGACATTCCACGTGGGTGACATCATTCCATGAACTGTGGCTCCTAGACTGAATAAAAAAGGAGAGAGTTGTAAGAACTAATCCCAGTTGTCAACTTAACTAAGTTTGGAATCAACTAAAACCCAAGCTGCTGGACACTCCTGTGAGGGACTTCTTGATCCAATTATTTGCGGTGGAAAGGCACACCCTCAATCTGAGCTACTTCGTCTAGAGGCAACTCACATAAAGGACATGGGAGATGGAAGTTTTTGCCTGTTTGTCCTCACTCTGCTGGCAAGTTCATCTATCCTGCTGCGGAAGCTATCCTTCACCTGTATTAGAACTAAGATTCCAATGTAGACAGAAGGCCAGTAGCTCTCTAGGGATCCTCTAGGACTCCGATGCTAGATTGGGACTACGGAGACATCCAGTAGACTGAATAACTGCTGGATTCTCAGCCATTGTTGGAATACCAAGAGAACAGTCTATAAGCCAGCCTAATAAATTCTCCTCCTCCTGTGTCCTGCTCCTCCACCTCCTCTTCCTCTTCCCTCCCTCCCTCCCTCCTTCCCTCCCTCCTTCCCTCCTTCCCCCTCTCTCTGTCTCTGTCTCTGTCTCTGTCTCTCTCTCTCTCTCTCTCTCTCTCTCTCTCTCTCTCTCTCTCTGTCTGTCTCTCTCTCCCCCCTCTCACTATAACAGTTCTGTTCCTTTAGAGAATCCTGATTCACACAAGAGCTAACTCTAACAGCATTTACCTCTCTGCTTCCTAACTGTGGATGCAATGCGACCAGCTGCCTCACAGTCCTGCTGCCATGGTGGGTAGTCCACCATGATGGGCTGTCCCCTCAAACTGGGAGCCAAAACAAGCCCTTCCACCTTTAAGCTGGTTCTGTCAAGTTTTCATCATAGCCATATGAGAAGTATCCTCTGAAGCTGGCCTCACAGGAGCCAACAGCTGTGCCCTCTTGCCCTGGGTTCTGGCCTGCCTCAGTGAGATGGAGGCTGGTCTCTTTCCCTTGCCTCACTCTGCTCCTTATCACTAGGTCTAATGCAAAATTAATACACTTAAGCCTGAAGTCCAGGGCAAGAACCGGTTCACTCACATCTCTGGCCAACAGGGAGGGGGCAGCTTCCTCCCACTTAATTCTGTGTCCCATCTTCCATGTGCTTTCTTCCTTTTCTGAAAACTAGGAAGGGTCTCTCAGAAACATGGTTTTAGGTAGAAAAATCAGCTTCTTAAATAAAACTTTAGACTCTACTCCCCAAAATATAGTTCCCCCTGGGTTTGAAATCCAAGTAACCAGGTAAAAAGTTGCTCATGGCCATGAGCATCTGTAACCCAAGTGCTGGAGATTGGGAGGTGGCTGGGGCCTGATGGCAGAGTCAGTGGCAGACTCTATCTCAAGGGAAAAAGTCGGAGAGTGATAAAAGGTGCCATCCAATGTCCTCTGGCTTCCGTAACACACATATACACAAATACATATGCCATACACATATAAACACACACACACACACACAAACACACACCTACACCAAGTATAAAGCTGGGAAGATGGCTCAGTTAATAAAGTGTTTACCTTACATATACAAGGACCTGAATTTGATTCCCAGAACCTGTGTTAAAAATAGATAGATAGATAGATAGATAGATAGATAGATAGATAGATAGATAGATTTTCTTAAAGCTAGGTGTGGCAGCATGCACTTGTAATCCCAGTACTGGGGGGAAACAAAGGTGAACAGTACTTGAGAAGCCACACCTGAGATTTTCCTATTGCACACACACACACACACACACACACACACACACACACACACACACTACCTGAACCTAAAGTTACAAATCAAGATATTTCCCAAACTGGCTTATTCTGTATTGGAAATGCCATAAGCAAACCACTAATAGACCAAGTTGGCAGGCCCAAACTACTTCTTTCTCTCTCTCTCTCCTCTCCCATCTGTGCTGACAGGCTGTCACAGGCCTGCTGACACCTGCAGGGTCCCCTCTAAGGCCTGTGACCTAAGGCTTGAAGGTCACATAGAAACAAGAATAAGAATAAGCAATGTTTTATCAAGGAAGAGCCCAACCCAGTGGTTGCAAAAGAGGTTTCTTTCAAGGAAGTCCCTGTATCTGCAGAGGTGCGACCCGATCCACGCCTCGCCACCTGCGCCAGCCCCATCCAGGGGAACCTGCGACAGTTGTCACACTGAGAAATGAAACTCTTTGAAATGTGGATCATGCTTTGCTTAATCAAAAGGGTCATTGCCCAAGAATAAATCCATTAACCAGCCTCCAGCAACAAAGAAGGAGGCTAGGACCTTTGAAATCGCGACAATCGAGGCTGCCAATGCTTCATGCTTCCTGGTCTTGATGGCGTGGGCACTGCTCATTTTGACTTTGAAGAACAAGCTCAGAATGCCTTGACCTTCTCTACCCATCAGAGCCTCTACAAGGAGGAACTTTCCAAAGCAGGTGATTCAGTACTGGCAGGAGCTGAACAATCTGCACATATTTCCAGAGGTTGGGGGTGGGGGGACCTCAGGAAGAATAAGTGGCTCTCCCAGGGTCCCACAGCCAAGAGCCATTATGTGAACCATGTGTTTCTGGCTCCAACCCTCCTCTCCATGGGCTCACATGGCTTCCCACACAGAGAATCCAAGCCCAGTGCAAGGAACAGAGAGCAGACTGTAGGTAACCCCATATTCTGATGTACATGGAAAAGTCATTGTCCTTCTGTGTATAGACAGAGCTGTCAGGAGACACCTGATCACCCTTAACCTGCAACCCTTCCCCGTGTGCCCCATCCTAAACATGAAAGAGAGGGCAGCTTTGGGACCAGCCTCCATTTCCCACTGTCCAGAACTGTGGGGCCTTCCTTGGGTCTGTTTCTCATGGTGTTAGTTCTCTTGGCATTGACTCATTGGGGGCCTGGTATCAACTGTGCGCGGCTGGTTCTGAGAGCCTGTGAGCTTTGCCATCGCTACAGGACTTTTACCGGCTGTCTTAGTCTGTTTTCTGTTGCTAATGTTTCAATGCTACAGACTCAGTTGTAAAGAAAAGAAGTTTATCTGGGCCCAGGCCATGCTTCCTCACAGTGTCCTGAGATGGCATATCACACTGTAAGAGACAGGGAGTGTGAGAGAGACCCAGTCAAAGTGGCTGTTAAAGCAGGCCCACTCCTCAGATAAACCCGTTAGGCCTTTAATTTGTTCATCCATTAATCACATGAGTGGGGTTAACTCATCCATGAGAGCAAGACCCTAATCACCTTTCCAAGGTCCCGCCTGACTCCACCTCCTATTATCTCATAACGAGGATTTAATTTCTACATGGGCTTGGAAGAAGAAACCGTATCTAAACCAGAGCACCTAAGATTCTGTATCAGGGCATGGAGCTCTCTGATTGACCTCTGGAGGGGAAAGTGGTTGTTGGTCAGGTAAAGAAGAAACAGAACTAAATTCCAAAACAGTGGAGGTTGTCAAACTGGAACTCATTTTTTTTAAAAAAATACATTGTGTGTGTGTGTGTGTGTGTGTGTGTTCGTTTATGCATGCTTATGTGCATATGGGCTCACATGTCCAGGCAGAGGTCAGTGTCAAATGTCTACCTCAGTCATTCTCCATCTTATGTCTTCTGAGGCAGGGTCTCTCACTGGACCTGGAGCTCACTGATCCTGTTTTATGTCTGGCTAGGGGCCCAGGGATCCAACTGTCTCCACCTGCCTCCTGACCCCAGGACAGGTCTTGAAGACCTGAGCCATGGCTCTGGTTTTCCCACTGGGGCTGGAGATGCACTTTACATACTGAGCATGCCCCCAGCCCGCTGAACACACACTCCACTTTCCTTTCTGGGGAGAGTCCTGGCTTGTGTCTCCAGGGCTTTCACGGGCACAAGGCCTCTCTCTCCCCTCAGTTTGCCAGACACCCAGGCTACGTGTTTCGGATGCAGAGGCAGAGCTCAACTGCACTTCAGACTCTTTCTTCATCCTGTTTCTCCAGCGCTGTGTACAGCAGACACACCTTGGAATCCGTGGTGTTTAACTGAGTGCATAGTTCCCTTTACTAAACGTGTCCACCCACGAGGTGGCTTTAAATGACTCCAAGCCTTGGCTGCCTTAGCTCTCAAAGCATCCAACATTACTGCCAACGTGATTGCTAACCCATTACCGACAGACCCTCGGAGGTCAGGAAGAGCTAGAAATGAGCCACGAGACAGGAAATTGGTAAGTGTTGTGTACAGCTTATTGGCCAGATGGGAGACATATGGGGAAACCACACACTGGCGAGGGTGTCATCTTCTACCCGGAAGACACGAGAATGCGCTAATGAGTAGACAGTTCTCGCACACTAAATCATCCCACGTAATCACTGGTTCTTGGGGAACAGCTCACCCGGAATGACACGGTATTCCCGTATGGCTGTTTGACTTATGGATCAGGGAGTACGGTAGGCATGGCTCTTCCTGGCTCTTGGGAGACAATGATGAAGCCTCTACGGCAGAGTCAGTCGCTGGCAAGTTAAGTTGTAACTAACCACGCAGTTACCTCCCGAAGGGTGCTGCTACAATATGTTTACATATTCCTTTTCATTTTATTTATTTGTGTGAGTACCACTTGTAGGAAAGTATCCACAGAAGATGGTGTCCAATATCTGGAGTTGTGGTTCCAGGCGGCTGTGAGGGTGCTCAGAACAGAACAACCAAACCATTTTTCCAGCCCCAATACAATACTCTTTAATCAGCAGTGCGGACAAAAATATGTCTGACTCTTCTTTTGAGAGTTCTCTGTTTAGATCTGTACCCCATTTTTAATTGGATTATTTGGAATTCTGCTGTCTAATTTCTTGAGTTCTTTATATATTTTGAAGATCAATCCTCTGTTTGATATGGGGCTGGTGAAGATCTTTTTCCATTCAGTGGGCTGCCTTTTTGTCTTATTGACTGCGTCCTTTGCTTTACAGAAGCTTCTCAGTTTCAGGAGGGCCCATTTATTTATCGCTGCTCTCGGTATCTGTGCTATTGGTGTTATATTTAGGAAGTGGTCTCCTGTGCCGATGCATTGAAGGCTACTTCCCACTTTCTCTTCTGTCAGGTTCAGTGTGGTCGGATTTGTATTGAGATACTTAATCCAAAATCCAATTGGAGAGTGGAAGGAGTGAGAATATGAGAAAAGAGGTCAAGACCATGATGAGTACACCCACTGAAACAGCTTACCTGAGCTAATGGGAGCTCACCAACTCTGGTCAGACAGGGAAGGAACCAGCATAGGACCAAACTAGGCACTCGGAATGTGGGTGACAGTTGTATGGCTGGGGCAGACTGCAAGTCACTGGCGGTGGCACCAGGATTTGTCCCTGATGCTTGTGCTGACTTTTTGAAACCCATTCTCTTTGGATGGATATCTTGCTCATCCCCGATATAGTAGGGAGGACCTTGGTCCTTCCTTAGAACAATGGGCCTTGTCCTCCCTGGGGGAGTGGATGAGGGTGGGGTGAGGGGGAAGATGGAGGGAATGGGAAGTGGGGAGGGAGTGGGAACTGAGATTGATATGTAAAATGAAAAAAGATAGTGCGCTTTATTTTAAAATAAACTAAAATAAAAATATGTATGACTGGCAGGTTTTCATATGATGCCAAGTTACAGGGGCCTAAAATCCGGGCTCCAGAGTCCACTGCTGGACTGGAGCTTGAGCTGGAACAGGTACAGGACAAAGGAGATGGCGTGAGACAGTAACAAAGCACATGGCTGTGGATTCTGGGTGATTTCTTACACTCAACAGGAGTACTTTGGGCTGCAAGTGACAGCCAAGGGAGACTTAGGACAGCAGCAGAAGGTAGGAGAGTTTTGCACCTCTGAGGGGCTGTAGGTAGCGGGGAGTAACTCTGCACTGCCAGTTTAATCCCTAGAGGACTTTTGGAAACAGCTAAAGCCATGTCTTTCCATTGCCATACTGATGGAATGGGAGGACCTGCTGGCCTTAAGTGTATAGAGGGAAGCCAGCAGTGCTGCTAAGCCCCTACTGTGTACAGGAGCCACCTCAACAAAGAGTTCCTGCCCCAAATGACAGGAGTTCAAGGCAGAGAAGCTCTGACTTGCAGAAATAAATATCTATCCTTGAATGTGGAAGGGTTGCATTTCCCATATCAAATAGGAGCAGACATGGGAGCAAAAGTGGGGTTTGTAACAAGGGGGAGACAGAGCAGAGACTTCCATACAGCAAGCCATTTATATTGAACATATGCATACCTCCTTCCTTCCCCTTCCCCTGCTGTGTGTGTGTGTGTGTGTGTGTGCGTGTGTGTGTGTGTGTGCGTGTGTGTGTGTGTGTATGCGTGTGCGCACATGCAAGTTTATGAAACCAGACGTCAGCCTTTGGTATTGTTCCTCAGGATGTCATCGTCCACCTGGTTTGAAACAGGCTCTTGAATTTTTTCTTTTTTTTTCCTGGAAATTACCAGTTGGCAAGATTATCCGGACAGTGAGTCCCACAGATCAGGCGCTCTCCACCTCCCCAATACTGGATGGAATCACAAGCACACAGCACACACCCAAGTTTTTTGTGTGGGCTCCGGGGATTAAACTCAGGTCCTCATGCATGCACAAGTACTTCATCAACTAAGCCATCTCATTAGCTCCTGGACAGGACATTTTGCTTGGGTTGACTTTGAGCCAGGCACTTCGGACCCATAGGTCTTTGCATGAAGTGAAAAAGGTTCCTCGGACACTGTACTGCCACCTGCTGGGAAATTATTCAAAAGAACCAATAAATCAAGACCATACTATAAACCGAGACCCTAGAAGTGTGCGGAAAGGAAGTTCACAATAGCTGACAATGTCCTTCTGGGAGTCTAGTATGATCCATCTGTGATAATGACTGCTACCAACATAGCTTAGGATTTTATAGCCAGAAACTGTATGTTCTGAGTGAGAAAAATCAAATATGGCTGTGCTCTATGCTGATGCGAGTCAGAATCATGCAGAGTCTGCCAATCAGAATTCTTGATTCTATTGTTGAGATTTAAAAGAGAAGAGACCAAAGGGTATTGAAATGGAAGAGCAAAGAAGTCAAACACAGTGGTTTTAAAGAAGAAAGAAGCAGAGCTGGCGACATGGCTCAGTGGTTAGGGCTCCTGAGGCCAAGTGGATGACCCAAGTTCCAGCCCTGAGGACCATAAGGGAACAGGAGAGAACTGACTCCCACACCTCGTTCTCTGACCTCCACGTGAGTGCCACGACAAGCATGTGCCCACACAATGAATACGTTAATTAGTTAATTAAACAGATGAAAAAGCAAATACATGTGTAAAACCTGCAACAGCAAAAAGTTCTAAATAAGGGGGGCTGGAATGTGGTGAGTTCAACACAAACACCAGCAACGAACTCCAGCGTTGTCTCCAAATATCTGATGGGTGAAGGAAGGGGAGGCATCCACTCAAATCTGTTTCTCCAAACAACAAACCTGGGTCCAAGCAGTGAAACCATAAACTTGTGAGAACCAGTGTCTGGAGGTGACCTTGGCCAGCCAGTCTGTATTCACTCAATATTCCTTCCAGAGCACTCTCAGCGGTGAAGTATGTGGACATCCATGCCATCAGAGGAGGGCCAGTTCACTGGTCTTCAGGAGATACTGGTTTTCCTTTGCCTCCTCCTCCTCCACCTTCCCTTCTCTCCTTGTCTGCTCTCTGACAAGGAGGCTGAGGGTCGCTCCTAAAGGAGAGAGGTTTCATTGCCAGACTTTTCTCCAATGGGCTTCAAGACAAAGATGAACAGTCTTCAGTCAGCAATCAGATCCCTCGTCTATAAAACAAAGGACCGAAAGCTGGTGGTGGCCAAGCTCCTCCTACTGTCCAGGTGAAGTGTGGCCCAGTCACAGAGTGAGGCCTGTGGGGCGGCCAGGCCTCCCTTGATCCCATGTGCCTCTATCTCTACTCTTCTACTGAGTTTGAATTTGCCATAACTAATTTTACCAGACCTCAATTCAAGAACCTTCAGCTTATCTCCCATGTTCCTTTTAAAGTCATACTACAATAAATATCTTTAAATATCCCTTTGAGACACTTACATTAGCATCTTGACAGGGTAAGTCGCGCAACCTGAATGGTCCTCAATGAACCACCAATCTGTACCCCACACCCAGCTTAAGGCCAGACCATCAGTTCTACTGAACAGACAGATGACCTGAATTTGAAGTTCATGATAAGTATGGAAACTAAACATCTTATAATTTCTGAGTTTCTGTGAATTGCTCTTCTTAGCATTTTATGTTCTTAATGTTTTAAAAGTCTGTGTGTCTGTGTGTGCTTTAGTACAGGGCCCACAGAGGCCGGAAGTGGGTGTAAGATCTCCTGGAGATGGAGTTACAGGCAGTTGTGAGCTGCCCAAAGTAGATGCTGGGAATCAACTCAGATCCTTGGAAGAGCAGCAAGTATTCTTAACTGCTGAGCCCTCTCTCCATCCCATAAGAATTTCTTTTCAATCTTGGCCCCTTTTATAAGCTATTAGTCTTTTGTAAATGCTATTTGCATATCTTGATTTAGGTAAATTATATATATATATATATATATATATATATATATATATATATATCCTATGTATCATGGCACATGTATGCATCCATATAGCAAAGGTTCTTAAAAATGTGTGTGCAGGCATTTTGCCTGTATGTATGTATACGTTCCACATGTTTGCAGTATCGGCAGGCAGCAGAAGAGGGCATTAGCTCTCCTGAAACTGAAGTTATATGTGGTTGTGAAAATGAGTCCTCGGCAAGAAATGCCAAGGTTCTTAACAACTGAGCCATCTCTCCAGACCCCTACTTTTATTTCCAGTTTTGTGTTTGTCTTTTAGGACTACTTAGGAATTTTTTTCTAGATAGAACTTTATCAATAAAACTGATTTAATGTCTGGCATTATTTGTTTTATGACTTTATGACTTTAAGTTATGCTCATAAAGATGTCTCAAAGGGAAGAAGATAAACTATTCTCCAATACCTTATGTCATCATGTTTTACATTTAGTTACTTAATTAGTCTGAAAATGCTCTTGTAAGTGGCAAAAACTAATTATGGATGCTATATTTCAAATATGTCTTCAAGTATTCTGACCCCACTTACTTTTTTTTTTAAAAAAAAATTCTCCCCCACCTAACGCAACTGCCATTTCTTTACAAGCTCTGTTCCTGTGCACCTGCATGTATATTTATTTTTATGCGCTTTATTTTTGTCCATTTATCCTTTGAGCACCGTGAAGAATGAAATGTCTCAGAATGTCTCCGCTTTTACAAAATGAGAATCAATTTTTCAGGTCAGAATGTTAAATATCCATTTGCTTCTTATTTGAGTTAAATTAGATTAACAACTAATGAGAAGAGTTGACATCTTTATACAATTAAATCTACCCATCTAAAGAGATGCTCACTGTATCTCTTTAATTCAAACAATTAAACATCTTCTATGTACATTACCACAGTGATGTCATTTTAGATATCTGTTCCTTGTTGACTTGTTACTAGATCATGGTTGACTATGCTCTTTGAACAATTTTTGAAAATATTTCCCTAAAAAAGAGTTTTTGCTAGTAAATCAATTTGAAGATAGGAAGCCTATTGACTTGGTAATGTCATATGAACGTAATCTGACTGTGTCACAGAGTTTACTGCTTATGTAACTGATGGCTTTGCTTGGCTGCTTCAACTACGTCATCTTTCACAGCAATGGCAGTTTCTCTCTCTCTCCCTTCCCCCTTCTTAAAGTTTTTTTAAGTGTGTGTGTGTACATGTGTGTGTGTGTGAAAACACACGTGCAGGTCCTTCCATCCCTGCCTTCCTTAAAGCTAGGTTACAGGCGGCTGTGTTCCAGCCCTGTACTGGGAACTGAAGATGGTTCTCTGGAAGAGCACCAAGTGCTCTTAGTAACTGCTTCATCCCTCCAGCCCATTTTTCTCTATTTACCAAGATGACTTAGTCATTTTTTTTTAGTTTTTTTAGATATATTTATTTTATTTTCTGTGTATGAGTGTGTTGGCTGAGTGTGCTTATGTGTGCCTGGTGCTGTGGAGGGCAGAAGCAGGCATGGGATCACCCTGAAACTAGAGCTGCAGAGAGCTGGGAATTGCCACATGGTTTCTGGGACTTGAACTCAAATCCTCTGCAAGAGCAGCCAGTGCTCTTAACCACTGAGCCATCTCTCCAGCCCCATGGATCAGTTATTTTATGGCAGATAATGTTATCAAGTTTGCAAACTCACCTTATTTTCCTAGCTTACTAGAATTTGAATTATGCCAAAATAACTTAATATTGATTATCATAACTATAATGTTTTCTTTTTAATATATTAGTATGGCTTAGTGGATTTCACCTTATATTTTATTTTTTATTTACTTATACTACTGGGGATCAAACCCAGGACCTTGCACAAGCTAATCAAGAATTCTGCTACTGCCGGGCGGTGGTGGCGCACGCCTTTAATCCCAGCACTTGGGAGGCAGAGGCAGGCGGATCTCTGTGAGTTCGAGGCCAGCCTGGTCTACAAGAGCTAGCTCCAGGACAGGAACCAAAATGCTATGGAGAAACCCTGTCTCAAAAATTCAAAAAAAAAAAAAAGAATTCTGCTACTGAGTCACACCCCTTAATTTTAAATTAATGGATTTTCAATAATGAACCAATCTTAAATTCTCATTTTTAAATCATTGAATGCATTTCTATGCTGAAATTGTCAATAATTTATTTACAGTATTTATCTTCCATAATATGATCTATATTTCCTGCTATCTTTTAGATTTTAGAAGCAACGCTAATGAGTCTCATAAAATTATCAACAGATAAAATCACTTTACCCGTAGCTATAGATAAGGCCCTATTAGTCCTTAGGAGATAAGCGATAGTTGGGTTCCAGAGCCATCCAGCCTGAGAGCTTGTGGGTGTTAAATACTGTATGGCTTTTTACATTTTTCTGTCATCTCTTGAGCTTTTCTGCCTTCTCCTGACTCATTTTGCCATTTATTACATATGAAACATGGTTGCCTCATCTCCAGGACTTCAAATTTTCTCACATAAATCTATGTATGATATTATATCTTTAAATCAATTTTGGGGAATAGTTTTATTTTTATTTTTTTACATTTCAACCACAGTTTTCCCTCCCTCCTCTCCTTCCAGTCCGTCCACCTTCCTTCTGTTCCCCCAATTCACCCCTCTTCCATTTCTCTTCAGAAAAGGGCAGGTCTCTATGGATATCAACCAGTTATGGCATACCAAGTTGTATTGAGACTAGTCACCTCCCTTAGTATAAAGACTGGACAAGAAAACCCAGTATGAGGGGAAGGGCCCTGAAAACCATCACAAGAGTTAGAGACAGCCCCTGCTCCCACTGTTAGGAGTCCCATAAGAAGACCAAGCTACACAACTGTAACATATAAACAGACGACCTAGTAATGCCATATCTTAAAATTTTCCTTCCGTGTTTGTTATATGGCTTTCTTTCTAGTCTCCTTTACTTCTTATTTTCTTTTTCTTGATAGTCTTAAAGGAGTTCTATTTAAGAATCTGCACATAGCTAGACATGGCAGGACACGCCTTTCATCCCAGGCAGAGGCAGGCATATCTCTGTGAGCCAGAGCTTTAAGTAGTGAGTTATAGAACAGCCAGGGCTACATAGTAAGTCTCCATTTAAAAACCAAAACAAAAAAACTAGTAAGGGAGTCCATCTCTTGTTCATCTCAGCATTTCCTTGACAGCACTGACTGCCTAGACATGAGGTGAATGCTGATTGACATGCTAAGTCCATAGAATCTTGTCTTCATTTTCCTACATTAATTCCACTTTCCACAAGACTTGAACCTCCTCCCTCTATTCTTGCTGGCTCTTTCTTTTCTATCAGAAATAAGTAATCAAAACAAAGGCCTCAGTTAGTTCTTTCCCATTCTTATAATGAAGTAACCAATTCAAGGAATCCCATTCTGAGTCCATCATTGGTTTTGACACATATGATTTGAAATATTTTGTTATTAGGTAGGAAATAGTATTTTAAGTGTATGTGTGTGTGTGTGTGTGTGTGTGTGTGTGAGAGAGAGAGAGAGAGAGAGAGAGAGAGAGAGAGAGAGAACATTCCAGAAGAAGACACTGGATTCCCCTGGACCTGTGGCTACAGATGATTGTAAACTGCTATGTGGGTTGCTGGGAATTGAACCCGGATCCTCTGCAAGAGCAGCCAGTGCTCTTAACTGCTGAGTCATCTCTCCAGCTCTAAAAACAATTAGTGAAGGTTTTTTCCAAGTGATTTTGTTCACCCCTAGTTCCATTGCTATTCAGTAGACTTTAAAAATTGATGAATAATTCATTCATGTGTGTGAACATAATCAATTTTATAGGCAATTAAGGGGTATTTGGAAAGATTTTTTTCCAGAATGTAGGGTATGATGTTCTATTGTCCATAGAATCAAACTTAGCAACTCTGTCACCTAAGCCTGCTGAGAGCCTCATTCTGAGGGGAGCATGCTGAACTTCCTACTGTCCGTATCAACACTTGGACCTTCACTGGTTTCTTGAATCTTTAGCAGTTTGTGTCTCTTTATAGCTACCTGTTGATATATAAGATTTCACCCAAGTCCTTGACTGGACTTTTACAGCCAAGCTGAAATCCTTTCTCTCTGGAGTTGTAGCTTGGTCATACTTGTTATCATTTGCTCCCACCCTCCATCTTATCTTCTTGTTATCATTTGCTGTTTTAGTTTTCCTTTCTGGAGTTTCACTCAGTAAAAAAATTTATTCCTTCATAGCTGTCTATTTCACTTTATTTGTTTATTTAGTGAGGGTGTCCTGCTGGGCACATTTGGGGGCTATCAGACAACTTGGGGGAGTCACATTTCTGTTCCTACCATGCGAACCCCTGAAACACCAGCAGCTGCACCGTTATGTCAACCGCCACCCAGCTTTCTATCCTGTTTGTAACTTTCCAATTTTGTCATAATGGCACAAACAAAATTTAGACAAAAGAATCTATCTCAACAATAAAGAGGGATATTTATTTCAATGTTATTGTTTTTATTATATTATAATTTATTTCTATTTTATTACGGTTGTTTTGTCTCACCCATGTTTTCTTTCCAGGGTTTTACATTTGTGGTTTTCTTCTGTGTTTCTAAATCTCTGGGCTGACACATCTTCTTCTGCTGAATGATTTCTTTTCTTGTTTCATTTCCCCCTCATTAGATTTCTCATCCCTGGTTCTTTTCGGACTTGTCTTTCCCTTCCCTTCAGGGTGGGCTTGAAGCACACACAGTGCCTACTGATCCACCAACGTCCTCCTTGGTCTCTCAAAAGTTGATTGTCCAATGGGTGGCTTAGATGTCTACATAAAGGTAGTTGAGCTGCGGCTTCCACATTCCAATCAGCCTGGCCTACAAGACACTGATGGAGACCTTCCTTTCAGGACAGCTGTGCTGAGGGAAGTCACACTGAGAAGAGAGGTTCCGAGAGGCAGGAGCCTCTGGGGTAAAGGACTCAGGGTGGGTCCTGGGGTGGGGCTCTGCAGATAACCCCATGACCTTTGAGATGTGTTTCTTCTTAGGTGTGTCCTTAGGTGTGTGCTCGCTCTGGAGCAAAGTCACATCAATAAGGAGATGCTCTGTGGGCGCTGAGGGCCTCAGGGGTTCTCACCAAACACGAGGTTCCTTCCCATCTGCCTCACCAACCACGAGGTTCCTTCCAGTCAGAATGCTGCTCAGAGGTCACAGGGTGCTGGCCCACCCACCCTGTGCTCATCCAGCTCTGAGCACATAAAGTGACCCTGCCACTTTCATCAGGGCAAAGTAACCCGCTTTCCAGGTTTCCAGTTCCTGGATTTGGAATCTGTCAAGAGGGCCCATCCCAGCCCACACCCTCCTTGCCCTGGCTGGTCCCCTGGAAGTCTCAGGGAAGGCCAGCCCTCCCTGATGGAAGTTCCTCTCACTCACTTGCTGGCTTACTTCAGGCTCCACCCTGAAATCACTTCCTTTCTCCTGGTGGCCTGTGGTCAGTGCTGCTACCACTTTTCCACCTATGCTATTGAAAGTGTTGGAGAATCTTCAGGAAACCAGAAGGGATGCAACTTTCTGTTCTGAGTCTGGATGTACCAGAAGGTGCATAGGAAAACCCTGGAAGGACAGCAGCCATCAAAGGGAACTAGAGAGGGGAGAGTAAGATGAAGAAGGTATGACCCCATGCGGCCTGCAGGTGATAACACTTCTGGTACCCTCTGCCAGGAGAGGAGGGTGTGTCCCGGGCCAGGGCCTGGGGGCAGGAAGGCAGCCAGGACCTAGTCCTCAAAATCCAGAGGCAACTCCAGAGAAGGACTTTGTTCCAGGAGTCATAGAAATGAGGAGAAGGAAATTGGGTTTGTGTTTTAGAAACTCCACTGCCGAGATAAGGTGAAGGAAGGCTTGGACCAGAGGTGGAAAAGAAAAGACCATTGCATCACAGAAAGCGGGAGTTCCTGAACCCCTGAACTCAGGCAGTGCCCAGAAAACAGAGAGGAGGAGATGGATCACCAAGATAGTAGAAATGATGTTCACTTGAACCTGAGGACCTAGTGGATATAGGGAAGAGTCAAGAATGACTCAGAGAGTTCTGGTTCGGGAAACTCGGAGGATTATGTTGCTATTCATCAGGAAGAGACTACGAGAGGAGAAGCAGGTTTGGAGGGACAGTGTGAGCCTAGGCTTGAACTTACTCCTTCTGACTTGCAAAAATGGCAAAGGGTTGACTAAGATAAATAGGCTGATCCAACATTTGGGTCTAGGGCTCAAGAAATACAATGAATCTTGAGATTAATCATGTGTGTGATTGTGACTGCAAGAATGGGTGAGATTGTCCTGGGAGCACATAGAGCAGACAAGGCTGGGTTCATGGACCCCGTTCTATTTGCACACTGATGTAGCCATCTGTAGTCCCTTAGTAACTTTTTGTGTGTGGAAGAGGTGTGTGTGTGTGTGTGTGTGTGTGTGTGTGTGTGTGTGTGTGTTGCGTGTCTTCTATAATCACTCCTTCACATTATTTTCAGTACAGGATCTGTCACTGACCCTGGAGTTCATAGTTTCTGCTAGACTCAACTGGCTAGAAAGTCGCCGGGATCCTCTTTCACTGCCCCTAGAGCTAGGGTTACAAGCATGTGCCACCGTGCATGGTTCCTCTGGGTCTGGGATCTGGACTCAGGCCTCCATGTTTGTGTAGCAAGCACTTTATCACTGAGTCATCTCCCAGCCCAAATTCTCCAATATCTTTTGAGGCAGAAGCCCACATTTTCTGTGTGACAGGGTCCTGAAAATGATGTTGTCATTTCTAAGAGCGAGAGGGACAAAGCCACGCCTGAAGCCATGCTAAGGAAGGGTCACCACACAGGAAAGTCCAGAGGCTGTGACAGAACCCTGTGCCAAGGGGAAGAAGAGTGAAATGAGAGAGGCAAGGGTCCTGTGGGCAGCATGGCATGAAGAAGGGGCAGTGACCTTGAAGGAGGTCTGGGTGGCTTCCTCCAACACTATTTGGGGTACAAAAGTGATAAACAGCATGCGACATGAATGTATAAAACCAGCTGCAAAAACAAACTCTGGGGCTGAAATGGCTCCGTGAGTGGAGTTTTCAATGCAAGCGTGAGGACCTAAATCCCCATCAGTCACAGAATAACCCAGGTATTATAACCCCAGCATGGGGAAGAAAGAGACAGAGGATCCCTGAGACACACTGGCCAGCTGGACTCAGTCAGGGAGCTCCAGGTCAGTGAAAGACCCTGTCTTTAAAAACAAGATGAACAGCACCTGAGGGATGGCACGTGAGACTGACTTCTGGCCTCCAAGGGCACATGTACACCTGTGCATATACACCCCATCACACACAAGTACACCCCCAAACACACACGCGGGCACACACACACACACACACACACACACACACACACACACACACTTACAGAGGATTCATAGAGGGTGGAGAATTCCCAATTCTGCCCTGTGCCATCATTGTTGTGACCTCATCCCCAGCTGTCTGGACTCTGCAGCTCTTGACTCTCCCCTTCTTCCTTGTGCCCCGCGGGTCACAGTGATTGTGCTAGCTCTTAAGTCTGATCACGTCAGGCCTCTGCCCAGACCCAGAGAAGGCTCGCTGTGCCAGAGTGCACGTCTTTGCAGCCCTAGAGCGCCAGTCATCCGTCTCCTCTTTGCTCACTCTGCTTGTGCTCCACGGCCTCCGTGCTGGCACTGTGCCCAGTCCTCCCCTGCCTGCACACTCTCTTGTTATAGGTGCCCTGACACACACACTCTTCACCCCCTTTTCCCCAGACACTCTTGGACTCTGCTCAGATGTCCACCCCACTGGGCAGGCCACCTATACCACTCTGCTTGTTTTTTCTTGCAGCCCCGTCACCACCTGACATCCGGTGTCATGATTTGCTCTTTGTCTTTCCACTCCTAGGGGAGGAGACGCTTGGATTTGTTTATCGGCTTGGCTAGTCTTGTTGGAGAACAACAGCCCTGGGGGACATTAGGAGCTATTGGGGATCCTGTCTCCCAAGCCAAAAAGTATGATATGCTGTCTAGGAGAGAGAAAGGGTATTCCCTTGTTTGTTTGTCTGTTTTGGAATGCATCCCTTTGTTTCACAGAAGGATTTCAGACAGCTTACAAAGCGCTCAGCAAGATGACATAAATTAGAAGCAGGTGGGAGGGGGATGTCCTTGCAGGCTCAAGCTATAAAGTGGAGCCAAGGATGGGACTAATACAAAATAAACATCCCATAAACTTTGATCCATTCATGAGGGGTGGGCCACAAATTTGGCTCTACTATTTCTTACTGCCCGTGCCAGGATGTAAGATGATCCTCCTCGTGACTCCCAGGATCCTCGAGATTAAAGCAGACCACCAGCTCAGGACAGACAGCCGCATTCCTGACGCCTGGAAAACGGAGCAGCATCTCCCTGATCCCACCCAGAGGGGACAGGGGCTCGGTGGGGAGGGCTCACAGGCATCTCCGAGCTTGGCTTCTTATGTTTCCCAGCCAAGTATCTGAGAGTCCATTATCTGGGGGACCAGAGACAGGGTTCAGTCCAGCCACACACATGTTTTAGCAGGTGGTGGACAGTGTGATTTAAAGAACCCTGGAGCTACATTTCCCGAATGTCCTAGGCCAAGTTCTAGGAGATTATCAGTGCTTCCGCTGAGGATATTCTAGGTGACAAAGCTTCATGTGATCCCAAGAGCCATACAGGAGGCCCTAGGAAGTCATGTCCTCTCTCTGAGAATGTTCATCTTCCTGGAATGAAATGAAGCACTGGTAGATGTGTGTGTGCGTGTGCGTGCACATCTGTGTGCACACACATAGATATCAGATGTCAATGTCAGCTGTCTTCTTCTATTGATCACTGTCTTATTTTTAGTGTTTCGTGTTGTTCATTTGAGACAGTCTCATTATGTAGCCTTGGCTGACCTGAAACTTATGTAGACCAGGCTGGCCTCAAACTCAGAGACCTGTCTGCCTATGCTTCCTGATGCTGGGATTAGCAGTGTGCTCCACCACATCCAACTTCCATCTAATTTTTGACACAGGGTCTCTCAGTGAACCTGGAGTTTCCCAGTTCAGCTAGATGGTTAGCCAGTGAACTCCAGAGACCTGCCTGCCTTCACTTCTCCAGGACTGGGACTAAGACACTCACCACCAAGCCCAAGTTGTTTTTGTATTTGTTTTGATTTCTTTTTTGTTAGTGCTGGCGATCACAATGCAGGCCCTCATGCTTGCACAGTAGGCTCTTTACCAACTGTGCCCTCTTCCCAGGCTCAGCTCAGCTGTAGCCTGGGAACATGTTAGGGCCAACCCAGCCAAATACCTGCGTACTGTGTATGTGTGTGTGTTTAAGTGTCAGTAAAGTCATCTTCCTGTTCTTCTTTCCAAGATAAACCATTTGTGAAACACACACCAGACTAACTATGAGGAAACCGTGTGCAATGAAGGACTGTCTTGACTGTCTTTAATTGCTGAGTGACAGCTAACAGCAGTGACAGCTAGCTAAGAGCTCGCTTGCTCTCAAGTCTCTTTTCAAGCAGTGAAGACAGTAAGACCAGCTGCTTCCCGTGGTTCCCTATTTCCCCAGAATATCTGGACTGCATGACTGGGACCACACTGAGCAGACCTGGCTCCCATCCCCCACCCCTGATAGGGATCCCTGCTGTCTCCATGCTCTCCTGGGGTGCTGAAAGTCTCCTGGTGGGATCTACCAATACTGAGCACCTTCAAAGACTAAAGCAATTCAAAGACGTTCGTGCCATTCATCCTTCTTGCTATCTACCGCTTCCCTGGCTCTGCAGATCCTACTCAGCTGACCTCCACCTCCTCTTCCAGCCCTGGTCCATAGAAATACAGTTCACCCTTGCACAGGCCCTAGCCTCCTGCACCAGCCACTCTGACTGATCCCTGTCTCCTTCATCTTACCCTGCAGCTTGCTCCTTAGGGTTAGTCATCATCCCTCACATCAGCCGAGTGAAAGATCACCTTCCATCTGCCTCACAACCACAATGAGGTGGGTGGTGGGAGGCTAATTATCATCTCAATTTTACAAATAAATAAACAGGCTCAGAATCGCCCCATGGTTTTCCCACAAGCATGCCACTGTGAATGTCCAGGCAGGAAGTACAGCTCTATTCTCCAAGCTCTGGAACTCTGTTACCCACATCCTGATCCCCACAACCAGCCCCCTGACACAGGAGGGACAATATATGAGGAGACCTAGAGAGCACACAATCCTAGGTGTGTGCGCAGAGGCACAAGGCAAATGGGGGAGGGGCCCTGGAACCTTATTATGGTCTTACCCCATGATACCAAGGAACCCAAGTTTCTCCATTCATCTCTTCACTTTACAGGTGGGGAAACTGAGGGTCAGAGGGGAGGAAGGCTCATTTGTTGAGTGCTCAGATTAGAGTTGGCCACCAGTTCCTAGATAAGGGATGGGGTGACAGTCTCCCTCAGCCACGCACACTCGTGTTTGCCTCTCACTCACCCTCCATCTTCTGTCTGTCTAAGCCTCCTAGGAGGAACACACAACAGAGCTGTACCATCTTGGGCTCCACTTTGGCAGCTGACCCCCGCCCCCCCCCACACACACTGTCTCTGAAGCCCAAGAGATTATCCTCAGGCTCTACCATAACCAGTATGAACTTCTGGGTTTTTCTAGCCCCAGTGCCCATTCCAGAATGCCAGGACTTCTCGCTGAGGATGTAAGCTGGGTCTGCATGAGATGGGATCCCATAGAGCGCAGTGTTGATGTGGGTGGGTGCTGAGTTGCAGTGGGGCTGGGGGCAGGAAGATGGCCTTGAAGAAGGCAGGGAAGCAGAGGCATTGAGAAGGAGGGCCAGGAGGCCCAGGCCAAGGAGAGGACTGAGGGCAGTGAAGGGTGGGAGTTCCCTTGCGCTCCATGTGACTGTAGGCTTGTTGTCCAAAAGGGTCCAATCCCTTCTTTCTCCAGAGAGAAAAAAAACACCATCCAAATGTTACCTTGACCTGACCCCGAGCAGTTTGTGCCGAATGAATTTCCCTGCAGGATCTCATTGCTTCTCCACAGTCTAATATGCCATTGTGGTTAATACCACATTTTTGCAGCAGACAAGAAAACTGAGGTCAGAGAGGTAGGGCCAGTGCAGAACTGCAAGAGCAGCAGGGTCTGCAGGACCTGAACCAGTGCCTTTTCCACTCTGGAGATCTTGCCCCCCACATTGGCTAGATCCTGCATCTCTGAGCAAATGCATACAAGTGTGCAGGCCTTGGAGAGAGGCTTGGCATCAAAAACTGCTTCCAGCTAGAGTTTAAGCAGCACCCACTCTTTCTATTTCCATGAAAATGTATGTGTGTGTGTGTGTGTGCATGCGTGCATTCATGAGTGTGTGCGTGCACGCACACGCAGGAATTGAACCCAGGATTTCGTGCACACTAGGCAAGCACTCCATCTGAGTTCCATCCCCAGCCCTTGTTTCCCGTTAGGGAATAAGCAGTGTTCAGCCTAAGTGTCAGCAATTCCTGTGCAGTACTAAACTAATTTATATAGCGCTTCTAAAAACTGCATCTCACCCACTAAACAAGTACCTACTGGGTCTCCTATGCAGCAGGTTGTAGTCTCTCATGCCCTGGAGTGTTTGGGGACAAGTTTTCTACCAGGCCTTGACCCTCCACTGTGCCCACTGTGGGGCTCCATCAGCACCATGAGTGGAGACTGTGGGAGTCGAGGAGGAGGGAGCAGCAAAGAGCCAGAGAGAGCTGTAAAGTCAGGAGTAATCGCTGGAGAAGTTCCTCTCCGTCATTAAAGAGGATCTTAATTAAGGTCCCTGAACTAGATACTCAAAACAAGCAGCTGTGGGAACCAGATCCGCAGGGGATAGCACAACCGCCCAGAGGTGCTGGGTGTTAGCTGGCTCCTCACCTGTCATTAGGGACTGGGAAATCGCCCCACATCAAAGCCAGCCAGGAAGGAATGTGACAAGTGCCATTCACCTTTAAAACAGTGTTGAAAATGAATGCCAGAACCTGCCAGCCATTGTGTGCGAAAACTCCTGGGGCAGAAGGACAGTCTCCAGAGAGCGGCAAGGTGTGTCCAGCCAGGAAGCAGAGTCGGGTGCCTAGAACTGGGAACTGAGTCCGCCTTGCTTGTGGCCTGCTTGACTTGATATGCTTCTCCTGACCTTTGACTTCCCCTCTCCAGTTGACCGAAACTGAGGCCCTACTTCCTACCACCACACCACCTTCTGCCATTGCTTTGGGTCCAAAGCAAGGCCATGGTGACAGAGAAGCTAAGGGCAAAAGCAGGAGGATGGAGAGAACTAAAGAGATTCAGAAGACTGTCTCAGCTCTGTTAGCTTCGAGAAGGTTCTGAAAAACCACAGCATCTCAAACACCTTTCCTTTGTCCTTCTCCTCCAAATCGAGCACATAGAACCCAGCTTACAACCTTGAATCCTTTGAGTAAGTTCAAGTTCATTCTTTCAGAAGCCAGTATGAAAGAGTCCATCATGGCTTTCAGTCCGGTAGGATGCTGAGGACCAGTGGGGCAGCGGGGCAGGCAGGTCTCTTGTGTTGGTCTCTGAAGACACATTTCAACACTGTGTTGTTTAATCCTGACTAGACATCAGCCATCACAGTTGCGGGAGAGGAGTCATGGGAGGCTGTAAGGTTGGAAGGCTAGGATGAACCCCCACCCAAGTTGGCCCTGCTTCATATAGCACCAAGAGCCGGAGAAGCTCTGGGATCCAGGTGGACTAAAGCGGTGAGAAGAGGCTTCCGGGTGGAGACACCAGGGGAGCTGAGCCTTGAGGATGGACAGGAATCGGCACAGAGCAAGGAAGGGACACCCTTTGCAGTGTCAGCCTGTATCTTCCCTGCCTTGGCCGGTAGCTGGGGCAGGGGACACAGGTTGAATCTCCTAACCAAACTCATGTTGAAATCTAATCTCCATTGTGACTGTTAAGAGGCAGGACCAGGTGGGGCCTTTATGAGGTGGTGAGTTCATAAGGGCTCTGCCCTCGCCAACGGTTAATCCACTCAGATTGATGGGCGACCAAGGCACCCGAGAGTGCATCTATTACCAGGGAAAGTTTGCTTCCATCTCTTGGACGAGTCCCTCTCCTCCCCCATGATGCTCTGTGCCACTCCAGGACTTTGCAGAGGTCCCATCAGCAATAAGGCTCTCAGAAGAGACATCTCCCCTACAACTTTGGACCTCCCAATTCCACAACCATGAGCTGATAAAACCTTCTGTTCTTTGTAAATTATATAGTTCCTAGTACTTTGTTATAGCAAGAAACAAAATCTAAGACAAGGGCCATATGTTCTTGACTGTGTTAGACGAGTATCCACATGACCCTAATAGCCAAAGGCTGCTGGGAGATGGGGAGCGAACAAGATGAAGTCAGTATCCTAAACCCCAATAGGTACTCCATTTGGGGTTTGAGTGGCTGTCTTGTTTTCAGTAAAAGCTTCTCACACCCTGAACCACAACCCCAGGTAGGGGTCAAAAATAAAATAACTTGGGTATTGGGTAAAAGGTATCTGATCACATAATAACTAAAAATTAACTTAAGCTCCAATGCATAAAGAATCCTGGGTGCTTGTGCAGTACTCACCTGTGTTCTATTACACGACCTCACCGCAGCCTGGACTCTGAACACGCTTGCATGAACTTTCTAATGTGCGTGCGACCATAGCAGGCAATGCTGACAAGTGCTGCCTGTAGCACCATGGCTCAGAGTCGATACCACCACTGCCCACGAACTGTGCAGTTTCTACTGTGCCAAGGTTTCTGCTCTTATAGAAACATAATGGCTTCATTATAGAAAAGAAAGATCTTTGCTATTTTCCTATCACCATCCCTCCACGTAAATCAAATCAGGATACCTTTCTATTTTATTGTGTTAAACATGAAAATTTACTTTTTGTCCTTAAAATGATAGAATTATACATATAACCAAAAAGTTGCAAAATAAATTTCTTTATGACTTCTCAACAGCACTTTCGATTTGTTACCTGTTTACTAAGTGTTCATGTATGTGCGTTGAGTAGGCCACAAGTCAATGCCAGGTGTCTTCCGCAATTGCTCTCCTCATTTGTTAAGACAGGGTCTCTCACTGAACCTGGAGTCCATGAGTTTGGCTAGGCCAGCTGGCCAGCAGATCCCAGGGAAGGCATGCTGCTGTGCCCAGCCATTTTCACATGGGTTCTCAGGATTGAACTCAGCTCTTCGAGTTTGTGTGCAAGTGCTTTGCCAACTGAGCCATCTCCCCAGCCTCCTGCATGACCTGCAATTTCATTTCTTTTATGTATATGAATGTTTTGTCTGCATGTATGTATAAGTACCAAGTATATGTCTGGTGTCTGGGACAGTCAGAAGAGGGCATTGGATGCCCTGGAACTGGAGTTTCAGGTAGGTGTGAGTCTCTCCTCGAGAGCAAGTGTTCTTTACTGCTGAGCCATCTCCCCAGCTCCTACCTATTCTATAAACCAACATACCCAGGGTCATAACAACTTTCTAAGTGTGTAAAAATGCCAGGGGAAAAGGATAGTGAGTGGACAAAGCCTAAGAACTGCTGTGCTGGATGGGTCCGAGGAGCCAGGACCGCAGGCATCTATCTAGGCATTAGGCTGAAAGGGCCTCCTGGCTCCTCTCTTTCTTATGGCCTGCTCACTGGGATTCCTTGCAGCCTGTGAACCAGGCCAGTCTCCTCTGCATTATTCATACAGAAAATCCAGAGTGATTTGGCTGCAAAGTGCAGGCAAAAAGTTTTCCCCGTAGGGAAAGTTGGTTTGAAGCACTCACTAAGAGTTAAGGCAGTGGTGGTGCACGCCTTTAAACCCAGCACTCAAGAGGCAGAGACAGGCGGATCTCTGTGAGTTTGAGACCAGCCTGGTCTACAGATCTAGTTCCAGAACAGCCAGAGCTGTTACAGAGAAACCCTGACTCTAAAAACAAACAAACAAACAGACAGAAAATAGTTAAGGATCGTCTTTGACTCCTTTGCCCACAAGTCTTTAACCCGGAGTGAGGAGTGATAGGCTGGCTCTGTGGCTCAATCTGCAATGGCTAAGGAGTTCTGGGGGACAGACCTCATTGTTTCTGCTTAGTGAACTGATGAAGCCAAGGGGGGCACTATTCATAAAAGAAGGAGAACCCAATGAATGGAAGAGATAGAATTTAGGTAAAACAGTCCAGGAATCAAGCCCTACCTAATTCCCTGACAATCACTAGAACGCACTGAACTTTGGGTTTGACCCCTAGCAATCCACTGAAATCTGTCATAAGTCAGCCCACCTTTCCCTTTAGCGTTTCAGTAATAAAATGACTTTGGAAATTCACGCTTTAAAAACTAAAGTCCCTCCACACCTGTGTGTCATGGTAGAACTAAGAAAGTCGGGCCTACTATCTGCACCATACTAAAAACCATGGTTGATACTATAGTAACAGAATCTCTAGGGTCCAACACTGGCCCCCCCGCTCCTTTGGACTGAACTGTGTAGTCCCCACATAGTCCTATGAGGTGCTGTCAATCATTTCCACAGCTGAGAAAACTATGAAGCAAAGACTACGATTCCCACATCATTAGGCAAAGAAGCAACAGGGTCTGGGATTTGAAGTCCTGTGCCTGCTCCCTGCATACCTGCACGTCCTCACTGGTCTTCCCGACTGACCTCACCAGCATTCTCAGAGGGGAGCTTTACCCATAGCCAGACATACCAGCATCTAACACGAAAAAGAAATCAGCCTTCACAATGATCAATCACATGCGTGTCTGAGATGCCGTGAGTCAGCATGTATAAAACAAAGCTTGGCATCCTAACAGAATAAATCAAGGGGCTCTTTTTCCAAATCCTACATGTGGACCCAGTGCCTGTCAAAAGGTAGAGCTTGTTTTCCAGGAAAACCAAGGGCATGCGATTCCTACCAGACTCAGAAGGAAGCTATGGCATCCTAGAAAAGCCTTTAGAGGGTGAGGGGGGCATTAGGTGTTAGACACAAGCCAGGTGGTATCACAATGGAGAGTGAGTATGGGGGTGCTGTTTCCCAGCAACCCCAGTGACCCTGAGTGTATCTGTAGGAGAGTCTGTTAGGCAATGAATGGGCAGGGTTACCATGCTGCTTGCCCTGAATTAGGCACCACAGCCTAAGAACACTCTTGGGATCATAGTACCTCAGAGCAATTTACAAAATGTACACAGATAGAGACCAAAAGCCTTTGGCCATGCTGATGTTACCGTTGCCACCTACCCTGTGGCTGCCGGCCTCATTGGGCAAATTGGAACGATTCTTCAACCTTCAAGACTTGTAACTTCCCAAGAGTAAAGACCTCTGAAGAGGAGAGGGGGTCAGCGGGACATTCAGCCATCAGTCACACAGCACACAGTGTTCTAACTGCACCACAGACTAGAAGCTTGTGTGGGGGGCAGTGGATGGAACTGGAACAGTGCATTGCGACAAGCTTCCTGGCAAAGACTATAAAAACCTACCTGACATGTGGAAATTCCAGTCCCATCCTGGAAGAACGGGGCTTGTAGGTGATTAGCTCACTTGTTTTAACTATCCTGAAGTTTCCCCAACCCCCAAATCACAGCTGGGCAGTTCCCCAGCTGGGTGAGTGTGGACTAGAGGGTGTTAGTGATGGGTGGAGGCCCCAGCCTTTCTCCGATGGAGAAAGCCACCTATGACCTCACAGGATAAAAGGAACCAACCTAGTCCCTACCTAACTGTTATTACAACAATTACCAAGACCCATCGTCTCCCTTCGGAAACGTCCTCTTTCAAGTTGCAAGGCCCTGGTGTCCCCTGGTTCACGGGAGATCTCAATCATTACTGGGTGCCCTGGGCAACTTATTAATTTGTTTTTTCCCACATGGACTAGTGGATCCTGTCGAAAGGGCTGCAACTTTGCAAGGAACTCATAGAGGGCCACTGCAAGGGGCACTCGGGGAGCAGAAGCATGTACATACGTGGGGGTGGAACTCCCTGAGGGAGCATACATATGGATGCATATGTGTATGTGTGTGTCCCAGGGCAATGCATGTGTGCATGGGCATGTGGGTACTCTTCTTGTTCCAGCCCCTTCATCCCGGTCCTTGGCTTAGCCTGGTGTGAAGCATGGTGACGTCAAGAGGTGTGGCTGGCTTTGATCCTGCTCAGTGTCCCTACTCATGAGCAACAGGAGGAGGAAGGGAGGACTAGGGGAAGGTTTTCCTAATTTTTTTTCTTGTTAGGTGACTCACTCCTGCCACACCCCAGCTGTAGAAGCTTCCAAATGCCTGGGCTGAGACTCCAGGGCATGCAGGGACCCTATTTCCTTCTAGAAGTTTCCTCAGGAAAGGAATCCTCCCACTCAAGGCTCCCCCTCAAAGATTCTTTCCCTGCTTGGAGGAGAATCTCTCCTCACATATCCCAGCCACCCCGAGGCTGCCTTCACTACCTTCAGCCAATGGGGGAAATGGTGATGAGTTCTTGAGGAAAGACTCACACACAGAAGCTTTAGACTCATCTGTGGCATCCCCAAGTTCTGTTCCTCTTATAGAAGGGATCAGGAAATCTCACTAAGACAGATGTCCCACTGTGGAACACATGGCTGGCCAGACAGACAGAGTCCATTGTCCCCATTCTGGGAGACATGGGGGTGAGTGCTGATAATCTTAGCACTAGGAAGGCAGAGACAGGCAGATCTTTGGGACTCCCTAGGCCAGCCAGGCCAGCCTAGCTTAACTGGAGAGCCGCATTGAGAGGCTCTGTCTCAAAAGCTAAGTGAATATCTCTTCAGGGATGACAGTCAATGTTGACTTCTGGCCTCTACACACAATGTCATACATGGATAAACACAAAAATACCTGAAATTTGTTTAAATGGACCACTGAACCAGGAATGGTGGCACACTCCTTTAATCTCACACTTGGAAGGTAAAGGTAGGTGTAACTCGGCAAGTTCAAAGCCTTCCTGGTCTGCATAAAGGATCCAGGATATCCAGGGCTACAAAGGAAGACCCTATTTCAAAACAACAACAAATCAATGGAGCTTTTTGTATGTTTGGAAGGTTCAGATACACGGTGTGTGTCATTTAAGTCTTGTGCTCACATCGAGAGATTGCCATGAAAATGACACCGATTTTCTAGACAAGAAGAGCAAGCCCCAGAGAGGCATGTGCTCATTCAGGTTTGCAGTAGAAAGGGCCACGATTCAAGGCCAGAAGGCCCAGGCCTGCTCTGACACTTTGTCCCTGAGATCCCTATTCACCATGTCTCCTCCAAAGCAAATGGCTCATTCAGACCCCTGCCTGGAGTGGGCAAGGCCTCACTCTCCGTGACCCTCTCAGGAGCCACCACAGACCATGAGTTATAGGGAATGGTGGTGTGGCTGTCTGGCAAAGTGTCTGTCTTCAGTGGGCATCTGTGCCAGTGCTGAAGTGGGCTGACAGGAAGCCTACCCTCTTCTGCTCAATGACACTCCTCACAACACCTGGCCCACAGCATCTTTGAGTTGTTTAAAAGCGACAGTTCTCAACCTGTGGGTCGCAACCCCATTGTGGAAGGTCAAAGGGCCCTTTCATAGGAGTCACCCAAGAATGTCAGAAAACACAGATACTTACATTATAATTCATAACAGTAGCAAAATTACAGTTATGAAGTAGCAACAAAAATAATTTTATGGTTGTGGGTTACCATATCATGAGGAACCTGATTACAGAGCACTAGGGAGGTTGAGAACCACTGTTTTAAAAGGGAGAAAAGAAACTGTTATCTACTGTCTTGCACTCACCTGGCTTCCTGGAGAGTCAAGGCCAACAGTTGCTGACATACCTGGACCAAACCTTCAACCTCTTCTTATGTGGATTCTGGAAGTTTCTGTCTCTTTCAGGTGTGAAGGGTGCTCCTGTCTCAGGTGTGAGGGTGGTACCAATGGAAAGGTAAGGGTTGAAAGACAGACTCAGCAAGGAAGATGGGGTAGGAGACAGAGGGAGAAAGACAGAGAGGAAAGAGCATGCTGGGGAATGTAGAGATTGCTGGGGGAGACTGGGAAGCAGGTGTACAGAATCCAGAAGGAAAAGATGGAGGCAGGCGGCAGTGGGGAAGGGGAAGGAAAGGCAGAGAGCAAGAGGGAAGGGAAGCAGATGAAGGAGTCACAGCGGCCCTAGGAAGGAAGAGTTGCGGTGGCAGGATCGAAAGTGTGACTGACTTCGTGGGTCGGGGCTTGTTCTCAGCACAGCTGTCCCTGCCAGTGCTCAGATGAAAGCAGGAAAGAGCCAGTGAGGAGAGATGAAGATGGGAAATGGCCTCCCCAGGACGCCAGAGGCACAGGAGTGAGAGGAAGGAAGGGGAGAAGGGAAGATCCACTTTAGGTTGCTCTGAAGTGCCCGTGGGAAGATGGAGGAGCTGGAGGTGCCAGGAGGTCCCAGAACAAAACTTCCCATGACAGTTCCTCCCTGCACAAGATCCCAAGTGTCAGCACTGTTGAAACACTCAAGATTCTTCCGCCCTCTCTGTGAATGGGGAGAGTAAGTGAGGCTCCCAGAGGCAGCCTGTCTTCCAGTGTCAAGGGGCCGAGGACAACCATGTCAGCTCTGGGTGTCATTACTTTCCAGGGTGTGCCATCACCACACATCCATCCCTGGGCCCAGATCCTGGCTCCACTCTAGGGGCAATGGGCATCCAAAGAAACCCTGCAGAGGCACTGACCAGAGAGAAGGGCAGGGACAACAGATCCAGCTGCCCTGTGCAGAGCTCTCCATGGCTCTCAGCAGGTTTCTTGAAATCCATATAGACCTCAGACACTTGTTTCAATCCTGGTTTTCTATTTCCTCATCTATAAAATGCAGCTGTTGGGTATGTTCTTAGAGGAATTAAAGGGAGAAAACACAGAGCCATCACTTGTCACCTGTAGCCAGGTGACAAACACTGACAGGCCCAGGGACTTCCCTTGACACAGTTAATGGTGGCTGTGTTAGTCAGCGATGCCCTTGAGAGGCTGGATCAAGAAGCTGACAGTGTGCCTGAGACCTACCATGAAGCTGACCTGAGCGCTGTCCATGGGCCACTGAGAGTTCCATTCATGCATAAGGACAGAAGATCGTAAGAAACTAAGTGTGGAAACCAGACAGTGGTCCACTGGCCTGACCCCATCCCCTGCCTCCCGACACCTTCCACAGGGAGTACAGAGGCAAAGGGAGCCTTGTGCAGGGAGCCCTGTAGGCTGAGGTGGCCAAGGAGGAGCCAGGGCACAGGCCTCCCTTGCAATAGCAGTTGCGAAATGCTAGTATCATTAGGAAAATGCGAACGCAGGAACATCTGCTTGTGGGAACTAATGGTTTTTAATGAAGGTAATCGGCTTGGTTAAATCAAATTATTAGCTTGGACAATAGATGTGTAAACAGGAGCTTAATGAATCTGTTGGTTGTTCTTGCCTGCTGAAAACCCTCACAGTCGTCATCTAGCCTGGAGAACACATGTAGGCTGCCCTTCCTGGGTTGGGCAACATCCAGCCTTCTCCATCACACAGACAGACACACAAACACAGATGCAAACAGGCTGGGAGCTCCCTCGGGCAGAGAATGTATCTCTTCCATCGGCCCCAGATCCTAAAGGGCGGAGCACTTCTGTTACCTGTGTTTTGCTCTCTCTTCTTAGATTCTCTTTGCATGGCTATGGCTCAGGATTCTCAGGCTTTGAGAAATACAAGACCAAGGGAAGACAAGTCACGGTGAGGATGGAGGGGAGTTAAGGCACTAGGTTGCCTGCTCTGGCATTTTTGCTTTGGGGATCATCCTTAACACCAGGACACTTCATGCGGTTTTTTCCCCTTCTTTACAGTTTAGAAGGGCTGGACCACACGACTAGCAGGACATGTAAAGTCCATGGAAGTCGAAGAGGATGTAGGGGAGTATAATCATATATAGGGGGTCAGGAGGGCTGGGGAGATGGTGGCAAAATGCATGTGTGCAAGAATGGGGGCCTGAATTGAACTTCTAGCACATAAATGGGGGGGGGGAGACACAGAGATGGTGGCATGCATCTAGGGAGGCAGGAGGATGCCTAGGGCTTGCTAACCAGCCAGTCTTGCTGAATTGGTAAGCTCTAGGTTCCGTGAAAAAAAAATCTCTTTAAAAGTAAGATGCAGAATGATATAAGAAGGTACCTAATATCAACCTCTGACATACTTGCTCACAAGCGTGTGCATACACACACACACACACACACACACACACACACACACACACACACACAAACATAAAGAAATGGAGAACCAGAGCTCAGTGTTCATGATAGGGCTTTTCGTGAGTTTCCCATCTCCAGAGATACATTGGGAATTGTGGCGAAGAAATCTTAAGATTAGTTCATGAGAGGACTTCTCCCCATCTCCCTCTTCCTCCTCTTCCTTCTCCTCTTCCTCTTCCTCCTCCTCCTCTTCCTCCTCTTTCTCTCTCTCTCTCTCTCTCTCTCTCTCTCTCTCTCTCTCTCTCTCTCACACACACACACACACACACCCTTGTATTCTGGAATCAGACAGCCAGGCATTCCCACTGTGTTGGGGGCAGGGATGCTAGTCTTATATTTCCGTGAATATTCACGAAGCCCATGCCAGGACTTGGGTGAGGGCCAAGTAGGGGCTGAGCAAGCAGACGCTCCTAGGAGACAGTTTACCCACACCATTCACCAAGATACCATCGTGGGTACTCTACAAGCATAGCTGCTGGCTGGGGCAGCTGCAAAGGGTGATGCTGTGTCTCTCACCTGGGGTTGGTGGTTGGCAATATTAGTCAGCCAGACAGAGGGAGGGAGCGTGTGCTGAAACCACCTCAGGCTCTGGACAGCTTCTCCTGGCAAACAGATCAGCCTAAGAGGCTCCAAAGGCCCTTTCCAGACAGAGCTGGGGAGGGATGATGAGGGTGAGATGCCAGCTCTTACCCTGGGACAATGGAGGGGGAAAGATGGGATCCTGAGCCCTCGGCTAGTAGCAAAGACTGGCCCCACCATCCAGCAACTTGGGCTTCAGGAGAATCACACTTCCTACACTCTGGCTCTTGTGGCCTGCAATCAGTACATATATCCCCCATAGCTGAGTGGTTTAGCCACTACTGAGAGACATCAGTCAGAGGCAGAGGGGTGGGGAGGTGATGGGAACCAGACTAACAATGTATAAGCAGAGTCTCTGGCTGAAGTCCACCAGGTCAAGTCTGGAGGAGTGGAGAGCACTGCACAGCAGAGCCATAGTATGCCAACGTATCTAATCAAGTCGACCGATTGGGTACCAAGACACCCAGTGTAAGGAATAGAGCCTGCATCAAGAGATTTTGTCAGGGCGCCTGACCAAGTGTGATAGAGATCTTTGGCTACTCTAGAGTTCCTTTCCAGAAGGACTAGTTCTCTGTGTAAATTGAGTCTGGTGATACATAAACAGGATACTAAAAAATTGACCTGGCACTGGACCCAGCCCTAGGACACAGGTTACCACCGGGGTGGAAGAGTCAGTTCCGAAGATGGAAAAGAGAGGCCTCCTTGGCTTCGGTAATAGATGGTTCCGCTTTCTGCCGAACCCTCCGCACATACTGTACATTCCTCTCCTAGCACAGTGTGTAGTAATTAAATATGTACTTCCTTCCCTAACTAATGAGCTGCTTCGGTGCTGGGAAGGCATGCCTGACTCAGAGCAGGTGTTCAAGATTTGTTATGATGATTGATGGATGAATAATAGATGAATGGCAGGCAGATAGGCATATAGATGGATAGATATCAGAGAGATGGATGGTAGGCAGACAGGCGGATAGATGGATAGATATCAGATAGATGGATGGGCAAATAGATGGCAAATGGATAGATGGCTGGCAGAGAGGTAGATGGTGGATAAATGAATGGAGGGTGGAGAGATGAACAGATAATGAATAGATGGCAAATGGAAGCATCAACTGACAGTAAAAAGATCGATAGATGGATAACAGAAATTAGATAATGAATGAATGGATGCAGAGAGATGAATGAGTGAAGTGGGTAGATAGATGGACGGATGCAGAGAGATGGAGTGAAGTGGGTAGACAGATGGACGGATGCAGAGAGATGGAGTGAAATGGGTACATAGATGGACGGATGGCAGAGAGATAGATGGCGACGGTAGAAGATGATGGATAGACAGGTAACAGAGATACGTGTGGCAGATCTATAGGTGGCGGATTGATGGACGGATAAATGGGTGTGTGGCAGGCTGGAAAAGACATATCTGTACGGTGGGAGGACAGGATGGCAAGCATGTGAATGAATGCACCATTCCTGTCTCTTAACTTCCCTCTGGCTAACGTGCTGTTCACCTTCCTGAGTTGGAACTGGATCCGTCCTCCTCTATTCTAGTTCCATGCAATTAATTCAAATCTCTACACTTGAATCTTCTCCTAGGCTTGAAAAATGTCATTCTTAGAAGTGATTTAGGGACCAAGATCAGTGTTTTCATACCCTCCCTAAACCCCTACTCAGGACTGTAGTTGTAGCAGAATCTCCCACAGTCCCACTGGCCTGTGAAGAAAGGCAAAGTTCAGAGTTGACTCTAGTTAATAATGGAGGCATTTCCAAGGGTCAAAGAGGCTGAGTCCACTTTACCACCCAGTCCTAATTCTCCAAGGGGCTGGAAAAGGTGATTCTAAGAAGACAGGCCATCCCCAACCTCAGACCCAAATGACGGGGAGGCTGGACTTCAACTAATAAGTAGAATCATGAACTATAGTTACCCTTTCTTTGCAGCTAACCCAGCCCCAAGCCCGAGCCTAACCTCGTAACAATGGTAAACACTTAGATAGCAATTACCAAGTGCCAGGCATGGGTCCAAAGCATGAAACATTTTAACCCATTGAAACTTTACAACCCGTCTAACATATTGCACATTCCTCCACCAGCTCACGGTGTGAGGGTTGTTGTTATGTTCATATTGCAAATAAGGAAACACAGACAGAGAGCTGTTACATAAGTTATTCAAGGTCAATAGGTAATTGGTGGCCAGAGCACGATTTAAACCTGGAAATCCCAGATCCTGAGGCTCTGCTCTCAACCATCGATCGTCCTGCCAAGGCTGTCAGCTCTGACCTGAATTCAAGCCCCAGCCTAGCCAGGCCTCCCCAGAGAACCCCTGCTCCTTTCCCAAATGTCAGCGGTCCCACCTCAGATTACCCTTTATGTTCTAACCTTGACAGTAATAGAATCTTCTAGAGACAAATTTTTTGGACAGAAATATAAGAGACAAATGGACAAACACTGGAAGCAGACAAAGGACATCTGTATGGGAACTTTAAGCAGGACGGTTAATAAGGTTTCTGCAGCCATAAAGGAAGACATGCACTCTCCTCTCCGACGCTTTAGAATCATGATAGGCAGAGATGAACTTGTCTAACTTCATTTCAGTTTGAGTAAATCAACTGTAAGGGACAGTTCTGAGACGTTGGGGAGGGTGTCATTTACCAACGGACTGAGTATCAGAGGACACCAGGGAATGGATGCATGATTATCACCATGCCGTAAGGATGCGCCCGTGACAATGACATAAAGTGGATGCCTGTTGTTTGTCGTAGTCCTGCCAAAGAAAATCACCAAAGTATGGACTTAGTGAGTACTCTGTCGTTGTTTCTGGGGAAATACTGGAGCAAGTTCCTGTGAGTCTCTGCTCAAGATGTCTTCCTCAGATGACCCACGCATAACCTTGTTTCATCTGTCTGTTGAAGGATGCCTTATGTAACACACATGTCTGATTCATTGATTTTGAACTCCTGAACAACACCGGCACAACTCAAACATGCATGAAGTGCATCCGCACACACCTTTCCTCTGTAAGGGACTTTGCAGCTCTTGTACCTAGGAACACCCTGTGCTTAGGGACACTTTAAACAACACAGTGAGTAACGAAACTCTAAGAGTAGGGCTGAGGAGATGGATCAGAGGATAAGAGTGTTTACTCAACATCAGGACCTGGATTTGAATCCCTGGCACCCACATAAAAAGCTGAGCATGCCTACTTGTGTCTGGAAGCCCAGAACTGGATGGTGGAGACAGTTTGATTCCTGGCGTTTGCTGGCCGGTCAGCCCCCCTGGAACTTCGGGCCTCTAGCTCAATGAGACACTCCATCTCTAGTCATAAGGCAGGCAGACAGACACACAAATAAAAGTAAAAACACAAACAGTGCTGCTAAGTAGACCAGCAAAGGCATTTGTGGATGTCTCAGAGCCATAACAGCAAATCCCAGTGGCACCTTGTTGGCCCAGAACCTACATTTCTCTCTGCTCTGTACTTACTTGTAAATGACACCGAAGGGACTGTGTTTATACAGCAGAAAATATGCAAATGAGGGCTCTATGAATAATGAGCATGTGCTCGGTTTAAGGCTCTAAGGCACCGGCTTCTAGGATTGGCTTGTAATCATTTCAGTAGGATAAAGGAAGAAAAAGATGAAGCAAAAATAAACAAGCGTTGAAAATATTACTAACTGCTCCTGGGGATGGTAAGGGCTGGATCAGTTGGTCCAAGGCCTTCAAGGAGCAGGCACCAAGACGGGATTAAAGGCTTTGATTCTATTTGGGAAAATGTCTGTGAGAAGGGAAGCAAAGAACCAGCAAAGCTGGGAGAGCCAGACAGTGGGGACTCTCAGAAAGGGGGGCAGGAAGGGAGGGGAGGACCAGGGAGGGGAGAAAGAAGCGGGGGGGGGGGAGAAGGTGAGAAAAGAAAGAGGTGAGGAGGGAGGAGAAGAGAAAGGAGAAGTGACAGGAAGAGGAGAAGAGGGAGGAGGAAGAGAAGGAGAAAGAAGGGGAGGAAGTAGAAAGCGAGGAGGTGGAGGGAAAGAGCAAACTGGGCAACGCAGCCTGGCTCCGAAACAGTGTGGAGCTGGGCTGAGGTGCCTGGAGTTAAATGGGCTGTGCTGTCCAGGCCACCACACAGAGCCTCAGAAGACAACTCTTTCTCCTTTGAAATGTATTTGAATTTTTCATCAATTAAAATTCAGAGTGGAGGAAAGAATGGGGGTACAGTGGGCAGGCCGCAGACCCACTGGTTTAGATCCGATCTGCATGTTTCCACTCTGCCCTGTAGAACCCTCTCACCCGCTTCAGAGAAGAGCAGAAACGTCGAGAATACCCAGTCTGAATGCCAATGGAGTTGCCCAGTCGCTAGGCTGAGCTGGACCCTGGAAAGAAGGCTGTGTTTGGTTCCCCATCCAGGAGCCCCCATCACTGTCCCATGGCCCACCCTCCAGCTGTGGAGTAGGGCGCCTCCAAACCCCACAGAGCTGCACCACCAAGCCCACTGAGTCTGAGTCTTGTGTAACTCTCCTTTGTGTGGATCAGACTGGGTGTCACGTAGCTATTCCCTCCAAACCGAAACACACCTTCCTGGAAGGAGCCTCAGGATTCAGAAAGGAAAATGTACAAGAGCCAGGAAATTCAAAACAAAACAAAACTGAGAGGTAGGTCTTAGGAGGTTCCTGAAACTTACAGGATCCACAAGGCCCCTGAAGGCTGAGGACAGGAGACTGTCTCACCGCAGGTGGCCGACAAGCCCTGAAACAGCTTTCCTGCCTTGTCGCCTGCGCTGGGTTGGGCTTTTCAGCAATGCCGTCTTTGAGTCACTCATGCTGTAAGGAACCCCAACTGTTCGCTAAGCTAGGTTTGGGTGGAATCATTTCTTTGCTCTGTCTGAGATGAATGCATGTTTGTTCACGTCTCCTCGGGAAAAGTCACATACTAGGGCAGGGAGCTTAGAGCTCCATCCGAGGTCAGGCTTGTGCGAAGCCTAGAATAGGGTCACCTGTGGGGACAGGTTCAAGGGACCTATCTGCATGTCAGAGGAAATGGCATTTCTTCTGCCCAGCGCTGGCCACTTTTCCACTGCCCTGTGACGATATTCCTTTCAGATCCTCTGACCCTGGGGACAGGAGACGTGACCATATCCACAGCAACAGTGGCTCTGCACCTGTCCCTCAAGCTCATTTGCATCTGACACAGCTGGGGCTGACCTGGGAGGATTTTACAGAAGCAAGCCACCTGCCTGGATGCAAGCCCACCGACATCAGGAACAACTTTGGGATCTGTTGGACCCTCTGCCCATCACTACAGACTTAATTACAGAGCTGGCCATAGCAAGCAGCCACCTTCCAATCAACAGAGGAGGGGATGGTTTCTTTCCTAGGCAGAGTCACTAGAAGAAATCCAGCCACGCTGGGAGAGTGGCCCATCTTCATGGAAAATGAGACCATGTGTATGCCCTGCTCTCAACACCCCCCATCTGGTGTCTGTCCCCATTTGTTCATCCGAGAAGGGAAGATCAGGATGTCCTGTAAGTCTGTGGAAGAGATCTAGAAGAAACAGTGCCTCTCAGACCAAAGGAGGCCGCGCCATGGGTAGGATGTCTGTCACCATGACAGGCAACATGGAAAGTAGTTGTGGTCATGTCTTCTTGGTATCTCATAGAAACAAGACTCCCCACTGGAGGTTCTGAATGGTCTCATGGAGCTGAGGGGAAGGTGAGCACACACACCCTCCACACACACCTGATTATCCGCCTCAGCAAAGTCTAGGACAAAACCCTCAGTGACAACTCTAGCATCACATAAAGCCCATAATCCCAGCACTCAGGAGGTAGAAGCAGGAGGAACAGGAGTTCAAGGTCATCCTCTACTACTCAGCGAATTTGACGCCAGCCTGAGCTTCATGAGATGCTTCCCCACAGGCTCTGGGCTGAACCCTCCTTTACCTCCTGCCAGCCCTGGGAAGCCACTGCTGGCCTCTTCTCCTCTCTATGACATGACACGTACAAGATATTATTCCTTGATAAGGCTCTTGCCACACAGGGATCGCTAAGGTCGCAGGTCACAGGAGGACTGAAGGCCAAGTCCTGACACCTGCTACTCAACACTCAACCAGGTGACTGCTTTAAACAGACAAACTTGCAATCAGTTTGACTGTTCCAGACCCTTATTTCAAACTTTCAATTACGCTAAATGCGTGGCTCCTGGGAAATCCTACTCTTTGCCTCAGTAATGCCTCTATTTTTTCTAAAATTACATTCTATCATTATTATAATTTCAATTCTATAATAAAGAGCTTGTAGAAGTATGCTTTCTCTCTTTTTAAATAATTCCCTATAGTCTCATGAGTGTTCCTTCTTTGGCCTTCAGAGTCTGAAATGTCCCCTGTTTAGCCCTTACCAGGGGAAGTCTTCAAACGACTGGTCTACCAGGAGTGACAGAGCTGCGCCTCCTGAAACCCTGGGTGCAAGTACTGAGTTGTGAGTAATGGGCCAAACATAAAACCATACACCAGCTTAAAACATTATGAAATTTGGGGGGGAATAATTGAGTTGCTTGAGGGTGAACTATGTAGATGGCAGTGTTGATAACTGCCTTCTCATTGTCAGAAGGATGGAAACACCTGGAACTTCCTTAAAGCGTTTACAACCTGAAGCTGCGAGCATTAGCGCTTCCTCCTCAGCACAGCCAGACCTGACAAGATGCTGACCTCTCCCACGCCTTATCTCCACCCTGTGTACTTTGGTCCTTGACCCGTAAAATCAGGGCAATAATAATTTGCTAAGTTATTATGAGGTTGGGAAAAAGCAATGGAAGCAGTGTCTGCCACATGCTAAGCCTCTTCACAGACTTGAGGGAATGAAGTCTCTGGCCTCCAGCGCTCCACAAGGCCCATCTCCTTCACACTGCTTCCGGCTGCCTTGCCTCTATCTTTACTGCAGATCTTCTCTGCGGCACATGTTACACAGGGATAGACTACTGTCACTCTGTAACTTCCGTTCTGTTTCCTATAAGATTCTTGACTGCAGGAATAATGTCCTCTCTTGTTTCCAAGGGGATAGCAAAGCCAGATGTCAAATGAAGTCAAACAGACAGACAGACAGACTCACAGAAGGAAGAAAACAAGTGCCAATTAACAACTAGACCAAAGAAGAATTTTTATAAATGGAAAGTGAATAAAGCCATTAGGAAGAAAAAATTCAAAAAATTCTGTCTCATTAAAAACATAATGCAAAGTCAAACAAGATACATGGAAACAATCCTTAAAGTACAAACAGTAAAAGGAGAGTTAGTGTCCTTAATATATAAAAAGCTCTTATAAACCAATATCAAGCTAGGTGTGTGTGGCTCACATATGTAATCCAGCATTTGGAGCCTGAGGCAGGGGGATCACCAAGGCTAGTCTGGGCTACATAATGAGTTCTAATTTGGCCTCAGACCATATCTCATAAAAAATTTAATGAAAAGAAAAAAAATCCTAGGACCAAAGTAGATAAATAGCCTAACATAGAACACGTGAAAATACAGATGGCAAACAGATGTTTGTCGTTGATGGTTGAGAATAAATAAAAAGGGTGAAATCAGTAAACAGATTTTTATGACAGTATCCAGACCCAGCAGTAGGACAAGAAAATAAGCCCCAGTGCTGAGCACATAACTCATGGTAGAGCGAACTTGATGGTGGGAATCCAGGACTTTTTTCAGAAAGTTTTGTCCCTTGACCCAGCATGGCATCTTCTAGGAAATCATCAGATAAGTGGATAAAAGTCTCTGCTTGGTGTTGTGAAAAACAAATACAACTTCTATCTTCAATAATAGGGGATCAGTTTAATAAATTATGCTCCGCCAATATGTCAGCGGTTATGCAAAAGTTGAAAAAAAATTTTACAAAGAAAGAAGTAAAACCCTACACATTCCTCAGAAGTGTGAGGTTGTTTTGTTTGCTCCTTAAAGCAAGGTCTCCCTGCTTGTGATCCTTCTGCCTCAGCTTCTCAACACTGGATGTGCAAGCCTGTGTCCCCCATCCTGCCTCAAATGTGGTTTTTAAGTGCGCTGAAGAAACGGGAGGAAATGTGAATGGCATCTCAACCTTACCATAATGTGGGAAGCTAATCATGATACGGAGGTGTCCTGGGCACACAGGGCTCTCTTCCTTGGGGTGCACTGGGACTCTGTGATGGATGTGATCTTCATCTGTGGACACGGGTGCATGCTTCTGTATCATGCAGAGGTCTGTGTGTTTAAACGAAGCAGTTAGCACCCACTCACCTGGGCCAGGAGAGGGCCAGAAGTCGGGGTTCCCATACGAAAGTCTCCTTTGTCCCCAAGCTGACCCTTTCCAAAAACTTGGTCACATCCACACTAAGAGTCCAGCAGAACTCAGAAAAATACAGCTGGACTTCCAGTCCTGAATAAAAGTGACTATGGTTATTGCTACAGTGCTCCAGATACTCAAAAAAAAAAAAAAAAAAAGGAAATAATCTACCAGTGTCATCAACCACTGAAGACAATGCAATTCACATGCAATGGAGTACCATGGAGCCCTAGGAACAGCCTGCCACCTGTGATGACACGGGACTAGAGATCATGGTGTGTGTTAAGCCAGCAGTCACGATCTCACAAAAATAGGCTCTTGGTCACATGTGAAAACCAATCCAGTTGATCCCAGGGAAGGTGGGACTTGAATGGAGTTTGACCCAGACTGGTAAGTGTGGAGTGAGAAGCTCTGGGGATTGTCGCATAGTTAGGGTGACAGTGGGAAGCAGTTATGTCCTGCGTGTTTGGCAAAGCCCAGATAAAGGGTGTGGAATGTCTTTTCAGTAAAGAAATGTCAATGTCTGAGGAGATTTGTGTGTTTAACCATGTATAGACACTAAACAATGGACACGGGCTTTGCGATATCCCATGATACCCCACCCACCTGCCTCCATCAGAGGGGTCCTGAAAGCCTTTTCCAGTCTGCAGGCTTCATGGCAGCACTCTGGCCCCGAGCACTCACTCTGTTCCTATTCCCAGGAAGGGACCACACAATGTGGTGATTTTCCACGGAGGAGTGTCAGCTGTGTGATTGTCATCTCCCCAGAGCCAGGCTGGCTCCACCCGCTAGCCTGGCTGGTGATAAGTGGGCCCCACCTGCTGCCCCCACCCCGAGGAGCAGGTGGGGGCAGGCCACAGGGGAGTGCCAGGATCCTATCTAGAGCACCCAGCCCATATCACAGGGCTGAAATGTACCAGACACCTAGTGCCTCCGCAGAGCCACCCGACTGGAAAGTGAACCCTGACTCCAGACATCTGGCATGTCTGTTCTCTCCTCCCAGGGACCACTATCTTCCAACCAGGTCATCCTGTCCATCCTTCTGCCTCCGAGCTTGACTGATGCTCAGATTGGTGCATGTTTATTGAGCATCTACTCAGTGGCTGCAAACTCCCACAGAGCCCAGCCCAGCTCCATGGTTTCTGAGTCACTGTCAACCCTGCTGCAAAACAGCAAAGCCGGTTAGTAGGCAAGAAGCCACTTACCCTAGCTGAGCACAAACAGACTGCAAGAGTCAAAAGCTACAGAAGCTGAGGCAGGTGGAGGGGAGGGCAGATACAGGCGCTGCAGGCATATTCTGGGAGTAGGGAGCAGAGAATGCTCAGACTCTGACCCAGCATCCACTAAGTATTTGCTAGACTCTCACTGGTATCAGCTTAGAAGACACAGTCACCAAAGGAAAGCATTGTAGATGCCAGCCAGGCTTTAAGAAGGCAGTGGCTCATAGTACCATGAGAACCCACAGGACGACAGCAACCTGCCCCCTCAACCCACAGGTGCATGGTCCTGGTCCCAAACCATCCCAAACCTTCCACAGCTCCTGATATGAGGACAGGTTCTCTCTCATGTCTGTTGGCTCTCCTGTGCATGCATGTGTGTGCTCACACACATGTGCACACACACACCGGTACCTCTTCTCTACAGCACTGCCTCCTCCTGGCTTCCCCAGAGTTAAGGAAAAATATGGTGCAGCAGGATGGAACTGGGACTCCTCCACTGGCAGCAGGGAGGGCATCTGGAAAATGTAATGGCTCACAGGGTATGGATCCTGAAGGCAACATCCTAGCAGAGGTACACACAGGCACAAGCCAGGAATCTCATGGTGGGAGTGGTCCCGAGGGCCCTGGTGGAAGACCAGGGCAGCTGGGACAGGCTCTTGGGCCTATGTCTGCCTGTTTTTCTGGCGGTACTGGGGAGCTTTTAAGTAGAGAGTGTCCCTCTGGTCGTTATGTGCAGAACTAGTGGGAGGCCAGCAAAGAGAGAGGGAGAAGCCTGGTTTACAGGAGGCAAGAAAGTAGCAGAAGTGGACAGAGTATGGAAGACAAAGTAGCAGCCACCAGGGGAGAGAGCCTGGAGGCAGGACCCAGGTGGAAACAAGATGTGAGCGTCAAAGAAGGAATGCAGGGGATATGTGCCCCTATGAGGAGGTCAACCCCAGAACCCCCTACTCCAGCGTGTGCCTGGCAGCTGGGATTCCATGACGTGCCAGAGGTCCCCTGACCATGGAGTCTGATGATAGAACGTGAAGGGTCTGGGAACAGAGCGGGAAAGAAATGACCCTGGGTTTTTCCAGTCCCAATTCCCTTCAGCTTGTACACAGAAACAGCAAACCACAAATGTCTACTAAACACCTACAGTGCTGGCCCTGATTGAAAGCAGTTGTTTTCGTATTATTTTAGTTGGGTGAACATCTGAAGTGCTAAAAGTGTTTATCCTTATGTGAAAATAACATGAACGCCATTTAACCACTGGTGAGAAACTAAGTGTGGCTGAGAACCAAGCTGAAAGTAGATGGTGCCCCCCCCCTTCCCACCACCGGTGTCCCCAAAGCCAAGCTCATCAGGGAAAGGTCAGAGTAGCTGCTCAGGCAACAGGGAAAAATGATTTGCTCATCCAAATAATCTATCAAGATTGGTTTTGTTCAATTATTACTTAGTAAAAACAGAGAGAAAAAGGTTTTCAGTTTTGGAGGCAGCATGCTTTCTACTGTTCAGAACAAGGAACCAGATCCCTGCAGTGACTGTGGCGTATTTTCATGTCCTTGAACTTGTCTATAATTCACCATCTCTCTTTTTTTCTATAACTTGGGCATATTGCGGCCAACAAAGTATGTTTTAATAATTCTGTTTTGGTTTGTGGCCACTCGACAAGTGTGTTTCTCAAGTCCCTAGCCTTTGTCTAAGCGTCAATATCAAGCCTTTACATTTTAGAGGCACATACCTGCAACCCCAGCACTCACGAGGCTGAGGCAGGAGGATCGCTTCCAGTCTGAAGCCAACCCGAGATACACAGCAAGAGTCCGTCTGGAAAACAAGCTAGGTGCGGTGGTGCACGGCTGCAATCCCAGCACGTGGGAAGGAGAAACAGGAGATCAAGAGTTTAGAGCTCGCCTCCACTACATAGAGAATTCAAAGCTACCCTGGGCTACATGAGATCCTGTCCCAAAGCCTAAAATCCAAAAGGAAACAAGATGAACAATAATCAGAGCTTTGCCTGGTAAGGCAGATCATTAAACGATGCTCTGTGACCTGCGTTTGGTGGCAGGATGTGGGCTGACTGCAGTACCAGTGTTCTGCCATTCCTGCAGGCTTATTGCAGAAAGATGCAAGCAGATGGGTTGGCACCATGCTTTTCAGTCCCCACACCCAGGCACTGTCTACCGCAGGAGGCCAGAACTAAGCTGCATCTTGTTGGTCATGGATGAAGCTATGAATAGACTCCGAGACAGGGTCACATTTGCTGATTGAATTTCCTGGGCCCGCTAATCACTGGCAAGTACCAGGTTGGCTTTCCTTCAAATCATATTCTTCCTGCAGAGGGGAACTTCCCTCCCTCCATATATAAGGAAGCCTAAGACCTGTGGAAATCCCACCAGCAGGTCAGGTTAGACCTGGAGTGGGAACACTGGTTATAAAGTGTCTGAGTGGACACGGGGATGAAGTGACATAATGGGCCTCTGCTCTGCATCTTCCTACAAAGTTATAGGTCACCCCCTCTCCTATGAGCCCCAACTTATAAAGCACTTAATCCTGCCATTCTTGGTGATGGGTGCAGCCATACTCCTTTACGAGGATACACCCAAGCCCACAAGGGAAAGCCATTTGTCTACAATCCTACAATACTACACACCCTGGTGTTCCTTGGAGGACAGATCCCCACATGCGCCAAATAACACAGGGCCACCTGTCTTTGGGGAGGAACCCTCTTGAAAGCACCTCTGAACTTCCTGACACTCCAAAGTCTCCAACCTTGGTACAGATACCCTGAGAGCTGCCTGTTCCCTGTTCTCTAAGACAGCAGGTGTGATCCAGGAAGTCTGGAACCTTCCTTCTGAAAAACAGACTAGGAGGAGAAAGCCAGCTGGGGCTGAGGATCCAGAGGAGTTAGTAAAGGAAGGTTTCCTGGGGAAGAGGCATGCAACCCTAGGCCCCTCGCTAAAGTGGCCCAGAACATTCCACAGGAATTCAAAATCTTCAGCAATCCAGAAGTCCTCCCCACCCTGTGTTCCTGGCCTCTGAGGACAAGTTCATTCCATTCCTCCTGTGATTTCCCTGCCTGGAGCTTCCTCTACCCAACTTGCGTTTCTGATATTCTTCTGATTGCTTCCATGGACCTAAGGCTAACTCCCAGACCACCCAAGACCTATCACACTGTGCTCTGGACCCTGCTGCTCTCCCTGGCCAGCCTGTCCAGCTGTACACCCTTCACTCATCACAGTTCAAGGACAGTCAACATACTTCCCCAAGGCCACAGCTTTCCTTTCCAGAGCAATGTAGGAAAATAGCCCGGGGACTGCCGTGATTGCACATGAACAAGCCCTTGGGAGAGATCAGCCTTTACCCAGCTCTTCTGTTTCCTTGGTGAGTACTCTTAAACCAGGCTTCACCCCTTACCCCTACCCTTTGAGCCTCGGTTTATCCATCTGAAAAGTGAGTAAGGAACAAAATACTGACTCCTGCTAAATGGAGATATCCTCAGAAATGATTGACCCATGGACAGAGACAGCGAGTACATTCCATAACAAGATAGGGATTTGAGGCCAGTGTATATAACTGCCTCCCTTTCTTCTGCCAAGACCAACCCCCACCGGGAGTTTTCCCTACCGCATCTTGCCTCCCCCACTCCCCACATCCCTGGAACCCAAAGGATTTGTCTTGTTTGGCAGCTCTCACCTGGAAAGAAAGTGACTCAGACCTCCAGGAGAGTTGGGATGAATCAGGAAGGCAGGACTAGATATGGGCCCCCACCCCAGAGCCCAGGCCTCTCCCAGCGAGAAGAGTATGAGCTGTCCCCAGGGATCACTGGGCGAGAGGGCAATCCTGCTGAGATGTGCCCCTGGCCAGCCAGTGGGGCATCCTTGTAACCACACTCCCACATTCCAGGCCTGTCCAGACACCTTCCCAGTACTGTCTTGTCTTACAGTCCTGCTGAGAGACCAGGCAGTCACGTGGGCCCCCATTCTCTCTGCTGAAGGTGACTGGGGTCTCTTCCTGTCCTTCTGCAGAAGCACCGGACACAGGAGAACCTGTGGAACAGTGGGAGGTGGGAGCACAGCGGGAGGTGGGAGCACAGCGGGAGGTGGGAGTACAGCCCTGCCTTTCCAACTGCAAGGCTTCATCTGTCACGTCCCACTATCCTTCTCTGCTGTCAGTGAGACCCTAGAAACACATCCTCTGCTTGAACTGGGGACTGCTTCCTCACACCAAACCTGCCCACCCAGCTGCTGGCTCAACTTTGGGAACACCACTTGCTCTGAGCTGATATCAGATCAGGCCCCAGAGGCTCTTAAAGAATCTTCTCCATCCTAGGTCTCAGCATAAGGGAGCTCCATCCTTCCCGGGGCTCAAGCCACATGTTGACTTATCTCTTTCCTTCTCCTCTCTGGTTCTACCCACAAAAGTGACTCAGAATCCAACACCTCTCATGCCTCTGCTCCTTCTCTGTGGGGAGCCCTGTGGAACACCATGGTGAACTCCCTTGTGAGTCTCTCAACCTCACTTTCCTCTCTTGTAGCCTTTCTGTTGCAGTCAGAGAGTTTTTGATACACACAAACTTAGACCTGGTCCATTGAAAAAGATCATACCCAGAAGCAGTGACTTGATTTGAGAAACATGCAAAGGCCTTGCAGGCGCCTACAGGTCAGATGTGCTCCCGCACCCAGCTCTCGGGAGTAGTGCCCCACCTCTACTCCCTACTGCCTCCCCTTCCCATCTTGCCCCTCGACCAGGCCCTGTGCAGACCTTCCTCTGCTCCATCTACCTGTGCTATGAATGGAGTCTAAAATGTGTCTGCAATCTCACGTTTCACAAGCTTGTTCCCTGAGGGGTAGAGCTTTGGGGGGAGACTGTGGAACCTCTAGGAAATAGGCCTAGCAGGCAGGAGTAGATCACTTTGAGAGTGGTACCCCAACCCTGGTTTCTGGTCTGCTGTGTTCCACCTCTGCCACATACTCCCACCCCTATGCTTTCTCCATCACAGTAGACCGAAACCCCCTGAGTCAGTGAGCAAAAGCAATCCTCCCGGAAGTGGCCTCTGTTGAGTAGCATGATCCCAATGAGATTAAACTAATGAATACAGGCTGAAGCAAGGCTTCCCTGGCTACTCAACTCATGTGTGCACGCACGCGCGCGCACACGCGCGCGCGCACACACACACACACACACAGAAAGAGAGAGATCCCAATCCACATTCTCTCCTTCATCTTTTTCCTATAACACATATGAACTTCTAATTAACCTTGCCTGTATATTATGTTTACTGTTTGAAGCCTTTCCTTCTCCTGTGGATTGAGAGCTCAAGGTGGGCAGGACTTGGGTCTGTAATGACCACTCTACAGGAATCCTTGATACCTGACCCGGGGTATACACACAGCAGATGGGTGAAGGAGGAAAGAGAGAAGGAGGGAGGGAGGGGAAAGGGAGGGGAACAGGAAGGGGGAGGGAGGGAGGGGAAATGAGGATGATGAAGGAAAGAGGTGGAAGAAGAAAAAAGAAAGGAAGGAAGAGAAGAAAAAAGACAAAGAAAGGGAGGGAAGGAAAAGGAAGATGAAGGAAGAGAGAGAAGAAGAAAAAGAGATGGGGGAGAGAAGAAGGAAGAAATAAAAGGAGGGAAGACAGGAAGAGGGGGAAGAAGGAAGTATAATTATCATCTTAATAGTCTTAACCTTGTTAACCTGCCATTCCCTAACTGTGGCGGTTCCTTCTACCTCAGTCTCTTTATTTGCAAAGTTAGTTAATAGGACTAACCAGCTTGCTGAGCTGTGACGTGTCATGCCTGCACTCAGGAAATACTGGCTATTACTGTGAAATCGCCTGTATAGCCACCAGGAGGCAGGTGACCTGGTCAGGCTCTACAGAAATGCCCCTAGGAAGCTACTCCCTGGGTCCTCCTGCTCAGAGCATGAGAAGCTGCTCCCAGGCTGAGAAACAGGCTCCTGCTTCAAAGGGACTCAAGGTGGCTCTGCTGCAGAAGGGCATGAGGAAGCCAAGAGCTCAGGGCTTCTGGGCAGAAGCAGCTCTAATCGTTTGTGTCATGCGTGTCTTCTGGGAGTCAGCCATCTTTCCAGGCCTAGGGTCTGAACAAACCTTTCCAGTCTGTGCTCCATGGTCCAGCCAGCAGAAGGAATATGCAAATGAACCTGAATCAGAGTAATCATTAAATCTATCCTTGAGCCAACGAGATGGCTCCGCAGGTAAAGGTGATTACTGTCCAAACCTGAGAACCAGAGTTCAATCTCTGGGACCAACAGAAGCCCTGTGAGAGCCAAACCCAGGCCTTCACCACACCCACTGAACACCTAGATAAAGAAAAGCCCACAGGGTTAAGAGAATCTGTCTAGGGTCCCATTGCTGGAAAGAAGTGAGGCTGGAGCCAACATTGTCAGCATCTTTTGATCCTCCACAGAGGGCTTCAGGTGGGCCAAGCCTGGGCATTCCCACTCCCCTCCCCAAAGGCTGTGACAGTTGGGACCTGTTTGCTGGTTCTGGCACTAAAAGGGAAGCTGTTCCCTTCAAGAGCAAAAGATACAGGGTCTGTGAGCATCCCTGTGTCCTACTAGTTGATGTGACAGTCGCAGGGTCTGTGAGCATCCCTGTGCCCCACTAGTTGATGTGACAGTCGCAGGGTCTGTGAGCATCCCTGTGCCCCACTAGTTGGTATGACAGTCGCAGGGTCTGTGAGCATCCCTGTGCCCCACTAGTTGGTATAACAGTCACAGGGTCTGTGAGCATCCCTGTGCCCCACTAGTTGGTATAACAGTCACAGGGTCTGTGAGCATCCCTGTGCCCCACTAGTTGATGTGACAGTCGCAGGGTCTGTGAGCATCCCTGTGCCCCACTAGTTGGTATGACAGTCGCAGGGTCTGTGAGCATCCCTGTGCCCCACTAGTTGGTGCGACAGTCGCAGGGTCTGTGAGCATCCCTGTGCCCCACTAGTTGGTGTGGTCTACTCTCGCTGTTTCCAAAAAGAACAGCAAGGTGGCTCACCACACAACATAAACTAAGTCGATGGGAAACACAGGCTTCATGTCCTCTGGGGAGCTTGAGCCCTTCTTTTGGTTGAGGGACTCCCATGATAAGCTATACCCCAGTTCTCAGAGTCTCTACCTTAGGCCAACCTGGACCTAGTCCTGGCCTACATTTGACCTTCTCCTGCCCTTTGTACTGCCCAGTTCAGGGGCGGGACCCCCAGGCCACCCACAGGAAGTGCTCAGACTCAGGATGTCATGGCTGACTTTGGCATCTGCCCTGTTGCCCTAATAATGAGTCAGGCCTCACTGAGGAGAAAGCCTCAAGTGGCAGCAGGAGTAATTCCAAATGACTTAATTGATTTAATTCATTGAAAAGAGGAAAGGAAGCCAAGCCCTTCTGAGGGCAATCTAGTGCCTGCTTGGGTCATGAGTGCTGCTGAGAGGTCCCCAGCATGTGACTGCACCAGGGGACTCATTCCCCCCACCCATGCCCCAAGTCCCCGTAGGAGGGACAGGCCCGCCTGGATCCTCATTGTCTCAGGATCACAACAAGGCCATCACTGTGAAGCATCAGCAATGGCTTTGTGACTTAGCCCCAGAAAGCCAGGGCTGGGAAGATGCCAACCCTGGAAGCTTCCTCGACAGGAGAGGGCTGGGTCACACAGTGCAGGAAGGACAGGAGGTGAGGCTGATGGTGCTGAATTATGGAGAGGTTTGTGCTCCAGGCCCAGAGGTCCAGAGAAGCTGTGAGGAACAGCGGTGAGCAGCAGGTCCTCTTCCCAGGAAGAAGGCCCTGCTCTACAGGGGAGAAGACCGCAACTTCAACGAGTTACCCTGCATGGAGAAAGCCCAATAAGAAAGAGTGTGGGCTACCCGTGACCCCTGACATAAGCCCCTATAGTCTATCCCCTGCAGTCCTCACAGTCTCTAAGTCATGTCACTAATCCCATTTTACAGGAGAGGAAACTGAGCTCCAGAGAGGTCAAGACCAGCCAGCACATAGCCAGTAGTGAAGTTTGGCTGTGGATCCAAGTGTGCGGAAACCCAGCGTTCAGGTGTTGATTGAACTCTCTTCAGCAACTCCATGCTCGTGATTGACACAAACCCCGCTTGGACGAATGCAGCAGCCTGATGGGCATAATGTCTTCTTAAGATGCCAGGCCTATGCTGGGCATGGTGGTACATGTCTTTAATCCCAGAACCCAAGAAGCAGAGGAAAATGGATTTCTGTAGTGAGTCCAAGGCCAGGCATGGTTACATGGTGAGACCCTGTCTCACAATGAATGAAATAAACCTGCTCTAATCCAGCCTATAACTCCCAGAGAACTCCTTGGCTAACGGCAAGGGTTAGAGGGTCCCTATAAGAGAGCTGCAGACAGAGGAACGAGAGAAAGCAGGCACCCCCATGGGTATCACTGAGAAGTGGACCAGAAGGAGAGGTCCAAGAGAGCCCCCGCCCCCCGCATCACATCTCCTCAGACTATGGCCAGAAGCAAGACAGGCAGGCCCCTCCCTGGAGGGAAGGGATGTACAATGAGGCACACATCCCAGAAGCCCCCTGAGCACATCTGTTTCTGTGACATGGGTTCATCTGTGCTAAGGCCTTGCCCAGCCACTGAAACTCTGTCTGAGGCAGTCAGTTCATAGCCAGGTCAGAGGTTAGTCAAAGGTCAGGGTCCACAGGTCAGTTAGGGCCTGGTTTGAGGTCTCAGCTAGAGGTCAGGATTAGTGGTTCGTCTGGTGCTCAGCCTCTAAGCAGTGGGCTGCATGAAGGAGGGGCTGGGAGGTTCCATGCCCCGGGCCTCAATGAAGAAGTCTGGATTGAGTCATTAGGGTGACCCTTGGAGTGACCCCCGGAGTCTGGCCACCTGTGGGTCACCTGCTAGAGATCTGGTATAAGGTGGGGCTGGAAGGCTGCAGGGGTGGGCAGAAGCCTGAGCCCAGCCCTGTCGACTCCTTACCCCTCATTCTTCCTAGTTGAGGTCATTCCATGGGCCCAGCCACCCCAGGCCTGGGAGGGGAGCAGAGATGCTGCTGCACCTCCCCCAGCAAACCTATGAGTCACAGTCTCCGGGACTGCAGCTACTGGGTTTCAGAAGATGGGGTACCCTACCACATTGCTGCCAGGCTAATCACTTAGTGGGCTGATCATACTGAACCTTAAGCAGATACTGGGCATAATTTCGAGCTTCCATACTTTCTTCATTCCTTTCTTCCTATTTTCAGGGACAGAGTTTCTTGTATCCCAGGCTGTCCTTGAACTTGTTATATAGTAGAGGGTGGCCTTGAACTTCTGACCCTCCTGAGTGTTGGGATTACAGGTATGCACAGTTGCGCCTGGTTTGTTTGCTTCTGGGCTCACACCTGGATCTTCAAGAAGTCTAGGCAGACACCCTACGTGCTGGGCTACAGCCCCAGCCCAAAGTGTTTCTTTGAATCCAATGATGTTACTCTCTGCCTTGCAGATAAGGACACTGAGGCACAGCTCTGGTCCTTAAAACCCAGGTGGCTAACCTCATTCTTAGTCACCATTGCTTGTAAGAAAGAGGTAAACACAAACCCACCCCATTCACCAAGGCCATGGAGTGCCAAGAGTTGCCACATGCCCCCACCACCCACTTCCTTCTAGAGGAGGTTTGAAGCTGGGCCTCGGTGAATGAGGGAACAGAGTGGTCAGGCTCCTCGTCCAGTCACCCCAGTGATTCGACAGGATCACTACGTTTCTTTTTAATTGTTGCTGTAGTTATTTTTGTTTGTGCATGTGCACACTGTGCAGGGAGGTCAGAGGACAATGGCTGGAGTTGGTCCTCTCCTTCCACCACGTTGGTCTCAGGGATGGAAATCAGGTCCATCAGCCTTGGCAGACGCCTTTCTTTACCCACTGAGCCATCTCTTCATCGGCCTCGCTGCTACTGTCCCTCATTGGTTTTTGAAGCTGTCATTTCCATTGCTTCCTCTCTGTGGTCCAGGGTCTTTGGCAAGGCAGCTTGCTCTGAGAGAGGTACCCTACAGACTTTTCTGGCCTCCCAGGAGCGTGGGTGAGAACACCAGCAGTGACAGATGCTCCCACGATGTAGAGTCTGTGTGATAGCTATGGACCTGCGGGCAGCCTACAAGACACGGGTTCCTGAGGGTGGTAGACACAGGCGAAGTATTTGAGACACCAGCGCATTGCATTGAACCCACAACTTCTTCCCATTGCTGGGCTATCCCAATTTTGTCCTGATTGTCATTGTCCCAGGCACTCAGAGGAGATGTCCGTGGAACTAATTCTACCATTGCGGCATGCTCTGAGAAGGTATGACAGTGGCCCTCTTTGTCTGGCCCCCTTCTCAATTATGGTGAAGCCACCCTTCTCCAGTCCCTCTGGCTGTAGATCTGAGTAGGCCCCAGCTGCTGACCCTCTCAGGTCCAACCGCTTTTGCTAAGATAGAGAGAGTCATCATCTTTATCATCATCTTTGCTATCGTACAATGTAATTCAAGTGTAACATACTAGAAAAACTCAACACAACACTTCAGCTGATATAAAGGAGGCATGCGCAGAGAAGCAGTTTTCCCTGGAGCCTGGGTTCCAGCTTCGGAGGGTCAGCAGAGACACATCCACGTAGAGAGCCTGTGCTCCTGCCCTAGAGGACTGTGGTTGCTGCTGCTGGGAGTGTGCTCTCCACGGAGGTTTCCAAAACCCTCAGAAGTGGTGGGTGGCTCCCAGCCAAGCGCCAAAGAAACCACGGAGTATTTTCCCTCAATTTACCTGGTAATCTTAGGCAAGAATGACTCTATAAAATAAAGTTAGAGCTTGGGATTGGATAATAAAAAGCAGGTTTTTCACCTCTACAATTGACCGGTGTGACTACAGAGGTCAGGGAAGGGACAAACTCTGCTTCCACCAGCTGCCACCACACTCTGCAATCCCAGGTCACCCCTGACATCAAAAGTGAGAGCCAGGGTATGAAGGCTTATGACAGGTTCTTTCTTTTCTGGCCTCGTTGTCAATCATTCTTGTTCAGGGGGACCTGGGGGCTTAGGGGGAGTCTGCTTGTAGCTGGTCATTTTATCACTTGCCATCCTGGGGGGCAGCACAAACTGCTGTCTTAGATAAAGGGGAATTGGAGGCTCTGAGTCCTAGATCCGCAAGCACTGGACTCACCCTGCTTGGTGGCTCTGTGATCTGATAAGCCCATTTTGTTCAGGCTGCTCTGAGGTTGCCCCCGTGGCTACTCATCGCCATGGGTGTCCAGATAGAGGAAGAAATGGCATTTCCATTTGCAGAGCTGGGAACTGAACCCAGAGTCTGGTGCATGCTAAGTGGGGGCTCTACCACTGAGCCATCTCCAAGAACTGACTGCAGACCTTCCAGATGCTTCGGGACGCAGAGGTCTCTTCATTTCTGATGGGTGCTGCTCTCTCCATTTGTCCATAAAAATGAAAGAAGCCAGTCACCCCCTAGTTTAGCTTCCTGGGAAGTGGGGAGTCTCTGGAACCCATGGGGTACAGGCTCAGGAAAAGCAGACCTTTTGGAGATGAGATGGGTTCTGCGCAGGTGACAGACTGGCTGGTCCTGGAGTGCCTAGGGACTGTCCCCTCCCCAGCTCCTCCTCTGACTCAAGAGGATGGGATTAATGCTACATTCCTCACCCCTGTCATCCTTTATGCTGTTAAGTGCTTTATAGGCTCCAATTTGCCAAACGCCCCACCCGATGGTGCCTGTCCAACAGCCAGGGCTTCTGAGGGTGACCCAGAGACAAGACCAAGCTTCCCTGCCCCCAGCTCGGAAGGTTCCTCCGGGAAGCCCCTGCTCAACCTCCAAGGGTGGAAGCTCCTGGAACCTGTAGCCTGGAGAACACAGGATACAACCACTCAGGGCACAGACCATGAAATAGATTCCTGTATTCCACCACAAGACATGAGGAGCCACTGGAGGGTTAGGTCATGTGACTACCTCCAGTCTTCCTCTCCCTGGTCTCTGGTCACATGCACAAGAACCTCACCCCACAGGCCTCCACTGTGCTCAGAGGTAGTAGCCTTGAGTTTGGTCTTCAAAGGGCTGAAATCTGCGTAGCTGCTTTGTGGATGCAGACAATGCCTGCCTAGCCTTTGGATTTTCAGTCCTGAGAGGATGAAGTTGGCAGTACACTATGGTGACTTATTTCTTGGTAAATCATTTCACAACCCAATCATTCCATGTTGAAGAAATTGCTGTGGCTCGCTAACTGCCAAGAGTTAGAGTCCAAGTCCACCAGCTAGGCCCAAGTGGCCTCTCACCTTTTTCTCCTTTGTGTTTAAGAATCACCACCAAGGTCTACATGAGCTGATTTCTTGGGACTCTGATGTCCCCTCTTTGATACTGTCTTCCCTGAGATAGACACCTAATCCCTCGCCATCACACAGTTGATCTACAGATCCCAGAAATCCTTACCAGTTGCTTCTTCTATAGCAAATTCATCTTCAAGAGAGCAGGCCAGGGCTGGAGCTGAGCTGGCAGAGAGCTTGGCTCCCACAGGGCCCTGGATTGCCCCCCCCCCCAGTGCAGCACAGCACAGCTGTGGAGGAACACACCTGGAATCCTAGCACTTGCGAAGTCTAGGATGAGAAGTTCAGAGCCATTCTTAGCTACACAGTGAGTTCTGTGACCTTGTCTCAAAGAGCTGAGTGCGAGCTGCATCCTTAGTTGTTCCCTGGTATTGCCTTGAACCGTTACAGTACGCTGTTACTCTGTCTTTCTCAGCTCTAAAACAGCGGAAAGGGGGGCCCAGATCCCCTTTTCTGTCAACCCTCGGTGGACAGGTATTTGTCTTACTCATACATTCCCAGCACCTAACATTGTGTTGGTCCCTGCCTAGTTAGAGCACATGGTTTTTAAATTGCTGGAGCACCAAGGAATGATTCAGTGATGAGATTTTCTATAGGGAGATAACTGGATGAGGGATGCTAAGGAAGGGCCATTCGCACAGCCCGAAGGTCAGAACCTTTTCTGGCCTTCAGTTTGAACCCCAACATCTGTCTCTGAGTTTTTATTAATCGTGCTTTACTCAGCATCACCAGTGAGTATCTGTGCTGGGTCTTCGTCGTGAAAGAATTCGGAAGGAGATCGGCTCTGGGATGTTGGGCGGGGGGGGGGGGGGGGGGTCCTGCAAGCAATGAAAGCTACAGGAGTGGGGCTGGGCATGGAAGCTGTAGACCAGTCAGGATGGAGATGTGTTGACACCGTATGACAGTAACTGGGTAGAGGAAAGATGAGGATGGGAGAGAGGAGAGGCAGGAAGAGTAGGCAAACAAAAGGAGAGAGAGAAAGGTGGGGGAAGAGGAAGAAGGAGAAAGATGGAGAGGAAGGGGAAAGTAGAAGGAAGATGAGCAATAGGAGAGGAGTAGGAGGGAAAGGAAGATGAGGAGGAAAAAGAAGATATGAGAGGAAGAGGAGACGGAAGAGGAGGTAAAGGAAGACAAAAAGGAAACAGGAGGAAGAAGAGAAAAGGGGAGGAAGATGGAATGTAGGAGGAAGAGAGGATGAGAAAGAAGGGAAGATGATGATAAAGAGGAAGACAGGAAGAGAAAAGAAGGAAGAAGAGAAAAGGAGAAGAGGGGAAGGGAGAAGTGAAGAGGAGGGGAAAGAGGGGATCCAACTGAAGGAGCAAATGTAGTCCCTCCCTCTCCAGGCTGCCTTGGAAGCAGCTGGGTTCAGCATCTGCAGAGCACCCCTGAAACTCCTGCGTGTCCAGGCATGAGTGAAGGCTAAGAGGAAGACAGCCAAACTGGAAGGCAGCCCAAGAGCCATTGCCAGGAAGGTGTGCACCCAGAAAAGTGGCACTGACAGGGATACATCATTGGCTCTGTGGTCCCCCCGTCACACTCCCTCCACCCTGCACCTAGCTGGCTGAGCTGGGCAGGATGCTAAGTCCTTCAGTGACTTGCTGGGGACATGGTAAGGGAGTGGCCCAGCTGAGACCATGGTGGCTGGGGGGATCAGGAACCAAAGGAACACTGGGATTAAAGTTTCACTTACCTGCCTCGAAAGTGCCCAGGTATTGTGTGGACCAGGATTCCAGGGTGCTGAGTAAGGCAGCAATCCCAGCATGGATAAGGGAGAAAACACTGGCCTCTGGTTGTGGGGATAGTCAAGGGGACAGGGATCCCAGCTACCTCTTGCAGGTGATGGCAGCCTCAGCACTACCGCCTCCTATGATGTGGTCCCTTCCTCATAGCCCAAGCTATTGCTCATTGCCTGAGTGCCTAGCTAATAAGAATAGAGAGAGACCACCCAGGAGAGGCAGAGACAGGATAGTGAGTTGAAGGCTAGCCTGGGCTAATAGTGAGGTCTTTCTCCCAATCCCCATCAAAATAAGAGAATGGGGTAAGGAGCTAGCTGGAGACTTAGGAGAGAAAGACTTCTATATGTGTGTGAGTGGAGGGATAAGAGAGAGGGGCACCCAACTGGAAGAGACCAAGAAAGACAGATGAGGCTGAGAGGAGGCCAGCTGGCTAAACTTTGATGTTTTCTGCACGTAAGTGACAAAGAAATAAATGAGATCTAATCAGAAACCAGTGTGTGCTGATAAACCTGAACTCCAATGACAGAACGAACCTCAAACGTGGCCTCACATTAAACTTTAACCCTGGCTCAGACTCACTGCTAAACCTGTCCTCAGACTCATCCCTAATCCCAACTACTCCAGCTACACTGAGCCTAACCTTGGCAGCTGGCCATCTGCCAAACTGAAAAGGTCTAGGGAGAGATCGTACAGATATTTCTAGAATAATCACATAGCTGGCAGACTCCCTAGGGTGGCAATGCGATGGTTGGAAGTGGTTGCGTAGCCAGGAAACACCCCTGTTTCTCCAGCACTGCTCCAAACCCCTTCCCAGGTAGGTGGGTTCTCGCTGCCATCTCCTCTCTTTCCCTGCCAGATGGGTTTCCCCACTTTTCCAAGGCTCTGGAGTCTTGCCCAACTCATGGCCCTTTGGTATGATTTGAATTTAACCAATCTCCCCCAAATTCCCATGCTGGCAGAGGTGGTGCCGAAGTGTGGTGTCTTTATAAGACGAGGCCTGGGAGAAGCTAGTAGGACATGGGGCATGTAGGTCAGAAGCGGACTAAAGCTATCTCAGGGAGCTGTGGCATGCCTCCTGTGTCTGGGTCAGTTATGACAAGAATGGGCTGTGATGAATGAGACCACCTTAGCCCTTGGCTCTTCCTCAAGCAGACGTGCGTCTGTCTGTCACGAAAGCGTGTCTGTCTGTCACAAAAGCGTGGTGTTGTCACGGCACATAGCCCAACAATCTTTACCTCTATATATCGTGTCACCCAAGAGCAGTTACTGTGTTTATCACAACACTAGGACTCCTACTGCAGGTTCCTGAGCCCAGCCTCACCCACCAAGACTAAGGATTGCCTATTGCTCCATCTAGAAGGTTTTATCCTTCCCCAGAATACCTATCATGATGTGAATTAATCTGCCTAGGAATCTAGAACCTTCTTCCGCAGTCTTCTTTTTTTTTAACTTTCTTTTTGTTTTATTGAGAAAAAAACAAATTCCTCCTCCTCCCAGCCTCCCACTCCTACCCCCCCACTCCTCTCCCCGTCCCCCCACTCCTCTCCCCGTCCCCCCACTCCTCTTCCTCTCCCCCCACTCCTCTCCCCCTCCCTCTCAAGTCTGAAGAGCAGTCAGGGTTCCTTGCCCTGTGGAAAGTTCAAGGTCCTCCCCCCCCCCATCCTGGTCTAGGAAGGTGAACATCCAAACTGCCTAGGCTCCCACAAAACCAGAACATGAAGTAGGATCAAAACCCAGTGCCATTGTCCTTGGCTTCTCAGCAGCCCTCATTGTCTGCCATATTCAGAGAGTCCGGTTTTATCGCAGTCTTCTTTTTTTAATATTTTTTTTTAAAAAAAAACTTTTATTTTATGACAACTATCAGGATCAAGTCTATGGGTATATCTTATCTAGCTTCTAGCTTTTCAAACCTATAGTTTCAAAATGCATACAGGAAATTGAGCACTTCGATAAACAGAAATGACAATAGCTAACCATACAAAGATTATCCGGCAGGATTTTTTCCTTTCACTTTCAGCCCCCCCCACCCCATTTGATTAGTTCTTTGGAAATGCCATACAATGAATTTTGATGGTATTCCCCTCCTCCCCTCCTCCTCCCATACCCACATACCCCCAACTTCCTCAGCTACATTCTCCTTTTTTCTTTAACTCACCAAACACAGTCCAGACATACCAGGCAACTGCGCACATGATCTCACAGCAGCGGGGCAGCATGCACTAGACCTGTGCACGCTCAGGCCAGGCAATCCCAGCATGCAGCGAGAGGTGCGCAGAGGGAGGTGCACACAGTCCAGCCCCAGCCCCTGGGAAAGGAGAGTCTGGTTTCTGTTGTCTTCGGAAACTGTGCCTCTGATTTGCAGAGGGGCCGCATATGTGACACAGCATACACCATCTCCTCAGGTAGGAATTTTACCTCATCAACGACACCGCCATGAACATCTTTGCATTTTCAAAAGCAAAACACTTCCTCAAGCCAGAACAATGTGCCAAACATAATCTTAGCAGTGCTGAAGACTCGAACCCGGAGCCTCACTCATGATTGGGAGTAAATGCTCTTCCATCAAGCCACATCTCCAACCCCTCTAAATAGTTCAAAAGTCAAGAGAAACACTAGGGTCATGGCTCAGTCAGTACAGTGGTTGCCACACCAGCGTGAGGATCCATGCTTCAAATCCCCACACCCATGCAGAAGGCCTGGGGCTGTGGTAACCACCTGCAACCCTAGGGAGGTAGAGACTTGGAGATCCCTGGAGCTCACTGGCCAGCCAGTCTAGTGAAATTGGTGAGCTCCTGAGAGACCCTGGAACAACAACAACAACAAATAGAGAACAACAGAGAAAAACATCTCACTTTGATCTCTGGCCCCCATACACAAGCACACACACACACACACACACACACACACACACACACACGTCAAGTCAAGCCAAAAATCTCCTGATCTTTAACCCCAGCACTCTGAAGCCAGAGGATAGCAGATCTCTGAGTTCAAGGCCAAAGTGGTCTACATAGTGAGTTCCAGGCCAGTCAGGCTGGCACAGTGAGACACTAACTTAAAAACACAGCAATCACAAAATCTGATGGAAATTTACTGCCCTTCTTCATCAGCCCCCCCCCCCCCCCCCCCCTCATTCCAGAACATTTGCAATCTTTAAGATGGTTTTTTTCTGGCAATTAACTTCACACATCTCAACAATTTGTGTATGTTCTGTTTTCTAGATGTATCCAATTTAAGAATTTTTAAGTCCTGCTCTGGCCAGTAACACTCTCTGACCATTGCCCCCTGCAAATCTTCTATCAGACTTGAGTCAGTGTTGCCAGATGTGAGCAAGTCAGAGAGTATGATGGGACCAGCTTCTCTCCCAGCAGTTTCTAGGCTCTCCTGCTGTCCACACCTCTCGTGTATGATTTGCCTAGCTTTGCCAATACACTTACGAATTCTTGCCCAAATTCATCGAAGAACCACAGCCCCTCGAGGAAGCTTGCATCTCAAGGCACCTCTGTTTTTACGAGGCTGTCCAAATAGACCAGTCCACACAGCTGTGTGCCTGCTGCTCCTGTCTGAGCTTCGGCTTCAGTGTGTCATTCCCAGGTTCCTTCAGCGTCTTGTGAGCTCACGTCACTTTTGTCCCATGTGGTGCTCTGTGAACTCTTCCTCAGAAGTGGTGAGCAAATGTCTGTTCACTAAGGAGGGATCATCCTTCCCTCATTCAGATTCATAACTTAGGTCTGGTATTTTCTGTGCTGACTTTCCAATAACATCAGCTATGAAACCTAAAACTAAAAGAGGATCCTCTCAGAATATGGTTGTACTGATCTGCAGTGAGTCGGGTATAGAGTATGTGTTATAGTAGGCCAGGGTTTTTCACCCTTCCTAATGCTGTGACCCTTTAATTTAATTCTTCATATTATGGTGACTCCCAACACTAAAATTCTTTCCATTGCTACTTCATAATTGTAATTTTGCTACTGTTATAAATCATAATGCAAGTATCTGTGCTCTTTGATGGTCTTAGGCAACCCCTGTAAAAGGAACGTTTGACTTCAAAGTGGTCATGACCCAGAGACTGAGATCCATTGTACTAGAGCCAGAAACTTCTGGTTGTTAGGCAAGCAGTCATTTGGCCAGTTCCAGAAGGGACTGACAGACACACACCCGAGATAGGACATAAAGAACAAAGGGTGGGCTAGCCCAAGGCCTGAGACAGGGTGCAGAGATAACAGTGGCAGTTGGCTGTTGGTCAAGACAGAAAGGCAGTGACAGTGGTCAACCCCAGATGGGTCAGCTCAGGATGTGAGGGACAATAGTTGATAGGGGTCCTTGCTAGCTAAGTCAGATTACAGCAGCTTCAAGACTTCCTCTCCGGGGAAGCACGTGCTGCGGGTGTTGCCCTCTCCCTCAGTGAACTCTTCAACCTTGGGGTACTTAAACTCTATAAATATTCTGCGTCTTAGACTAAGTGCTGATGAAAATGGATTTCTGAGAAAAATGTGTGACTTTCCTTGAAGTGACAAGCAGGGAAGGGGCAGGGGAAGGGGCAGGAGAGAAACAAACAGAGACAGAGATACAGAGAGAGAGAGAGAGAGAGAGAGAGAGAGAGAGAGAGATCCTACGCTAGCCTTAAGAGAGGCTGTGGTAACTTAGCTCACTCTCTCTTTAAAACAGAATGTTTAGGTTCTGTGCTCACTCTTTTTTCCCCCAGCATAGTATTTTTTATTAATTATTTGGGAATTTAGTACAAGGCACCCTGATCACACTTGCTTCCCATTCCTCCCAGGTCCACTCTCCCACCCATGCATCCTTCCAAGAAAGAAAGAAAGAGAGAGAGAGAGAGAGAGAGAGAAAGAAAGAAAGACCCCAAGTCCAATTTCTGTTGCCCATATACTTACTGGCTCATGACTTAACTCCAGTGGCCCAGCCCTTAAAGATAACTGCCACGGTTGTTCTTACTCAACTCCTGGCTGATGGAGTAACCACTGTGCCCTGTCTGAAATCTTCATTTTCCAGGGCATAAAAACAGGACTGCTGCTGGCATCAAAGCCAGAGGAACCTAGAGACATGGATTTTTGAAACAAAGTTTCCCTACTTACTTTGTAGTCCTGGTTGGCTTTAGACTTGCAGCAATCCCCCATTCCAGGCCTCAGTCTCCAAATGCAAGGATTATAAGCATGTGCCCTCATGCTCAACTTAAACTGCAATCTATTTTATTGTAGTAAAATATCAGATGTGCGGAGTTTACTGCTCCAGCTTTGACCACGTGAACATTGTTCTATGTTCACCATCAGTGTTTAACTTTGTGACAACATTCATCTGCTCAAGTTGAAACCCTGAACTCGTAGAAAGTAGCTGAGCATTTCTCCCCATCCCCGGTGCCCAGACACGAGCATCCCTCCCGTGTCTAAATATTTGGCTCTGTGGGTACTTTGTACAAATGGAATTGTACATATTTGTCCTTTTTAGGTAGATATTTCACTTGGGACAACGTCTTCAAAAGCAATCCTTGTGCTAGCACGTCAGAATCCTTTTCCTTTTTAAGGCACTTTCATATTTTCTGTGTGTACACTTTTGGTTTAATTTACACATTCATCTGTTGGTGAACACTCAGTGGCTTCCATCTTTTTGCATACCTACATATTCTTGTGCAAGAGAGAAAGAAAGAAAGAAAGAAAGAAAGAAAGAAAGAGAGAGAAAGAGAGGGAGGGAGGGAGGGAGGGAGGGAGGAAGGAAGGAAGGAAGGAAGGAAGGAAAGAGGGTCTCAAGGGTCTCGCCGTGTAGTCCTGGTTGATCTGAACTCACTGTGTAGACCCGACTGTCCTCTAACTCACTGAGATCCACTTGCCTCTGCCTCCTGAGTGCTGGGATTAAATGTGTGCACTCCTACACCCAGCCCTTGCTTTGTCTTATGTTAACACAAACCCTGGCTTTCCCCTTCAGCACATTCAGATATGCTGAGTCACAAATTGGAAGGATTAAGAGTAAAACAAAAATCTGTCTCTAGGTTAAACAGAGAACAACCCAAGAATAACAGGAAACATCCAGAAACCTAGAAGTGGAAAAGCAAAGAGGACCCAAAGAAGCAAGTGACCCAAGGCCAACATGCCCATTTTACCACTGACAGAAGGAAAGCAACCACAAAAGGCTGATTAAAGGTACAGGGATAGTGCTGAAGAGACAGATGGCTTAGCACTTCAGAAGACCCAGACTTGGTTCCCAGAATCCACATCCAGCTGCTCATCAACACCAGCAAACTCTAGCTCAGAGGATCCAACGCCCTCTTTTGGCCTCCGTGAGCACTGCATACCTGTGCACATATGAGTAAACACATACACACAACACACATACACACAAACAAAAATAAATCCAAAATAATAATAAATATTTTTAAATGTTCTAGAATTGATAAATTCTACTTGGTATATGTGGAAGGCTGAAAATGGCCTTTTAAAGATACCTACACCCTAGCCTGTGGAACCTGTGCATTTACATTTATTTGGTAAAGAGATTTCTACAGCTAACACTACACTCAGGGTATTGAGGTAGGGCAGTTATTCTGGGTCACCTGGAATGATTCTAAATGACGTCACAGAAGAGGGAGATTACAAGGCAGAGGGTACAGCAAGGTGGCCACAGAGGCTGAACCTGGCAGGACATGGCTATAAATCAGGAATTGCCTACAGCTGTCTCAGTGCCTGCTGTCAGCTGCAAGGTAGGAGAGGGGTGGGCACACAGGAGCGCAGGTGTGGGGAGGAGACCTAGAGACCTGAGCATGTCTGTAATGCACGGATGTCACTTAAATTCCCTGTGCTGGTTGAGGCCACTGAGAAGCTGGAAGTTGTCCTGCCCGATTTCAGATCCAAGCACCTTTGTCTGGAAGTGCCTTCCAAGGGCCCTTGTCTGTGGCTGGGCTTGGCTCTCTCAGTCTGGGACAGAAGAACCGATCAAGAGTCAAAACAGTGTGTCTTTGAGACCAACTAGAAGCCAAAGAATTTTCAACAAAGTGCCTGCCATGGGAAAGGGAAGCTGGGAGTTCAGCCATGGGGGAAAAGCTCACCCCGAACTCCAGGTGACTGCTTGAAGCTCCCCAGCCGGCTCTGCTGAGTGTGTATAAGATCTCCACAACTGGATGATGTCGTCTTCCTGTAGTTATTTGTTCTTTTACTTGAAAACCTCACCAGAGGGAAAGACTGTTCTGTGGGGCTCTCCCTATCAGGGCCACAGCTGACTGATGAAGCCCACCTCTCCAGCCATTTTGCTGAGTGTTTTGAGCACCCAATGTGATCATATTTTGCTCTGTCTACCTATCTGTCTTTCTGTCTATCTATCTATCTATCTATCTATCTCCTTCTATTTACTCTTTTACTTCGACTTGCTGTGTATTTAATAAACTCATTCATTCAAAACCAAAACTGTGCTAATGTAGATCATTCTCCAGACTGCAAAACCACGTCTCAAACAGCTTTCCCACATGCTCACATACAGTTGCTGCGTTCACTCCTTCCCTCGTCTGCTTCCAGAGGTACCTTGGTAGTTGGGTCTCAAGGATTCAGGTGAGTTCTCCTCCTCCGGAGATCTGCCCAGAAACCTTCCCCCACTATCCTCCAGCCTAGAGGCACACAGTCCTCTCCTGTCTCTTCTCACCTCTACCTTTGTGAATTGACTCAAGATCTCCCTGTGTAGCCAGGAAGGCCTTGAACTTGCAGCCTTCCTGCCTCACCCTCCAGTGTGCAGTGCTGGAGAGAGGTGAGCTCAGGCCTTTTAAAACCATCTTCTACTGCAGTGTAGTGAGATTTGGGGAGAGCAAAACTGGGCATATGCGTCCACTTTGTATTTCCTCTGCTCGTGCATCTCCAACTCCTGAGGCGCCGCTGATAACTCTATTGCATTGTCAGCTCCTTGTTCACTGAAACTTCTCTTTAAATTTGATGTCAGCCTACGGAGGCTTGGGGAGGGGACAGAAGGAAGCTGTGTCCATCCATCATTCTACTCAGAGGTCTCCAGTTCTTTGTAGCAAACGTTCCGTCCCAGAAGTAGAAACCCTAAATCAGAGGACTTACACAATCTTAACACTTAATGGAGACAGATGGCAAGCCCTGGAGAAGGCTTCACGAATTTGTGTTCAAATCAAGTTAGGAAAGCGCCCAAACTTGGGACGACGTCCTTCCTTTTAACCTTTGCCAGTCTGTTCTGTGGAAGACCTCTCATTTTGCACTGATTTCTAATGAGTTGGATATATTTGTAGGGTTGGGTTTGGGTTTGGGTTTTTTTTTTTTTGTTATTGTTGTTGTTATTTCATGAGCTGCCTGCTGTTAATTTGCTTGTGTTTATAATTAAGCTATTCATTTCCTTGTTGATTTTAAAAAGCTCCTTATAGACAGAATATTGACTCCTACACTCTTGCTGCAAAAACACCCCCATGCTGCTTTTTTTTTTTTTTTTTTTTTTTTTTTTTTTTTTTTTTTTTTTGAGACAGGGTCTCTCTGTGTAGACCTGGCCGTCCTGGAACTTGCTTTATAGATCAGGCTGGCCTCAAACTCACAGAGCTCCATCTGTCTCTGCCTCTTGAGTGCTGGAATTAAAGGTGTGTGCCACCACTGCCCAGTGCTTTTCACTTTTTATTATAATAATTTTAAATTATAAATTTAAAATTTTTGACACTTGTTTAGTTACTAAGAGGGAAGGCATGCACCATGATGTTTGTGATGGGGTCAAAGGACAACTTTCAGGAGCAAGAGTTTTCCTTCCACGATGTGTGTCCAGGAATTGAGCTCAAATTATCAGACTTGACAGCAAGCACCTTCGCCTGCACAGCCAACCTCCTGGTCCCCAACTACAACTTTTATTTAAAAGAAGCCAATCGTGGGGACCGCATTCACCAGGGATCCTGCCCTTAACTTATGCTGAGTCCTTATAAACATCTGTCCGGGTTTGGGCTTTCTAAGGCCAAGCTTAGTGACTAAATACCTTTTGTTATTATTACACTTGATTCTCTGGGGGTTAGCTAGGGCACAGAGGGGCTTGTCTCAGTTCCACAATGCCATGGGTCTCATCTAGGATGGGAACAGTAGCTGGGGGCTGAAACATTTTGTGCTGGACCTCTTACATAGACGCTTAAGACTTTAGCTGACTGAGAGGCAGATGCTTCAGGCTGCCTAGGATCCTATATGGGAAACTGAAACACGAGGAGTTAGAGACTCTGTTTCTCATAGCAGGTTAGGAATTGACAGCATTTCTTTATTCTTTCCTTCATCCCTCACTTTGTTGTTGTTGTTTTTTAATCTTCTCATTGAATTGTTGGGGCTTTAACCCAGGCTCAGAGACAACTAGCTCGGAATCTGGTTGCTCGGTGCTAATACACAAATGCAGGTCATTATGGACCAATTCTATGGAGACAATTCCTAAGGAGGTTCCATCTTCCCAGGTGTGTCAAGTTGGCAACCCATCACACACAGGGAGTCATTTGTGCTTGGGTACCACTTGTTGGCATGACTCTGTTCATTTTGTCTTACATTGCTCTAAAAACAGGATTCTCTTTGTTCCTTGTGGTGGTTTCAAACTCTGGGACTCAAATAATCCTCCTACCTCATCCTCTTAAGTACCTAGAAAAACCAGTGTATATGATAGTGCTCAGATTTCTCCTTTGTTCTCCCTTTCTTTCCTTCTTTTCTTTCTTTCTCCTTCCTCTCCTCCATCTTTGCCCTCCCTTCCTCCCTCTCTTCTTCCTTTTCTTCCTTTCCCCATTCTTTCCTCCTCCCTCACTTTCCTTATTCTTTTGTCCATTGTAGTGTTGGGGCTGGAACCCAGTATCTCACACATGCTAGGCAACTGACCTATTTCTGAGCTTTGTTCTCAGCTCCCTACTCTTTCTCTTGGCTTCTCAAACCTATGACAGCTTTCCCAGTGGGTCCCATGGCCCACTCACAAGTACGTTTTCTTCATTTGTTTGTTTCCCCTTTTACATTATTTTGTCAAAATTCTATGTGATACTAAATCAATTTTATTAAATAAACTAAAAATGCATCCTTGGGGCTTAAGAGATGGTTCAGTGGTTAAGAGCACTTGTTGCTCTCTCGGATGATCAGTTCAAAAGCAAAATCACTCCCTGAAATCTATTCACACTAATCCCCAGAACCTGCAAATGTTACTACAGAAAAAAACTTCACAGAGAGGATTAAACTACAGATCTTGGAGTCAGAGGTACCCTGAACTTTGTGGCGGACCCTACATGCAATCTAGTTTACCCTTGTAAGGGGAATGTAAATGGGGGTGACATATATTCAGAGGAAAGGGTGGGCTGAAGACACAGTAGAGAGGAATCCGCAGGAGATGGAGTGACGCAGACACGTTCCAAGGGATGTTGGTAGCACTTTCTGTACTGCCTGGTCCCACAGCTGTTCAGTCCCAAATGTATACAGAGGTCTACATTAATTATAAACTGGTTGGCCTATTAGCTCAGGCATCTTATTAACTCTTACATCTTACATTAACCTATAATCCTTGTCAGTGTTAGCCATGTGGCTTGGTACCTTTTATCAGCAAGGCATTCTCATCTTGTTTCCTCTGCATTTGGGTGACGAATGCAGACTGAACCTTTCCTCTTCCCAGAATTCTCCTGTTCTAGTCACACCACCTACACTTCCTGGCTACTGGCCAATCAGCATATTATTAAACCAATATAAGTGACAAATCTTTACAGGGTACAAGACCATTGTCCCACAGAAGTCACAGGCTGCTACCTAGAGTGTCCACACAGACTCATTACACCAACGCCTTCATTTCAGCCACAGAAGCAGGGTATAGATTTCCTCTGAGCTCCATAACTGTGAGAGAATAAAGCTACCAAGTTTGTGGTCACACTAATATATGATGGCTTTGGGAAATGAATTCAGGAGCTATTACAAACAAAACTGCTATAAACTTTTGAAACACATTTTGTATGTGGACATATCACATGTTTGTCTTAGTATAAACAATTTGTCACTCAGGGATGGAATGGGAAGGACAAAAATTTATGGGAAACTGACTTTTTCCAAAATGGTTCTGACAATGTCTGGTACACACTGTGCTCAGAGTGGGAACTGCACATGATCCGTGTTCTCACTCCCACTGGCCAAACTTCTGTTTAATCTTAACTATTCTAGTATTCACATAGCGATATCTCATTGTGGTCTTAATTTGTATATTCCTGGTGTATGATTCTTTGAGCAATTGTGCACACCCCTCTTCACCAATACTATGTTTTAGGCTGTGTTTATTCAAACAATGTATCCATTTTCACACAGTCTTTGCCTTGTTAGGAAAAGAATTCCGTATGTGGCCTAGCAGGACATCTGCCATAGCTGGTCTTTTGAGTTCCTTAGAATGGTTTTAAATAGCAAGATGCTTCCTTTTGCTTGATTCCAGTTTCCTTTTTATAATTTTGCTTTTTGTGACCTATGAAGCTTTTCTAATGCAATGACTCAAAGATTTGTGTTCTCTTTTAGAAGCATTAGGATATTGTCACTTACATGTGAGTCAAACACTTACATGTGTTTGATTTTTCCCCATATGAATTTTAAAATTCACTAGTCAGTTTCTACTATCTCTTCCTCATGTCCCCACCAAATACTCAGCTGAGATTTTTGAGTTAAATTATTTTCGGAAAGGAAGAAAAATCTTTCTGTTGGAGGAGGCTTTAAGACTGGATTTCTCTACGAAGTTCTGACTTTCTAGAACCAGCTCTATAGACCAAGTTGGCCTCAAAACCAGAGATCCACCTGCCTCTGACTCCCAGGTACTGGGATTAAAGGTGTGCACTACCACACCTACTTTATTTCAAGAAAAAAAAACTAATTATGGGCGTGTGTATCTACCTCTGTGAGTGTGAGCACACGAGCGCAATGCCCTTGGGACAAAGAAGGATGTTGGACCCCTGGATTTGGAGTAACAAATGGGTGGTGGGAACTGAACTCAGGTCTTAGCCTTCGAGCCATCTCTCCAGCCCTGATTTGAGTTATTTTAAATCTGTAAATCATTTGGGAGGCATTTATGATCTTACTATTGAGTTGTCTGATTCATGAACATTGTATAGCTTCCTTACCAAGATAGTGGTGTTAATTTCCGCGTGACTTTTGATCTTGACTGAGCATGTATTGAAGTATCTATCTGGTTATTAAGTTCATTGTGGTTTTGGAACTAATATTTATTTATTTCAATTTCCAATTATTTATTGCTCTCTTCATTTTAGAAGTCACTTTCTAGGATTTTGTGCTGTTTCTTATTTTCAGTAATTTGTGAGAACCCTTTTGTTTTATAAGCAGCCACGGGATTTCTTACTTTATACAAATAAGCACTTGCCTTTGCTTAATAAGTCTATTGAGTCTTCGTTTCCTAATTCATTAAGTCTTGCTTTGGTCTGAATTAGTTCTTCCCTTTTACTTTCATTAAGTTTATTTTGTCGGTCTCTGAGAATTTATGGTTTAACTACTGGGTGCATTCTGCTTTTGTTCTCTCTTATTGAATTATTATGATGGCTTTTACTGTGACCACTCAGCTACGCTGAGAAAACTGAATTTCAGTAAGTGACCCCATGGGACATTGATGTGGGGTCTAAAGGACAATAGGGAAGGAGTAGCCATGTGTTTATACCAAAGGTCAGTGCAGTGCCAGGTACAAGCTGGTGAGCATCTTCTGGCTGACCTTACTGGAGTGGCCAGTGGCATAGACCTCAACTCCCTTTGTGACTCCTCCTGCTTCACAGAACTTTAATCCTGTTGTGTGTGCAGCTGTTCCAGCTCAGCAGAGGCACCAACACTAGAGCAGGGACTTTGTTAGACTGCCCAGGCTTCAATTTGCTGCTATGGTTTCCTCTCACTGCCCTCTTGCTTCCTGGCATAGCCTGATCTGAAGGTTTTCATTGGAATAACCAAGGCTTGGGTCTAGATTATTGCTTCAATTTATATTATTATTATTATTATTATTATTATTATTATTATTTTGCTTTTATTAGCTCTCTAAAGAGTTTGATTCCCAGGGACTGGGAAGATGATTCATTGGATAAGAGCACTTTCATATCATGAGGTCCTGAGTTCAAATCCATAGCACTCATGTGAAAAAGCTTAGTGTGGGCCCTGCCAGCAGAAATGTCTGTTCACAACCAACCTCCAAAGGCAGACTCACTTCTGCCAGAGTCTGACTTTGGGTGAGCCCTCCTTATCCCACTGTGAACATGGACTATTTCTTTGAATGGGGGGGGGGGGTAGAGTGGAGTATATTTTCTTATTCCTGAGCCCTTGTTTAAGCTGACGAACTGACTCATGCATCTGGTGGCTTTGCCTTGCCCATATGCCAGGTTTACATTTCAGCCTTGGACTAAGATTGATGACAGAGCCTGTCAACAATTGTTTGTGTGTTGGCTCCCATCCAGATCACTTAGTCCCAGAGAAAGTAGACGCGTCTGGTGCTTGCTCCTGTTACCTTTTGTTCCCGGTTGACCAGAGGATGGCTTAGGTGAGTATCATGGGATCCACGAAGAGAGAATTCTGTTCCCATGACAGCTATTCCTTAAGACTGAGTCATTGGGCCTCCTACCTACAAGAAATGATGACATCTAAGATAACCCCTCAGAGTACCAACTGCAGCACCTCACCCTGAACCATCTCTCTCCCTGAGTCTCTGCCTGTCTCACATTCTAGAATCCTTCATGACACAAATTTTCTTTCTCCCCCATTCCTATAACCCAACTCCACAGTATCATCCCAATTCTGTCAAACTATCCCTCAACTCTGCCCCTCCACTCTGACTTTAGACTTTTCTTAAGTCCCAAGATGTCTCACTTACTGTTCTATTGCTATAAGAAGACACTGTGACCAAGGCAGTTTTAAAAGAAAGCATAAACTTGGGGCTTGCTTACAGTTTCAGATAGTTAAAATATTACCATCATGTCAGGGAGCATGGTGACATGCAGGAAGACATGGTGCTGGAGCAGTAGCCAAGAGCCAGAACTCACCTTGTTCTGTAGAAGAGAGAGAGAGAGAGAGAGAGAGAGAGAGAGAGAGAGAGAGACTGGGCTTGACATGGGCTTTTGAAACCCCAAAGCCCACCTCCAGTGACACACCTCCTCCAACAAGGCCACACCTCCTAAACCTTCCCAACAGTTCAACTAACTAGCAACCAAGCATTTGAACATATGAGCCATGGGGGGTCATTCTCATTCCAACTACTACACAGGAAAGATGGCCTTGCTATGCCTCCCATAATCTCCGTGGTTCTTGGGCCAGTGAAATTTCTCAGAGGGAAAAGGAGTTTGAGTTTGATCCATGGAACCCACATAGTGGAAGAGGAAAATGGACTCCTATGGGATGTGCCTGACTCTACACATACATTTTGGTTTGTATACACATGCACGCACGTACACACACACACACACACACACACACACACACACACACACCCCATGATTTTAAAATGCAACCATATATTGGACCAGCTTGCCTTCCAGAAAACCACATTCCACTTAGGAAGCTAATTTCCCCTTGGGTCCAATAGTTGCTGAATCTGCTGACATGGCTCCTCCCTTCCTTTCCTACTGAGCATTTTCTTTGGAACTCGGCTATCAGCCTAATGCCACACCTTCCTTCCCAGGTGTGGCACTTCCCCAAGGGAAGGCTACCTGTCTCATGACAGAATTTGCAAACCGTGGGAACTTGCACCACTGCCCAACATGGTCCAAGTTCCTGCATCCTCCACATCCTTCGACTGGAGTAGACCACCAGATACTAGAGTATCCTTGGCGGCTAATGCTTAGGCTGGCCCAGCTCTTACTGGCTTGCCTCCCCTGAATATCCTGTGCAGAGATCTTGATAGTGTGTCTGATGCCCGTGGAGGCCAGAAGAAAGCATCAGCTCCTCCTCTAAATAACATGAGACTGAAATTCGCTAAGCACAAGAGACAGGTTCCACACCATAGAGAGGGGTGCCTGGTAAAATAGAGACTACTACCCCCACCCCAGCTCCGCACTCCTACAGTAGGATTTATGCTGAAACAACAGACTGTGGGTATCTCCGTTGTTATCCCACTACCAAAGAAAAGGCATAGATACTCACAAGAGACAGGCATCTAAGGAATCAGCCCAGCCATGTGGCCCTCGGATGTCACCCACAGTCAACAAGCCTCATCCACACAGCCTTATTTCCAAACAGATTTTCAATATTCCACTCTTCAAAGGGGGCAGACAGCAGAGGGTTGCTAACATATGACGAAGAATGCTGAAAAGGATGATATGGGGTTTATTGATTATTAGTGCGAATTTTAATATATCTGAGTATCTCTGGTTATCAGTGTTATTATAATACATTTGAACACTGCTGATTATTGACATGAATTATGCCAGCCATGTGCAAGCCTGGAGCTACTAAGCTATGGCTTCCAATCCATTCCAGGAAGACTGTGTTCTCTGTACCACGACAGCTCTGTACTCATCACCCCTCAGCACCCAAGGGCCTTCCATTCCCTGAACTGGAAAAAGTTCCTTATTCTCGCTTCATTCTGTTGCTGTGACAAACACCACGACCAAAAGCATCACATGGAAGGAAGGGTTTATTTCAGTCTGCAGGTTCTAGTCCATCACTAGGAGAAGTTAAGGAGGAGCTCAAAGGCAGGCCTGTTTGCTATTATACACAGCATTGCCTCTCACCAACAGCCAAGCATACACAACAGGAACCATAGTGGATGCTGCTTGTTAGGTGGGTAGTAGCTGACATTTAGCCTGCTTTCTTATACAGTCAAAAATCACTGGTCCAGTGGAGGGTGCCACCACAGTGGTCTGGGACCCCCTGCCTCAATTAATAATCAAGACCATCAGACATGTCCACAGGCTGCTCTGATTCAGGCTCTATTATGTTGAGCCTTCCTTCTCAAGTGACTCCAGGATGTGTCAGGCAGACAACTTAAGCTTACTCGGTATTTCAGAGTATGCCTGAAGCCTCAAGAACAGTTCGTGGGTGATGTGTCAGCCTGGTGCTTGATTAATTCCCATTCCTGGGGCCTCTCCTGCAGTCTTTAGACTACAATACATGACCATGTCCTTTCTCCCCTCCTTCTCTGGGAGAATTCACAGTCTTGCTGTGAGAATCAAAACCATCAAGGACCTAGAAGTCAATAGGTTCATCTTCAAGAGCACAGCGTGATGTCTTTAGATAAAATCATGAGTGAGAGTGTGGTTGTGGAAACCCACTGAAAGGTTTTGATAGCCTTCCCATCAAAATTGGATCTACTCCTGCCATTGAATGTAGGATGGATCCCTCAGATGTGGAGACTCCCACTCGGGGACAGCCTCCTAGAAGTACTCTGGTTGATGGAGTTGAACCCAGCCTGCCCCCAGGAGCATCTATCTGCTCTGAGGAAGTCAGCTGGAAACACCTGATGAATGTCACCAGTCGAAACTCTTCACCAGATGTGTGCACTGAGCAGCTGCAGTGAGCACCACAAGAGTAAAATTGTCAAGCTGAGTCCTAGCCAGTACTGACCCACAAAATGTGGTGTATAATAAAACAGTGGCTTTTTAAGTCTCTGAAGTTTGGAGGCCATTTTTCACTCTTTAATAAAGATCTGAGCCTGATCATTTGGGCCAGGGCATACACAAAAGCCTTCATGGTCCAAAGCATTTGTGTTGGCATCTCAGGGTAAGGAATATGAGGAGTTTAACTGAATAAAAGGAGTCCTAATGTTGACCAAAAATGACGAAAAAGGCTTTGCTGTTTAGCAGAGTCCCTAAAAGGGCAGGCAAAGAGGAAAGGGGCTCAAAGATGATGTCTTAGTTAGTTAGGTTTCTATGGCTGTGATGAAACACTATGACCCAAAGCAACTTGGAGAGGGTTTAGTTGGCTTGTACTTCCATATCATTCTTCATCATCAAAGTAAGTCAGGACAGGAGCCTGGAGGCAGGAGCGGATGCAGAAGTCATGGGAAAGTGCTCTTTACTTGGCTTGTTCCTCATGGCTTGCTCAGTCTGCTTTCTTATAGGACCCAGGACCACCAGCCCAGTAATGGCCCTGCCCACAATAGACTGGGCTCTCCCCCATCAATCACTAATTAAGAAAATGCCCTACAGGCCTTCCTACAACCAGGCATTTTCCTAACTGAAGTTTCTTCTTCTCAGATGACTTTATCCGGCACAGTTACGTTTCTGTCGCTGTGATAAAACACCTCAACGAAAGCAACTCAGAGAGGGAAGGATTTGTCACTGTTGACAGTCTGAAGTACAGTCAGTCTGTCATGGTGGGGAAGTCAAGGCTGCAGGAGCTGGAAGCCCTTGGTCACATTGTATACAGTCAAGAAGAACTGTTGCATGAGGAGGGGTCCCATTGTTTGTTCCAGCTGCCCCCTAGCTTACACACGAAATAATCACACAGAAACTATATTCATTTAAACACTGCTGGCCCATTAGCTCTAACTTCTTATTGGCTAATTCTTCCATCTTAATTTAACCCATTTCTTTTCATTTGTGTATTGCCACGTGACTGTGGCTTACCTGCAAGATTCTAACCAATGTCGGGCTCAGGCAGGAGATCCATGGCATCTGCCACTCTGCCCTTCTTCCCAGCATTCAGTTCTGTCTACTCCGCTTACCTAAGTTCTGTCCTATCAACTAGGCCAAAGCAGTTTCTTTATTCATTACCCAATTGTAACATGAGGGCCGGGCTTGCTTGTTGGGGTTTCTGTCCTACCTGGTTCCTACATTCATTAAGTCCCAAGGAAAATCACACAGAGGTCTCCATAAGTTACAAACTGATTGGTCCATTCACTCAGGCTTCATATTAGCTCTTACAACTTATATAGCCTATTATTCTTATCTATGTTAGCCACATGGCTCAGTACCTTTTTCAGCAGGGGAGGTCACATCCTGCTTCTTCAGTGATCTGGGCAGAACTCAGGAAGAGAGCTTCCTTCTTCCCAGAATACTCCTGGTCTCATCGCCTCACCTCTACTTTCTGTCTGGTTGACCCACCTATACTTCCTGCCTGGCCAATCAGTGTTTATTTAAAACGTGATTGACAGAATACAGACAATTCTCCCCGCACCACCCAATGAAAGCAACACACAAACAGAAGGAACTCCTACACCAAAGAACAATATCGCCTATGCTTACTCCACCTTTCCCTTTTATACAATCCTGATTCCAGCCTAGGGAATGGTGCTGCCCATGGTGGGTGGATCTTCTTGCCTCAATTTAATCAAGATAATTTTCCTCAAGTGTGCCTAGAGAGTATATCTCATTGAGTCGATGACTGAGATTAACCATCACAGAAGAGAACCAAAAGGACATGGGCCCCAAGAGCCTTTGTGTGGTTCTGGGGTGCCCAGGTCTCTATGCCTCTTTGCTTGAGTCAGATAAGGAGATATGATGTCCTCATTTGTAGGAAAACCCACCCAGGGCAAAGAGTGGCAGTCAGGGCCTTCTGGGGCTCTTCTGCCCCAAAAAGGAAAGGAAATTCAGGATTCCGGGAAAACCAGGACTTCAAGAAAACCAGAAACCAGACAATGTGATTCAACCATTTATGGGTGGAGTTAGAGAGCTGAGGCTATTGAATTCCTACTCTGTTCTTTCCTAACTAATCAACTCAGGGAAGGAACAAGAGGAGTGAAAAGCAAGAGAAGACGGGTGCTTCCTATAGAAGTTCAAAGCTGATTTCAGACAGGGCCATGGCTGTGTAACTGTCATTCACAAGGAAGGAGGGAATTTAGTCCAGCTCTGTGTGTGTGTGTGTGTGTGTGTGTGTGTGTGTGTGTGTGTGTGTGTGGTATGGTGTGTGGTGTGGTGTATGTGTGAGGTATATGGTGCATGTGTGTGTGTGGTGTGGTGTATGTGTGTGTGGTGTGTAGTGCATGTGTGTGTGGTGTATGTGGTTTGTGTGGTGTAGTGTATGTGGTGTGGTGTTTGTATGTGTGGTGTATGTGTGTGATGTGTAGTGCGTGTGTGTGGTTTGGTGTGTGTGTGTGTGGTGTGGAGTGTTGTGTGTGTGTGTGTGTGTGTGTGTGTGTGTGTGTATCTGTAAGGACATATAACTCATATACCATCTTCTCCACTAGAGAAAGGCAGACTCTAAAGAAACTGCTAGAATCATGTGTGTGTCAAGATTCCACATCCAGTCCTCTCTTCATCAGTCATAACCAATAATAATTGCTAAAAGAACTTGGGGAGGAAGAACCGTGGATGGATTTCTAGCTTGGTAACCCTCAGCTAACAGTCACTCATATTTAGGCCATGCGTGGAGTTAGACAGCTGCAGATCACTTAGAAGAAAACGCTTCTTCATCCCTCACTCCGGGCATGCAGCTAGGACCCACAGGCAGGGGCTACACATACATCCTGGGACTCAAGGGTCTTCTTGCCTCTCTGAGGCTTGCTTTTCACTCCCCCCCCCCCGCCAAAGCCTAGTGACTCCCCTCTGTGGTGCTCTCAGGTCAGCCTCCCTGGAGCATCAGAGGGACTTTGGAGGTCAGAGCACCCAATCCTCAGTCCTCAGGTTGTTTTGGAGGCCAGAAAGAAGGTCCTGATTATAAAAGGTCCTCTTTCTCAGAGCCTCCCGGGTCTGCCCATGCCCCCACTCCCACCCCAGGACCCCAGAGCAAGCAGCTGTGTCCTGTCTTTCTCCTCTGCCCCTCCTCAGCCTTTCTTGGTCTCTATCTTGGCCAGCTGGCCTCCACACCCCTTAGGATTCTGGGAAAATCAGAGAGAAATGGAACAATAGCCTAAAATTAGAACCCACAACAGAAGCAGGGAGGGCTGAGTCATGCATTGTTCTGCCACTCACCAGGCTGCTAGTAACCACAGTAATCACCCTGGTTCTGGCCCCGAGGAGTGATGACATCAGGGTCACAGCCAGCTGGGCCTCAAGGCATAAGGGCTGTGGAATGGTGGCCTACAGGGCTTGAGCTTCTGGGTTTTGAAAATGGTGCCAGGACATTAAGATCAGAGGTTCAACCAGGCACCCCACCACCACCCCGCCAACTATCTTTCACCTGCCTGTAACTGACATTTTCCCCTCAGCGTGTCCACAGCGTGGAGTGGAGTGTGGGTGTACAAAGATACAGCTTCGTGGGGAATCATGGATGGCTTGCAGGACAACAGCCGTTGTCATTGCTGCCTTAGAAATTGCTAAGCAATTGGTCTTTCACCCAGGAGTCATGTGAGTGCCTCTTTCCAGAAGAAAACAGATTCTCATATGAACCACTGGAAAGTAGGCCTCATGCTGTGCCCTTGGAGTGAGGTTTCCTAACTTTCAGAGATGAATTCCACCTAGACCTGTCTACAGCTTGCAGTCTGAAGACTTCATTTAAGGAAAAGTCGCAGGATTGGAGGGTGCTCTGCAGTACTTCCGGCATTGCTGGGGAGCTCAGCACCCATGCCTGCAAGCAGGCCATCCCACAGTGGGGATGGCCTGGGGGAGAACATAGCTTCCCTTTGTGAGCACTGGACTTTGCAGGGGTGGGGCAGGAGAGACAGCACCCACCACAGTTCATTATCTTCATGTGGCTCAAGACTCCCCAAAGTCAGCTTGCTCCAGAATCCATTGTCCAAGCAGTTGTTTTAGTGCTAATGCTAGCTCCCCGTTTTCAGAGAGTCTGCCCCATAGGCCTGGAGAATTCCTATGCTCTGCCTTTCTGAGCGGCAGGTTGAGAGAGAAGGCCTTCTCAGAAATGTGACTGAGACCCACGCTTGACCAGCCTGATTCAGAGGTAGAGTGCTGGGCACACCACCATAGCTCCTGGGGACCACGGATGTCAACCAGAGAAGCTTCCATGGGGCTTGGAGGATGTAATAGTTAATATTGTCCATTTGACAAAGCAGAAAATCACCAAAGGGTCACCTCTAGGCTTATCTGTCAGGGATTTTCTAGATCAGGTCACCTGAGGAGAGAAGCCCATTCTCAATGTAGGCATCCCTGTTTCATGGGCCAGGGTCCTGGACAGACTAAAGAAGCAAGTGAGCTGCACACTAGTTTTCAACTGTTGCTTGATTGTAGACCCAAGGTGGCCAGCCACCTCAGGCTCCTACTGCCATGACTTCCTCCACAGTGAAGGGCTGTGCTCTCCAGTCCTGGGCTAAAACAAAGCCTGCCTGCCTGCCTGCCTGTCTGCCTTAAATTGATTTTCTCATGTCTTTGATCTGGGCCGTGAGAAAGTAACTAACAGAAGGCTGGTCGGATGCACAGAAGCAAGATGCAGGGGTAAAGCCGGGAGAACTGTGAAGGGCTGCCTCCTGCTAAAGAGTCATTTCCGTCCTTGGCAGAAGAGAGGGTTATAGGGTCAGGCACAGGCTGGGAGGGGCTCAGCCTAGAACTGGGAATATGAAGATGCCTGGGAGACACAGAGCGAGGGAAGGGCACATACTCCATCCCAAACTTTGCCAAGACAGCCCCTGGGCTTCCTAACTTTGCTTTCCCACTCACTGTAGGGCTCTGGAACAGCTAATGACATTGCTGGCCAAGAGAATTGCTACCTGGGAAGGGACGTCTCAGCTGGGTCAGGCCAGTGAAGAAGGCAGGGAGGGCAGGAACACGTGCTGGGAAGGTGGGGATGAGGCTAAGAGAACCCCAGTCAGGCAGCTCCAATCAGTCCGAGAGGAAGCTAGAAGAACAAAGACTAGAAACAGGGACTTCAGAGGGCTGGAGTTGGATCCGAAGGTGAGATTCTGCCTGCCTCTCTGAGATGACTTCTGCTCAAGACTGGGGAACAGGCAAGGAGAAGAGTGCTGGGTGCTGGGCCTCACACAGAAGCTGCACACATGTACCCTGTTGGTTAGCTGGAGTTCTTAGGGGTCTTGGCATACTGTGCCTCAACTCACGTGTCCTGGATCTCAGGGAAAATGTGCCTTACTAAACGCTCACTTTCTCAATGGCCAAGGGCACGGTTTCCTTCACAGCTCAAAGTCAGTAGGTTGGAATCTCAAAAGAAGTTTCTAGCAGCTGGCAGAATTCTGCACAGCTGGAGACTGCCGGCACGTGGCAGGGCTGCAGGAGAGGGTGGCGCAGGCAGCCACCGGCATCCAGGTCTGGAGGAGAGTCAGCACTTCGCAGTGGGGAGGAAAAGGCTCTGTTTAGATTGAAAGAAAATCATGAGAAAACCTAGCTCTCGGGTTCCAGTTCAGGCCGGCTCACTGGTTTGTTCCCTTTTTAACACGCTGCCTTTGTTTATAAAGCCTGTTCATATATTTCCATCTGGGATTGAGCATATGAGCCAGTGCATTCCAGGGTCTGCTTCACGGATCACCTCTGCTCCAATACACGCACGCTCTGCCTTCCCTGCCTGGGGGCAGTCCAGGGATGTGCTGTCTCCTGTCTGTCGGCTCCCCACACAGACTGGAAGGTGTCCTGCACAGGACAAGAGCCAGAGGCTCCTGCCGGAGGGAGCAAGGGCTCACACACTACACTGGAGCAACGTGGATGTCTAGTGTGCCCACTAGTTGATCCATTCATTTAAACTCTTTCTTGGTAGCACCCACCATCAGAAGAATCAGAAACTCCACTCCGCAAACAAAAGTGAAAATTTAGATATTAAAAAGTGTGCCCACAGGTGTTCTGCTGGTACACACAGATCTAGGACTGGAACCCAGGAGCCCTACCTGGGTAGGCAGGTACGAGTCTTTGTTGTTGTCCTCATGAGCGTTGTCTCCCCTTACTAGAGGATGCCAAATAAGAGGTAGCAGAGGCCAGCCCCTTCAGAGCTGCATGGTCCATCTCGCCCACCCACAACCGTCTCCCAAGCTGATATCAATGAGACGGAAGTAGCTGAGGCTATGGGGAGTCTCCTTACAACCTCCAGTCAGGTCCCCCATGAAAGTGTGAGACCCAGATTCATCTCAGGCTGTATAGACAGAAGCCAGAACCCGGGAGGATGTTATACCTTGTAGCAGCCTTCTCTCTGGACACCTTCTGGCAAGGATTCTGTCCTCAGAACACCAGTAGACCCTGGGAGGATGCTCACACCCTCACATCACCTGTCTCACAAGCGTGTTTCTGCAGAGGGCCATGTTTGCATATGGGATGCGGGGGGCGGGGGGTAGCTATCCTCATGGCAGACACTTGTCTGCTCCAGAAAAGGTCAGATTGAGCAGTGAGGCCTATCCATCAACAACAAGTGTTAACACAAAGGCCAAGAATGAGGAGACAGGGCGGGGCACCCTGTGGGTGGCCCCTAGGAAGCTGGAGGGTATGTGACCCTCCTGTTCACCCACAGCAGGGAAGGACACCAAAAAGATATTTATTTTATTGTGATTTGGAAAGGGGGCGTGCCATGGTATGCATGTGGAAGTCAGAGATAACTTTGTGGAATCTATTCTCTCCTTCCATCTTAACCTGGGTCCTGGGATCTAACTTTAGTCATCAGGCATCATAGAAATCACTTTTCCAATCACTGAGCACTCTCAACCTCATTGCCCTTGTGTGTATGTGTGTGTGTGTGTTGTGGTACATGCATGTGTGTGTGTGACTATATGAATGCCTTCACCGATGTGTGAAGACCAGAGGTTGACATCTGAATATTTCTTCTCTGCTTTTCTCCACCTTATGACAAGACAGTTGGAACCTGAAGCTTATCATTTTAAACTGAGTGGCTGTCAAGTCCCCAGGAGCCTCCTGTATCTGCCCCTGGCAATGAGGTTACAGGTGTTCACCACTGTCCCTGACTTTTCCATGGCTTCTGAGGATTCAAAATCAGGCCTCATGCTTGCACAGTAAGTGCTTGTGCACTGACCCATCTCCCCAGCCCAGAAGCTACTTTCTGAGCACTGCTGGGGCTCCATTTCCAGAGGTCTTGGCTCCCAAGAACACCCTGGGCTAACTAGTCCTCAAAAACCAATGGAACTCGGAGGCAACAAACTTGACAGTAACAGGATTGAGCCAGTGACCTGGGCCTGAGCAGGTCGGAGGCCCAGAGTGGGCCTGAGAAAGGGAGCTCCATGAGAGTGGGAGCGGATCCAGACCAGGGACATTTCCAGAGCCAGTACTGAGCCAGTTACCTGGGCCAGAGCAGACCTGAGACAGTGAACTCCACAGGAGCAGGTACAAGTGAGCAACTGCTGAGTGTGTGGGCCAGAGTCAGAGACCGCTGTGGGTCCGGGCCTAAGTCTGGGACCTTCGAGGGAGTAGACCTGAGCCAAGACCTCTGTGGGTCTGGGTGTGAGTCTGGGACCTCTGAGGGAGTAGACCTGAGCCAGGACCTCTGTGGTTCTGGGCATCAGTCTGGTACATCAAAGGGAGTAGGCAGGGACCAGAAACTTCTGTGGGTCCAGGCATGAGTCTGGGACCTCTGAGGGAGTAGGCCTGAGCCAGGTCCTCTGAGGGTCTGGGCACATCCAAGTCTGAGACCTTCAAGAGATTATATCAGAGCCAGAGACCTTTATAGGACCAACCCCAAGCCAGGGACACCTACAGAAGCAGATCCAGATCAGGGACATTTACAGAAATAGGTCTGAGCTGAGAACCTAGGCTAGAGCAGGCCTGAAACAGCAAACTCCACAGGAATGTACCAAAGCCTGGAAGCACTGAGTGACCTCCAGAATCATGGAGTAACCAATTGGGTAAACTAGAATCCTGGCACTGACTATACCATGTGAAACAACTATCTAAGCCTTGGATTTACTGGCGCCTAGAAGATTAATCATCAGAATCACAGACAGCCACAACCATACAAATTAGAGGAAAAGATGAGTAGACAAGGTAAGAACACACACAACACCACAAAGAGCAACACAACACCAGTAAAATCTAGAGACCCTACAACAGCAAGACTTGAACAACCAAATATAGATAAAGCAGAAGAAAATGACCTAAAAAATAATTTTAGGAGAATGTTTAAAACTCTTAAAGAGGAAATGAGAAATTCCCTCAAAGAAATGGAGGAAAAGACAAGTAAAAACTTGGAAGACATCAGCAAATCCCTTAAAGAAAACCAAGAAAAAGCAATCTAACATATGAAAGAAAGTACTCAAGACTTGAAAACTGAAATTAAGACAATAAAGAAAACATAATCTGAGAAAATTATAGAAACAGAAATCATGAGAAAACAATCAGGAACCACAAACATAAGCATAAACAGCAGAATACAAGAGATGGAAGAGAGAATATCAAGCACTAAAGATACAATAGAGGAATTAGACTCATCAGTCAAAGAAAACATTAAATCTAACAAAAGCTTAACCCAAAATATCCAGGAAATATGGGACACCATGAAAAGACCAAACATAAGAATAATAAGTACAGAAGAACGAGAAGTTCAACTCAAAAGCACAGAAAATATATTTAACAAAATCATAAAAGAAAACTTTCCCAACCTAAAGAAAGATATGCCTCTGAAGATAGAAGAAGCTTACAGAACACCAAACAGACTGCATCAAAAAAAGCTCCCTTGCCACATAATAATCAAAACACCAAACATACAGAAAAAAGAAAGAATATTAAGAGCTGCAAAGGAAAAAGGCCAAGTAACATATAAAGGCAGACCTATCAGAATTACACCTGACTTCTCATTGGAGACAATGAAAGCGAGAAGGTCATGGTCAAGCTTTATGCAGACATTGAGACCATGGATGCCAGCCCAGACTATTACACCCAGCAAAACTTTCAATTACCATAGAAGGACAAAACAAGATAGTCCATGACAAAACCAGATTTAACCAATACCTAGCCAAAAACCCAGCCCTACACAAAATAATAGAAGGAAAACTCCAACCAAAGGAAGTTGGCTACATCAACAAAAACACAAACAATTGACGGTCTCACAACAGCAAATCCCAAAGACGGAAAAAACACACAAATTAACATTACCAACAACAAAAACTAAATTAACAGGAGATAGCAATCACTGATCATTAATATCTCTTAATTTAAATGGACTCAACCTATAAAAAGACACAGGCTAACAGACTGAATACAAAAACAGAATGCATCCTTTTGCTGCATACAAGAAATACACCTCAACCTCAAAGACAGACATCGTCTCAGAGTAAAGGGTTGGGAAAAAAATTTCCAATCAAATGGACCTAAGAAAAAAGTTGGTGTAGCTATTCCAATAGCTAACAAAATAGACTTCAAACTAAAATCAATCAAAAGAGACAAAGAAGAACATTTCATATTAGTCACAGGAAAAATCCATCAAGAGGAAATTTCAATACTGAACATCTATACCCTAAATATGAGGGCACCCTCATATGTAAAAGAAACACTTCTAAAGCTTAAATCGTACATTAAACCCCACACACTAATAGTGTGAGACTTCAAGACTCCACTCTCAAAACTAGACAGGTCAATTAGACAAAAAAATTAACAGAGAAATAAAGGAACTAACAGATGTTATGACTCAAATGGACTTAACAGACATATATAGAATATTCCATCCAAACATAAAAGAATATACCTTTTTCTCAACACCTCATGGAACCTTCTAAAAAATTGACCACATACTAGGTAACAAAACAAACCTCAACAAATACAAAAAAAAATTGGAATAACCCCATGTATCTTATCAGATCACCATGGCTTAAAACTAGATTCCAACAGCAATACTAATTCCAAAAAGCCCACAAATACATGGAAATTAAACAATGCTCACCTGAATCATCAATGAGTCAAGGGAGAAATTAAAGACTTCCTAAAATTCAATGAAAGTAACTACACAACATACCCAAATTTATGAGACACAATGAAAGCAGCCGAGGAAAGTTCATAGCACTGAACTGCATAAAGAAGCTGAAAAATCCCACACTAGTGAATTAACAGAACATTTGAAAACTTTAGAACAAAAAAAGCAAACTCACCCAAGAGAACTAGATGGCAGGAAATAACCAAATTGAGAGGTGAAATCAAGAAAATGAACAAATCATTATCCAAACTAACCAAAAGGCAGGGAGAGAATATCCACATTAATGAAATCAGAAATGAAAAGGGGGACATAACAACAGATGTGTAGGAAATACAGAGGATCATCAGGTCATATTTTAAAAACCTGTGCTCCACAAAATTGGAAAACTTAAAGGAAATGGACAACTGTCTGGATAAATATCACTTACCAAAATTAAATCAAGACCAGATAAGCAAATTAAACAGACCTATAACTGCTGAAGAAATAAAAACAGTCATCAAAAGTTTCCCAAAAAAAAAAAAAAACCAGCCCAGCTTAGAATTCTGCAAGATTTTCAAAGAAAAACTAATACCAATACTCCTCAAATTGTTCCACACAATAGAAACAGAAGGAACATTGCCAAACTCTTTTTATGAGGCTATAATTACCCTGATACCCAAACAGCAGAAAGACATTACTAAGAAAGAGAATTACAGACCAATCTCACTCATGAACACTGATGCAAAAAATACTAAATAAAATACTGGCAAATTGAATCCAAGAACACATCAGAACCATCATCCACAATGGTCAAGTCAGCTGTACCCCAGAGATGCAGGGATGGTTCAACATATGAAAATCTGTCAACGTAATCCACCATATAAACCAACTGAAAAATAGAAACTAAATGATTGTCTCATTAGATGCTGAAAAAGCTTTCAACAAAATACAACACCCTTTCATGATAAAGGTCTTGGAGAGAACAGGGATACAAGGAACATATCTAAATGTAATAAAGGCAATATACAGCAAGCCAACAGCAAACATCAAACTTAACAGAGAGAAACTCACGGCAATCCCACTGAAATCAGGAACAAGATAAGGTTGTCCACTCTCTCCATATCTATTCAATATAGTTCATGAGGTCCTAGCTAGAGCAGTAAGACAACAAAAAGAGATCAAGGGGATACAAGTACGAAAAGAAGAGGTCAAACTCTCACTATTTGCTGATGATATGATAGTTTACATAAGCGACTCCAAAAATTCTACCAAGGAATTTCTACAACTCATAAACACTTTCAGTAATGTAGCAGGATACAAGATTAATTAAAAAAAATCAGTAGCCCTCTTGTACACAGATGATAAATGGGCTGAAAAAAATCAGAGAAACATCACCCTTCACAATAACCACAAATAGCATGAAATATCTAGGAGTAACTCTAACCAAAGAAGTGGAAGACTTGTATGACAAGAAATTTAAATCTTTGAAGAAAAAAATTGAAGAAGACACCAGAAAATGGAAAGATACCCATGCTCTTGGGTAGGTAGAATTAACATGGTAAAAATGGCAATCTTACCAAAGGCAATCTACAGATTCAATGGAATGCCCATCAAAAATCCCAGAAAAATTCTTCACATACCCCGAAAGAACCGGTACTCAACTTCATACAGAAAAGCAAAAAACCCAGGATAGCCAAAACAACCCTGCACAATAAAAGAACTTCTGGAGGCATCACAATCCCTGACTTCAAACTCTACTACAGAGCTACAGTACTGAAAACAGCCTGATATTGGCATAAAAACAGATAGGAGGACAAATGGAATTGGATCGAAGACCCGGATATTAATCCACACACCTTCGAACACCTAAATTTTGACAAAGAAGCAAAAAATATCAAATGAAAAAAAAGAAAGCATATGGATATCTGTTGAAATACGGAGCGGCGGGCTGTGTCCTGCCACCCGGCTAGCTTTACCCGAAATAATTACACAGAAACTGTATTCTTTTAAACACTGTCTGACCCATTAGTTTCAGTTTCTTATTGGCTAGCTTTTACATATTGATCTAACCCATTTCTATTAATCTGTGTAGCCCACGAGCTGGCTTACCAGGAATGATCTTAACCTGCGTCTGTCTGGAGTGGGAGAATCATGGCGACTCCCTGACTCAGCTTCTTTCTCCCAGCATTCCGTTCTGTTTACTCCGCCTACCTAAGGGTTGGCCTATCAAATGGGTCTAGGCAGTTTCTTTATTAATAAGAAATCACTCCCACATCATTTCCCCTTTTTCTGTTTAAACAAAAAAGAAAGGCTTTAACTTTAACATAGTAAAATTACATATAGCAAAACAGTTATCAAGCAAGAATTACAGTTACAATATTTATATCTATTTTATCTTTTATCATAACTAAGGAAAACTATAACTAACTATTCATTCTTCAACTCCATTAAAGACTCCAGAAGGATATAATACTACCTAAGTAAACAAGAAATAAGAAAACTCTAGAAATGACAGAGACATCTTGCTGCCTGGACAGTCACCCAAAGTTCTTTTGTATGGTTGGGGCATCCATCTTCAGTCTTCAGGCCCATAGTATCCAGCAGACATTTCCATGAAGCAGGAAATTTCAAAGACAGTTCAGTCACTATCTGCTGTGTCCTGCAGAATGTCTCGCAGACTCTTTCATGAGTCATGAACCCCAAAAGACCGTCTCACCTTAAGGCAAGTTCAGCAGTCCTCTCTCTGTGGGTTCTCTGTGTCCATTTTATGCAACAGTTCAGGCAAGAGCAGTTTCTTGCCCAAATGGCTATCAAACTCCATAAGGATCCTCTTCGATGCCCATCTTCTTCTTGAAGTAGATTGGTGCCGCCAGGAGCAGAGTGTCTCATTGTCATGAAAAGTCCTAAGTTATTAAAACATTAAATGCCATATTCTGCAGTCTTTGAAATATATGAAGAATGTCTATCTAACTGAAATGTATCTCTATATATCTAGAAAATCTAACTAACATGACTACAAGCTTGACTATTATTGATGATTAACCATTAACCTATATTTCTTAATTATACATTACATTTTTAAATGAACTACACAATCACAATACCTTAATCAATATCAGAAATACATATACATCTAACAAAATTGACCTTTAAATCCATACCAATGCAAATTATTCATACCTATATCATTTCCCCCTTTAAATGTAAAAGAACATTTATAAACAATATTTTGGGAACATGGGCGCAGTTTTTTCTCTCCAAACTGCTTCCTGCTGAATGGGGGCGCTGTTAATCAGATCGTTTAGGGTGTAACCTGTGTGTCAGGTTCATCTCAGTTGGCAGTTGAGTGAAGTAATTTTGTGAAGATGTTCACAGCAACTTTTCGGGAGGTCGTGGTCTATCATACCAAATTGGGATAGAAGAAATCCACAGGGTCTGGTCCTCTGTGAAAACAAAAGAAGACCCTTTCCAAAGTATCATATCCTTAGACCCAAATTTTGAAATCGTAATACCTTTATATCCATTCTGGTTTAGCTTAGCAGCCCATGTAATGAAATGTCTCTCTGTACTTAAACTCCTTCATAGTCAAAAATTTTAAAGAAAACATAATGTACATAATCCAGACTCTCTGTGAATTTTCCATTTTTACGTGGCTTATTTTTCTTTATTTCTTTTAATCGCTTAACTATCTGTATTCTGTCTCTTTAAAGACTTTACCTTTTTTTTTTAAACCATTAACTTTATTTTTTATTTTTTTTTTTTCTCTCTCTCAAGCCTACGTACATTCATCCAACAGTGTGGTCTTTTATGTCTGAATCTGTTTTATTGTGAATCTGTAACATTTTTTTACTATCCAGGAGCATTTATTAAAATGTTAAGCAGTTCTTAAAAACTTAAGTTGCATCATGTACAGGTAATACGGTACCGCCTGTGTCCTGCCCAGTTGAAACCTTAAATGTGCTGTTTTTATGGTAATTACGGTAGTTCCTGCCAACCAGCACAGTTCAGCAAGGAGCAGCCATTCCTGCCTCAGATCCATTTGGTGCCCCTGAGCTGTGCACAGTTCCAGGCACACAGCAAGTCCTCATTGGAGCCGCACTCAGCAGTTTAATTTTGAGACTGAGCATGTAGCACAGAAACTCTTTTTATCCAAGTTACAACCAAATCTGACACGCAGAGCACTGAGCAGTCTGAAAACACTTCTCTTCCACCATGCTCTTCCGCCTGCCTAAGCCTGATTCTGCCATCTGCCCAGGTGCAGGCGGGGAGCGCTGAGAGCACTCTCCTTCCGATCCCAAGCCAGAACACAAACATCCAGTCCCATAAAATCCATTGAAATGCTTTAAAGCCAGAGTTTGCACTGGCGGCACAGTCCCAAGAAGCCGCACTTTAAAATGACACAGCTTTTTTTTCTGCTGCTGTTGCCGAATCAGGAAATCTCTCTACAGCACGCCACCAACAAACAGCAAAAATCTGTGTAAAAGTCTCTCTCCCTTATTTTTAAGCCTTCTCAGGTTTTTAAGTGGATTTAGTCCATCACGTCGGGCGCCACTCTGTTGAAATACGGAGCGGCGGGCTGTGTCCTGCCACCCGGCTAGCTTTACCCGAAATAATTACACAGAAACTGTATTCTTTTAAACACTGTCTGACCCATTAGTTTCAGTTTCTTATTGGCTAGCTTTTACATATTGATCTAACCCATTTCTATTAATCTGTGTAGCCCACGAGCTGGCTTACCAGGAATGATCTTAACCTGCGTCTGTCTGGAGTGGGAGAATCATGGCGACTCCCTGACTCAGCTTCTTTCTCCCAGCATTCCGTTCTGTTTACTCCGCCTACCTAAGGGTTGGCCTATCAAATGGGTCTAGGCAGTTTCTTTATTAATAAGAAATCACTCCCACATCAGATATCAACACGTAGAAGAATGAAAATAGGCCCCTATCTATCACCATGCTCAAAATTCAAGTCCAAATGGATCAAAGATCTCAACATAAAGGCAGCCACACTGAACCTCATAGAAAAAGTGGGAAGTACACTTGAACGCACTGGCACAGGAGAAAACTTCCTAAATAGTTCCTAATAGCAGCACAGACACTGAGAGAAACAATTAATAAATGGGACCTCCTAAAACTGAAAAGCTTCTGTAAAGCAAAGGACATAGTCAGCAAGACAAAAAAAAGCCTACAGAATGAAAAAAGATCTTCACTAACCCCACATCAGACGAGGTCTGATATCCAAAATACACAAAGAACTCAAGAAACTGGTCAAAAGAACAAATAATCCAATTAAAAACATGGAGTACAGACCTAAACAGAGAACTCCCAAGAGAGGAATCTAAAATGGCTGAAAGACTCCTAAGGAAATGCTTAACATCCTTAGTCGTCAGAGAAATGCAAATCAAAACAACTCTGAGATTCTATCTTACACCTGTAAGAATGGCCAAGATCAAAAACACTGATGACAGCTTATGCTGGAGAGATTGTGGGGAAAAGGGAACACTCCTGCATTGCTGATGGGAGTGCCAGCTGGTACAGCCCCTTTGGATGTCAGTGTGGCGATTTCTCAGAAAATCAGGAAACAACCTTCCTCAAGACCCAGTAATACCACTTTTAAGTATATAACCAAAGGATGCTCAATCGTGCCACAAGGACATGTGCTCAACTGTGTTCATAGCAGCTTTGTTTGTCATAGTCAGAGCCTGGAAATAACCTAAATGCCCCTTGACCAAGGAATGGATAAGGAAAGTGTGATATATTTGCACAATGGAGTACTACACAGTAGAAAAAAAATAACAACATCTTGAATTTTGCAGGCAAATGGATGGAGCTAAAAAACATCATTTTAGTGAGGTAACCCAGACCCAGAAAGACAATTATCACATGTACTCACTCATGGGTGGTTTTTAAACATAAAGCAAAGAAAGCCAGCCTACAAACCACAATCCCAGAGAAGCTAGACAACTATGAGGATCCTAAGAGAGACATACATAGATATAATCTACATGGGAAGTAAAAAAAAGACACGATCTCCTGAGTAAATTGGGAGCGTGGGGACCCTGGGTGAGTGTGGAGGGGGGAGGGGAGAGGCAATGAGGGGAGCAGAGAAAAATGTAGAGCTCAACAAAAATCAATAAAATTTTTTTAAAAAGCAATGGAACTCATGTTGCCTGAGGCATTGAGAAAAAGGTGAGGGGAGAAGGGCTTACCTGGGGAAGAGTAAAGGCCTTGGCCAAGTCCAGCCAATCACTGACAGACCTTGAGTTCTGCGATCCCCTCCCTGAGTACATCCTCATAGGCGTCAAACAGATCTCAGACCAGACACCGCAGAGCCTTGCTCTTTTACTGGTCCCCAAGTTGCCCCACACAGCTCAGTTGGCCAGTGACTCCTGCCCCGTTTCTTATTTCCCTGGTCTTGGTTCCTTTACCAGGACTGCAACATCCTCCGAAGTCCTGGGGATGGGAAGCGCTCCCTCCTCTGATCCTTCCTCCTACTTAGCGTCGTCATCTCCAACAGTATGGAAGATGGTCCACCATGAGTTGTCACACCTGGCTTCCCCACAGTTCCTCCCCTGCTCCTTCACCGATCTGCTCAGAAGCTACCAGTGGCCTGATAATGGTCATGACCATGACCACTCCAAGTCCATCAAATCCCCTATTGCATCCCCGTACCCCTCTGCCTTAATCCTCCCCTGTGCTGTCGCCTTCTGGGCACTTCTAGGAAGTTGGCTGCTTCCTGGAACCCCCAGTTAGACCTTCTTCATCCTCACCAGGCCTGGGTTATCCAGATAATTGCCTGACCATAGCTTCCGTTATTAATATGAGCAGTTCTCAGTCCTCTGACTTCAGCCTCTCCCCCACACAAGAGCTTCCAAGAGTCAACAGACTGCCGGAAACACATAGCACCTCTGAGCAAGCCCTCAACGTGACCCAAAACACACTCAACTCCTTCCAGAGACCTTTGCTTTCCCTGTCTCCCCTCAGCCCTACTACCTTCAGTAGCTACCCTTCACTGCTCCCTCGCCCAGGCTACTTAGGACCAGGGACACCAGGTGATGGAGTCAGCCCCAGCATGGCTGTCTATGTCCTCCTCCTGGTGTGGGACCATCTCACTTCAAGGCATGCACATCCTTCCTTCCAGACCACAGAAGCAGCCTCCTCAGCATGCCCTGAGCTGTCACTTACAACATGCCCAACTAAGGAAGACGCAACCCAGAGGGATGCTACGTACCAGTTGTCTCACTTGTTTGTACTCGGACATGTTCTCCCTGTTCTCTGTACACTGGTTTCCCTACCTGTGAAGCAGGGATAAAACCAGCTTGAAAAGGATTTGTCTGCTGCAGGAAGATACGCATCACTTGTAATGGCCATTGAGACTGTGATGTAGGCATCGTATGTACAGAGAAGGCATGGCCGAGGCTCTAACATCTCGCTGTACCTCCTGAGACTGGATCACCACTGAGCATGGTCATTCTCTACGGCAGGGAGGCAAGGCTGCTGTGAACCCAGGCCTCGTTAACTCTGCCCCAGTGATGTTAGGAGCCTGGCTTGGCCTCACTTGGATTCACTTGGCTTTCTGGGGAGTGCTCCAGACTATCTCAGTGCCACACTCCCCCAAGGCAGCAGAATAAAAGACATTTTCCTCCTCCGTGCCTCTTTAATATGGAGGTATTTCTCAGACAAATGCGGTGTGGTAGGATGCTGTAGTTGGGTGGAGGAAGAGCATTCCCCATGGGTCCACCTCAAGAGTCACCCGGTGTAATCTGGCCCCATCTTTCTAGTCTGACCAGGTTGCTTTGACCTTTGACCTTGTTAATCACCAATTCTTCTCAGTCCTGGGTCATTACCCCAATTTGATAAACATATATCATCTAAGCTTTTGTCTCCATAGCTACCACAGTTATTAACTGGGCCAAGACATTCTGAAGAAATCTCTTTCCATCTGACCTGGATCTTTCCATCCAACTCCCTTTGGGTGCAGCCACTCACCCTAGAGAGCTGGGGATGAACAAAGTCATACTTAGGTAACCTCGGAAATCCAGGCCTGTGGGAGATGAAGGTGATATAGACTGACCTCAGTACCCAGGGAGGCTCAGGATGGCCAAGGAACTGTGTTCTCCTGGTTCCTAATCAGGCGTGCCTCGGCCCCTTAAGTTCTGACTCTGCTGCTCAGATATAACCAAAGATATAACTAAGTCAGGGTCCAAGATTAGAGTCCCACAGGCTAGCACTATAGCTCCCAGGCCGTGTAAACAGGGCCTTGGGGACTTGGAGGTGGCAGGAAAGCTGGGATTTGGAATTAGACACAGTTCTGGAGCAGCTGTGCACTGCGGGTGCCAGCAGATTAGAGAGACTGGGAGAGAGAGCAAATCACAGGATTCCTCCCCAGCAGGGCCAGCCTGGGGACAGCCAGTGAGAGGAAACACAGCGATGGGTGTCACAGGGCACAACCACAGAGCGGGGTTCACTTAGAAGAGGGAGTACAAGGGACTAGCGAGGGCAAGAAACTGGCCAACACCTGAAAAGGCCTTGGAATCCTGAGAGCCGTCAGGCACATCATAATTGAGAAACCCCGTGAACCCCCACATTAGTATGGGCTTCAGGGAATTCCTTGTCCATGGAGCTGTTGACCCAGAAAAGCCTAAAACATTACTTTAAAATCCATCACAGACACAGCTCCTCTGAGTTCCTGAGCCCCCCCTCTCTGTATTTTATTCCTGATCCAGACTTCCCATAAATGGACTGCCACCCGGCCTTCTTTAGGGAAGAAGGTCAGATAATGGTCAGGCCATCCCTCTGCCTTTCCCTCCCACCTCCTACTGTGTAGCCTGTCAGGAGTGACCGTGACAGCAGCCCTTGAGTCTGTTCTTCAGTGGGCATTTCCCATCCTACGGGTTTTCTCTCAGTTTTAGACCACACGGTCTAAAACTCTATGATTTTCATACCTTCTGCCACAATCCAGAGTCACTGAACAGACTTTCTGTTCATTTGTTTATTGTGTGTACATGTGTGTGTGCCTGAATACGTGCATGCTATAGCACATGTTGGGGGGGACAACTTCAGGGGGCTCAGTTCTCTTCTTCTACCATATGTGTTCTGGGGCATCTTGTCAGCCTTTTTGTTCTTGCTACTGTTAAAGATTAGATCTCTTTTAATAATAATAAATATATATACATATATATAGTGTATATATGTGAGTTTGTGTGCCATGGTACACACGTGGCAGCTTTCGGGAGTTGGTTCTTCCACCATGTGTATCCTGAGGACCCAGCCTTGGTCGTCAAGCTTAGCGGCAAGTACCTCTACCTTCTGAGCAGCTCTTCTCTCCAGCGCTTCCATCTCTTTTTTGTTTGATATGTGTGCACATGTATGTGCACATGTGTGTGGGTGCACACAAACATGTGTTCATATATGCGTGGAGGCCAGAGGTCAACCTCACATGTCCTTCCTCAAGACTCAGTCTACCTTGGTTTTCAAGATGGTCTCTCATACTTACATGGTGTTCACCATTTCAACTAGACTGACTGGTCACCAAGCCCCAGGGGTCCTCTTGTCTCTGTACTCTAGCCCTGGGATTACAAATACATGCTAGCCACAATGCCCAGCTTTCTAATGTGGGTCTTGAGAGCTCAGGTCCTCATGTTCAGCAAACACCTTACCCATGAGACTCCCCGAATGGTGTCAGAAGAGGCATCGAGCACCCCAAGGCCATCACTGAGTCCTTCTTGAGTCACCGAAAGGGCACTGTGGTTGCTGCACCTTTGCCTTGGTCATGCCTCATTCACCCTTGGAAAGGTTAGCTGCAGCTGCAGGCAGTGGGTGGAGTCCGTTTGCAGCCAAGGAAGGCTCCTGGGGGAAGGCAAGACAAAGCCGATGCTGCCCGAATTTTGTAAGGTCAAGTCTGAAGGCCTCAGCATCTCTGAGGAAGTGACTACTGTGCACTGCGGATTTCTCAACAAATCACTAGCGTGCATTTTGAAACCAGTAATGATAAGATCCTGGAAAATTATTACACTCAAAAGGCCAGAGGAGAATCCTGGAGTGTGAAAGAAAGGGGTAAATTCAGCTGCAAAAGGCTTGCTCACCCCTCAATTGCTGTCATCCCCTTCCCCAAAATGTGCTGGAAACCAGAGGTATTGCTGGATCTTTGGAAGCCGAACTGTAAATGTCCTGGAATGGCCATGATCTTGGAAGCAGATCTCTCCCTCTCCCTCTCCCTCTTTCTCGTCTTGAGTTCTAATGAACAAAAATAACCTGGCCAGTTAGGAAAGGGTTAAAGAGCTTATAGAAATCATTTGCCATTAATTAATATGCATTTAATTATCAGTAAGAATGCAATACAGTGTGGAATAGTTGCATCTTGCTGTCATTACTTAAATTTAAAGTTGTTTTGTGCCGGGCGGTGGTGGCGCACGCCTTTAATCCCAGCACTCGGGAGGCAGAGGCAGGCGGATCTCTGTGAGTTCGAGACCAGCCTGGTCTACAAGAGCTAGTTCCAGGACAGGCTCCAAAACCACAGAGAAACCCTGTCTCGAAAAACCAAAAAAAAAAAAAAAAAAATTTAAAGTTGTTTTGTGTTCCTTTTATAAGAAAAAAATCCAGCATTGCTCAACCAAAGCCAAGAAAAAAAAATGTATGTTCAAAAGCATTCACTCCCCACGCTTGCGTGAACTCTCTTCACACCAGTTCTTAGAAGGCCGTTGTTAATGTCATCGTCAGCTTTTCTGAGAACTTGGGCTTTATTTAATCGAAGTCGCTTTCAGTTCCCTCTGAATCTCTGATCCATCCAGTTTTCTCTTCCCTCATCTCTGCTGGTCCCCCTCCTAGGTTTCATCTCCACAGGGGTGCCCAGCCTCTTCCTCAGGATTCACCCTCTCCTCAGTGCTGGCAGCCAGACTGTGTTACAGGAAGATTGCTAAAGGTCGCCAGCAACCTCTACGTGATCATTCAACACATGCTTCAGACCTGATGTTTCACACTGGGCTTCTCTCCCCATCTTCTGTTAGCTTCCATCTCTTCTCTTCTCTTCCTCTCATGGCTCTTCCTTGGGTGACTCCTCCTTCCTGCTCTAAGAGGGCAGCTTTATGTCCTCTCAGGGGCACCCTTTCTTGTTCCCTAGATAGGTTCAGTGACATGGACTGACAGCCCCTTGAGCTCCAGAACCAACCCACTGCCTCTCAGCTTAGTCCCTTCCCCACCACCTCTGTCCTGGTTCAGCTGTCACAAGTCCAACCATGAGGGCAAACAGTGGGGTGTGTATGGGGGAACCTGTCCTCATGTTAGGTGTGTATGGAGGACCTATCTTCATGTGAGGTGTGTATAAGGGACCTATCCTCGTGTGGGGTGTGTATAGGTGACCTGTTCTCATGTGAGGTGTGTATAGGTGACCTGTTCTCATGTGGGGTGTGTATAGGTGACCTGTCCTAGTGTGGGGTGTGTATAGGTGACCTGTTCTCATGTGGGGTGTGTATGGGGACCTATCCTTGTGTGGGGTGTGTATGGGGGACCTGTACTCATGTGGGGTGTGTATGGGGACCTATCCTCGTGTGGGTGTGTATGGGGACCTGTTCTCATGTGGGGTGTGTATGGGGACCTGTTCTCATGTGGGGTGTATATGGGGGACCTGTCCTCATGTGGGAGGGGGTGTGGGGACCTGTCCTCATGCGGGGTGTGTATGGGGGATCCGTCCTCTTGCGGGGTGTGTATGGGGGATCCGTCCTCATGCCTTGCCTCATTTTCTCATTCAACCCATTTCCAGATCTTGTAACTATCTCCTCTTGGTGGCACCCAGACCAATTCACTCTAGTTTCTTCTGAGATGCTGTCTTCTATCATGAGGCCCTGTGTAGTCTTCTAACATCTCGCTGACCATCCCACCTCCTGCCCACCCTCCACTTCCACATAGCAGTGGTTTTATAAAATTCAAATCTGAGGGCATCTCTCCTTTATAAAATGACATCACTTGCAGAAAGTGAATTCCAGAACTAGCCAGGTCGGCAGTCCCAAGCTTGAGGATGTTCATCTCTGCAGCACCCACTCAGGTCCCATCCATACACCTCAAACCTTCTTTGACTCCTTAGCGGGCAATGGTACTTCAAACCACTAGTCTTATTTCCAAATCTTTACAGTTGTGTTGGGTTGGACAAGGCCTCATCAGGCTCTGGGAACAAAAAGAGACAGTCACTCTGTCGACAATAATAACCTGGAGTTCTCTGGTTATTGTCATGCAATCTCCATTACAAGTTTGTCTAGGAGTCCCCAAAGTGTATCAGCTACATCCACGTAATATTCCCGTTGCCACCTAGTGGTCTGCTGAGCACTTATCATGGACACAATATCACCTTCCCAGCATCCATTTCTTCCTTACCCACTGTGCTCCATCCAAGCCGTCTAAATGGCCCTGCGCCCCACCCCACCTTGCCTCTGAAGCAAATCCTACTCTCAGCACCGTAGGCTTTGAGGCTGGTTGGGGCGGTATAGGACTGTTCTGTATATTATGGGATGTTTAACAGAATTGCTGGCCCTTCGCAAATAGGTGCTCACCACAAACATGCCTAATTATCACAGAGTGTTTCAGACATTGCTAAATGTCCCCTGGGTGCGGAATTACCCCAGCACAGCACAACTGGTTCAGCTAATGTTTGAAATGCTGTTCTCGTCCATGGATATTGGCCAGGCTTAAATATGTGACCTAGATTGATTTCAGCTGAGTGAAGTTGAAGGACTGTGTCCCACGTTTGATGGTTTTTCTTCTTACCTGCTCCATGTGTCAACCTAGAACCTAGAAGCAGCCAACTTGCAAACCTAATTTTTGCCATCTGTAGAAAGAGGCTATTACCATGGGAACAAAATAAAGAGGTGGAGAAAAGTCCAGTCCTGAGCAATGCTGGAAGATCTAGGTGGAGTTGTCCTCAGCATGTCTCAGCCGGACTTTCCGTCCTTGGCCTCCACCAATGGTGTGAATAGTAGCCAACATCCCCTCATCCTCTGAGCCGGATGCACCATGGGTAGAACGGCTCAGAACTCTACCCCAGACGTGATTCCCGTGTGGAACATTTCCTAGTAGACATAGTCCAGGGATTGTTCCAGACAACAAAGCCATCAGAGTCCAGAGTCAAGCAGCAGAGAAACCCTCCCTCTGCTCTGTGTTAGTCTTTGGGGAAGGGTATCAGCGACTGTCGCTCTGGTGGAGATATTGTTTGGAGCTAGGAGATGGCTCGGTGGATAAAGTTCTTGACACACAAGAATGAGGACTTATCTCGGATTCCTAGCACCCATGGAAACAAAGTCATGCAGAGGATGGTGTGGGTAGAGACAGGTGGAACCCCAAAGCTTGCTTTGCCACCACTCTAACCAAATGGTGAACTCTGGGTTCAGCTAGAGGCCCTGTCTCAAAATTTAAGGTAGGAGGAGATAGTTGAAAACTCCCAATGTACACTTATGGCTCCAAATGCACATGTGCACACACATGCACTACATTACACACACACGTGTGCACCACATATACTCACACACAATATTATTCAGAGTTTTCGTAAAACAATATTTTGAGTTTACCTACATACAGCACTTTCTTCCCCAAAGATGAGATATGAGTTCTTGGAACATGACCGGAGGTTCTAGTTAAGATTTAGAAGAAATGATTCCCTACGTTAGATTCCTTTAGCCTCTCTCAGACAGTCAAACCACACATGTGCTCGCCAATGTTACAACATAATCTTCCAGAAGTTTCCTCAACCCATTACACAGAAAGGCTCTGTTATTCCAGATCATCAGTAAAGAAACCAGTATCATACATAGCAAGAATCCTTACCATACAAGAGTCAGTGCACATCATCAAGAAAATGTGAACTAGTCTAGCTTGGCAGTGAGCTCATACTGAGGTGGGCCACAGGACAAACAATGCTTCTCCAGAGTGGACAATACACCGTCAAGGTCATTACCTTGATGCTCCATATGCAAATTTAGTCACGCTCGTCGCTAACGCTTGAGTGTGCCGGCATCTCCATTCCAGAGTTCTTTATTTAGCGTCATTTCTTGATTAACTGGATTCCATTGCCAGGTAGTTTTTCCAGAAGGATTTGTGGGTGCAATAGTCCCAGAACATTTCCGTGTTTGTGAGTGACTACTACCTTTGCACCTGAGAGGCAGCTTGACTGAGGGAAAACTTGTTGGGTAACGTGTCTCTCAGCACTCTGTAGAATTTGCAGATGAGGATTGCTGGGGACCTGCCTGAGCTGGCTGATGCTGTTTGCTTGCTTTCTTTATTCTTTTTTTGTCTAACTTATTTTTAACAAAAGTAGAATTATATATTTTCCTTTTCCCTTTCCTCTCTCCAACATATCCCTTATCCTCCCCCCTTGAAAAATCTCAAACTGATGGTCTCTTTTTTTTTCAGTAGTTACTGATACTTACAGATATATAAACAAGAAAATGTGTAAACAAAGCCTGTTGAGTCTGTTTAGTGTGGCTTGTTGCTGTATATGTTCAGAGCTGGCCTCTTGGTATTGGATAGTCAGGTAAGGACTCCTTCTGAGGGAACACTAATTCTCCTGCTCTCGGCACTCCTTAGCTGTCCATAGTTTTTTTGTTGTTGTTGTTGTTTGCTTGTTTGTTTGTTTTTGTTTTTTTGATTTTTCGAGACAGGGTTTCTCCGTAGCTTTTGGTTCCTGGAACTAGCTCTTGTAGACCAGGCTGGCCTCGAACTCACAGAGATCCGCCTGCCTCTGCCTCCCGAGTACTGGGATTAAAGGCGTGCGCCACCACCTCCCGGCTGTCCATAGTTCTCTACTGAAGAATGGGAACCCTGAGGTTTCCCCCTGACCACCATATTAGCATGTCTGTTGGGGTTGTACTTGTTCAGGCCCTGTTTAGGCAGCTGCACGGTTGGGGTAGGTTGGGGTGTCATGGATAAAGTTGTACTTCTTTGTGGGTGTAAGTATTCGGAATGCAGTCAGGAAGTGTCCTGACCTAATAAGGAGATGGTAGTAGATTCTCCTCTTAAGATCCATGACCGCCCTAGACCTAAATAGTTGGCAGGTTTCCAGTATCAGGCCTGATTTCCCTCCTGTTGAGTGGCTTGTGAGTCCAAGTATAAAGCTGTAAGTTCCTGTCAAGGGGTGCCCCCCACTATTGCACTCTTGGAGATACTTTGCTCTGCTGATTGTGTTGTGGTTCTTTGGCATCATCAAGAGGCAGGACTATCCATGACTTCCCTCCCTCTGTCGCTTGCACAGAGCCTGTTGGTACTATAACTACTTAAGCTTTTGGGTCAGATCCAACTTGGATCCTCTGTGTTCTGTTTGAAGGGTATGGTGTCTTCAGCAATAGGACCTTGCTTTCAACTTCTGCAAGACTGATACTGTGATGTGTGGCTGACTTGTTTTCTGGCTGGCTGGGCCCACGAGTCTTTCTATTTAAAGAACTCCCAGTTTTGTCTGTACTACAACTGTATCCTTTCGAGCTCCCCTGGTAGAGCAGTTCTACTTTAATTCTTTCTATTCCTTTAGTCTGTCTACTGTTGAGATAACAATTAGGCTTATGCTGGACTTTGTGGGTGCACATGAGCATGTGTGCATGTGTGTATATTGGGGGCAGGTAAACATACATGTATATGTCTGTACATGAAGAACCTAAACAGTAACCTTGGGTGTCATTCCTCAGGCTCTGTCTGCCTTGTTTTTTGAGACAGTGTCTCTCATCGGCCTGACCGAGTAGGACAGGTGGCGGCCAGTGAACCCCAGGCATCTGCTTGTCCCTGCCTCCCAGGACTGGGATTACATCTTGTGCCAACAGGGCTGGTGTCTTCCCCACACATTTATTGTATCTTACAGTTCTCTAGTTTATCAGCTTGCCTTTCCCTCCTCTCTAGGCTCTACTTCTCTTCCTCCCATTCTCTATCCCTCCCTCCCTTCTCTAACGAAGTCTCACCTACCCCAGGTTGGCCTTCAGCTTGCTTTCTAGTTGAAGCTGGCCTTGAACTTATGACCCACCCGCCTGCACTTCTCAAGTGCCAGGATTACAGACACGCACCACCATCCTGGTTCATCGCTCCCATGATTCCTTCCTCTTCATGCTTAGGAGTTCATGTTCTCGTGCATTCCTTTGAGGCGATGAACAGATATTTTCTGAAGTGTCCGTCTATCTCCTAAAGTGTTTCTTTCTGACACCCACTTGTCATCGGTGTTGCTCATGAGGCTTTGTCTCCTTTCTCCGTGGAAATAGTTTTCATGGTGGCTCCCTCTGTTTCTTACTCGTCTTTCAGGGGACAAAGTTCTGCCTGTTGATTTAGAGGGCCAGCGACAAGGATCAGTGGGTAAAGGCACAGGCCGCCAAGTCTGATGGCCTGAGTTCAACCTGCGGAACCCACACACTTAAAGGAAAGAACAAATTCCCTCAAGTCGTCCTCCGACCACACACACACACACATACATACACCACACACAAATGAGATTAATTTTTTTTAATTTATGGGGATACCGGGACAGTGAACTACAGCTGCTGACAGTGTCAACTGAGGCATTGCTCTAGAATGTCTTTCTCCCCCGAGAGCCTTCTGATCCTGGTCAGGGCCACTTGGGAGCTCCGGTTCCCTTCCATCATCAGCTGAGGGTGAGCAGGCTATATCTTCTGCAAGTCTTCTCAAAGCTCACTGTTTTCCTACTACATTTCTCTCTTCATTTGAGAAGTCAGCTTTATTGGGGGTAAAATTTAGATACATTGAAAATCATTTTTTTGTTTTTCCATATGAAACTGAGTATTGTTCTTTTGAGGTCTGTGAAGAATTTTGCTGGAATTTTGATAGGGATTGCTTTTGGTAAGATTGCTATTTTTACTATATTGATCCTACCTATCCAAGAGCATGGAAAATCTTTCCATTTTCTGATATCTTCTTCAATTTCTTTCTTTAGAGACTTGAAGTTCTTGTCATACAAGTCTTTCACTTGTTCGGTTATAGTTACCCCAAGATATTTTACATTTGTGGCTATTAGAAAGGGTGATGTTTCTCTGATTTCTTTCTGGCCCATTTATTGTTAGTATATAGGAGGGCTACCGGATTTTTTTTTAGTTAATCTCGTATTCCACATTACTGAAGGTATTTATCAATTGTAGAGTTTTGGGGGTCACTTATCTATATTATCATATTATCTCCAAAGAGTGAAAGTTTGACTTTTTCCTTTCCAGTTTGTATCCCCTTGATCTTTTGTTGTTTTATTGCTCTAGCTAGAATTTCAAGTACTATATTGAATAGATATGGAAAGAGTGGACAGCCCTTGTCTTGTTTCAGATTTTAATGGATTCGCTTAGAGTTTCTCTTTGTTTAATTTGATGTTGGCTGTTGACTTGCTGTAAATTGCTTTTATTCTGCTTAGATATGTTCCTTGTATCCCTGATAGATAGATCATGATAAATCAAGATGGATAGACCACGATAGATAAATCTACGGAGACAGCTGAACCAAGCTCGTGGAAACTCAAGAACTCTAGACTGACAGCTGTGGAGCCTCCATGGGACTGAACTAGGCCTCCACATGTGGGAGACAGTGGTGAAGCTTGGACTGTGTGAGGGGCCCTGGCAGCAGGACCAGGATCTATCCGTGGTGCATGAGCTAGCTTGTTGGAGCCCATTCCCTATGGTGGGATACCATGCTCAGGATTAATGTAGGGCAGAAGGGCTTGGTCCTGCCCCAACTTAATGTGCCAGACTTTGTTGACTCCCCATGGGAATCCTTATCTGTTGGGAGGAGGGAATGGGGAAAGACTGGGAGGAGGTAAGGAGGGCAGGAGGAAGGGTGAGAGGGAGAACTGTGGTTGGAATGTAAATTAAAGAAAAAAATAAATAATAAAAAAACTAAAAAAAGCATTCATTCTGAACGTAGTTTGAGAAATTATATAACTCTACACAGCCATTAATCCATGTTCACCTTGAAGGAGACACAGGTATTTCCATGTCCCCCAAAAATCCCCATGTGGTTTTCTGTGCCAGTCGCCTCTGCATGCCCCCTCCCTGGCAACCCCGGACTCTGTCACTGTAGGGCATGTAAATGGGACTGCTAGAAGCCAGCTCTACCTAAGGCTCCTTCAGGAAGCTCCAGGCTTTCCCGAGAGGCACCTGTTTCACATAGCTACAGCACAGCAGCACTGAGCAGGTCCCGCTTTCCTGGCCCACTTGTTAGCTGCTGGGCATCTGGGCTGGGCATCTGGGCGGTGTCTAGTTTGGGCCATTTTGGAGTAAAGTGGCTACGAGAGCTCACTTGGAAGCACCTGCGTGGAGGAATTCTTTCCCTCTTTGGTAAACGCTGGGAGGGGCTTGCTGGGCTCTTGGTCAGAAGTGAGCCCCACTGCTTTGCACAGTGGGTGTCTTGTCTTAAGTACCCAAACAACATGTGTCAGCTTTTGAGCTTGTCCTCAGTGATGTTTAACATTCCTGGCTGTGGTGAGTGTGGCTGTGATTTGCACTGTACTGAAAGACGGTGATGTAAATCAGCCATGCCCGTTTCATTCAGCAGCCGTAGGTCGTTTGGGAAGAATTTTCTCCTCAGATATTTGCGCATGATTTAAGATTTATTTTGTCTATGTGTATGTGTATGTGTATGCACATGTATGTGAGGTGCCCACGGAGACCAGAAGATGGCGCTGGATTCCCTGGAGCTGGAACTACAGGTGGTTGTAAGCTGCCTGTTGTGGGTGCTGGGCACCGGAACTGAATTTGGTCCTTCCTTTGCAGGAGCAGTGTGTGTTCTTGGGAACTGAGTTGTCTCTGCAGCCCTACATTGCTCTTTTTTTTAACCCCTCAAGATAACCCTGGTTGTCCTGAAACTCGCTTTGTAGACCAGGCTAGCCTCCAGCTCACTGAGATCCTCCTGCCTCTGCCTCCCAAGTGCTGGGATTAAAGGCACGTGCTACCATCGTCCGGCTACATTGCTCTTTTCTTACGCTGGGATAGTTTGGGGTTATAAGAGCTCTTGGATTATTCTGGATACAAAACTGGGGTGTTCCCTGGCTGGCCAGGTAAGTTCTAGGCCAGTGAGAGAATGTTTCAGAAAGAAATCCAGTATCTAAGGATAGAAACCTGAGGATGTCCTCCAGCTTCCACACACATGCGCTAGAGACACGTGTGTGCACTCAAGCCCACACTTACACACACGTACATAGGCAAAAAGAAAAAAATTGTAAATTTGACAGAAGTAGCTGAGCATGGTGGTGCATGCCTTTAGTCTCAGCACTCAGGAGGCAGATTCATGGGATCCATTGCAGATGAATCTCTGTGAGTTCTGAATCAGCATGGTCTACATAGCTAGTTCCAAGAGAGCTGGTGATAGAGTAGAACCTTGTCAAAAAAGGAGGAGGAGGGAGGGAGGGGGGGAGAGAGGGAGGGAGGGAGGGAGGGGGGAGAGGGAGAGAAGAAAACTGACAAAGTGGGCTACTGATTAATGATGGGATTTAAAGAAAGGAAGGAGGAATTGGGGGTGGATTGTTGGGAAGAAAGCTTGCCTAGTGCTTGCACAAAGCCTGGGTTCAATCCTCGGCACCTCATTAACTGGGCACCCATGTAATCCTAGCACTGGGGAGACAGGCAGAAGAACTAGAAGTTCAAGCCCATCCTTAGCTACACAGTTAGTTCGAAGCAGCCCTGAGCAACAGAGTGAAGCCCTATTTTAAAAAACAAAGGAACAAAAGGCATCATGCATGATGGGGGTTCAGGGCCCCTGAAGAAATAATAAGAAGGGGCCATTTTCATGCCGCTGCTTGGGCAGGGAGATGGACGCAATGACCAAGCACTGACAGGTGTCCTAGTTCTGCTCCCTGCTGCTGTAATAGATACAATCTCTGACTAAAGCAACTTAGTGGAGAGCTGGCTGACTCGGGCTCCCAGTTCCCACTGACAGCCTGTCCATTACATCCTCAGTCAAGAAGTGGGGAGGAGCAGATGCTTAGCTCAGCTCACCCTCTCACGGGCACGCCCACACGTCATTCTAGTCTAGATAATCCGTCAAAGAGCTCTCCCCAGACTGCAGAGTCAGTGAACAACTGAACTCTCTTTTACACTCATTTTATTATTCACATGTTGGGGTGCACTCCGGCAAGAGGACCCCTTGCTGGAGCCAGTTCTCTCTTCACAGAGTTTGGGTCCTGGGGGTCAAACTCGGGGTGTTAAGCTTGGCAGCAAGTGCCTTTTCATCATATGTATTGATTAGTCATTTCGCCCAGCGTCTGACCTACCTCTGTAATCAATAATCAGCCTCACACACATTTGGATCAGGGGCCCTACTTTCTGGAACTTTCTTCCCTGTAAGTCTGTTTTTGTCGTGTGTGAGGGGAGCCTTTAGCTGTGTTTGCTATCCATAAGGCAAGCCTGTCTGAGGTGCACGTAGCAGCTCTCCTAGGGAACCGTGCAGGGATTCTGTCAAGATACTTTTTAATAAAAATCTCACTCAGATATTGATTAGGACTTTGTCTAAACACAGATAATTAGAATAGTACATAATAGATTCTTCCTAATGTCCCTCTGTCCCTCAGTCCCCTCTCTTTGTCTCTGTCTCTTTCTTCCCCCACACAGGGGTATGTGAGAGGGGGTGGAGGTGTGTGGAAATCAGAGGTCACCCTAGGGCGTCTTCTATCTGTTTTCTAGGCAGGGTCTGTCACTGAACTTGGAGCTCACCGTTTTGGTTCCACCCATCTTCATTCCACTCCATGCCCAACACCAGGGTTAGACAGAGGCATATTCTCTCCTGGCTTTTACGTGAATGCTGAGGATCTGAATTCAGGTGGCCATGTCTGTGCAGCAAGCACTCCACCCGCTAAGCCACCCGCCTCCCCAGTCCATAACATCGCTTTTCTTCTGTAAGTTTTCTTTGGAGTTCTGCAAAGTCTTTTCCTTTACTTTCCATTAACCTCATATATCTCTTGATAAGCTTATTCCCATAAATTCTGCTGTCGCAGTGACTGCAATATATTTCTGCAGTGTGCGCTAACAGTTGCTCATTGTCAAAGGTGTGGGGTTTTATGGCCATATGCCCCAGCTTCTCATTTGCTAGCTGGGTGACATTTTCAGTTGATTTTCTCATTCAGATGCTCAAATTAAAAAACCGTATCCTCTGAAAATGACGGCAATAATATTTTCCCTTTGGGAATATTTATGGCCCTTATTTTATCTTCTTCTTTAATTGCTTCGCTAAGCTTGCAGAGTTAGCGGGTGCGAGAGGAGCAGGGGCACCTTTGTCTGGGCCTGAGGCTGCTGCCTCTCTGGGAAGCATTCTTTATACCTTCATTTCCAGAGACATCACCAGGAAAGGCTAGCCACGCCACAGAACTTTCCAAAATTCTGACCTGCCAAGTCTTGTTTTATGTCTCGTTTTGTGTCAAGAGGTTTTCATTATTATTATTACTAATAATAATATTCATGAATCCCTAACCCTAAAACACTTTCCGAACATGTGTTTGTGTGTTTAGAGATGGCAGTGAGGATGTGCGTATGATGGTGGTGATGATGGTGTCTGTGTGTATGTCTGCACATACTTATGCAGGCCAGAGGCCAGCACTGGGTCCTCCTATCACTCTCTGCCTTGTTTTTTGAGACAGTGTTTCTCACTGAACCCAGAGTTTATTGATTGGCTGAACTGGCTGGCCAATCAGTGAGTCCCAGGGAACCTTCTTTCTCTGCCTCCCTAGTGCTAGGGTTACAGCCACATACCTCAATGCCTGTTTTTTTTTTTTGTTGTTGTTGTTCTTTTGTTTTGCTTTGTTAATTTTTTGTTTTGTTTTGGTTTTGTGCATGTATGTGTGGTGTGTGTGTGTGTGTGTGTGTGTGAGATAGAGAGAGAGAGTGTGTGTGTGTGATGTGGATGCTGGGAATTCAAGCTTAGGTTCACATGCTTGCACGACAAACATTTTACCCACTAAGCCATTTCCCCAACCTCACTTTCCTGGTTTTACAATAGCAAGTATAGTCAGTGTTCCACAGTAGAGAAGTGAAAATGACCAGGATTTAATCTCAGACTTTCTGGGCTACAGAGATGGCTCAGCACCAAGGAGGGTGAAGGAAGGAGAATTAGAGGGGCTTGCCAGCCTAGACAAGAACTCTCAAGAGACCCTGCCTCAACAGCAGGAAGCTGGAGCATAATCAAGGAGGACACTCAGCATCATCCTCCAGCCTCTGCACCTCCCAGAAGCACGCACCTAGATGCTGATATGCTCGCACAACACACATTCACACATGCACACACATACAACACATACACACTCACATGCGCACACAACATAATTCACACATGCACACACACTCACATAAACACACAACACAACACACAATAAATATATAAACAAACTCGGGCCGTTTTCAGAATCTAAGGTCTCTCTGTAATGAGCTTAGGTGACTTGTTGATCCGCAAACATAGCTGTTCACTGTAAGCGATGTCATGAATTCAACATCTGCCTGGCTAGGCTCAGTCCTGTGGCACGTGGGGCATTACATGGCCATAGTCAGTTTTCCAATTGTCTGATTCTGAAGATTTTTCAGTCTTTCTGTTGTTGGGCTGGGTTTCTCCTGCCCGCCTGCCCGTCTGGCAGGCTTTGGCACTGAGGTGCAGGTCGGAGCTGCTCCTCTTTACCTCACTCTATCTACACAGAACAAAGGCGTCTGTCCCTTCAGGCTTGAAACTGCACTGACAAGGTCTGGGTTTGTTTGTTTCTTTCTTCTCCACCTTCTCTGCCGTCCCTCGGTTTATTAGTCTGTCTTGCCTTACGACCACTTCTCCAGTCTAAGTTAGCCATTTATATTTCCTAGAAAAATCTCCACTTCATTGGGATTTTCAGGTTTATTAGCAGAGAGATGAAAGCTATTTCTGCATTTTTTTATTTCACTCGCTCCCATTTCTCATTTTACACGCTCATATTTTCTCTCCCCCTTGATCGGGCTTGCTGATGGTTCCTGAAATTCATTGGTCCTCCTAAAGAGCCAGACCCTGCTTTTATTCATCAGTTCATGTTCTATTTTCTAACCCATTAGTTTCATCGTCTGCTTCTCTCGTTTCCGTGGGTGACGGTGGTTGGTTGCTTCCCTCCCTCTTTTTCTCTCTGAAAAAAAAAAAAAGAAGTGTTTGGCTCATTTATTTTTCTAGTTGCCCTCACTGTTTATCACTCTGTTCTGGACAGCTGTCACCGAGTCAGTGAGGTGTACAGATCCTCTTAGACATGGCAGGCACTAAGGAATCTAACTACCCATGTGGCTCTGAATCTCCCCTGTTCTTAAGTTCTGATTAGAAGAGGTACACAGTCCTGTGTGACATCCCAGAGGTCACTGATGGCGTCTCTGTGACCTCGTGCAAGCACAGTTTCTGAGCATGTCCTCAGCAGTGACTGGGGAGAACTTGCTGTCTCAGATGGCTCCAGAGCCCAAAGTGCACGAGTGAGTGTGTGGTGTGCATGCATGCACGTGTTTGTGTGCATGCGTGTCCCCGTGTGTGTGCACGTGGACTCGTGTGTGTGCATGCACATACCCACATGTGTGCATGCGTGTACCCGTGTGTGTGTGCATGTGGACTCGTGTGTGTGCATGCACATACCCACATGTGTGCATGTGTGTACCCGTGTGTGTGCATGCACATACCCACATGTGTGCATGCGTGTACCCGTGTGTGTGCACGTGGACTCGTGTGTGTGCATGCACATACCCACATGTATGCATGTGTGTCCCCGTGTGTGTGCATGCATGTACTCATATGTGTACTCGTGCTTCAGCAGGAGAGAACAGGCTGTTTCCTCCTCAACTCTCAGAGTGGCCCATCACAACCATAGGCTACAGTGTGTGTTCGTCTCCCTGCCACTCTTGGGAACTAGCCTTGTTCCCTTTTGTTCACTAACCCTGTCCTCTCTCTTTTCCTCTTCTCCACTTCCCTCCCTTCCCCTTTCTTCCTCTCTCCCTCTACAATGGTTTATCTTCATTGTCCACTGGATTTGGAGTCACCTGGGAGACACAGCTCTGGGCACGTCTGTGAGGAAGTTGATGGAGAGGCCTAACTGAGTAGGGAAGTCCACCTTGAACATGGGTGGCACCGTCTCATGGTCTGGGGTCCAGGACTGGATAAGGCGGGTAAAGGGGGAAAGCCAGCATTCCCTGCTCTCCAACTCCTGGTCTGAGAAAGTGTCTGAGGTCCCAGCCCTGTATTCCAGCCTCTAACAACTGCCTACGCCCTCCCACCCTCTCAGACTCAGATGGTGAGCCAAAGCCAGCCTTCTCCCTGAGGTACTTGCTGGATAGTTTGTCACCGTGAGAAAGGTAGATGAATACATGCTGTTTAGAAGCAGACAGTTTGAATGGACAGTGGGGACAAGCTCTTCCAGAGCCCCCCTCCTCAGGAAGTTCCAGGTCTTCCTCACATCATTGAACAGAGAGGACTCCAGGGATGTCATCAGGAACCACTTTGCCTTCCCCACTGTCTTTGAACAAATTTCCTTGGGTGAGGTGTTTCATAGAACGGGCACTTATTTCCCTCAGTTCAGGAGCCTGGGAGATCCAAGATCAAGTGACCGTCAGATCTGGGATCTGGTGAGGGCTCCTTGCCTGCTCTGAAGAAGGGCGAAGGACAGCTGGATTCCATGCACTTCTGTGAGGCACTGATTGGACACGCCCGGAGGCCGTCTATTTGTAGCACTGCGCTAGGGAGAAGGCTGAACAGCTTCTCTGCATTCAAGTTGAAGCACTCACGACCAGATTTCTAAGCTCTTTGTGGTAAGGAGCCTTAGGCTTCACTGTTGGGCTGAAAGCTAAAATGGGCTTGCTTTCTTCTCTCACGTTTATGTAGAAAGGTCCAAATAATAGCATTGGGTGATTGTGGCTCACAGTCCTTGTGATGACTAAGGCTTCAAAGGCGGTTTTTGTTTTCTTCCTTATCTTTATGGGGGTTTGCACAGTGGGCACTTTAGAGAGGGTGGCACATAGCGGGCAGTTGGGCAGGGTCGGTGATCGTCCTTTTCTGTCTCACACTGGTTACCATTTATCTACCTCTTTCTGCCCAGTAATGGTGACCTGTAACCCCACCAAGGTTGGGGTACAGTCAAGGAGGTGCTGGTCTCCAAGGACTTCTCTGCTGAACATAGACAGATGTGAGTTCAAGGCCTGTTGAGATTCTGTGGAGAAGGCCAGATTGCACCGCGCAGCACCAGCCTCAAAGGGGGAGGGGCTAAAACTTCTTCTGTAGCTCTCTTCCATTTTACATTGTCCTGATGTCACCAACTGGGCCATCCACCCTTTCCTAATGTCTTCTGGGCAGTCTATAAGCCGCTCCAGATCAGTTGATGGCTGCTGTTCTGGCACAGGAGAAGCTGGTGAATGCACATCTGCCTCACATCTGGCTCGCTCTGGCCTGCAGGGAAACCTAAAAGCCACAGCTTGCCCCACAGGTGTCAGACGCACTCGCCTGAACCTTGAGCTCAAGTGGAGACCTGAGTGGGAGTCTGAGACTCACTGGCTTTCATAAGAAAGTCTCCACTCAGACTGTTTTCCTTCCCCACACCCCCGTCATGCCTCTCTGCAGAGTGAGTACCTAGCCCGAGAGTAGCAGGTTGGAGCCAGCACCCCTTCACTAACTGTCTGCCTATTGTGTGCTGTCCTACCCTGGATACAACAGAAATGATCCGTGGAGCTTTATGAAACAGTGGTGCCCAGCTCCGAGTCCCCGCTTTCCCCTTTGCTTAGTCTCCAGATTATTGAAGAGAACCCTCGAGAGTGAGAACTGACATCCTCAGGCCTAATGTGTTTCTGGAGGTCCTTGGAGGCCCCTGGACCTTCCCCAGCAGCTCTAGTGTGGGCTAGAGTCCCTACACAGCTCCCAGGAGGGGCGTAAGTCACGGATAAGAGGACGACACTGGGAGCACCAAAGAGCAAAATGGCTCTGGGTCTTGGCAGAATACAGATTTTATTAAATAAATAAAAAAGAAAAGGTTGTTTGTTTTTAAAAGAGGGTAGAAACTTGGGTAGAAGATAGAGAAAATTTCCATGCATACTGCTGCCCCCTCCCATGAGAGCTTCGCCCTTAGCGACCCCAGACCTGGAGCACTTGCTCGTATCATCAAGTTCCTTAGTGGTCTGGAGTCCAGAGGTTGAACTCATGGGGACTCGGGCAGCATGCACAGGGCTTGCACAGGTCTAAGCCAGATGGAGTGTCAGGGCTGACAGGGAAAGAAGACCCAAGCGCTCATCTCTAACCCAGACGCTATCTCCAACTGATAACTGCTGGCAACATTGGGAAAATTCATTTTCTCCACTAGACTCTCCCTGGGTATGTATACAAACCATTCTTAGGACAATCCCCATGCCCAGCAGGAGATGGCCAACACAAAACAGACTCAGTGGCATTTGGAAGAGTTTTTTGTTTGTTTGTTTGTTTGGTTGGTTGGTTGGTTGGTTGGGGTTTTTTTTCCCCACAATATATTTAACTTTATATCTTTTGTTTCTATACTATGGTTTCTGATTTAGTTTTTATGGATTTTCTGTGTGCCCAAGTGGGTGTGGCTGTTTGTATGTGTCTCTCGTGCTTTTCCTTTGGCTCTTTTTTTCTATTTGTTTTGTCCTTTTCTGGCTTGTTTTTATTTTATCTTATCTTATTTTATTATTATTTTTATATTCCTATTTGCCTTCTGATGAGAAAGGGGGGTTATGGATTTGGGTGAGTAGGTGAGTGGAGAAGATCTGAAAGGATCCAGGGAAGGGGAACTGTAATGGGAATATATTGTATGAAAAATATTATTTTCAATTAAAAGAGAAAGAGAAAGGAAACAAAATAGCTTCTAACCTGATAATGATAGTAAATCTGAAAAGGAATCTTTCTAGGACCGAATTGTTTCTTTGTTAAGATTCACAAAATACCCCAGAATGCCTTTAGTGAAGGTTGGTTTAGCAGCTTTAATATTCCAACTTGCTTTCTGCATAGACATATTTTAAATAAGAAATTCTCAGCTGATGCAGAGAGGTTAAAAAGAAAATCTACTGTTGGGGGCCAGTGAGATGGCTCAGAAAGTGGTTCCAGGCGGGCCTGCGGACTCAAGTTCAATCCCCAGCCTGCAAGTTGTCCTCTGGCTCCCACAGGGACACCATGACACACATGCACACAGTAAATAAATAGATGGATTTTTAAAAGAACTTCCGTATGGGTCTGATATCTGTGGAACAGCATCTTGCCTCCAGGACAAATTACAAGGGGCATTTCCTCTGCCCTAAGGCCCTGAGGCTGCTCACTCTCACAAACCCCATGACCCCCACAAACACTTGAAACTTTGGTTTTCAGAACCCTGTCTCTTACCATCTCTAAATTCCCTAGCATCTGCTGGCCTTGCCTCTGTTCTGGAAACGTGAAGAAAGTGACTTTTTATACTTGGGCTGCCCTACTGCCTCTAGGTGACCAGAGATACCCTCCCAAGCTCCACCTACTCTGTCACAGCAACCCTAGTGTGTCCAGACACCTCCAAATGTCCTCTGTCGTCAGAACCAGTCCACGCCCCCAGCCAAGAACTGAAGGAGAGCCACACAGACAGACACCCAAATGGCTCACAGGTGGAGTGTTAGTTCACGGAGCACCCACCGACTTTTCTGTGATGAGAAACTCAGCAAAAAGCACAGGGAGTGAGATGGAGAAGGGCAAATGCCCTCTAATGACTTACCATCAAGTCACAGCTAAAGCCTGTAAAAATAAATAGGCCGAGCGAGATAAGGGGAGGAGGTGGTGGCTTACAGCGGGGTGAGGCAGCAGGGAAAGTCCCATCCCAGGGAGGCAGGGAAGGCTCTTTGCAAAGGTGACTTTTAAAGCAGGAAATTTTAGGGCAGGTGAGTCAGGGAACTCCGGGGTCAGGATGGAGGGCAGGCAGCTGTAAGCTGAGAGGGAGCAGAGGCAAAGGCCTTTAGAGTGTGGCCTGGGCTGTGGCAGAAGTGTCTTCTCCTCTTTCCTGACACAGTAAAGACATCCTGCAGGCCTGGGAGACGCTCTCCCCTGTTCAGATGGAGCCGTGGCCCCTCCACTCTCACACCATCCCACTTGCTGTAGCTTTCAGTGACCTTTGTCTTCGCATACGGAGAGCCACGTGTTCAAACTTCCACCAAGATGCGCGATTTCTGAGTTTCTTCTGTCTATGTCAGTTCTTACTTTCTGGGTTTTTGTTTTTAAATAATATTTAGGATGTGTCTTTACTATAGATTAGTGTTTTGAGGATAAAAATAACACTCTTCTTTTTTTCAGTTGTTTTTTTATTTGTTTTCTATTATGTTATGAGTGATTGGCCTTTGCGGATGTATATACCGAGTGCACGCAGAGCCTGGGGAAGCCAGAAGAGGGCGCTGAATTCTGTGGAACTGGGGTTACATTTCTTCGGGAGCTGTGCTCAGAACCAAACCTGGGTCCCCTGGAAAAGCAGAAACTGCTCTCAGCCACTGGACCATCTCTCCAGCTCCGCCCTCTTCTTTTCCCTCCAGCTCCGCCCTCTTCTTTTCCTTCCGGCTGTATCCCATACACGAATAAGATTTTATACCTGCTTTCTTTGGTTTGTGTTTTCTGACATTTTTTTTTCATTTCTTTCCTTTTTTTCTTTCTTTTTTGCTATTTTTATTTTTATTGTTTTTAAGACAAAATCTCAAGATGTATCCCTGGCTGCCCTAAAACTCACTCTGTAGACCAGATTGGCTTTGAACTCACAGAGATCCGCCTGCCTCTGCCTCCCAAGTGCTGCAATTAAAGGCCTGCACCACCATACCTGACTCATTTCTGACACAGGGGTCTCAGGTATAACTTAACCTCTGTAAACTCACTCTGTAGCCCCCAGATGGCCCTCAACTCCTGATTCTCCTGTCTCCACCCCCTGAATTTTGAGTTTGAACCCAGGGCCTTGGGAATGCCAGGCAAGCGTTCCACTAACTGAGCTGTGCCCCTGCCCCTCATGTCATATTTTTTATACTTGCATGTCATCTCATGTTCTGGCAAGCAGTTTACATTTTGGTATTTTTTTTTATTCGACCTGAAATTTTTTTCACCTGCCCACAGCACTTTATGTTTGCTTTTGTTATGAAAGTGATGTGCTTGGTGCTGCTTCTAGAACATTCCGTGCTTTGCATTTCCTTGCTTACTTTATGATTTTTCAGTCAGTTGCTTGTCCTCAGCTCCTCTGTACAGGTTTGTAGGCTCTGTGGCTGCGGATGGAGGGAGCGACATCTAAAGCCGATAGTCTCCTACGCCATCTGAGAAGTCAATAGCAGGTATGGCACTGGGGGGATGGCTCAAAGATTAGGGGCGCTCCTGGGGCTCACAGCGCACACAGAGACACACAGAACAGTGCATACATGTTTAAACACACAGCACGCGCAAGTGCTGAGGGGCCAGCGCTCGTCTTTCTCTCACATTCCTCCCAGAATCATCACACGGAATCTGCACGTCTTTTCCTTCAAGAATGGCTTTTGATGTTTGCGTCTGATTTCACAACCAAGGCTCTGAACAATGATTTAGACATCAGCCTCCTCCTCCAGCCGGGTTACTCATGCCTCTGTCCTTTGTCCCACCTCTACCATTCCTGGGTTCTTGCTTTGACTCATTTGTCAGCTCACTAGTAGATCTTTGACCATTATTTTTCAGAAGTTTACATAAGTCCTTACAAGTCTAAGAATGTCTCCTTCTTGACCTACATACGAGTGATATCATAGCTATTCTTTAGAATTTTGTTGATTATCCAAATAAGGCCCATGTTGATTCATGGTGAAATTTATAATTGCGTAAAGTGACGTCCTGGCAAAGCCAGGAATCTCTGTAGAGAGGCTCTTCCTCGCCTACTTAAAATGGCTTCCTTCAAGCTTGAACGAGAGACTTTGTAGTTCTCAGCATTTTGGAGGCACCTCAACGTCACTGTTAGGGTTTTTACCTTTCTTCAAATCAGAGAAATTATTTCCTGTGATTTCTTTTTGTTTGTTTTTGCTTGCTTTTTATTTTATGTTTTGATTATAGAAATAGAAACTAATAGCTGGACATGGTGGTACACACCTATACTCCCAACAACTCAGGAGGTAGAGGCAGGCAAATTTCTGAATTTAAAGCCAACCTGGTCTACATAGCAAGTTCCAGGCTATCCAGGGCTATGTAGTGAAACTGTCTAAAAAACAAGAAAGAGGGAGTGGGGGGTAGTGAATATTTAAATATTTATTTACTTGTATTATTGTAAAATATGTGGATGGGTGTGCATATGTGCACGTGGGGCCAGGAGTCCTCAGCTGCCAGAGGAGTCAGATCCCCTGAAACTGGAATTATTGGAGGCTGTGAGCTGCTGGACGTGAATCTGGGTCCTCTGCAAGATCAGTACACACTCCAAAGTGCTGAGCCATCTCTCCAGTACCTATAAATACAGTTTCAAGTAGAAACTTTTAATTAATAATTTAAAAAATTTCCATTGATATATGACTTACAGCTAGATCAATAAATACATGATTTGTAGGTTGAGCCTCCTCCATTTCCTCTTCCTCTTCTCCTTCCTCTTCCTTCTCCCCTCGCCATTTTCCTCCATCTTTGCAGTGTTGGGGATTGAACCCAGGGCACCTCACAAACTCAGTAAAGGCTCTACACTGAGTGGCACCCACTCTCAATCAGTGCATATCGACCAAGTAAACAAACACAGGCTGCTGGATTCTTTCCCTCATTCTCTACACCTCCCTGCTGGATGAACCCATTGCTTAGGTTCTGCCACTTCTCATTTTCCTTGGAAAGTCTCAAACTCAGTTTCCTATTCATTTGGTTTCCTGCTAATAGTGAATTTTCACATTAAAAACAACTTTTCTAATTTAGGGTATCTAATACTTTCTTTCATTTCCTCCTCTCGTGCTGTGCAGCCACTATTTCTTGACATGGTGTTCCAGTCCTTGCATTCGCTCTGTTGTTGTCATCCTCCAAAGTGTGTCCTAGGGCCTCTCCTCTGGCGTCCTGGATGTGTTGTTTGCTCTGATGAACCAGTGACCCTCAATATGGAATGATGACCCTTAACTTCGGAGGCTAGGACCTTCCTCCAAGTTCTCACTTAGATAGTTATTTTTGAGTTCTGAGGATGCCCTGTAGCTAATCCTGCTTCCTGGAGGAGGCCCCTCTTGAAGAAAGGAACAAGCTCTCTTGCTAACATCGTCTTACGGCTGGACCACCTTGGGGATGGACCCTTCTGGTCCCTCCAGCCTTCTAGTGACAGCTAACCCCAGCAGCTGATTGGAAAGCCTCAGACCCACATGGGCTCCCAGGCCAGAGATACTCTACTAGTGGTCCCCAAATTCCTGACTGAAGTGCGATGTCCAATGTCCTTTTTTTTTTATACCAAGAAGTTCTTATTTTTTTTTGTACTTTTCTTTTTTTTTTATTGAGAAAAGGAAGAAAAAAACAAGTTTCCGCCTCCTCCCAGCCTCCCATTTCCCTCCCCCTCCTCCCACCCTTCTCCCCTTCCCCCTACTCCTCTCCCCCTCCCTCTCCAGTTCAAAGAACAGTCAGAGTTCCCTGCCCTGTGGAAAGTCCAAGGTCCTCCCCCCTCCGTCCATATCTAGGAAGGTGAACATCCAAACTGGCTAGGCTCCCACAAAGCCAGAACATGAAGTAGGATCAAAACCCCATGCCATTGTCCCTGGCTTCTCATCAGCCCTCATTGTTCGCCATGTTCAGAGAGTCTGGTTTTATCCCATGCTTTTTCAGTCACAGTCCAGCTGGCCTTGGTGAGCTCCCAATAGATCAGCCCCACTGTCTCAGTGGGTGGGTGCACCCCTCGTGGTCCTGACTTCCTTGCTCATGTTCTCCCTCCTTCTGCTCCTCATTGGGACCTTGGGAGCTCAGTCCATTGCTCCAGTGTGGGTCTCTGTCTCTATCTCCATCCATCACCAGATGGAGGTTCTATGGTGATATGCAAGATATTCGTCAGTATTGTTATAGGATAGGGTTATTTCAGGTTCCCTATCCTCAGCTGCCCAAGGGACTAACTGGGGACATCGCCTTGGGCTCCTGGGAGCCACTCTAGGTTCAAGTCTCTTGCCAACCCTAAGGTGGCTCCCTTAACTAAGAATTGTGCTTCCGTGCTCCCCTATCCAACCTTCCTTTATCCCAATCATCCTTTATCCCCAAGTTCCCCCCATCCTCCCCTTCTCCCTTTTCTCTCCCCATCTCCCCTTACCTCCATCCCACCCCACCCCCAAGATCCCAATTTTCTCCCCGGCAATTTTGTCTACTTCCCATAGCCAAGAGGATAACTATATGTTTTTCCTTGGGTTCACCTTCTTACTTAGCTTCTTTAGGTTCACCGATTGTAGACTCCGTGACCCTTATTTATGGCTAGAAACCAATTATGAGTGAGTACATCCCATGTTCATCTCTTTGGGTCTGGGTTACCTCACTCAGTATAGTGTTTTCTATTTCCATCCATTTGTATGCAAAATTCAAGAAGTCATTGTTTTTTACCGCAGCATAGTACTCTACTGTGTATATATTCCACGCTTTCTTCATCCATTCTTCCATTGAAGGGCATCTAGGTTGTTTCCAGGTTCTGGCTATTACAACTAATACTGCTATGAACATAGTTGAACAAATGCTCTTGTCATATGATAGGGCATCTCTTGGGTATATTCCCAAGAGTGGTATTGCTGGGTCCAATGTCCTTTTGTATGTGTGTTGCTTTTACTGCTTGATTAAGAAAGCTCTTTCAGTCAACGGCTTAGTAGAGTAAAGGGTAAGAAATCTGACGAGAGAGAGAGAGAGAGAGAGAGAGAGAGAGAGAGAATGAGAGAGAGAGAATGCAGTGTCTAGGAGATGTCATATAGCTGCCTAAGAAATAACATGCTGTATCGGTAAGCCACAGCTTCATGGCAATACACAGATTAATAGAAGTGGGTTAATTTAAAATGTAAGAGCTAGTTAGGAATATGCCTGAGTCATTGACCAAAAACAGTGTTGTAATTAATATAGTTTCTGTGTGATTATTCAGGTCTAGGGGGCCAGGAAGCAAAAAGGCGGTCTCTGTTTACATAATGGTACCCAACATGGGGCTCAAACCCATGACCCTGAGTGTAAGAGTCTCATGCTCCACCAACTGAGCTATCAGTCTCTGTTTACACCTGGCCCACTGAATAACTAGAATTCAGAGTGTTTGCTGTCATTTAGCTCACCACGTGCTGGGCTCAAAATGAGCACAGACACAGCGTTCTCTCAAATAAACCCACCTTTTGAATAAATACAACTTTTCCTGCTTCCTTACTGTCAACCTTTTCACAGGTTCTGTCAGAGACAGAACAAAGCTTCAGCTTTTCTACTCCCTGGAGAAGGAGACAAGGAAGGGGCTGCCATGGTGTCCATCACCCACCACAGGCTAAAGTGTCCAGGCAAGCAGAGGTTCCTAAGGCTCACAAAGCTTGGTTCTGAGTGCCTTGTCACAACATGGAAGGGCTTTCCCATGGGAGGCACAAGTCAGAGCTCCCCAGAATCCCCACAGTGACCCCTCGGAAGATAGCTGATCTTTCATTTCAGCTGCTTCAGTCCCTGTCTGGCACCTGCACCACCCAGCCAGGAGTGTGAAGGCTCCACAGCTTCTTCTCTTTCACTGAAGCCACCCAGCTCATCAGACAAGCTAACTAGAGATGTGCCCAGTCTTGGGGGCTACTGTTAAACAGTTAGAAAAACTCAGAGACAAAGCTTGGCATCACTTTGTATAGTCACACCTTCCCAAAGACTCTTTTACCTACTTCCAAGGAATCTGGCTTCCCAGGGCATCACCTTTCCTCCCTTAGACTCAGGTGCTTCATCTGTTAAGGGGACAGTGAGAACCAACACAGTGCATGCCCACCTTCTCTGGTCTTCACAATCAGAGTATGAGGATCCCAGTAGAGGGTTACAAATTGGGGGTCCCTGACAACCAAGGGGAGCACACAACAGAAGGCATATGTATGTGGAGGGAGACAAGTCAAGGACCAAAGAACCCTGAGCAGAGGCCAGGCTCAGAAGAAGGTCACCCACAGAGGCTGCACCTGGCTCACTCTAGAACTGGGGTGGGAGCAGGTATGTTTCCATGAGCTGTGGTCTTACAGATCCACATCTAGAATCTGGCCTCAGGGCCATGGCCCAACAGGAGCTATGGTCAACTATAGGACAGGGGACACTTCGTTGTTCTGCTGTGGACAGCCACAACCAGGTAAGGCTAGCACCACTATAGGGGGAAACAGGAACCTGTGGGGAGCCATAGGTGGAGGAACCTGGAGAACATTCTGGAAGGTGGTGTGCTCTCCCCAAATGAGGCCCTGGAATGTTGAGTTCAGGTCGCCATTGAACTTTCCCTGGTGCTGACGACTCTACGACTCTAGAGGTTGGGAATATTCTCGTGTCCGTTCTATTAGCTCCAGAACAAGAAGGACAGTCTGCTCGGTCCCAGCCTGAGTCCATCTCACCTTGGGCGAGATGTTTGTGTCACAGCTGGTGCAAAGTGGACAGAATGTGGCTGAGCCAAGAGAAGAGAATGGGAACTAGAGACTGACTTTTCTAAAACTGAAGGAAACCATGGCTTCCTTCTCCTAAAACTAGTCCAGTGCCAAGGAAACTGGGGTAATGGCTCCTGGCAGGAGGAAAGCAGTCTGCTGAGAAAGACAGTCATCTTCCCCACCAGACCTTCCCACGGCCCTTGGTCTTGCTACCACACTGATCCCTGCTCCCTCTGGGTCCTTCTGTGCTGTTCCAACAGCACCATCTCTGGAGAAGTCCTGTAGACCCAGAGAGCCTGGTCATGTAATTTGTCTGTTCAAGGAGGAATAAGATGTTTTCCCACAGGAGGAGGACTGCTCTGGATCCTCTCATATGGAGACCCCCGTTCTACCACCATCTCCCTCTTAAAACGTCTCCTACTCCCTTTAAGCCACAGGCCTTCCATGCAGCTTCCAAATCTCCCTCCCTTGACAATAGCAATCCCAAGACAGGTTCTGTAGGTTGTGGAAAGGGACTAGGGCTTTGTGATTGGCTGCTGGGTTCTTTTTCTTGCTGCCCTGGGGTACAGAGAAAGGGGAACATACTTGGAAAGTGGGAGGAAGGTAGGAGGTGTTGAGATGGGCCTGTCCCTAGTATACTCCTAGGGTCCCTCCGAGCTGTAGCCTGAGTCTAGCTCATGGATCTCCCACACATGGCATGCTGGGAGGTTAGTGGAGCATGATGGAGGAGTGGACGGAATAGGGAGATGCACTGGACTACTGGGGCACCCAGGGCGGGCCACCCTCAGTGCCACCCTTTCCCAGCACTTTCACTGTGGGTCCACAGCCTGTCAGTCAGCGACTGAGTCACAGACGCCCTGGGCTAGGGGCTCTCTGCCAGAAGCCTGACTCACTGTGGATGACTGGTTTGGCTAGCCCGTGACTCTCCTTGTCACAACATGCCAAGGGTCTGCTGGAGCTCCCTCCTGGAACACCCCGCTCCCAGAAGCACCTCCCACTGGGGAACCCCTCTTCTAGAAGCACCCCCTTCTGGAGCACCCTCCTTCTGGACAGTTCCTCTCACTTGCCCTGTATCTGGTCTCAGACTGTGACAACCCATTCAATAGAAAGCTTCTTCCCTTTGCCAGTACGCAAGGCCTGTGAGGTGATAGAGGGACTTCAGTCTCTCGCAGTTGTCTGGATGTTCATGAAGCCCTGCTTTATCCACGCAGCACCCCGGCCTCTTCAACTCCTTAGGGAGATAAAAGGCTACACTCTGGTCTGGTAGTAGTTCAAAGAGTAATTTTCCCAACACCCCCCTCAGTACCACCATTGGTCCTGAGGTAACATTTTCTATTGAGAAGCAGCACAGACTTCCAGGCTAAGGAAGTGACATGCCCGTCTGAGAGCTGCGGCCTGGGAGTGAGGCCTGGGGCCAGGAGACTGAGAGCCAGATGCTTAGCCTCCACCTCCAGGGTAGGCATCACCCTGTCCCTCAGAGGTGAGGCCCTCAACCCTGGGAGTGGCACTAAGAGCCACAGAGATCACTTCCTGGCCCCCAGCCTTCCCACACCCTGTTGCCATCATTTCTAAGCCTTCCCAAAGCCAGCACAGAGCCAGCCCTGACCCCCAGGTCTTTTGTCAAGACTCCCCACCCTATATTCATGCTGCCAGCCGGCCCCTCGGGACACACCTTATGCTTAGTCCTTTGGTCGCAGCCCACACATGCCCTGACTTTTCTCTGCACTCACATCACCCCTCCCAGCCTCCCGGGCACAGCTCCTAGTTTGCCATGCTAAGGTGCTGCAAGAGGCAAGATCACCTCTAGCCCAGGGGCCACCAAAAAGCCAGAGCAGAGAATGCAGGGGTTCCCCCCAACCTCTGCCGCTGCCTGCCCTCTCAGAGCCCTGTCACTGAGGCCATTCTCTGTTGCCCCCCCACTTGAGGAGGACAAAAGAAGACCATTCCCCCCAAACTGGGAAATAATGCCAATGCCCCAGGCCCACCTGCAGTGGACTCCACTCGGCTGCCCGGCTCTACTGTCTCCAAGCCAGGGGAGGCCGCCTCACTCTTGCCAAGCCCAGATAATACCTCCAAGAGACTACTGTGGAAGAATCCTGCCTTCCAGACGTGGGACCCTGGGCATGTGACCTGGCACTCAGAACCGTTGTAAAAAGGGACCTTGGAGCCAAGGGCAGAGGAAAATAAAGAATTAAAAGCCATCCCAGGAAGTAGGGAGGTAATGCCTGTAGCCATGCTGAAAACCTGAAGGTAAATCCTCAGAAGCTTATAATTCCAGAGCTGGAAAGGCAGAGACAAGAGGAACCCTGGTACTCAGTGGCCAGCCAGCCCTGCCTACTTGGCGGTGGGGGGTGGGGGAGTTCTAGGCCAGGAAAAGCTATGTCAAAAAAACAAGGCCCCCACTAACGAAGTGACTCAGCCTTTAAGAGAACTTGCTGCTCTTGCAGAGGACTTAAATGTGGTTCCCAACATGCCCATCAAGAGGCTCACAACTGTTTGTAACTCCAGCTTCAGGGGTCTAATGTTCTTTCCTCGCCTCCATTGGCACCTGCACACACATGTATAAACACACATTATACACGCAAGTAAGAATAAAATAAATCTAAACCAAAAAGGTGTGTCAGGCACAAAGGTCTTTAATCTCAGCACTTGGAAAGCAGAGGTTGACTGGCCTCTGTGTGTTCAAGGCCAGCCTGGTCTACATAGTTGAGTTCCATGTCAGCCAGGGATAGATAGTGAGACCTTTTAAAAATAAAAATTAAGATGAATGGCTCCTGCGAAACCACACATGAGGTTGACCTCTGACCTCCACATGCACATGCATCTACATACATGTGCACCTGCACACACGTGTGTGCTTTATCTCTCACTATTCTGCTGTTGCTGCCCAAACCTAGAACCCTAATGAATCTCTTCGGGACCCTTTTGAGGAGTTGTGGAAGCCAGGAGCTCACCCCTCCAGGCAGGAACATGCACAGAACAAGGCCTCCCAAAGTCACCTGGAAGCCAAATTGAGACCCCCTGTTCTACAAAAGCTCTTCAGACCAGACTCAGCCCCAGGCTCTAGCCAACACCAGCATTCACAGATACTCAGCAATGTCTCTGCCCCGAAACTGACCCTCCCAGGGGTACTGCTCTTGGGACAGGAGCTCTGTGCGTCCCTGGGTCTGACGCCAACCATGACTTGGAGATGGCAGAGCCGGGAATGCCTTTGGGTGGGTCATTCTCTGAGGACTGGCACTCTCGAAGCTGTCTGCCAGCCACAGCATCCACACAGGTCCCTAAGCAGAGTATGGGTCCTCAGAGAGACAGCTCCAGGACAAAACTGCTCATTGTTTCTTTTTTTAAAAAAGCTGTGTATGTGTGTGTGTGCACGTGTGTCCATGCGTGTGTGTGCGTGCGTGTCTGCATGTGTGATGCAACCAGTCTATGGACACACGTACAAAGATAAATGCAGGCCTGGGGTGTGGTGTTTGTTCCAGCTTCTTCAAGCATGGACCCTGTTGTAATTTCAAAGTAAACACAAGGACAATAGCCACAAGGCATTGTCGGGATCCAAAAGAGGTGACGTCAGCATGGGAGCCCTTGCATGGGAGCTGTGGCCTTGCTCTTCGCACAGTTGTGCACACCCTGGGTGAGTCCTTAGTATTATACTTCTTTTCACACACGTGGAGGTCGGGGAGATGGCTCAGTAGGTAAAGATGCTTGCCGCCAAGCCTCATGGCCCGAGTCCCGTCTGTTGGACTCACATGGTGAAAGGAAAGAACTGACTGACTCTTAAAAATTGTCCTCCAACTCCCACGTGTATACTTGCAAAAGGAAAATTAAATAAATTTGAAGTCACATGTATTTGAGTGTGTTAAAGTTTCAGTTCCCTATCAAAGCCTTCTATGTGTGCATACATATGTAAGTGTGTACGCATGTGTATGTTTCTGTGATTCAACCTTCTGGGGCTCCTCAATCCTGCTCTCTCTGCAGCACTGGGAGTTGCTCACAGAACTGCTAAACAGTTTCAAAGAGAGGCCCCCATCCCCAAGTGAGAGAGGAACTCTGAGATGGAAGCCATGCTGGTGGTGAGGATATGTTCTCTGCAATATAAAGGGAAGTAAGGTCCCCAACCTTCTAAATTCAAGTGTTGGGATGAGGACAGAGGAGGAAGGGAGGAAGAAGGGAAGGAGCGGGATGGGAGGGAAGGAGAAGGGAAGGAAGGCAAACAGACAGGATGTCCAGAGGTCAGAGGCAGAAACAGGAGAGGCATCTCTGCTGACCCAAAGGGAGCAATTGCAGTCTCGTTGGTGCTGGGTTGCTCTGTGGTAAGTTGAGAGGTAGCCTTTGGGACCAGGCCGCTGTTGCCCAACTCTGAGAACTTGAATGGTGCCACTGACCACTGAGGCCATGGAGGAACAAAGGAGCTCGGAAAGTGTCCTCTGGCCTCTGCTTCAGGGTGTCCATCAGACACTGTCGACTGTCCCTACTCCGGGGGTCTGATCAGAACAAGCCAGCTTGCTGGACAGGGGTTGGTGTGATTCAAATGGGCTAACAAAGGTCCTTGTAGGGCAAACCTCGAAGGCTTCTAAGGCTATTGGCCTCATTCACCCCAGGGTCACCAGCCACCCTATGCCCTGCTTACCTCCCATCTCTCTAAAGCCAGAATCCCAGAGCAAGAAGCTCCGAGAAGGAAGGTCTAGATAACCTAGCCAGATAAGACAAGGAAAGTTTCTATGGGTGCAGCCAGCATTCCAGCTTTCAAAGCACCCCTATTTCCTGCGAGGAAGCATATACCCTAGGTTAGCCAGTACCCTAGCCATATGGCCAGATTAAGGATCTGGGAAGCCCAAGAGAGCAAGGCTAGTGCAAGGTGAACCCTGGGCCAGATCAGCTCTTCCGACGCACATAAAATTGGTTGGGAGATAGAAGTGGGAACCAAAGACCTCAGGCTGCTCTCTCCATAGCTGTCCCATACTCAGAGCCTAGAACCTCAGCCAGGAATGAAGCCTTTGCTCACTGTCCCTCTACTGCCTCCTCCATCCCTTTCCCCTCTTCCTCCCCTCTCTCCATCCCTCAATCCTTTATTTCTCTCTTTCCCTCCCTCCCTCCCTCCCTCCCTTCCTCCCTCCCATCTTCAAGGCTTATCCAACTGAGTATACTGCCTGCTCCTCACCTGCCTTGTTCACTTCACCCTACTGGCCCTGAGGCCCTGGGCAGCCCCCAGCGAAAGCCAAGGCGGTTTCAGGAAAATGCTGGAAGGTGACTGAATGTGCACCCTCCAAGTTATCTCCAAACTGGTACGGCAGTCCAGGAACAAACAGTATCACTGTTTGTCGTCCAGGGTCTGTGTTCTCCTTTCAGACCTGGAAATTCCAGCGGGCAGCTGCCTGGAGACAGGGGAGTAGAGCTAGTGCCATTGTCTCCCTCCCCGACCCCAGTGCCATGAGAAAAAAGCAAGGGCTGAGGTGATGGCAGGACCAGCTCCCCATTTCCTCTTTGCCAGCCCAAGGCAGGGCAATCAGGTCATGGGCACCCCTGGGGCTGTGCTTCCATTCCCTTTGCTGCCACTGGGATGGGTAGAATTTACACCCTGACAAACCACTGCCTCCCACACTGCTGCTACTACTGGCAGAGTCTGGGCCTGTCTAAGGGAGCTGCCGTGAGCACTGTCCACCAAGGTGGGCACCCATCCCTATGCCACCACCTTCTCTCTTTTCTTTGTGGCCTTCAGGAGGTCACCACCACCGCAGGATTCTGCTTTTGTGGAATAAGATTCCCCCTGCCTTTTCCACTCTGAGAAAGGCAAAAGGTTGTGGGTGAGCAAAGCCAGGCATGGAAAGTGGGGAGATTGCATTTACCATACAGAAGAGTAGGGGGCCAGGGTCTGTTACTGCCCTGCCCTAGTGCCACTGTCAGCTGCCAGGGTGGCCAGCCTTTGGATCTAGACTGGGCAAACAAGGCCCTATGCCCCAGCATGCCTGGGTCCCCGTGTGCCTGGACCTGGGCAGAGCCTTGGTCAGACTATTAGAGAAAACTGAGGTGACCATACAGTGACTTTTGTCAGGCCAGTCCGGCAGTAGCCATCCCAGGATGGAAGAGGACCAGAAGTAACACCAGCAGAGCATCCTGGCTCCTAGCATCCTCCAACATACCCACAGCCCTGGTCCTTAGAATCCCTATGGGCACTGCTTGTCCCAGCCCTGCAGACTGTGCCTCTGCATGCCCCACCCCTCAGGTCTCTGGGGCAGTCCAACTGTGGAATAGCTTAGGAGTGGGACATTTCAGCTATCAAAGTGGCTTGCAGAGCACTGTAGTCTGGTGGCATATTGACCCCTATGACCATCCTGGGGCTCAAAACTTACAGTACAGGAACCTAATTTATTTTGTTCGGTCCATTTCCCAAGCATAGGTGGTTGTGGGATGTACTAGATTCCATAATGGCCGTGAAACACATTTGGAAAATCACCTGCCCAGGCAAGAGGCTGAGGTCAGAACAGGGACCCGCTCCTGTACCTGCCATGGCTATGCATTTCAGCCATCCTTGCTCAAACTGATGGATGAGCCTTGGGTCTCTGGTTCCAGTGCAAAAACCTGGCATACCTGATCACAGTCCCACCCAATGGGTGTGGCCTCCCTCCCAGCTGCCAGTTTCCCCATCAGGCCCTAGACCTTGCCACAGCCTTTTCCATGTGTGGGAATGTGGGGCAGAACTCCATCCACAGTCTAGAACTTCCTGACAGGTTGGTTTGGGCATTGCTGACCCAGGAACCTCCTACTGACTCTGAAGAACAAGAGACCAGACAGCCAACAGAGACGAGGGTGAGTCCCCACAGTTTATTATGGAAGCCAATAAAAGAGCCACATTGAGTATTTCACAAAATGCATGACATTCATTGTTGTGATATGCAACATGGAATATTATATACACATCAAAACCACACGACAGGCAAAACACACACGCGGCACCAGCTCATACCAAAAGGAAACACACAAGTGCTTTATCAATATTAAAACAACTGTGATAAAAACATATTAATATTTTGAACCATGTTTACAATAAAGAACAATTCATATTTTACTAAATAACAAATATTTAACAGCAAAAACTTTATACTAAATATCTATTTTGAATTATAACAAAAATAGTACTTATAATAGTTTATAAAGACAGACACAAAATTATAACATTTATGAAAAAAAATGTGTATAAAATAATAGAAATCTGGGCAGGGTCAAAATGGTTGCCCAGAACGCACACGCCAGCGCCTAACTTTGAAAGTGCTTCAATCTGCAAGCCCGTGGCAGGAAGTTCTGTGGGGTTTAATTTTTTAATGTCAAGTTACAATAGTTAGGAATGTGAGAGAACATCACCCATTAATGCTACCACAATGAAACACACGAGCACGGGACAGACACATCTACAGAGGGCACCTGGGCTAGGCCCCTTTGCCTGTCACCTCTGAGACCCATCCAGGCAGATAGTCTTTTCTTCCTCCCACCCTCACAGGGATCCCCCTCAGCTTTTCCTTCTCCACACCTCCTGGGCTGGCCCCCCAAAAGGGAAGACCCCTGAAGCCTGCTGGGGCCCTCCAGTGCCCCTGCCCCTCGCCAGGGCCAGGGTTACTGCATGCATCTTCAGTCCAAACTGGATGGCTGCAGGCAAGCGGGGCTAGCGCGCAGGAAAACGAACCTTCCAGGCACTGAGCTGGTTTGGGGGGCAGCATGCACCTATGTCATACACTTTGATGAGTCTTTACACATTTTGGTCTGTTTCAGATCTGGGAAAGGAAATCGAGGGATTATACTTATTTTTAAGTCCACGTTAATTTTGCTGCTAACATCTGTGCTAATGTTCTTGCTTGTGTTGGTTCTGTCAGGAAAATGCAGGAGACCGCTGAAACATCTGGGAAGCACAGCTTACAGAGGAGTCCCGCTTAGCTGGTGAGACATGACAGTGGCCATCTAGGGTCAGGTTGATGTGGGATGCCATTCTGTGTTTTTATTTTCTTGCGAAGAGGACCCACTGCCTTTGTAACATACAAAACAATGGATGGAAAACAAAAGCAAATAGAAATCTGAAAACAGACAAAATTGCCTAGAGACTCACCAGAGCCCCACACCCTTCCAAAAGGGGTCCTGAGTGGCCAGCCCTCAAAAAAGAGAGGCAGGAGCCCCTCCTCCTCCACCCAGTTGCCCCCACTGGCTGCTCTGCTACTGAACCACGTCTGATAAATCACACCTATGCCTGTCCTCTTCCTCCTTCTGGTCTCCTTCTCTAAGGCTTTCTATGGCAACCTCCTCGCAGTGTCTCCAGACCCCCTGGGGCCTGAGCCTTTGCAGAGGGAGGGCTCTCTCTACCTTACCTCTTTGCTTTCATCTCTGCCCACACCCTGAGCTGGGCTTGGCAGACAGTGGCATGGGGGTGGGGTGGGTTTGGGATGGGGGTGGGGCGGGGAACTCTCCCAAGAGCAAAGGGACAGAGAGTGAGGGCTAAGGAAGGGAAGGCAAGAAGTCCCTTCAGGATTTTTTTTTTTTTTTTTTTTGGTTTTTCGAGACAGGGTTTCTCTGTGGCTTTGGAGCCTGTCCTGGAACTAGCTCTGTAGACCAGGCTGGTCTCGAACTCACAGAGATCCGCCTACCTCTGCCTCCCGAGTGCTGGGATTAAAGGCGTGCGCCACCATCGCCCGGCTAAGAAGTCCCTTCAGGAGAACCCGTATCCTTACACATCCTCACTTGGGAAGTGGCTGGCACTGGGGCAGGCAGTGAGCGAACAGGAAGTGGTGGCCCCAGATGCGCAAGCCCAGGGCTTTAACAGATGCGAGGAGGTGATAAAAACCACCAGGCAGAGACATTGGGTGTCTGACTCTGACATTAACCCTCACCAGGGAGCTGGGTTAGACCAGATACCTGTCTGCTTGCCTCACATAAACCCTGAAAAGGAGAGCCAGGACAGAGCTGGTGATGAGTGGGGTGTGTGCTCCAGACCTCAGTGTAGCCAAGGTCAGTGAATAAATATGGGCTAGGGAGCAGGGGTGGGCAGCTGTAGCCAAAACCACCTGGCTCAGTGGGTCCCATAGGGGAGGAGTGCCAGTGTGCCTGCCCAGGGCCACCAAGAAAGATGCTGGGGATTAAGCCTATAGGCTCCTGTACCCCAAGGTCAGAAGAGAGAACAAATAGCAGCAATAGGTAATTTCCAATGTCCAGACTGGTCAGGCTGGTGCAGGGTACCCTCAAGGCTGGAGGCAGCTCTTGCCCTGCCCAGGTTAGCTTAGGTGAGAATCCCCAAGATGCTGTTCTGGACACATTTGAGCAGTGAAAGGAGGCAGAGTGAAGGGTGCCAAAGAGTGCTCCAAGGGGTCCCCCTCTTGTCTTCCCTTCTGCCTTCACAACCACCAGACCACCAACAAAAAGACAGGGAGTAAGAGGAGGGAGCGTTCAGAGGCTATATAGCATATTCTGCTCTATGGCTCAGCCAACTGGCGCTAACACTGTCGTGGGCACACAGAGCCCTGTCCCGGCCCTGTCTCAGGAGCTAAGCTAGGGGGCAGTGGAGATCCAAGAGAGCAGGAGGCAGGAGGGGGCGGGGCCCTTGTGGATTTGGGGAGGGTTTGCCAGAGAAGAGGCCAGAGGAGGACAACATAGGGGGACTGCTGGCCTCCCACCCAGCCCCCCTCCTCACCCCACAGGTTTCTGTCTCTGTCCCCCACCCCTCTGCTGGGCTGGGCTGAGACCAGAGCGAGGCTACACCGTAGCACTCAGCATGGCCTCTGTCTCAGGCAGAATCTTATTCTGATTGGAGTCCAGACCAAAGAACTTGACACTGAGGCCATCCACAGGGTGCAAGACGGGGACCAAAGTGATGCGGGGGAAGGTCCGGGTGGCCAGCTCGAAGCGGCTGGTGCTGGCCAGCTCCACCGCCAGCACCTTCAGGAACAGCTTGGCCAGGTGTTTGCCCAGGCAGGTCCGCACACCACCACCAAATGGGAGGTAATGGAAGCGACCATCCTTGTCCTCGCTGCGTGCCTGGCTGAAGCGGTCAGGGTCAAACACGTTCACATCCTTGAACACAGGCGCTGTGTCGTGAGTGTCTCGGATGCTATACATGACACTCCAGCCCTTCGGGATCTGGAAACCCTGGAGGACGATGGAACAGGGGGTACAGTGGTGAGAGCCAGAAGAGGCCCACTTACCTGTCCTCATCCTCAGCTGTTCACGGCCTGTCTCTGACCAAAGGCATGCCCCCCCACTCCCCACTCCCCTACCCCCCACTTGTTAGTTCAAGTCTCCACATGGTCACAAGCAGTATCCCATGTGACACACAGGTTGGCTTCATTTAGCTCTACATTTGGGGTCTCTCCCACAAGCCTGAAAGCTACTAGAATCAGGCACCATTCCCTGCCTCCCATCCCCTACCCCCATGCTGAGGACCCCAAGATAGCCACCTTTTCCTGGCGTTTAGCCAAAGCCCCAGCCACCCCACTACCACGGTGACTGGAGCCCAGTCTCACATCCAGTTCGAAGGTCTGCAGCACAGTACGGTAGCCACCAGAGATGGGCGTGAAGAGCCTCATGACCTCCTTGATAACGCAGTCCAGGTAGCGCAAGCCGCTGAGCGTGTCCAGGCGCAGGGTACCCTCACAGGGGCAGCCACCACCATGCAGCAGGCCCTGGGCCCGCAGTTCCTCCCGCAGTTTCTCCAGCACAGCAGGGTGCTTCAGCAGCTGCATGATCAAGGATGTGCTGGCACTGGCTGTGGTGGCATAGGCGGCGAAGATCAGCTCCAGGGTACCATCCTGCAGCAACAGAGAGACAGGCACACAGGTTAACCTACGCAGCTGGCTTTTTCTAGAGCCCATCTGCACTGGGCCTTACCTTCTGGCAGCCAATACTTTTGTTCTGAGCTTTATTCTCAAAAGGCTCCTGGGGGACGCAGCTTGACCCCCAGCCTGACTGGAAACGCATTGCTATGACTTAGGGCAGGACAGAGGCCTGCTGGCTCCAGAGCTTCGGTCACTTTTTGCTTGGTGCTGGGACTCATGGCCAGCACCAGCAGGGCTGCTCAGTGAGCTCACAGGAAGAGAAAGGACATGCTGCAAGGGCTCTGTAGAGTGTGTGTGTGTGTGTGTGTGTGTGTGTGTGTGTGTGTGTGTGTGATGGGTACTAGGTATCTATACCCCCAGTTTTTTCCTCCATCACCAGAAGAATTGGTCAGAAGGGCAGGCAGGATCTAGAAGCAGCACAATGCAGCAGCCAGGAGGACCCAAGAGGGATCTGCAGTGGAACCCAGAGGTTCCATCATCCCAAGGTCTGAGTACTTGCTAATGAGGCTACAGCAGCTTCTCCCCAGCTTCCTGGGAGAAGTCTAGATACCAGGTAAAGGGGTGTAGAATGGGGGTGTGGATTGGGCATGAACAAGCCTTCCCAAGTAGAAGAGTTCCCCAGACAAGACTCTCCATGCAGGACCAAAGACAGAGGCCAGCTGTGCTCAGACAGTGGAATGGACAAGAGTACCAAGCACAGCTGGGTAATCGATAAGAGCAGGGAGTCCATATTACAACCAAACATCTCTAGAGTCTGGAGCTGGCCTCCAGGGAGTGGCCTCTGGGCATGTGTTTTCTCAGGACCATGGAATGAACTGAGGAGTAACCCAGCTCAATGGGAGATGCCATCAAGCCTCCGCCAGTCGGTTTGCAGGCCTGAGGGTCAATGTTCCAGAACATCTTAAGAACAAGAGATGGATAGGGGTATGATAGAGCTTACAGGATAGACCCACCCCAGCACATAGTGCTCAAAGTCCCAGGCCACGTGCTACCGTGAATAGAGCAGCCCCAGGCATCCTTCAGAGCAAGGGCAAGGATGCCACTCTGCTGCTTCCCCTATTGCCACTGAGGCAGCTACTGCCACTGCTGCTCAGAAAGCTGGAGCAAAAGCAGCCAGGCAATCCCACACTCTGGGTGAGGGAATTGAGCAAGGGAGTTCCACAGTGGGGCTTGGTACTGCCCACCCACCTTCAGCTCCTGCATGGTCATCTCCTTGCCGTGTTCCTTGCTGCTCTCAATGAGGATGTCCAGGGCATCCGAGTAGTCTTTGCCCTGGGTACACTGCAGCTTCTCACGGATAGCCTTCTCGAGGCCCTTCTGAAGGATCTGCCGAGCTTGGATGCCCTAGGGGAAAGTGGATCGTCAGCTCTTCCCAAAGGCAGGACTCTCTCTAAGCCTCCAGAACATAAGAAAGGCTCCAGTCCCATCCCATTGCCACCTCTGCCCTCATCTACCTGTTCCTATGTCCTGTGCTCCCTCCCAGCACCTGTCCAGCACCCTCTTTTTGCCTGCATGGGATACTCACCCTTCGGTAGCCACTGAAGGGAAGGTCCAAAGGAAGAGAGAAGACATTATCCACAAACTGCTGGTAAACCTCAAAGAGATGGCCCAGGTCCTCCTCAGGGATGCTGAAGCCCAGCAGCACACGCACGGCCATTCGGAAGGTAAGTCGCTGGGCCTCCTGATATACATTGATGGCCTCCGGCTGGCTACTCCACGCTCTAAGTGTGTCCTGGATTACCAGTTGGATCTTGGGCAGGTAGCTCTCTAGCGCCTCATGGCTGAAGATCTTGGAGAAGACCTGAAGGGCCCAGAGGCAGGTGGTAAGGGACCTGCAGCCAGGGGGAGTGCTGCCCACACTCCTCCTACCAAGCTCCCTGAGGGTGGCCCAACCCAGATCTCTGTGCAGTTCCCTGCACTGAGCTATCACTTTACCGCCTGTGTCTGTGAGAGAGCGGAAGGCTCTCCAAGCCTTGGGCCACCACAAAGGCTAGGGTGGGGCCACACAAAGGAAGGGACTTTCTGAGTCCTAGGACCTTGGGCAGAAGTGTCAGGAGGGGGGTTCACAAGTGTCTGTTTCTAGCACACATATGGCTCTCCTCTGCTCCACTATGGGCCAGCAAGAGAACCTATCGCGAGATAGAAAACAGGACTTTCTAGGGACCCAAACTGTCATCAGTCCCCAGGTAATGACTATGGGTGGAGATTTTAGGATGTGTAGAGGCTGAACCATTCAAACATCCACTGTGTGGACAGGCCTAGAGGCAATAGTGTTCTACCCAGGATATCGCAAAGTCAGACCTTTAATTCTGAACATCTTCTAGGACTATCAAGGGTCCCTGTTCCCATCTCCTGGCCTTGCACCCATCCCCCTGATTGGCTGGGCAGTGCCCTGCCTCCACCCCAACATCAGCATGTTTTCACACATGATGGCCAAGAGAGGGAGGGTGTCTGTTTATTTACTTACATCCTGTGGGTTTACTTATATCCCCACATACAAATCCAGAGCAGGAGGCACCCCCAGAGCTGGGGAAAGAGGAAGAGTGCAGGCAGGACGCCCACCCGCCCGTGCGCGTGAAACCACACAATCACACGGCCCTCCCGTTTGCCCCCCAAACACAACCACCGCACAAGCTGTAAATGTGAGAATTTCCCCTGCAGTCAGCTAATGGAGGAAAAGGTAAGATTTTCCTGGCCTGTGCCCTGCATGGCTAATGGGAGGGCTGGTTTGCAGAAATAACAGTGCTGGCCCTTCAGTGGCCCAGCCATTTCACACAATAGCACTTTCATTCCCCGGTTCCCAGTGGGCAGAGGGAGGGGAGCGAGGCCAGTGAGGGCTGGAGGACCATGCTGCCCGGGCAGTTTCACCGCCAAGAAACAGCCTAAAGGAACAAGGGTGACAGGGGGTCTTCTAGGTCACTCACACCTTGTCCATTTTGGGGGGTTCTGGAGAATTTCCTGGCAGGGGGCTCCAGAGGAAGACTATATTGGATGCTGGAGCCCTTGTCCTGGTATTCTTAGAAGCAGGTTCAGCCTTCGGCCAAGGGGTCTTAACGGGGAATGGAAAAGTGGACCCTTGCCCTCAGGAGTCCAGTTAGTGACTACAGACCAGAAGAGGGTTCTACAGAGAACAGAGCTCTGTGGGGTCACCAGGAAACAATGGGAGGCCCGGAGGAAAACTCCTGGTGACAAAACACAGTGAAGAAGCCAGCTACCGGGTAGGAGGGGACAGCAAGGTCACACTGGCTGAGAACCAGCAAACTCCTGGAAATGGGATAGGGTAGGAAATGGCCCAGTGGAGATCTGGGCCCAAAGATGGCATGGGCAGGAGGGACAATATCACCAGAACCAGACAAAGCCAAGCAAGTAATCGGGAAACAGCAAGAAAATGGTAAGGAAGATCAGATTGGGTGTCCAGAGAGGCCTAACTTATAATAAGGGATTTGTCAGTGTGTGTCTAGGGTCATGATGCCTACCCTTTGACTACCCAAGATATCTCTGGGATGTCTTCACGACACAGAGCATCTTAGACCCTGTTCTACTTTCTCAAGAAGAAGCCCTTCCCAGCAGCACAGCCTGGCACCCCATACCTCACACTGCACCAAGGCCCTGGGGAGCCAGCACAGGCTACCCCAAAGGCTGACAAAAGAAGGGCTTTCTGAGAGGGGCCCACTGGGATAATGGGAGAGCCCCTTGTGCCCCTTAGTTTACATTCCCTGCGCCATCTAGCGACGGCTAACTGAATCACTTCTCTGGCCTGAGGGGCCCAGGAGGGCAGGCACAACCCAGAAAGACATGGAAAGGTCTGGGGCTGTGGCAGGGGGTCCATACTTGTCCCCAAGTGGGAAGGGATCCTGAGAAAGGCCAGAAACCACGGCCACTCTCCCCCTGGAGCCCCAAGAAGAATAGTGAAAGATCAGGCTCTTGCCTAGACCAGTCTCTGGCTGGCCACGCCTCTGCGTCCAGTTTCCCCATTGGTTTTCTGAAGAGTCCATCTAGATGTTTCTAAGTCCCTTTCTACCCAGATGCTCCCCAGTTCCCTCCTGCTCCCCTTTGAAAGGTGGAGAAAGCATAGGCATGAGGACCAAGCAAAGGCGGTTAGCAAGCATTCTAGAAGCAGCCTTTGCTCAGAGCCTCCAAGTCCATGGCCCTGCCTCTGGTTCAGCTGCTCTAGAGATTCAAGGGCCTCCCAGGTTCTGGGACGACGCCAGGTCTGCATCTCTGGGTCTGTGCCCAGGGCTAACAAGGCGGGCACTTCCCAAAGCGGGGCAGCCCAGAAACCACCAGCCACCTCGGAGGACAGCAAGAGGTGCCTGCCAGGGCAGGGAGAGGCCTGGGCCCCATCAGCTTGTTGGATCTGAGGCTGCTGGCCACTGGGGTCAGGCCTGGGGCACAGGGGAAGGTGCCTGGGAGCGGCTCAGTATGAAGACAGTTCTGGCCCAGGAGCCCTGGCCCTGACCACAGGCAACACAGTGGCCAGGTTGTTTTGTGTTTCATGGGGTCTTCCCTGGGAATTCCCAGAATGAAGCCAAGAATGCCACACAAATGTCCATGAGAAGCAGCCAAACCCCAATAGAGCTCTGCCGATCAAGCAGCAGGTATGGACTTGGCAAGGGAATGGGTGCAGGGAGGGCAAAGACAGAGGATCCTGGAAGAGACTTCAGAATGCCTACCCCAGTATCCCCATAGACTCACAAGACAGCCTGGAGGGAGGACTATTCTTAACATCCCTGAAGAACATTCCCTGGCCCTTTCCATCTCCCCAGTAACACAGTTATCTCCCTTGTCTGTCTCTCCCTGTGGATAAAACTTGATTGCATAGAGCCTAGAGTGTTCACCTTGGCTTGTCCAAGCCTAAATCCTCCCTAATTGTTCTTACAGATGTCTTCTCTCCCAGCCAGACTTTCTCTTGCCTCTAATCTGGTGTCTCTGGGAGGGGAGGTGACCTTGTAAAAGCCCACAGCTCCACAGAAGCAGTACCCGCCTGATCAGCCAGCAGTTGAGGGTGGATGGGCAACTCGACGGGCAGCCACAGCAGCGGGCAGGGCCTGAGAGGGAGCCCACTGCCCAACCAGTGACTCAGCTGAGGAGGAATGGAAGCTGCTGCCCAGGAGGGGTGGGGGCCAGGCAGGCCACCCAGCCAAGCCACCGGATCCTCGGCCTGTGGAGTGGAAAGAATAACGGAAGGCCGGCAGCGGTCTGCAGAGGGGCGACGCCAAGGTGTGTACTTTAGATTCCAGTAAGGAGGGGGACCAAAGAGGGTGTCATTCTCCAGTTGTCTGCAATGCCACCTGGCTCCCCTTCACCTACGTCTGTCCTCACTCATCCCTTCCGGTCATACAGGGTGAGCCAAGCAGCCCCCTACACTACCTGCACATGTCTCCCTCCCCATGTGGGTACCCTGCTACCTAAACTCTGCCACAGGCCCCCAACCAAAGTACTGGAAGGGTGGGGAACAATTGGCTGCCCAGTTGCTTACCATCTTCCAGCTCCAAACCCCCCTTGGAAAGCTGAGAGCCAAGGGAAGGACTTTGGAACATCATAGAGTACTGTCTTCTCCCTGCTGTAAGGATCCTTAAGGCCCTGGTTCACACCAATCTTTTAGGCTTGGGGAGCCCAGGATGGCTACAATGAATGGCATCAGGGCTCAGGGCCAGAAAAAGACTCCAGCCAAGCCTCCCCTCACCACACCAAGGTCACATTTGCTTTTCAAAGCTCGCAGGGTGAGGGGCTATCAGCAGGACAAAGTGGGACTGCAAGGAGACATCAGGGGAAGGACAGAGAACGGAAGGAATACAGGAAACAGAAGCCCCCACACTCACCTTGTCTGCTTTCCTGCACAAGGGCAAGCAGGGGGAGGTGCCCATACCCAGACGCCCTGGCAGCTGGCCTGGGCTTCCTCCCCCACTGACCTTCAAAGAGATCCACTCCTGCCACCCGCCTTCTCGGCAGCCCCTGGGCCCACTTGCTGGAGCTACCTTAATTTCTGGATGAAGGAGTTCGTCTAGCAGGACAAAGGCTTTGTTCCCTTGCGGCTGGGCTGTCCGGCTATGCTACCTACCTCCCTATGGACGCAGAAGCAGTTTGAAGCTTCTGCCCTGAACCAAGCCTGGATCCATGTGAGCATGTCCATGGCTATAGCCTGTGTGATGAGCCAGAGGTATCCAGAGCCTAGTAGGGCTGGGCTGGCCTCCCCCATGATTCTATTACTATCGATCACTCTGGGCTCTGCCCACCTGCTGGACAGGAAACCGGCTTTGCACTCCATGGGCTCTTGGGTCTCCTGGATCTCAGTGCTAAGACCCAGCTCCATCTACAGAGAAACGTGGCTGGAGAGCAGGAGGCTTTCCAGAAGAGCTACCTTCTTTTTCTCTCTTACAACTTCTTACCCCTACCTCCTCATCCAGACTCCACCCATCCTTCCTGGGCAGTTGGCCAGCCCCTCTGTACAAGCTGTCAGATAGGATCCTCTGCCCCAGGTTGGGAGGGGTTTCAAAGGAAGAGTCAAGGAGGGAGCATGAGGCCTGGCTTCCAGGGGTGATGCAATCAGCCTAGGGGGACACTCTGGAGTTCTGCATGCAGCCCCACCCCTGCTAGCCCTAGACCACCAGGGCAGCCAGGGCCAACATGTGGAGTGCATGCAGGGATGCCTGTGAGAAGCCCTCTCCCGACACATCTGGCTAGACCTCCCAGAGAAGGGGTAGTCACCCACCTCGATGGAAACAGTGACTCTTCTAGTTCTCAGCCAGCCATGTCCCAGCACACCTGGGCCCCACTTCCTGCACATTCATCCTAACCAGGCTGGGGCGTGGCCCTCACTGTAATGTGAGCTGCATTACCCTCACTCTGGCCATAAGGTGCCCTCCAGGCTTTTGCATCTTCAAAACTGACCTATCTCTTCAGGGCAACATGGCCATTCAGAGACATGGCCCCTGTGTATTCAATTCTTGTCCTTCCTATCAGGTTCTACTTCCTGAGGGCAAGGATCAAGCTCCCCACTTCTTAGTACCTATGAAATTCAGTAAACAGGATCCCAGATCACATTTCAGGGTGACTTGAGAAGGATCCTACCTACGTGACCACCATAAAGCAAGCGTGCATACAGAAACCCCCTCTGGATTTTGTTTCTGGAGCTTGGGTCAATATGTTCTGGCCTCTGACCACTCTCTATCCCCAAGAGCAAAAAGGCCAGGAGCTCAGAAGAAGGGACTCCCCCACAACTCCCCAGGCACACCATTCATCTGTCCCGTTCCCTTCCTTGTCCCCTTGCTTCAGATGGACAATGTGGACTCAGACCTTGGCTTTTCCTGTCCAGGCCTTTCCCACCTGACTCCTGGAAGACAGGGCAACTGTAAGAGCTGTAAGAGCTGTAAGAGGGAGAGCTTTCACTGCATTGGCCAAAGCCAGAGCCCTGTGTGAGCTGAGCCCTGAGGGGAGCTGGGCCTCACTCTGGTCCTGGTCAAGACTTTTTCCTTCTTCTCAGCACCTTGCCCCACCCCAGCTTCCTGCAGCCCCAATAGGCAGGTCCTGGTAGTGCTGCAGGCTAATGTTGCAGGCTGAGTGATGACTGGGGGTTCAAATCTCAGTCTAAATCATAGATCCCTCTGCACCAAGCCTCTGAAGGGAAGTAAGGAGACAGTAGCTTGGAGTTGGATTCCCAGAGATCGCAGCTCTCTTTCTCTTTGCTCCTTGCAAAGAAGCCTTGATGGGGTCTCAGAAACTCAAGGGGAAAACCTCTGCCCCCAGCCCCGCCCCCATTTGCCAGCAAGCTGTGTTAACTGCTGCCAGCATCCCATCAGGCCTTCAGAAGCCCTTATGTAGAATTCTTGGGAGACCTGCACATCTTCCTTTGAATTTTTTCTCGTGTGTGTGTGTGTGTGTGTGTGTGTGTGTGTGTGTGTGTGTGTGTGTTGTGGTTTCTTTTGTGCCTGCTAAGGAGAACGACCCTTATGGGACGGTTCAGAGAACATCAAAGCTCAGAAGCTGCATCAATGATTGTCCCACTACTCCCCAGTTACCCAGACCATCTAACAGTAGGGCTGTTGGCAAAGGGATTGATCCCCGCGGTCCCGTCCACCCGTTTCCTTGTTCCAGTGCTCCTCCCCAAGGCAAGAGGCCCCCTTTTTTCTTCTTAGGTTCCAAACCTGAATGAGTCCTCTGACCCAATGGAAAAAACAGAGTGAAGGAGCCCTGCAGCCTCCCTTCTGGCGGCTTCCAGCCCAAGGCCGGCGCCCCGCCCGCCCGCCGGCCGGCTCAGCCTTCGGGTTACTGCAGTTCAAACAGCACGTGCCGCCCGCGCTCCCAGCCCAGCGGTGGCGGCGGCGCAGCTGGAGGGGGCGGGGAGGCGTGCTGCTTGCGCTCTGGCTCGCCCGCTGCGCGTCTCTGCTCTAGCTCGGGAAATCCACCGGATAAACACCCACTTTCTCTTCCTCTTTCTGGAGGCTGGGTGAGCTTTGAACCTCAGCGCACCTAGACTGCTCTCCCAGCCCTTGTCCTCCCCGCCCCCACCGGCCTGCATGCCAGCCAGGGCAGGGGCCCCAAGCCCACCCAACCTATTCCCGGGGCTAGGTCAGGAGACCGCTGCCCACAAGGTATCTCCAGTCCTGCAACACACGACAGAATCGCCTTCCAGGCAACCTGTGGCTGCTCGGCCAGGTTTGGTTTTAGCATGATCGGTCTTTGGGGCTTTATTGGGGGAAACTTTGAGAAATAGGGTTGAGGAGTGGAGGGTGGAACAGCCCGCCCCGCCCCCTTCTTTTTTTTTTTTTTCCCAGTATTGTGGCGCACTGAGCAACCGCATCCATCACTGCAGACCCCACACGTACAAGCTTTGTCCAGACCATATCCAGGCAGGCCCCACTGACCTTAGTGGTGCCACCGTGCAGTGGGCCAGCTGGTCAAAAGGTGCATCAGTGTGGATCAAGAGGAGGCCCAAGCCGAGCCCGGATTATGGCAGGAAACCCTCTAGGCAGGGAAGCTCAGATTTCTGTGCTCCTTACCCGAGAAAGGCAAGGGTCTGCGCTCTTACCTTGCGCTTGTTGCGGTGGATGTCGCCAATGGAATTGGCCACCGTGTTGGGGCCCAGTAGCACACGTGCGCTCCGCGGCCATTCGGTGCTCACTAGCTGGTGTTCACCCAGGAGGATCTTGCGCACGTTCTCCGCACCGGTCACACGGATCAGCGGCCGACCAAGCAAGTGTGTTTTGAAAACGTTGCCATACTTCTCCCGGCGCGACGACTGGAAGTCGGAACCCTGCGGGAATACACCAGAAGCCTCTCAGGGCTCACGGAGGATCTTTGATGCCCTTGCATCCAGCCCCACCCTAGGCACCGGCCATCCGGTTCCTGTCATCCCCCAACATTCAACACAGGCGCACATGTACCACACACACACACACACACACACACACACACACACACACACACTTATGGGTTTTATTTTTCACGGCGTGCATTAGGACTGGGAAGTGGGACCTGAAGAGTAATAAATAATGCGGGAGGACTGAGATGCAGAGGCACCCAAGGAAGGCTGTTTTTGGTAATGGTTTTTTTTGGGGGGTATCCCCGACGACTGAACCTGAAGCTGGAGCCTGCTCCCCCACCCCTGCTCGGCAGAGTCTCTCGGAATAAATATTTCCAGGCTCTAGGCCACGGGCTGGCGAGACCCCGCAGGGTGGCCGCAGGCCAAAGATTATTTATAGCGGCGAGTTGTGCATGCCCGAAGGCTGTCCCCAGAGAAGGGGGTTGGAGTTTCCTCTCTGCTCCGGTGTGGCCCTCCGTGGGCTCCGCAGGGTGGAGTCTTGGGCCCAGAGCCATGACTCTCTTGAAACATTTCTCCTGGGAATAACTGGGACGAACTTTTGTCACCGCCCTGAAATTTGGAATTGGAGCACCAGGAAGGTGCTTCTGAGGGGCGGTGGGATGAGGCGCGGTGACCCGCGCAGGTAACTGGATCGCGGGGCCCTGACCGAGCCCTGTGCTCCACGTCCAGCTGCCTGTAGTGCCGGAAACCTTCATAGTATTCGCCACCCAGCCCGCCTTAACTCTTCTCCCGCCAGGGTGCACCCGGTGCAAAGAGGCTGAGAGCCACCTGTGCAGTCTCTCCCGCCGGACTGCAGAACTGTGGCCGGGGCTCCCGCCTTCGTGTTCTCTCAGGAACGCGTCGTGGCTCCCTCCACCCGGAGACAGAACGCTCCCCTTCTCCCAGGTTGTGCCCCCCGCCCCACTTTCCTTTCTCCAAGGGAAACTATACTCCAGTTAGAAGTGAACACGCCCCAGATGCGAAAAGTGACTACAGAACCCAGATTCCTAATGGCTTTTCCACATGCTTCTGGGCCTGGCTCGCGACAGGGAACCCCCGCGCCACCTGGAGGGGCTGAGTCGGGGACGCCCGCATCCAGACGCCGGTTTAGACGGCGCCGGCTCCTTTAAGAGAAGTCGGGCGGAGGTGGGGTGCGGCAGAGGGGGGCACCGAGCGGGGTTCCCGTCTTCGTCTGCCGCGCAGTCTCCCTCGGTCGGTCTCACTCCGTCTCTCCTCTCCCGTCTTTTCCTCTGTTTTTCTTTTCTTTCGACACAAAAGTTGGGTTGTGAATTTTCCGAGGTCGCCGCCGCCTCGCCCCCACCCCCGCCTCTGATCTGCCTAACTATAATTAAAGTGCGTTTTTTGTGGCTTTAATAAAGAGTTATTTGTCCGCCGTTTCCACGGCCTTCACAAAGAGGACTTTCATAGGGGCGGCCGTTCGGGCCGCGAGTCCAATTTATACAAAAATGTATTTTTAGCCCTGGGCTCTGTTTAGATGGTGCTTAGTGGAAACCGAGAGCCCTTGGAGGTCCCCCGTAAAATCTGATAAATTACTCCGAAAAAAACACCGGATTCGGAGGGTTCGCTTTAACTCCTTAAGCACCCATGATCCCTACCCCCTGGGGATCTGACCCCCAGAGACACGGATGCCCTGGCGAAGGGTGCCTCTCTGACTTCTGTGCTGGCTGCACCACACCCGCAAGGGCCCTTGTGGGACTGAGAAAAGGGGCAAGGGACATGGGGGAGGGGCAGGTCAGGAAACAGGATGGGAACGATGATTCCGAGGCTTTGCTTTAAGCAGGCGGGAACCGTTGCCCACTTGACTTATTTTATTTTCTAAATTCCCGGCTAAAGCCTGGACCACCGCCACAGTTAACCCTTTAAATGTGGAGACAAGAAACAGGCAAAAGAGATTTTGTCTCTAAGGATCGTCCGATTGGTTGAAGTGACCCCACCCAATTGGACAAGCAACCCCCCCCCAAAGAGATGGTCCTACTGTGAGGCATGGAGAAATGGGGGGAATCTCTCAAGCCCCCTTCATACCCACTCCTCTCCTGTCACTCGGCCCCCGATTGGGCGCAGTGGGGGGGGTGTCTGTATGCCCACGCGCACTAACTGCACGCGTCTATTAATTTCAAGCCAAGCTTTCGCACGTCTAAACCCATAGGTCCCCTCGCACGCGCGCTCATCTTTCATTTCTCCTTTTGAGGGGTTGGGGTTGTCTGTTTAGGGATATTCAGGCTGTCCTTAAGTCTGTGAAGCGATCACCCGCCTGACAAACTCACCTCCCGCTGTTACACCAGAGGTGCACCCCCCCAAAAAAAAACCCTGGGGTGTATCAAATTGCAAAAGCGATTGTCTAGCACTGGACGAGGTTAACTCCAGGTTAATCTGCCTGCTACTTACCTGGGTCTGGTCCTCAACGAGCCTGGCCCCAACTGTCACCAGAGTGGAGTTGTGAGGCGTCCAGTTGCATAGGCACACTCTGGATTTCTTGCATAGCTCTCCCAGTTTCCCTCTGCTAAACCGTTCCCACCCAATAAGCAAACAGACCCTTTTCCCCGAAAGCTGAGAGCTCTCAGCTCTCTTGCCTCGAATTTCCCTTAGGTTACCTTTTTCCTCTCCCACCATAACACACAGACACAGACGCGCGCGCTCACGCGGACACACACACGCACACGGGCACACAGAGTTGTGAGTAGCACCTTATATCAGCCCAATTGTACCTGAGCCGGATACACTGCAGGATGTTGCCCGGGTCTTAGTGTGGGCTATTCCAAGCTGCCACTGGCCCTCTCTTTTACCTCTCAGCGTCTAGGTAGATACCCAGGACGCTAACACAGACTGGAGCTCAGAGACAGAGACGAAAGCTAAGTGACACCGGTGACTCCAGACTTGGGCGCCCGTAGCCCAGGCGCACCATACTTGGGAGCCGTCTCTGCTCCTCACGACCCCAACCCCCCATCATCAGCCCTCTGAACTAGCTCACCGGGCGCCCGAGTACTCCGAGCCGCACTGCTGGAGAGCTGGGGAAACCCAGGCGGCGCCGACTGAGGCAGAGAGGGGCGGGGCGGGGACCGGCTAGTCCAAGCGTCCGAGTGTCCGAGCTACCGGCGCCCCCTGGCCGGGCACCCGTGGCTAGCGGACTCCAGGAGCAGCTGGGCGAGAGTGCGCTTACCTGTAGCAACCAGTGGCCGGTCTCTCCGATGAGCGGGAATCCCATGGAGCCCTTGGGGATGGGCAGCTTGCAGCTCTTGTCGCGGGTAGCCGCCCAACGCAGCTGCCACAGCTGCTGCGACACCGCCAGCAGCAGCGTCACGGACACCAGGCACGCGGCGAGGGTGGCCAGCGCCGACACCAGCTCCAAGCCCTCAAAGAGCATGTTGGCGGCCGCTCGGGGGATTGGCTGTGCGGGCCGCGAAGGGGGAGGGGAGGGCCGGACTAGAGTGACGGGGGAGGGGAGGCTGCGGCCGGGGGTCCTGGCACCTCTCGGGCGAAACCCAGGAGATGGGGCCCAGAGAAGGGGTCTGAAGGCTGCGAGGTGATCGAAGAGAGGGAGGAAAAAGATTTCCTGGAAGAAGAGAGGAGACACGAGGCGACTCGAGGTGTAACTTTGTTTGTTTGTTTGTTTGTTTGTCCCTTTACGCGGGCTTAGGGCTGCTCTGGGGAGGTGAGATGGAGCTGAGTCAAGCTGGTGAGCCTGCTCTCCCCTCGACCATCACACTAGAAAAACTTTGGAAAACTTTATCCACCAGAAGCCTCTCGGAAGCTCCCTACCCTGCTCAAAGCGAGGGGAGCAAAAAGAAGGGGAACCGAGAGCTAGCGGAAAGTGCGGTCAGTTTATCAAATGTATACCTTCAAAATTTCTAGGTGCATAAAAAGGAAAAAAATCGGAATGCAAAAATTCCAACGAACCCAGAAACTTTGGGGGCTTGGGAAAAGGCTCCCCAGATGAGACGAGTGCAGAGGCTGGAGCCGCCGCGGCACCCGGAGGCGGGCGAGGCGGGCGCGTTGGCCCGAGCGCGAGCGCGGAGTCGGCGGGACGCAGCCGGGAAGGGACGCAGCCGGCGACAGAGCCCCAGGCGGGCGCTGGGGCGGCGGCGGCGGAGGGCGGGAGGGGTGAGGCGGGGTGGGGTTGGGGGGGGGAGGTGGAAAACCCGAGCCCGGCTATCTATCAATTAAGAAAAGGCAGTCTGTCCCGGGACGCAGTCTCTCGGCTCTGGCTCTGGAGTTGCTGTTGGGGAAAAGAAAAGAGAGGAGGGGGGAAAAAAAGAAAGAAAGAAAGAACAGCAAAAAGGGATGAAAGAGGGGGAAAGCAGGAGGCAGGACTTCAGGGCTGGTGGTTTGAAAAGCGTCTCTCAATCTGATTTGATCCAAGGCAAGGCGATGCGTGTGTTTATATAGAGGCGGGAGGCGCGCCGTGGGCTTGCGGCCAGCTCCCCCCCTGGGCGCGCTCACAAAGCGGGAGGCGTGGTGAGAGGCCGGCCGGCTGCCGAGCGTGTGAGCTCCCGCCGGCCTCCCGCCCAGCCGCCCCGCCCGCCGCCCGCCGGGGACCCACTTGTAGGCGCCTCAGGATCAAACTCAGTTCACCTCGCGCCTTCTTTTCCTTCTCGCCCGCGTCTCACCGAGTCCAGCACCTACGGACGGATGAGATGAGACACACACGCCCCCGCGAGCGTGCACACACACACTCCTGCGCGCGCGAACACACGCACGCGCGCGCGCACACCATACACAGACACACACACAAACACACACACTCCAGACACACGAGCGCGCGCGGTGCTCACTCTCTTGGTGGCCGTTTGGCTACTAAACTACTTCGCTCCCGCCTTTTCTCCCTCCTGGGTCCCCGAACCCGTCTTCCAGCTTCCCGCAGTCCCCTCGTGGAAGGCCCTTGTCGGATTGCCCACATCGGTTGGGGCTTGCCAGAAGTCTACCGGTAGCCTATCCTGCGGAATTCCGCGGGTCCCCGCAGGCTGCAAGTACCACGTAGGTGTCATTCCCTCCCAATTGCCTCTAGCCAGGGTCCTTATTCCTAATCTCTGCTTCTCCAAACCTCAGTTGTCAAGATCCACATGTCTCTTACCATAGAAGGCCTGGAGGGTCACCAGTCTTGTGTCTGTCCCGGGCTACAGACGCTGAACTCATCTCCAACACCTCTGAGGACACCCTCCCACCCCAGTCGCCCCCCCCCCCCCAACCCACCCATTCTGTAGTTACAAGTCAGCAGCCAGCATTGTCCTAACTAACTGCAATACTGGTCCTGGAAAACGTCCAGTGCCTGAGACAAATGCGGTGGCCCCTGCAACCAGGAGGCCTGTACAAACGTTCATTGATACGTTTGAATAAGTAAACATGTTTGTGATCCCGGCCACCTTCTCAGAGCCTTCTCAGAACCGGCCACAGGGAGCCCAGAGCGTGAGTCTGTGATGTGTGATTGTGGCTCCAGGCCGCACCTGCTTGTGCTCCCGCCTGACGTCGACCCGACGTTGGTGGAGAGTTGGGAGTCTTTCCTTGTGTCTGCGCATCCATGGATCTGCCAGTTACATGACCTCTCCTGAGAGCCTGGGACGGAGTGTGTACACCAGCGCCCCGACATCTGCCTGAGTAGCGCGTAGCTCTCCCTGTCCCGTGCCTCCAGTTTTTCCCCAGCCCTCTTGTTCTCTCGGTCCACTCCCACACTCCCAGAGAAAATAATGATAAATCATCCTAGGTTTAGTGCTGGGTTTCTAAAGAAAACTAACCCACCCTTCCCTGTTAATCGTCCCCTGCATCCAGAACTTGATCTGCATTTTCACTAGCAGAAAATGCACTAAAGTCGCTAAGACGCGCGCTCCTGAGCTGCTACGAGAGCGCTGCCTACTCTGACAAGGCGGGCAACTGGCGTGCAGAGCTCGGCAAGCTCCGCTCAAGCTCCTAGTGCTGGGTCGGCTCACGCTCACTCTTTGCCCTGGAACCCCACCTGGTGGATAGTTGTAGTACTACATCTGCAGGGGACTGCATCCTAGCTTCCTTCACTAATTGTCTTTTCTTAGCCAAACACCAACTCCAAATTGCCAATTTGAAGGCATTCCTAGAGGTCCAGTTTAAAAATACCTAGGCTGTCCACCCCACAGAACAGCTGGAACTTAAACACTCAGTAAGTTCTATCAGGACCACTGTAGCCCCAGAAATAAGAGAGCCGGGGGTGTCCATGTAGGGGAAATTTGACTTTACACGACTGCTTGGCAACCAAAAGTAATGAGGCCAGCAGCATTCCAATCTCTCTGTCATGGTGGCAGAGTTTGGTTGGGGAAATTTCAGGGGCCTTGCTGTCTTGAGGTACCCTAAAAATATGGCCAGGTTCCCAAAAGTGCCATCTTCCATTTTGCCTGATGAAACAGGTGAAATGGCTTTCGGGAAAACCCACCACTGGGCCATCCACCTGTGGGCAGAGGGACACTGGCATAGGCAGACGGAGGTACACAATGAGGAGGCATGGAAACGGGTACTGAACCTATATATACAAGGGCATACACACGAGAGCCTATCCATAGCCAGGAAGTGCCCCATTTAAGCCACCAAACCGAAACCACAGGACCTGCCCACTCTGGGGTCAAAAGTCCACTCTCTCCAGTACGTCCTCCCACTCTCTGGCTTTGGGAACTCTTCTGCTCCTCTATGCCTGGCCTTTCTTCCCACTCAAGTGTGAAGTGGGGCGGGAACATGGAGGGAATTCTAACTCCTTGGGGCTGAGCTGCCAAGTGAGGTCCTGGAGAGTGTCCACGGGGACACTTAGCCCACAGCAACAGCTGCAGTATTTCCTAATGGGAAGTGTCTCTCTTCACGTCCCAGTGAGTACCGAGAAGAGAGGCAGAAACACAAATGGTGTTATACAAGGCTTCTTGGAGGTGCTGCGGGCTGGCCCGAAGGTTGTGCCTAGCACTTGTGAAGAGGCTAGCTGCACAGAGGCAGGCCACGAGCCACCTCTGCTGCTCACATTCACAGAAGAGACAATTTGGTAGTGCCCTGGGTGGACTTCTGATGCTCGTGCCAGATGGAGGCTCACTGCACAAGCCTTTCCTAAAACAAACCTTTGACCATATTAACCCTGAATCCTGGTCACGGGTACACACTGTCTTTGACTCCAGGCTGAGTCTCTGTACAGACAAGCATTTCCAGGTCCACCCTAGACCACAGAGTACAGCCTTTGCTTCCAGACTGTCCCTAAGCTAGGACTCAACCCAGAAGTCTCCTGAGGCAGGTTAGGGCTCTAGGTGAGAACACTTCCGTCATCGGGAACTTGAAATGATCTGCTTGTATCCAGATGGGCAGGCCAGTGCCGGTAATCTCTGTGTGGCACACAGAGTCCTCTCCTCAGTCCTGGTACATCTAGGGCCTCTAACTCTTGCCTGCAGTGCGGGGAAGCCTGGATTCAGGGAGTGTCCCCAAAGCGCCCCAGGTACTTTGAAATCAGCCAGAGCAAACGGGAACCTCAGTCAGGGAACACTGGGTAGAGGGAAATTCTGCCTAGGTGACCTTTGCACGGCTTGGTAGAGAGGCCTGAGAGAATGTGGAGGGAGGCCTCAAGTACTGTTTGAGTCTGAAGACAAGGAGCAAGGCAAATTCCTCTAGGACTCAAGAAGTCCCTGTGCTCAGATCTGTTTCAAGGCCCACTCCTCAGGACAGAAAGCTTTGTGCACACAGAGGGGACAGTGCCCCTTCCGTGCCCCTTCCGTGTGCATTCCCATTACCCAGCAGCTCCCTTCCACACACTGCACATGGTGCTGCAAGGTAACACCGTTTTTAAAGGAATTTGTATATCCGCTTGCTGAGAAAAGTGCCCAGTTTGCTCTACACCCTCTCCTACTAGTGCACATGTCCCCTGAATTGGGACACACTCTATTGGACAGAGGAAATCCTCCATTTTATACTCAGTTTGCATAATGTAGGCCCTGACTTTTTTCTTCTGGTTGATGCTTCAATTTCTTCACCCTAAAACTTTTCATTTCTCTAGCCAGCGATGAGTAAAAATGGGAACAAAGGGAAGCTGGGGACAAAGAGACCAGGCGATGGCGGTGGAAAGCATGCCTGGGCACTTAAGGACCAACTGTGCCTGCCCCGTGTCTCCCAGAGGTCTGGGACAGTGCATCCAGAAGGATAAAAGTGGCAACTCTACCCCAGAGTTCTCTCTGACTACCCGGCTAGACCCAAGGAGCTCTGGGGAAGCTCATCTCAACCGCTTCCCTTTCTCCTCTCTAGGGTCTCAGGCTGGCTCTGTTTTGTTCTAAGGTCCTTCTGCACCCTGCTTAAAAGGGCCCTAGTCCCTTGCCTGTAACAGTTCTGGGAAAGCAGGTCCTGCCCAACCCTTTTGTACAGCTTAGGTGGGAACTGCAAGCCCTGTAAATAAGAAGCGGCCCCTCGCCCTGGATTCATGCTCTTGCCCCATTGTTCTCTGTGCCTTTGCCCACCTTCCAGTCACTCTGTGCCCTCTCTCAGAACAGGCGCTACAAGGTCAGTGGTAGCCTTCGGGTGCCCAGAAACTCAAGGACAGGTTAGAGGACATTTCATGAGTATGCCCTTGCTCTTGAGGGAGGGGCTGGACCCCTGCTGTCCAATATATTATGAAAATCACCCCCAGTGCTAGGGACTGCCTCTCTGGAGCCTGCAGAGCTAAATGCTCAGTTCTCCAGCATGGCTTTAGGGTGTCTGGCTATGCAGAGAACTCAAGGATCCCTTTCAAACTACCTCCTACCTGCACCCCACTACTCCCCAGACTCTTTGGAGGTGCCATCCTGTTGATCACTGCCACCAAGTCCAAGGGTGCGTTAAGTTTCTGCCGATTTATCACTAGGCCTTCCTTCCTTCCTTATTTTTCTCTGTCCCTTAGGAGACTTGCCCCCACCCTGCACCCACACCCAGGTACCTCCAGTTCTTTTCTTGATGTTTTTAAAAAATAAATAACAGTCCACATGCAAAAGGTTCAACCTGGCACAAGCCTGACCCCTCACTCCCAACTCCGCAGACAGGCCTGGCTAGAAGGAGCCCCTCACCCACCCACCTATAGTCCCCTGGGGAAGAACTTTCTCTTTTCCCTTGTAGGCAGCAAAGTCACTGCTCGTCTCACCTGGGGAGGCCTCAGCTCCAGACACCTTGCCCAGAAGAAACTATTATAGAGAAGTGGTAATCTCCCCATCCTCTCACATCAGAGCCCCCAAACCCAGACCTCCTTCTGCCCCACACCCAAACCCAGTCCAAAGCAATATGAAAATGGACTTGCCGATCGAAGGTTCAAGGAGCACAACCGAGAGTTGTGTCCGAAGGAAGAGCCTGCCCGATGGCGACGGGGTATGGGCAGTGCCCCAGGCTGGCTGTGGCTGGCAGGGACACTGTCGCAGCAATGGCGCTCCCTCAGACCCAGGGAGCCAAGAGCCCTTTATAGCCTAAAACCTGCCCTGGCACCGCCCACTGGGCGGCTGCAACCAGGGCCTGCAATGAGGGGAGTCGCTGGGAGCTGGGAGGGCATCTATCCCAGGACTTCAGGGCCAGGACCCATGAACAAAAGTCTGGGATTCCACTTCCTCCCACCCTAGGCAACTCTATGTCCTGGTATGCATATGAGCCTCTCTCTCTCTCTCTCTCTCTCTCTCTCTCTCTCTCTCTCTCTCTCGTGTGTGTGTGTGTGTGTGTGTGTGTGTGTGTGTGTGTGTGTGTGAGTGTGTGTGCGCCTGCACACACTCCTGCTTAAAGTCTATTCAAAGACATCAGATCTCTTTCCCCTGTGCTTTCTCTGGCAACGGTTTTTGAAAGGATGGGGACAGTAGTGTGTTTCTGCTCAGTTTATCAAGTTACACTTAGTGACAAAGGACTGAAGGACAATCAGGATCCAAGGAGAAAAAAGAAAGTGTGACAGGGAACCCAGAGCTTTTGTGGAAGGTAAAACACCAGCAGAAAAAGGCTGGACAGAACGTGAAATGGACCTGCCTGCACAGTGCTTGGCATTACAACCTGCTTCCTCCACCCTCCTCTGGAGCTGCGGAAATCCCAGGGCTCCCAGAAATACAAGTGTGCTGATTTGTAAATGGAACTCTGTTCACTTGGGCACAGGCTGAATCAGACAAGCCAGAGTGCAGCCTCCTCCCTCCTGGGCTGTCAGGATTCACAAGCTCTCCCTCCTGGTCCCTGCGCCAGGGGATCATCCTCAGAGCGGTCACTTCATTGCAGCCCTTCTGGCCAGCTTCTCTTTAGGGACATAGTGGGGACAGAGATGGGGTGGCTTCTCCCTGCTAATCCAGGTTCTGTCTCTTACCAGGATGTCTGAATGGACAGGCATGGACTGGCAGGGTTGGTTTGTGGCTGAAGGAGGGTATGTAGAGCGCTGAATTGTTTCTCAGTAGGGACAGAGGAGAGAGTGGCAAACAGATGCAGACAGACAATCTAGGAGAAAAGCAACAGAAAGAGAAACAAGGCCCCCCTGCTTTCCCCACCCTGCTGGGTGTTGTTCCCAAGCTGTTGTTCCAAGCTAACTCATTGATTAGTATCCTTGCCCCCAGCTAAACTGGAGATCTAGTTGGCAGGTTCCTCAAATTTACAATGCCCACAGATTACTTCTCCCACTCTCTACAATGCCCACTCTCTCCGACACTCCATAGGGGAAGAGGGCAATGGTACTAATAAGGAAGCCAGCCACATTACCTTTGTCTCCTGAAGGCCCAGCACAGCCCTGGAAGTGGCCTCTCTTCCAGTTCTGTTCTGAAGCAGAGCCCCTGCCAGAACCAGCAAACAGCCAGGGCTGCTCAGCTTCTGGAAACCCCTAGAGCATGCATTGAACAGACTTCTCAGGTGTGGTAAGCCGCCTATGGCCTCTGTTCCTGCAATCTCACCCCTCTCCCCGCCCCTCTGTCAGAATCCCAGACCTGTGGTAACTCACGCTCTCCCACCCCAGCTCCAATCTCACTTGAGTACCCAAGGCTCCAACTTTACCTAATCCTCACCAGACGCTGGTGTGGTGGCCAAAGAGGAACCATACTTAGTAAGTTCCCCCATTGCCGCTACTCTTGCTGAGTCTGCACCGTTTTAAGAATGCCTGTGATTCCTCCAAGGCCACACTTGTCAAAAAGGTCTTGGAAGGACTCCAGCCTTTCTACCACCTGTCTCCTCCAACATCTCCAAACTCCATGTTTCTTATGCAGCTCCTCCCCCACTTCCTGCAGCAACTTTGCCCGACAACAGCCTTTCTCTGCAGGCATCTGGGGCCTATTGGACATGCTTATAAAATTCTTAGTCTGGACAAGTGGTGGTGGTGCACTCCTTTAATCCCAGTACTCGGGAGGAAGAGACAGGCAGATCTCTGTGAGTTCGAGGCTAGCCTGGTCTAAAGAGCTAGTGCCAAGACAGCCAGGACTACACGGATAAACCCTGTCTCAACCACACCCCTCCCCAAACAGTTCTTACTCTGCTGGCCTCATTCCTTCTTCACTGTTCTACTATTCTGCATCCATGTGTTCTTCATGCTTACAAACAGGTGGGTAGCTTGTCTGAGAGCAAGAACACCAGAGTCGTTTGGACCTGGATTCAAAACCCACTCTGCCTCAGCAGCCTGAGCAATGGAGACAGTCTGCCTCATCTACGGGAGATTCAACAGGGCAGAGAATGGATAGAGGAGACAAAAGCAGTAGTCATGTGACAAGAATAACTTAACCCCAGCACACACAACAAAGTGCTGGCCTGTGTGCCCTGTAGGCTTTCGTAGACTCACAGTAGCCTGGAGCTAGAGACACCAGCAACCCCACCTAACAGAGGGGACCCAGGCTAATTCAGCAACTGGCCAAAGTGGCCCTAGCTGCACTCCTGGGGCTCTGGACCAGAAGGTGGGCTTCAATCCAGAACACTGAACACAAGAGCTGGTCACAGTGAGGACACAGGCGAGGGCACGGGTTCCAGAAGTGCGTCTGTGAGCACATCTGGCAACTGTGGGGGAGACGGAGGAGCCCAAGTTGGGGAACTGGGTGCCTGGTGGCAATAAGATGTCCTGAGCTAGGGAAACTTAGGTGAGACTGAGAGCAAGGTCATGAGTTTGGTTTGAGTCACAGGTTCTCCGTGGCTTCAGGCTATTCCAGCGGTGCTGTCCGAGGGCTTCAGAGGTCTGGGGCATGGAAGACAGATGGGAGAACTCATGTGCACTTGGTTGCTAGTGAGTGGCTGCTCCCTGTGTGGAGGAGAATGTGGCATTGAAAGAGTCCCATCATTGATCCTCAGCTCTCTATTGCAAAGGTTCTTCTACCATGTAGAAACTCTTCTCATCATTAGAGACTAGAGGCCGGAAGCCCCACAAGGGAGAGAGGCTTCTACATGATGGTACTAGCTACTAAGGTCCTGGCCCCAGGCTGGGTAAGGCCTGTGAGAGAGACTAGGCACTGTCTGCAGGGCAGGTGTCAACCCTGGGGAAGAGATCTGGGCCCTGCATCTCTACTGGACACCATGTACTCACTGGCATCCCTGCAGCTGCTCACGAGATCTCTGGATTTCTGACCCCTCTCTCCCTCTTTGCAGGAACTGGTTCAGGGACTGAGCTACGTGGTCCTGTGGCTCTTTCCTGGCAGTGGGGCATAGGTCAGTGAAGTTAGCCTAACAACCTGGGCCTATCAGCATCTGCCACTTACGGGCTTCACAGTCCTAGACATGAGAAAAGGTCTCATGGAATCCAGGCTAACCTCAGACTTGCTATGTACTTTAAGATGATGTCCAATTTCTCCCACTTCTGCCTCCAGCTCCTGAGTGCTGGGATGACGGATGTGTGTGGCAGGACCTAGTTTCATTTTATTGTAAAACTAGGGAAGATAAACCTTGCCTCTAAGGCAATAGGCTGTTTGGGAGTATTTTTAGGATACTGAGTGCAAACCCTTTGGCTCAGGGTTAATGAGCCTGAAGCATTAGGGACCCTGAACAGGATCCTTCCATGGCCCCAAAAGAGTTGCTAGTAGGTCATAATTCTGCATGATTTTCTTAAATAATGTCTTTCAAATCAAACAAGCGTCAGGGTCCATGAATCATAGCACCCGAAAAGGAGTGCCCAGTTCTGACTGCCCACCCCATTCTGCACCTCCTCATGCCTCCCACTCGCAGGAGTGGCCTGGCTACCCAGCATAAGTTACAACGAGTGCTCTGCACAGCCTTCGCCCTTTTCCACGGAAACGGGGCTGAAGCCTGGTCTCAGTGATTGCAACTCTGTCTCCCACCCTCTGCTTGCTGTGGTTTACCACACCTGAGAACTTCTGCATCCCCAGAAGCTGAGCAGTGCTGGCTGTTTGCTGGTCCTGGAAGGGGCTCTGCTTCAGAACAGAACTGGGAGAGAAGCCGCTTCCAGGGCTGTGCTGGGCCTTCAGGAGACAAAGGCAATGTGGCTGGCTTCCTTATTAGTACCATTGCCCCCTTCCCCTATGGAGTGTTGGAGGGAGTGGGGACCGGGGCTCCCTCTTTGGTGTCTAAGAGATGGATGGCACTGATTTTTTTCCCAGGATTCCTCCTCATAAATCTGATTTGGCCCCTCATCCGTCTAGGCCAGTCTCCATGGAGGTGTGTTGTAGTGATAAATGGGCTGATTCACTAATGTGACTGGAGTGGCAGGGACTTGGGGAGGGCCTCTGATCTGATGGATGGTCCCCACGAGAGTATATTGCATTAGGACCCCTTAATGCAATCAGCAGGGCCATTACCATCCCAATTTGTAGCTCCTCCTCTCCAGGGTGGGGTCTCAGAGCTAGAAGATTAAGGAGGGTGTCAGGACTTTGAAGACACCTGGGGGTTTGAGGAGGGGGTCAAGATTTCCTTCCTGGGGGCCATTATTAGGGAAATACAGTAACATGGAGGCAAAGAAAGCACATACTCACAAGAGAAGAGAAAAGCACCAAGGCCCAGAGAGAAGGTATAACCTGGCCAAGATCACCTTTGGAGCCAAGGTAAGAGTCAGGATTAGAACCAGAGTCTCAGAACCGTACCAGAGTAGCCAAGTCTGGAGGAGAGATGGGGCTGGGGTGGGGAGCACCATCTCACTGGGGCTGCTGTGTTATTGGAAGTTTTCATAGCTCTTGATGTCATCAAAATGGCGAATGTCAGTAACTTCTTCCTTTCCAGCAGGAAGTGAATTTCTGTGGGTTCTGGCACTGGTTTAGAGGGTTCCAGTCTTGGGCACCCACCCACCCCCACCCACCCTATCTCTGCTTTATCATCTGTAGCTTTGGCTGTCATTTTTACAGCAGGCTCTTAAATATCTGGCCATCCCAGTCTTCCATAAGCCCCTAGGCTACCAGAGATCCTCTGAAATAGTATTCTGTCCTGTTTGAAGCCATGGAAGGGCCATGCTGATCTCAGGGACCAGATCACTCTTCTAGACTGGTGTCTGCCACCCTTCTCCTGGTCCTCGCTCTGGACCCTGTCACTTACCAATGCAGCCTCTTCAGTAGGACAGGAGAGAATGCCCTGAACTCTGTTCAGCATGTCCTGTTGGGACCTCAGATGGGACATAGATCTTTATGCTCCTCTGTGTACACTTATTTCAGCAGGACACGTGTCCTCGCAGTCTCCTTCGACTGCCAGCCTTCAGCTTCCACCGCAAACAGGCTCTATGTGTTGGTATAATTCCTATTGATGGATTTGAACCTGACAACTGTGTTGCTTGTCTTTCTGACTTACATGGTGACCTGGTACCACAGGTATCATTTGATTCCGTTTTGATCTTTCAAATTAAATAGTGGGTTTTGGTGGCAGTGGTGGCGGTTTTTGTTTTGTCTTTTTCTTTTTTCTTTTTTTTTTTCAGACAGGGTTTCTCTGCAGATTTGGAGCCTGTCCTGGAACTCCCTCTGTAGACCAGGCTGGCCTTGAACTCACAGAGATCTGCCTGTCTCTGCCTCCCAGGTGCTGGGATTAAAGGTATGTGCCACCACCGCCTGGTTTGTTTTGTTTTTTTCTAAGGCAGGGCCTCATGATGCAGCCCTAGCTGCCCTAGGAATATGTAGACCAGCTGGCCTCCAACTCAGAGATCAGTCTGCCCTTGCATGCCAAGTGTCTTAAACAGTGTTTTTAAGAACTCTCTATCCACATTGCTTTACGTATGTCTAGTTGACTATTTGTGATTATGGCACACTATTTCAAAATATCCGTTTACCACATTGTACCCTGCAAAGACTCCTAGAGTCCTCTGTTGCTTGCCACAGACTGGGTAAAAAATGACATTTTCTCTGGGTTTTTGAGCCAGAGTGAGCTCATGGCACTCTAGGAGGTGTGCATATTCAAATAGGTTTTATTCTGCTGGATGACTCTTCAGAAGTACTGCCTAGCCCACATTTACCAAATTGGGGCAAGGGTTCCCCATTCTCAGTCCTGTATGGCTTTGAGTTTGCATCTGCTCAGTGTGGTGGGTATGGCATGAGCCAAGCCTTCACACCACTGCCTCGAAAGCTGCCCTTCACATCCCTTTACTTCTTTTCACTTTTGCTTCCCTTCTTCTTGCCTATTGTTAAACTCTCACTTTTTAAATCCAGTGCTGCTATCCCAGCTTTTCTGAATAGTTCCAGATCGCTCCTGGCATTCTAGAACATTTGGCACAGACCAGTCTGGCATTTTTACCTTCCTCATTCATGCAGTGACCTATCTTGGTGAACTATTGGGGAAGGGGAGGGACGAGGGAAGAGAGGAACGTGGTGGGTTGAGGTGAGAGCTGTGCAGCCAGGCCATTTACTTTATATTCTTGTCTAGTGAGGGACTTAAAAGACTTCAGGTACGTAAATGACATCTCTCTATGGTCATGACACATGTTCTTCTATCTTTTGGATACTCCAGGACCCCACTCATTTCTATTTAAATCATTTTATCTATTTCTCAATAGGTGTTTCCTTCAGCCTCTAACCAAGCCCATATCTGTTTGCCTAAAAATACTTCCTCTAATGTCGATGAACTCTGGACCCACAGTTTGTAGGTATGTGTGCGGGTTAGGGGTGGGGTGTACAAGTGTGTACGTATGTGATGCGCAGACCACAGGACACTCAGAAGTCATCCCTTCTCACATACCATCCATGTTGTTTTTTGAGACAGGGTCTCTCATTGGCTGGGAAATTGCCAAGCATATGGGGCTAGCTGGTCAGCAAGTCCAAAGGAATCTGTCTCTCTTTGTTGCCCTGACACTGGTGTTACAAGCATCTGCCACCATGTCCTTTTTCCTTTATCTGTGGGTCTGGAGATCAAACTTAGATTCTCGTGCTTGCAAGGCAAGCACTTTCCAGCTGAGCATCTCTCTAGGTCTGGGCTGGCATCTCACAAAGGACCAGATATGAGGGAAGATGAAGGCAGTTAGGCTGTGTCTGTGTTTTGGGCTTTTCTATCTGTACAAGAGGGAAAGATGACTGGACAGGGTGATCTCAGCAATGTGACCACACCCTACCCTTTTGCTCTCTAGCCTAGATAAGCCTTAATGCCCTGATTCTCTGGCTTTAGCCTCCAAGTAGCTGAAACCTTCATCAAGCCAGACATCTTCTTCACTTCCTAAACTAATTCTTCTTCGAAATCAACATTACTTTATCATTTTCCTGCCTTCTGACTGTTGAGTTAATCAGAAACGTCTATGTTTATTTTTGTGATGCTCAGGATAGAGCCAGGCCCTTAGGGATGGCAGGAGAGCGCTCTACCCCTGACCTATGTCCTCGTCTTCATGCTGCTTCTGGAATGTAACCTCTATCCCTGTCCCCACCGCCATGGATCCTCAGGCATCTTCACACTGTGGAAGACTTTGTTTAGAGACAGCACACACTCAATTCTTTCTGTTTGCCTAGGTTACATCATCTCATTCCTACAGCTTTTCCTCCTCCCCTAGTCTGATAGCTGCAGGAACCACAGCCCCTCCCCATCAGCCCTCACAAAAGGAAGTTAGCTTCTCATACTCCATCAAGAAATAGATAATTCTTGGTACACTGAAGCAAAGGGTAAGATTTCTCAAGCAACAATAACTTTCTGCACACACAGAAACACATAATTGCATACACAAAATTCTGTTGTTGAAGACACCAGAAAGCACAGACAGTGATTTGTGTGGTGGTGCATGCCTTTTACTCCATTATTCTGGAGGTAGAGGCAGATGAATCTCGTTGAGTCCAGCCTGGTCTACATATCACATTCCAGGTCAGCCAGGGCCATATACTGAGACCTTGTCTCAAAAGAAGAGAAAAAGGGGAAGAGGAGGAGGGTGCAGATAAATCTTATCCTTTAATATTTATACAAAAGCCCTATTTAATATTACCAAACAACAGCCAGAAGTTCACCAAGATAATAGCACCTTGACTAAGTGGGGCAAAGCCATAAGTGAACTAACAGTTGCTTCAGCAAAGGGACATTATTTTACCAGCGGACATTCTTATGTCAGGCTGAAAGAGCACTGCTAGCATTCAGAGGAAACTTCAGGTACTAACTTACATGGCTGGGAGCAGAAGAAACCTCTTAACTTGATAGACTCTAGGCAAGCCCATCACTAACAGGGGCTAGAAGCACTTTGATTGCAGCCCAGAACATGCAATCTGGACTATTATTCTATTACTTCATGTGCTCTTGTGGGTTTTGTCAAGTAGATAGGGAAAACATTCAGAAATGTGAAAATAATCTTTAGCCACAACTCTGAAGCAGCTCTCTTCCTCTTTCCATTCTGCTTGGCTTTGGGGTTTTCCTCTATCTTCCTGGTTCAACTTGCATCATGTATTTGTCTTTCTCTACATATGTATATACAATCAGTTCTGACACAAGTAATTCAAATAGTATTTTTCTTAGGTTCCAGATATATTTCTACAAATTGTATAAAACATCCTTCACATTATTTATGTTTTAATTTATTGACATTCCCTCAAGTCTGTGGCTATTTCTAGTTTTTGATTCCCAATTTTGTCTATTAATCTGAAATGTCTCTGTACTTTTTTCAAGGATTTTCCTCTGTAAAGTGATTTATTCTTTGTGTCCCCCTCCTAATACTCAGTTCTTTGATTGAGAAAGGAATTGGGAACTGCCATTTTCTACAGACCACAAGGACCAGTGGTTAAAATCCTATCAGGTCTGAAAAGCGTAGTAATCAGTGTGTTTAGATACTACACAACCATACTCAGTGCCTCTCTTAGATGCTAACAGCAGCACACTCTTTGTGGGTACTGTGACTCTCCATGTGAGTTCCCAGGAGCAAGGCAAATTCATGAATAATACAAGACTTATTTGAGAACAAACCATGCAACTTCTGAATGATATAAAGGAAGACCTAAAGAGGGACTGACCGTATTCAGTGTCAGTGCCTACCAAAGTGAATAAATTCAATGCAATGCCCATCAAGAACCCAGGCAAATCTCAAGTTCATTTTTACAAATAACTGTGATATACTTCTGGGAAGCTAAACACACAGGAGGGCTGAGAGGCACTTAAGGGGGGTTACAGTGGGAGACTCTCTCCTGGATACCACAGTGAGTTAACAAGATCACACACTGGCTCAAAGACAAAGAGACTTCTAGAATACAGGGCCAGCAAACAGTCTACAGGCACCCCCAACAAGAAAAGGACTAGTAATAGTTGGTATCTAGGGTCTAAGATAACCACCATAGAAAAAAACGTATACCTGCATTTTCTAAGGCTCAAAATAAAATCCAACTTGTTTGAATATCTGAATATAAAGTAAGACTAAAATCATCCCAGAATTGGGTTGGGGGGGCTTTGTAGGCAAGATATAAAACTCAAGGGTATAAAGGAAAAGACTAACAAACTACATAAAACTTCAAAATTCTGGATAATGGAATCTATTCAAAATAATAAGTTAAAGTAGGCCCAGTAAGATGACATAGTGGGTCCAAAACTGATTCGTGACATAGGCCAGACAATCTGAATTCAGTCACTAGATCCCAGAGCAGAAGAAAAGCAACTCCTGAAAACAGTCTTCTGACCTCTGCCTCACACACACACACACACACACACACACACACACACACACAGAGAGAGAGAGAGAGAGAGAGAGAGAGAGAGAGAGAGAGAGAGAGAGAGATACAGAGACAATACACACACACACAGAGAGAACACAAAAATTAAAATTGGTGTTGGAGCGGTGGCTAAGTGATGAAGAGCATTAGTTGCTTTTGCAGGGGGCCAAGTTTAGATGGCATCATTCACACCAGGTGCCTCATAACCATCTGTAACTCAAGATCCAATGGCTCTGACACCTCTGGCTTCCTTGGGAGCCCACATACATATAGTCACCCCTGTACATAACTAAAAATAAATCTTAAAACATTAAAAAATCAAATGAGATTTGGCTCATTCAGGGTGGTATACTCGACCCTAAAGGAAACATACTACTCCTTCCAAGGCTCAGGAATCACTGTGGAAGAAAGGGCAGGCAGAATGTAAACGCCAGAAGTAAGAGGTCACTATACTACAATGAGCTCACGGCAGTTGTGACAACATGCACAAAGCATGTTCAAGCTGAAGCCTAGAACAATTCCCAGCATGGACAGGGAGTTGGGCTCAGAATTCCATCCCTAGCTCTAGCACTCTAGGCAATCAATAGCTCCCGGGAGAGATAGTTTACCCTAAGTGTAGCCCTTGAACTCCAGTGGAAGACTACATTTCCAAGACTATTTGTGCAGCACAAACTGGTCTTGAAGAATTTTTAAAAAAGCTGGGTGGGTAGGGAAGGAAGGGTGGATCTGGGAAGAGTCATGGGAGAGAGGGTAAATATGATCAAAATATATTGTATGAAATCTTAGAGAACTAATAAAAAATTAAAAATCAAAATCTAGGTGAAAGTGAAATCTATGAATCAACAATTCTGAAAACTGTATTAGGACTGGATAGATAAGCGCATGGTTGGGAGGTGAGAGACCAGAGTCCTCGGGGTATGTGTTGGGGGGGACTATACTTTCTCACCATACATAAAGTTCTGAGTTCCATCCTGGTGTACGGGACACACATGTAATCCCAGTACCAGGGAAGTAGAGGCAGAAAGATCAGGAGTTCCAGGTTAACCTTGGCTTATACAGTAAATCTGAGGAAATTCAGGGGCACGTGAGACCTAGTTTCCATATAAATAAGAAACGCTTGAGTAATTATTGTAATGACAGATTAGAGCTGGTGACACCACTATGAAGTCATCGTACATACTCAAAAAGAGACACGTGCAAATGTATACACACCTATAGATGCACATGGATAAGGAGTCCACTAGAGATATTTGTATTAGTGTGGGTTATTACATGTAACATTATATCTAGCTCTCTCTGCTGAGAGGGTAAAAGCAATGATTCCCCAATAATTCCCTCGTTACCTGGATCTTGCTTTTTTTTTCCCTTTTTCTTTTTTAAGATGGTGTCATGGTATGTAACCCAAGATGGCCATGAACTCTTAACCCCTCTGCTTCATCTCCTAAATGCTGGGGCTATAGTCACGTGATGACACTTCCAGCTCTAGATTTTGGCTTGAAGGTATCGTTCTCCAATAAAAGACACTAGGGATCTATGAAGACAACTGTGGAGCTGACCAGAGGCACCAGACAGGCTGCCTCATCTTGTCACACCAGAAATCAAGGGGGCTGGGCATGGGGGTCCCAGCTACTGGGAGGCTGAGGCTTGCTAGGACTACAGGGAATTTATGGCCAGCCTGAGCAATTTAGTGAGATCCTATCTCAAAATAAAAAGTATAAAGAGGGTTGGAGATATAGCTCAGTTATGGAGTGTTTGCCTTAGCTAGCAAGTGTCAGATCCTGGGTGCAAGCCAAATGCCTATTTTGGAAATAATCAAGAGTTTGGGGGGTATTATGGTTTGTGTTTCAAGTTAACTCCCAAAGACTCATGTGCTGAAGGCTTCATTCCAAACTTCTGAGAGGTGATGGGTCATTAAGTCACTGATGGATTAGTCTGTTGATGAGTTCACACTGTTAGGAGGTGAGCCTGGATAGAGGGAGGTAGATCTGGGAATGTATTTAACTTTGAATGGCACAGATTGTCGCTCCATCTGTATTCTCCGCCCGTTTCCTAGCCCCTGAGGGACAGTCTCCTCTCTCACATACTTACATAGCTATGCTATTTTGCCTTGCCAGCTGCCCATGTATGGGAACCCCTGAAACAGGAGTCAGAGCAAATCTTCCACCCTTTAAGTTGATCTGTTCAGGTATTTGTTACAGCAGCAGGATGTAAGCAACACAAGAACATCTTAAAGACATAGGAGTCAATGGGAAAGTGTCCCAAAGGGACAAACCTGAAATCTTCAAGTACAATCTAAATAGCATGGAGCTGGATTACAGCCCCAAGTATAAAATAAGTAGCCAAGTCTGGAGGACACATCTAGAGACCCAAGAAAGGGACTCAAGTACAAAAATAAACCCACAGCCAGGAGTGGGGGTCCATGCCTTTAATCACAGAAAGGCAGATCTCTTGGAGTTGGAGATTAGCCAGGAATACATAGTAAGATCTTGTCACAAAACAAACAAACAAACAGAAATAAACTCACTCTGTGATTAACTTATTTTTCAACATGGGTGCCAAGACCATTCAATGGGAAAAGATGTTTTCAAACAATGCTAGCACAACTTAATATCTATGTGTAAAAATGGAAGCTCAGAGACTTCATTCATAATACACACAAATCAATTAAAATAAAACAGAAACCTAAGTGAAAGCAAAACTTGAAAACATTCATAAGGACTCATTGGCATAAGCTTCCATGATCATGGTTGGCCTCTATAACCATTTCTTAGGTTCTTAAATGTCACACTAGAACAAGCAATAAAACAATGAACAAATTCAGACTTCACGAAAATGTACAAATTCTCAGGATGCCATCAAAAAGAAGCAAGCTGCACAGGGGAAAATCACAAATACACATCATGTGTTGGCTAAAGATCGAGTGTCCAGTGCATTTAAAGAAGTCTTCAGGCCAGAAGTACAAAGACAGACAACCCCGTTTAGGGAGAAGTGAGGATCGGAAGGTGCTTGCTCCTGCCTATAATCCCAGTACCCAGGAGACTGCAGCAGGACTGCCATGACTCGGAGGTCTGCCTGGTCTATACAGTGAGCCTTGGGCCAACCAGGGCTACATAGCAGGACTGTTTTGTTTTTCCATTTTGGAAAAACAGGAAAGATTTGAAGAAACATTTTCCCCGAAGATCATACCATGCCCAGGAACCACACAGAAGAGTGTAAACAGCATTATATCATTAGTTGTTAGGAAAATGCAAATCAAAACCATAGACACCACTTCATACTTATTAGGATCAACACTATTTTTAAAAACAAAACAACAAATAAGGTGTCTGGTGAGGACATGCAGAAACTGGAGCCTTGTTCATTGTCAGGATATAAAGTGATGCAAACAGCAGGGACTCCCTGGGAACCTGCAGGACATGTCAGCCATGGAAGCAGGTAGGCTAGCTGGAGATCTTCACCTTTCCTTCCTCTTCTTCAAATTCAATACCCCAGTCTCATCCCCAGCTCTGTAGCAAACTATCTTTTGTGGCCTCTCCTCATTCTCTGCCCCCATCTCCAGTGGACTAAGCAGATCCTAGTGGAACACTCTGCTTTCCTTCCTCTCACCTCTAGCCCATCACCATTCCGAAGTGTCAGCTCCCAATACCTAGAAACATTCTACCCAGAATCCCCAGAGGCCACATCTTGCATAGTCCCAGAAGAATTCCCTACCAAGCAACATATAGCCACTACATCCTCCTAAGAGCCAAAGAGGGTAACAGAAACCAAGGAACAACACTCCTCCACATATACAACAAAGACAAGATCAAATATCAGCACCTAGAATTACAATCATTCCAAACACAGACGCTCAGATGGCAGCATAAAAACATAATAACATCCAGGACACTATATCTCTACTAGAGTTCAGCAACTCGGCTAGAGCAGGCCCTGAGAAATACAACATACCTGACGCACAAGACAAGGACATTAAAATAGCTTTTATGAGTATGAGAGGTACTAAAGAGGAAATAAATAAACCCCTTAAAGAAATCTATGAAAGACAAACAAGAAGTCTCCAATGCGCAAAAACAGTTAAGGCCTGAAAGTAGGACTAGAACCAATAAGGAAAACCCAATCTGAGGGAAATCTGGAAACAAAAAATTAGGAACTCTAAGAGGAATCTCAGAGGCAAGCCTCACCAACAGACAATAAGAGATGGAAGAGAGAATCTCTGTCATTGAAGACATGATAGAAGAAATGGGTACCTCAGTCAAAGAAAATGTTAACCCCAAAAAACTAGAGGCATAAAAGACCCAGAAAATCTGTGATACTATGAAAAGACCAAATCTATAAATAACAGGAATACAGGAAGGTGAAAACACCCAGGTCAGAGGCACAGAAAATATTTTCAACAAAATAATAAAAGGAAATTTCCCTAACCTAAAGAAAGAGGTGCCTATAAAGGTAGAAGAAGCAAATAGAACACCAAACAGAAAATTCTCTCCGCATATAATAGTCAGGACACTAAATACACAGAACAAAGAAATAGTACTAAACGCTGCAAGAGAAAGCAAATAACATCTAAAGGCAGAACTAGAATAACACCAGACTTCTCAATGGAGCATCTACAGGCCAGAAGGACCTGGACTCTAAGAGCTTTAAGTCACTACAGATGCCAATCATGACTACTATAGCCAACAAAACTTTCAATCACAATAGATGAAAAAATATTCCATGATAAAACCCAAAATTGAGCAGTATATATCTACAAATTCAGTCCTACAGAAGAAGAGCCTAACCACACCCAAGAAAACACAAGGAATAAATAATTCCAGGCCCATAAATCAAAGAGGGGAAACATCCATAAAACACACCCACACTGCAGCTCACAACTGTTTGTAACTCCAGTTCCAGGGACATTTGTGCCAAAACGCCAATGCACATAAAATAAAAAATAAATAAATTTGCTGGGTGGTGGTAGCACTCAGCTTTAATCCCAGCACTTGGGAGGCAGAGGCAGGTGGATCTAACACCCCTTCATGTTAAAATTCTGGAGAGATTAAAGATATAGGAGATATTCTGTATGCTTGTGCCCGAACTGGCCTTATCCTGTAATCAAACTGATGATTACCCTAACTGCCATTATAGAACCTTCATCCAGTGTCTGATGGAAGCAGATGCTGTGATCTACAGCTAAGCACTGGGCCAAGCTCCTCAAGTCCAGTGGAAGAGAGGGAGAAGGGATCATATGAACAAAAGGTTCAAGACCATGATGGAAAAATCCACAGAGACAGCTGGCTCGAGCTAGTGGGAGCTCAGAGACTCTGGACTGACAGGTGAGGAGCCTGCATAGAACTGAACTAGGCCCTCTGAATGTGGGGGACAATTGTGTGACTTGGGCAATTTGTGGAGCCACTGACAGTATGACCAAGATTTATCCCTAGGGCATGAACTGGATTTTTGGAGTCCATTCCCTATGGTGGGATACCTTGCTCAGCCTTGATACAAGCCTCAACTTGATTTGCCAGACTTTGTTGACTCCCCATGGGAGGCCTTACTCTCTCTGAGGAGTGGATGTTGGGTGGGGTGGGGGGAAAGTTGAGGGGAGTGGGAGGAGGGGAAGGAGGGGGAACTGTGGTTGGGATATTAAATGAAAAAGATAATAAAAAATACCTGGTACTCAGAAAAAAAAAAGATATAGGAGATATACCTCAACATAGTATAGGTAGTTTACAACAAGCCCATAGCCAACATCAACTTAAATGGAAAAAAATTCAAAGTCATTCCACTAAAACAAGGAACAAGACAAGGTTTTCCACTTCCTCCACACCTATTCAATATAGTATCTGAACTCTTAGCTAGAGCAATAACACAACAGAAGGTGATCAAAGAGATACAAATTGGAAAGAGAAAAGTCACACTTTATTTGCAGATGATATGATAGTGACCCTGGGAAAGTCCACTAGGAAACTCCTACAGCTGACAAACATTTTCAGCAACGTAACAGGATGCAAAGTTAACTCAAAAAATCAGCAACCTCCTATATACAAAAGGCAAACAGACTGAGAAAGAAATCAGGGAAACACACCTTTAACAATAGCCTCAAAAATTATAAAGTATCTTGGGATAATTCTATCCAAGCAAGTGAAAGACTTGCCTGTTAAAAACTTTACAATATTGAAGAAAGAAGTTGAAGATATCAGAAGATGGAGATTTCCCATGCTCATGGATCGGTAGGATTAATACAGTAAAAATGACTATCCTATCAAAAGCAATCTACGGATTTAATGCAATACCCATAAAATTCCAACACGATTCTTCATTGACCTTGAAGAACAATTTTCAGCTTCCTATGGAAATGCAAAAAACCCAGGAGAGCTAAAACAAATCTGAACAATGAAAGACTTGTTGGAGCAATCACCATCCCCCAAGCTCAAATTGTACTACAGAGCAATAGTAATGAAAACAGCACAACATGGCATTGGCACAAAAACAATGGATGTTGATCAATGGAAACAAATGGGAGCCCCAGACATAAATCCACATTCCTACAGACACCTGTTTTTTTTTTTTTTTTAATAAAGAAGCCAGAAATATACATTAGAAAAAAAAAGTGCTGGTCAAACTGATTGCATGTAAAACAATCCAAATAGATCTATACTTATCACAAAACTCAAGTCCAAGTGGACCAAAGACCTCAACATAAAACTAGATACACTGAACCTGACTGAAGAGAAAGTAGGGAATAGTCTTGAACTTATTGGCATAGGAAAAGACTTTCTGAACAGAACACCATTAGCACAGACATTAAGATCAACAATCAATAAATGGAGCCTCACAAAACTGACATGGTTCTGCAAAGCAAGGGATATCATTCAAAGTGGAAGACTGAGGAATGGGAAAAGGTTTTTTAGCAGCTACACACCCAATAGAGGGTCAATAGTCAAAATAAATAAAGAACTCAAAAAACTGGAAATCAAGAAAACAACCCAATTAAAGAATGAGGTACAGATCTAAACAGAATTCTCAAAAGAGAATGGCTGAGAAACTTTGAAAGAAATGTTCGACATTCTTAGTCATTAGGAAATGCAAATCAAATCTACTTCAAAATTTCATCTTACACTCATTAGAATGGCCAAGATCAATAAAACAATTGACAGCTCATGCTGGTGAGAATGTAGAGTAAAGGGAGCACTAATCCATGGCTGGTGGGACTACAAACTTGTATAGACACTATGGAAATCACAGTGGTTCCTCAGGATGAGGGGAACTGATCTACGCCAAGATCTATCTCTTGTCCGGGCCGTGTGGGTCCAACACAGATTTCCTAACTGGACTGGAACGGAGTCACCAGGAATAAACGGACGCAGCTTACATGGTCATCATGGAAGGGCAAGATCTCTCTCCAAAGATCTCGTTTGTTCTCCAAACACCTTATATATCATTACATCAATTGAGTGGGAACACATTAGGCTGTCTCCTAGGCAACCAGGTGCCTGGGCTCAAGTCAAGTCCGCATCTAGCAGTCAGGTAGGCCATAAATTAGCATCTCTATAAGACATCCTCCAAATTACAAAGGAAGCAAGCACCAAACATCCTGACCAGTTTCAGTCAACACCTCTCCTCAGGAGATCTACATTTCTAACAAGTACATCCTTACTATTGTTAGGCAGAGACAGCTTGTCTGCAGAGCTACGTGATCAGCTCAGACTGCTTTTGTGCCATACAGAAATATAGGCCTACAATCTCCATCACTCTTGGGCACATACCCAAAGGATGTTTCACCCTATCACAGAGACACTTGCTCAAACATGTTCATTGCTATTTTATTCATAATAGCCAGAAACTTAGATGCTACTCAGCAGATGAATGAAGAAAATGTTGTACATTTACACAATAGAATATTATTTGACCATTAAAAATGAAATCACAAAATCCACAGGTAAATGGATGGAACTAGAAAAAATCATTCTGAGTGAGGTAACCCAGACCAAGAAAGAAAAACTTGGTATGTATTCACTTATATGTGGATATTAGCAGTTAAGTCTATGATAAGCAGGCTATAATCTACAACCACAGAAGTTAGGTATAGAGCAGGGTAGGGAGGATTGTAATGGGAGAGTCGAGTGGGAAGAGAGAGGGAAGAGGGGGACAAGGGAGAAAATATGGGGAGAGACAGCTACAATTAAGGATCATTTAGTAGTATAGAAACTTAATACAGTAGAAGCTTCCTAAAACTAAAATGTATACATATATGAAGGCTATCTAAATGAAATGACCAAGTAACGAAAGAGACAGAGCCCTAAATGGACATTTCTTATCACCAAATGAAGTTTCCAGTTCCAGGAATGGATTACGTCTAATTAAGTTGCTGGTCAAAGGGATCCCAAACAACCCCCAAACAACCCATGCTGTTGTTAAGACTATAGGTTGCTCTTCACAAGCTGAAGGCAAGGCCCTACTGCTGAAGACAACACCTACATGGCTCATTGAATGCAGAGAAGTTGAGCTGGTAACTAAACAATATCTAATGTGATTTCTTGAGGCCTACCCCACAAGATGGAACCCATACCTTATATTGCTTTGGTGACTAGAACCTGGGACTAGATAGTCCAGGGACCTAAGATAAAAACCAAATATTAATGTTCTATGAATGGGACATAACAATAAAATGATCCCTAATGAAATTCTGCTATACTCATAGATCAGTGTCTTGCTCAGCCATCACCAGAGAAGCTTCCTCCTGCAGCAGACAGAAACAAATACAGAGACCCACAGTCAGACAATATGCAGAGAGTGAGAGAACACTCAATCCTAAATGGGATGTCTCCATCAAATCCCTCCACTTAGGGCTTAGGAAACCTCAAGAAAGAGGAATAGTGGAATATCCAGAGGAGATGGAAGACACCAAGAAAACAAGGTTTTCTAAACACAACAGGACTGATACACATATGAAATCACAGAGACAGGCAGCACACCTAGGGCTGCATGGGTCTGTACCAGATGGGGTCCTAGAGAGGAGAAGTGACACGCCCTCATCCTTAACCTAAAAGTAATCTCCAGCTGATAGCCACTTGCAAATGAAAATTTAGTTTTCTCCAGGGGAGTCTCCCTGGGAAACTATTCTTAAGGGTAAGCTGCCGTTTTCCACTCGAGTTGGCTGCATGAACCTGGCAGAGGGGCCTGAAAAGGAGATGGACTAAAGTCACATGCAGCAGCCAACTTTATCCAAAGCATCAGACACTCTATACTCTGAGGGTTAAGAAAAGTCACCTGAGTAAAGTGTGCAATCATGTTTTTCCATAGAGGCACATGAACAACAACCAGCGAAGTCAACTCACTCCTGTCCGCTACACCTGGGAGGAACACAAAAACACATACCAAGACCAAGTCTATGTTTAAGAAAATTGAGGTCACAAGACTCTTGTTTTTTTTTTGGAGTTTTCTCACAAGCATACTCATCATTCTCACCGGACTCCATTCGTAGACTGTGTTCTCACAGGCTGTCTGCCCAGAGAAGACAGCTAACAGAAAGCAAACTCAACAGCATCTCTGGAGATTCCTTATCTCATAATATTGTATTAGGGATTTTTCTTTTTTTTCCAATTTTATCTTGATTTTTTTTATTCCTTTGTCTTACCCTATATATAGGTCCTTTGTGTCTAATTATTATGGCTTCCAGTTTTCATGGGCTCCCTGAATGTGTGAATGAGTGGGTCTCTGCATCTGTTTCTTCTGCTTTTTAAAATCTTTTCTTTTTGTTTTGTCCTATTCTTATGTGGTTTTTTTTTTGTTTATCTTATATATTTTATTATCCCTTGGAAGTCTGCCTTTTTCTTTCTTATTTTTTAAATGATTCATTTTTTATCTCTTGTGTGCATGGGTGTTTTGTTACCTGTCTATGTGAGGGTTTGGATCCCCTGGAAATGGAGTTACAGGTGGTTGTGAGTTGTCATGTAGTGTCGGGAACTGAACCCAGGTCCTCTGGAAGAGCAGACAGTGCTCTTAACCACTAAACCATCACTTCAGCACTGCCTGATTATTTTCTAATGAAAAACAGAAAGGAGGTAGATACAGATGGGGGGGGGCGGTAGAGAGGAACTGGGAGTACAGGGAGACCATAGTCAGAATGTTATATATATAAAAAAAAAATCTATTCTCAATAAAAGAAAAAAATAAAATGGAAAGACAAATGACATTATCTATTAAAAAGTAAAGCATTTTCCCTTTACCCCTACAGAGATATTTATATGCATATAAAATAATCTCAGACATGTTTGCTTCAGCAGTGTCTACAATTATCAGCAAGTGAAAGCAAATTAGACAAGAACAAATAGACACACTAGGCAGTCGTGGTGCACACCTTTAATTCCAGCACTCAGGAGCTCTGTGAGTTTAAGGCCAGCTTGGTGGACAATGAGAGTTCCAGGACAGCCACAGCCAGGCAACATAGAGAAACCAAGGGGAGGGGAGAATGAATAGATAGTTTAATACACTATGCAGGCATCAACAGATTGAATAGAATGCCAATCTGGACCTGTAAAAGCATCTCAGATCTCTGTGACATTCATTTACTACGGAATGCAGAACACATGCTATTGTTACGTCATCAGGTTCAGAGATAGCCATTACTCCGAATTATCTTTCAAAATCTAAACTGTAATATGTTTTCTAGCATTCTTTGGCTTCCTTTTTATTGGACAGCTCTTTTTGATTCAGCATGTTGACATATAAAGCTATAGTAATCTTAACAGCTATATAGTAATCTTCTGGGTGAATGCATCATAATGGACCCAGTAGCCCACTGATGAACATGTCTGCTTTTTATCCTAGTAAGCAGTGCTTATACGAGACATTATCAGACATGCTTTCTTTATGTTTGTGTATAGTTTCTCTAGTAAATATTCTTAGCATATGAATATTTGATCTACAATATGTTTTTCAAATTCCTTGGGGCCAGGCGTGTTTAAGGACTTTATTTAAGGGGGCTGGAGAGATGGCTCAGAGGTTAAGAGCACTGATTGCTCTTCTAGAGGTCCTGAGTTCAATTCCCAGCAACCACATGGTGGCTCACAACCATCTATAATGAGATCTGGTGCCCTCTTCTGGCATACAAACATACATTGCAGGAATGTTGTATACATAATAAATAAATCTTTAAAAAAAAAGGACTTTATTTAAGAAAGATAGTATAGCATGATGGTCACATAGTCCTTCAACAAGATTTGAGAAATAGCCCATAACCAAACACTACCTATTTTGTTGTGTTTACCTATCTGTATTAAGCAATAAATGAAAGTGATACTTGGCTTCACATTACATCCAGTTTTTGCCATCAAATAACTCAAGAAAGCATTTTCTGACTGCAGAGGTTTGTGGCTTTGAAAACTACAAACCAAGCCCTGAATGGCTCCCTGCAATAGTAGCTGCACTGAGCTACCACCTCATCACTACAACACTGGCTCTCCAAATCTTGCCAGAAGGAGCAGACCTTGAGAGCTCTGGAAATCTGATGGCTCTGTACATTTCATTCCTATAGTCAAGACAAACCTATAAACCCAGCACTTGGGAGGCCGAGGCAAGAGGATCACGACAATTTTGAAGTCACTCTGAGCTATGCAAGTACCAGGTCATCCAGGGCCACACAGCAAAACTTTTTTTCTCTCTCTCCATCTCTCCCTGTCTCTCTCTCTCACACACACACATTGGGAGGGGGTTGGGGAGGTAGGTAAGAAGAAGAGAGAGAACACAGCATGCAGAGGGAAATTTTATTTATAACGTTAATGAAAAATCAGACATTAAGCAGTATAATAAATAAAAGAATCCAAGTGCAGAAAATATTAAGCTATCTAGAAATGTGAACTCCCATTCATTATTTCATATATTCATTCAATCTATGTTTAGTTAAAAATCATTATAGAATTTTGAAACTTGAAATTAATAAATTATGAATTTATCCTGGAACATTTTGAAAAAGCATAGCACAGAAAATCAATGACTTGATTTGGAAGCAAGCACAAAAATATGGTGCTTAAACAACATGCACAGAAACAGAATGAGTGGAGACTGTGGAAAACCCAGAAACAGATCCAGAGGAGTCACACAGGAATTATACACACCATAAAGATGTGAGACCACTGAGCAGTCACATGAAAGACCCAAAGGTCTGCTGCATTCTTCATCACACAGCAAAATTAAAACTGTTAAAGGAATAATGCATTAAAAAGTGAAGCAGCAGAAGAAAACGTGGCTTAGTATTTTTATAATCTGAGGTGGGGAAATTAGTCATGAAATCCAATCACTGTAAAGATGATGTTTCAACAGCAAAACCCCACTCAACCCCACAAGCAGATGGGGGTGGCTGGTCCTCAGGGTTCCATCTGTCATCATGATGGGAGGGGTACTGCTCAGAGTGGGTCTTGACTGTGACTTCAGTATCTGCAGTGGAGCCTGACTGCTGACAGAACCTTACTCTCCCTGTAGATACTGTTTGCTACACTGGTCAGGGCAGTCTATCCATGGAACATTCCTGATCAACCCAAAGGCATGGCTTCCCATTGAGAGTTCTGAATGCTGGGTGCTATGGGACTTAGTGACCCTTTCTACTAAGATGGTCATTGAAGTCAGGTTTCAGAAGAGTCTGGAACCTGAAAGTTGACCAAGTGGCCGTGGGTTAGCCAGTGTGAGAGAAGTGAGATTTTGGAAGGTCTCATTACGGGAAAGGTAGGGTGACAGAAGGAAAGAAAACAGACTGACGTGGTTTAGTCACTGCATTAAGTTCCCTAGGAAGCACCTTTAGCCTTCCAGCCTCTAGATTTCCCTTTCTGGTTGTTTTTTGTTATTTAGAAAATAAAATTTTAACTGCTATGCACCATGAACAAACTCAGAGACAGACTAGGGGGAGCATTGGAAGCAAACAAGTAGTTGAAATCTCCACACGGAAAAGAAGAGTTCAACAATAGCAAGGCCAGCAACGGACAGATGCCCAGTTCACTGAAAATCAGAGGATGTTAATTAGAACAAAGAAATACCATTTATTATTTCTTTATTCTTAAAATTAAAAGGTTTGCAAGGATAAAAAATATTGATATTATTTTGTGCTGAGGGCAGAGAAACAGAGCCAGATCTTGCAGAGAATATAAAGTGTGATTTAAAAAATTATATTGACATTTACAACTTTAAACCAACCAACCCATCGATATGTCTTACTTAAATTTGATGCTATAAAAATACCTAAGATACAAACAGATATCTTCTTGCAATACTTTATAGTAGTCACATGCTAGGGATATTCTGAATATTGATCAGTTCAGACATGGTGTATAAAGGTGTAGTCCAACCTGAGACAGGGTGCTATGGACTTCCTAAGTGTGACTTTAGATGTATTGATAATAAATAAAACCGTAATACAATATACTATGTCATCTTTTTTGGGGGGGGGGCAGTACACACATATTCCAGTCATTTGAAAAATCTCATTATACTGTTGTATTCATTATATGTTGGAAATAAGATTAGGATTCAGTGGAGGAAGCCTCAATTTTGCTAGCTACACACACACACACACACACACACACACCATACATACCATACCACGCTCCACACACACAAAGATGAGTGCACATCTCAGGACTTATCAGGAACTAAACTGTTACTTGCTTTTTCTCTTGACCCCATCTGCTTTCAACCCGCTCCTCTACTTGTGAGATAAAGTGGGACAGCACATGTTTACAGAGAATTTTAAAATCATGATGAAATGAACTTAAAGGCTGGTTTGCTTATCAATTATCTACCACGAAGTAGCAGTTCCAAAGAATACAAGTGGCAGGCTCCTGAGGATTCCTTGTCCTCAGAGCCTTCTCCCCCTGGTTCTCAGCCAGCTCCAATACCGCGTGTCCATGCACCACTTGCTGTGCTGGGTGTGCCTGGGCTTCAGATGGGAGCACGGTTCTTGCCTTTGCAGAATTCATCATCTCACAGAAACACCACACGAGGCATGGTGGCACACCTTTAATCCCAGCACTAACGAGGATAACTCTGAGTTTGAAGCCAGCCTAGTCCACATGGTGATCCCAAGCCAGACAGGACTAATAGTAAGACCCTGTCTCAAAAAAACAAAAGCAAGCAAGCAAACAAACAACAGCAACAAAACAAAACAACCCCCCCCCACACACACACACAAGTCCATGGGTAACAAGAAATGACTAGTCAGAGGCTTAGTTTCCTGCTGCTGTGGACCACCTACCCAGATGACCCGCCTCTCCACCAGCCTGGTGTCGCTGTTCCTGGATGGGCCTGTCCCCATCTTCTGACTTGGCTGCTTGGTTGTTGTCCTGATGCCCAGCACCTGATGCTTTCCTGTTTCTAAGAAGCACTGATGATGTGGTTCTACTTTGCCTTATGTGTAAATACACATCTGCCCTCAGTGTCCAGAACCCAAGTAGCTTTCCACTTGACTCCTTAAGCTCTCTCCTGAAAACCTCTTCCCTAAAACACCTGTGTGAACTGGTAGTTCAGAGCTGAAAAATTTAGAGGTGCTGTCACGGGCACCTTTCCAGTGCCTGCGGAAGTGGTTTCTCCAGCAAGCTCTCTAGGGAAGGGGCTTGCTGGGGAAGCAGTGCCTTCCTTCACTAGCTTTAGAAATAAGCAACCCACGGAACAGAAAGGAAGAGAAAGCCATCCACCCGGCTTTATCTGAGCCTGGTAACAGAGAGGGGAGTGTGAGGGAGAATGTAGTTAATTACCCGTCCAAGCAAAGGTGAACGCTGGAGATGGCGAGACCCATTTACAGGAGGGAATAGACCCATCATTGAGACTAGAGAAAGGGAGGATTGTTCAGGGCCAGGAAAGCAGCTCGATGTTCAGATTCCATTCCCTTTCTGGAGCTCTGGAGGGAGAAAGGTCATGACTTGGGCTGGGAAGGTACACTTGGCAGACTGGGAGGGGGCTGCTATCTTAGGTCCAGTTCTGGGCTTGCAACCTGCCCCACCCCAAGGGAATGGACTTCATTCCTTTCTGGAAGCTGGTTTGGGCTGGCAGAGGAAGGGGTACCCTGGGAGAGTCCCCCATTACCATCACAAGGGCTGTCAGACCCCACAATGCAGTGGGGCCCCAAATGCAGGGTAACCCTAACCCTGCAGTGATTGAAACAGATAGAGGGGGAGCTCTGCCACACAATGCCGGTCCTGGCCCCTCTCCTCCTCCTCCTTGCACTTCCTCAAGAGCCTTTGTCTTCTGGTCCCTTGGGCTTGGAGGCTCTCTCATTCCCCACAAATGCTGCCCATTAAACTCAGAATGAGGCCTCCAGGGGAAGGCCTGGCCCTTTCTCTTCGAGCTTCATCTCTCAGAGGCTCTTCTGGTTCTCCCCTGCCTGCTAAGCAAAAAAGATGCCCAGCTGTGAAAAAAACATGCCTGGGTTTGAATCATGAGCAGCTGGTCCTTCCTGGGCTGGTGCTCAGAGATGGTGGAAGGTGCTCTGGGGTGAGCAGCCTGGGACAGCCCAACGACCACACCAGACGCTTTGCCCTGTGCCCCAAAGTGCAGAGTCCTCTGGAAGCTCAGTATACATCTTGGTATGACTGAAAACAAAGCTGTTCTGATCTTTTGGAGTGACCTGGGCTTCTTCCTGAAAAGGGTGAGCATCAGTCTTCAAAATATGCCAGCACTTGGGGAGGCAAAGAGAGAAAGTCACGGTTCAGAGCCTCCCGTGTTCACTCACAGTGAAATCCATCTCTAAAGGGATTTTGTTATCATTTGGAGTATTTTAGTCACGCCTCTTTCTTAGACACTGACGAAAGCCACAGCTGCTTTCCAAAAGAAAGAAGCACGGGTGGATGGAAACCCACGGACGCCATGCTATCAGGAGGAGTATATATTTTGGCACAGAACTGAGAGCAGAGGAGGCTGCACGTGGAATGAGGGCAGGCTTCTCTTGAAGGCTGGCTTTACTCAGAGCCGGCAGCTGGTGGTCCTGGTTCCTGCACAGGGGTGTGAGGTGCACATCTCCCACCAGCCTTGTCCTGGGCTTGGCGAGGAAGCCAGAGACAAGGCAGCTATGGGAACATCTGTGAGATGCTCAGCTGAGAGGCATGCCATAAACTGGAGGGAAGTGATGTCAAGGTCTTCAACAGTGCACAGCTACGGCAGGCCAGGCACGGCAACCTCCACAGCTCTCACATTTTACAATACCCCTGTAAATTAGGAACCACTCTAACGTCACTAGTGAGCTAGCAAATGAACTGTTCAAGATGATCCAGCTAGCAGGCCGCTTCAAAGGCCCAGGTCTTTTGTCAGCAGAGCCCACAACAGTGTCAGGCTGTTGGCTTGGTGTTCTTTCCAGCCTCTTCTGAGGGTAAGCAGGCTGGGCCTGTTGCATGGACATTTCTACTCAGCATGGTTGCCAAGTGCCCAAAGGGCCTTCACTGTCTCCCAGCATCTAACAGGCTAGGGGCAACTTCAAGCTCTAATGCGATCTGCACCTCAAGCACTCCTGTCGAGCCCTACAGTTAAATCATAAGACCATGCTGACAGGCACCCGCTCTCTCTCCTGTCTTCCTTTCAGACCTTTCTTTACATGGCCTACTGCTCAGCTCCCTCGCTGCCAGGCTAGCTTTGCTCTGGATCATCCTGTATCATTCCTGCTTGGCTGGAGCCTGTCCCCGTAGAGTAGGTGAACAGCCCATCCCAGTACCCCAATAGACTAGGCACTTCAATGTGTGTTTCCTGGTGGCTGTGCCAGTGTCTGTTATGCATCTTAACAACACCTGAGGTCACAACAGGGCCTCTCCACACCAGCTCCTGTCTTGCTCTGCTCCTCAGGCAGCTCAGAGGGACACACTGCCTGCCATTCAATATTTATCACAAACCAGAGTCACACTGTGCCAAAGGAATAAAAACAAAAACCTCACAAGAAACATAGTGGTTATTGGAACATGTATGTAGATTCTCATATTTAATGCCAGTTAAAAGAAGAAGGTATACAGGGCAATGGGATACACATGCTCTTTCCACAGAGGAGCCCCCCTTATGCAGTCGCCTGCAGCGGAGCTACTCTCCTGGTGAGCACGAGAGGAAAAGGTTCCTTTTAGAGGTACAGATGGATCTCACTGCATTTCTCCCACAAATGTGGAACTGTGCAAAATGAAAAGGCTATTTCCAACACGTCCGTGAGGGATGGCTGAAAGGCAGGTGAATAAAGGAAGGGGAGGGGTGTTGGAGGGAGGCGGCTACAGCAAAAGTAGTGTGGAGGAGACCTGGTGAAGCCAGCCAAACCTGCACTCAGAGGTCTAAGTGGGAAACTCCTGGAAAGTGCCACCCCTGGGCCTGGGACCTGCTGAGCTAGATGCTGTGGAGCAAATGGACTGCTGGACCCGGTTTATGACGGAGTCACTGGGAGACACTCCTTTTACTAACAGTGACTCTGTGGGTTCCCATGTGCAGGCCCTGTTCTTCTCAACCCACACCAGGCTCATCTGGTACTAAAAGGTTTTTCCCCCCCCATGAATGGCAAAAGTAAGTGAGCCTCTGCCTAACCATGGCTCACAAACCAGACTGTCTTCACGGGTGTGGATCTGGTTGGAAGGCCAGACCTCCAGGCAGCAGTGTCTTACCACACCTGAGACTCTTCAGGATGTGTGTGCCTGCAGGCATCTGAGATAAGGCCACAGTGTCTGAGGCCTACAGGCGTGCATACTGTGTTCAAGTCCTCAGGGACAGCTCAGCTTTAGGCCTTATGGATAAAATGAAAAAAAAAAGTTCTACTTCATCAATTCATAATCACCTTGACATTGAAGGCCTTTGGCTTTCACAGGTCAGAAGTAGCATGCTGCTTTTTGTTAGGGAACAGTGAAGGAAGATACAGAGGCAGGAGGAGAAAGGCCAGGTGGCCATGCTCACACACCCTGAGATTGGATGAAATTCCCATCAGCAGGACTCTGCTGTGGAAGGGAGTGGTCCTGCTCCTCCAGCTGTTTTCATTCATTCTGTGACAGTTCCTCTGGGGCAGAGTGGAGACTAGACAAGCAGCAAGATGGTGTCTAGAAGGACAAAAGCTGTGACAGGCCAGCAGTCTCTCTACACTAAAGGCTGACGAGCACTGGTAAAGGGCCGTTCCTTCCTTCTCAGTCAGCAGGACTTCAGGTTAGTGGAATCAGTTCTCGGCCTTTTCATCTATCCGGGGCTTGGAGACACCACTTTGTCTTCTTTCCCACAGGCCTCTGCTTCCCTTGGCTAACCAAGTTTTGGGTGTTCTTATGAGACTTCTGAACCTCTGCACCATTGTGTAGCCCATTGATGAGGCTTGCAGGCATCTGCAGAGCATGAGTGGCTTGATCTTTCGTTATAGGAAGCTGTACCACTGTACAGTGGTCTCTTCCTGTTGGTATTTAAGATGGCTATGGTAAGGGTGGGGTGTGTTCAAGATGGGGTAGGCTACAGTGGGCTGGGAGATACAGAAGCACTGCTGTCCCAGAAGCACACAGTAGGTGACAAAGGCAATGAGAGTTTGACCAGTCTTTCTCCTCATCACTTTTGTGGCATCTTGGATAGTGTTCTATGATGCAATTACTCTTACGATCAGTTAGCCTAACAGCTTCCACAACTGAGTGCGTAGACACCTCTGACTAATGGCACAGGAAAGCCCTGGCCATGTCTCAGTGTCTACCTGGCTGGTCCAGGCTCCAGAGATTAAAGATAGGATTTCAGGAAAGCACTATGAGGTGAGGCCAAGGTACAGCTCAGAAGATGGGAGCCCTGGGCTTGGGCAAGATGAGCTTTGTCTCTATGATGTGACTTAGTTGATGACAGCTGGGCCAGAGGCAACAAACCTCAGCTACAGCTGACCTTGTCTACCTCATGGTGACAGATCCATGCCCAGAAACATCCAGTCCTGGGGAGGCTGTGCCCATCGTGTAGGGCTTAGGACATTTGCTTTAAAGGTGGTAGCCAGAAGGCTGTTGTTAAAACGTAAGTGAACAATCTCAAGAAGTCATCAGGCTTTCCTCCAGGTGAAAGCACCCAGGCTGTTTTCAGGCTTTGGGGGTTCAGACCACGCAGATGCTGCTGCAGAAGGCAAGTATGAGACTCTCCTCAGGAACCTTCAAAAGCCACTGCTGATCTATATTATGAACCTAGTGTTATGGTCATGAAAGAAGGGACAGAGATGAATGGAAAAGAAACCCAAATTGGCTTTCAAGATACAGAAAAACAACTCACCCAGTGAGGCAACTAGCAAGTTCAGCACGGGCCCAAGTGTACAACTCTGCTAACTACCCCTCTCCAGCCACAAGGTCTGGTTAGACTCCACCAGTGAAACTGCCACCTGTGGCACCAGAGTGAAAGTGTCATCTTGCCACACACCTCACTCTTATGGCCATTAAGTAAGCCAACAAGGCAGATGAATATCCTAAACTGAGGCTGGCTTTGGTATACTACATAGCTATGTCTGCCAGGCTCTCCTATGCACTTAAGTGAGCACTTGAGAGCAAACAGGATACATATTTTACTTCCTCATCTCAACTCCCAGCACAGGTACCCACCGAATTTGTGGAGTCCTGGATAAGAGGAAGCTCATCATATTAGCACTGACAGTGTATCCTTCCCAGGATAACAAAGAAAGTATGGCAGCCCCCCCGCCCCCGACTATGCCCCTCATGTTCTTGATTATTCTTGTGCCTCTCTTACTATAGGGAAAGGTTATATGAATACTGTACAGGGGTTAATAAAAAAATACATATGCTCTCTTTGAGGAAGAATGCACAAATGCAGGGCTGGCCCAGGGGAGATCCTGGACCATGGGCTATGGCAAATGGTCTCTGTGGGCCCAAGGCCAACATTCAGGAGTGGTGGCTGCTGATGAGTCCTCGGAGCTGCTTGGCCACAGTGTCAATCAATTTCTGCTTGTCTCGTTCATTTTTCCGGAACTGTGCAAACATGTTATTCTTGCGGCTAGTATCTTTCATCCTAAATAGAGGAGAGAAAGGGGGCAAGGTGTTTGAGATAGTACCAGACAAAGAACAGGCAGGGAGTAGGATGGATGGCAATATGCATCTTAACCGTTCCCATAGTAGAAGAGTCCAGAATATTCCCATTGTCTAGCTACCTACTCATGATGAAGCTGTCCTTCAGGCACCTTCTACCTTCCTGACTTCATTTGCCTTTGATAAAGAGCAAGTTTTGGAGGGGTCAGGTCCTTATCCTCATACCTTCCCCATCTGGTCAACCCTTATATCTTCAGATGAGCACCTTTACAGGAGTCTGAGACATGTCACAGCTCTGCTGGCCAGCAGACTCCTAAAATTGTCTGGAGTGCACTTATTTCATTATCCTGCTTAAACATAAGAGACGGAATTTGGAAGGTAAGGCAGAAAAATATTGTCTTAAAATGAATTACAGGAGATCATAAGTCACCAAAGAGCCACTGTGCATCTCTAAGCCCTACTCACTCTAACTGATCATTCTTTCATGGCCTGGAAAAATGAGGAGTTAGTCTCTTCATTAGTTTCAGGAATATGGGCGAGAAGTACTATGATACCATGTGGGCACAGTACTGAGAAAAGCTGGGCATCTTCCCAGTTAATAAAGTTAGGCTTTATGTGACACAGCCTGAACTCTCAATGATTGTGTATAATCTCAAGATTTTTGTTTTGGGTTCTGCTAAAGCTCTACGGATGATATTACTGGAGTATAAATAATGGATATAGTTCTGTCAAGTGGATGCCCTAATGAGGAGGCAGGGTTAAAGAAAGTAAGGCCAAACTGACATTACTGCAGTCTCTATGTTCAGTCAAGCCACCAGGACAGAGTCCAGGACTATGCTGTTCTCTGTAAAGGTCCTGTTAGACATGGCATCCAATGCTGATGACTACTATGGTCTAGCCTCTGCACCCTGATTCCCAGCCCACAGGTGTTATACATCAAATCCAATGCTGATGACTACTGCGGTCTAGCCTCTGAACCCTGATTCCCAGCCCACAGGTCTGGTGGGCTGGCTAGCACCTTTGTTCTTGGAATTGAACTGGCTTTCTGTTCTTAGGGCTATATGGGAAAAGTCCAGAGGGTCTAAATTACTCCCAGGCATACTTCCCAAAGGTCTTTGGCCAATCCTGATCCTTCTTTCTTCCTCAAAGGGGAGTCTTTTGAAGAGAAACCTAGTTGGAGGCCATGAATCAAGACAGAAATTCCAGAAAGGTAATTTACATCGTGTATAGATGCTACATGCCAGGCACAATGTGTGCTCATCTGTGTTTATATAGCCACTGGAAAGCATATAGTTCACAAGGGCATTCTGACTATTAAGGAAGCATAGCTGTCTGGCTCTTTGACAGCGACAGTCAAAACTAACAGTGACTTTTCTCCCCAGTCTAAGCTCAGAGTAATTCTTTCAGGCTAGAGTTTTTCATCCAGCATGGAGCTCCTGCCCACATGTGGAAGCCTGCGCTAGGCTAGGAAGGGGAGCAGATGACTTGACTGGGTTGGAAAGAAAGCTTTCCTTAATGCCCTTAAGGCGCAGGGGAGAACAGTTTGCTACTTTAAGCACTAGCTGCACAGTTCTGTTTGTGAATCTGGCAGTTTTAGATTATTCTGAAGGACTCCCTTCCTTTTGTTGGATAAGCTGTAAATCCAGACAACACAAAACTAACAGGAAAGAGGAAACAGAGAAGACCTTTCTATATTTGTGGGACATTTGGCTTGACTGATGTTATAATTTCCTGCAGTAGTGAAGAAATAGATAGCTAGAAATGGCCTGTAGCTCAAGAGGAGGACTCTGTACTTCATAGGAGAAAGAGAAGAGTCAAGAGGCAAGAACTTTTTGGTCACTGAAGCCTTTGGTTGGAATCTTGTTCTCAGGTGCCCCGAAAGCTCACAGCGACATGATAGTTTGTACCCACTTGGGAATGTACAAAACTAAGTGAACTCTCCCTTCTCTGATCCTTCTTCAAGTCTCACATTCTTTTTTCCTCTGGTTGAGCCACCTTTCAGTCACAGAGGGACTTTCCTTTTTTTTTTTTTTTTTTTTAAAGATAGTACTGGCAATGAGGTGGGTTCTTCTGTCTTGCCTCACTAGGAAGAACCAGATTTGGAAAGAGAATCTGGTAGGCTTGGCTAAGCAGTTGCCTCTGGGGAAGCAGGAACAGGTCAGAGGAGAGAAGGAATTCCTCTGAGGCTAGGAGATGCGGATATTTTGGTGACTTGGGGGAGCCCTTGCATTCCGATGTTGGAAAAGATGTCAGGTTTACTGATGGCTAGGGCGCAGCACACAGCTTTGTTGCATGCTAGGCCAGGATAGAGAGACATCACCAATCGCCATACCTAAAGAAGAGTAAAGGACCTCAAGATAAGTGCATGAGTATCAGATCAAACACCAGACTATCTCCCCATTTCTACTTTGCAATGAGAACATTGGGCCTGGCTTGCCTCTGATAAGGAATCATCATAGGAGATGTGGGTTCTAGATCCTAAAGCCATAGGCCTTTGTCCCCAAGAGCTGTTATTTGCTTAGGAGTTCTTCTGTCAGGGCTGAACTGCAGGCCCTGAGTCAATAAGAGTACAAAGCATGTCAGAAAGCTGGGTGGGAAGAAATTCTTTCCCTAGTGCTGATGGGAAAAGTTCCTGCCATCATTCCCACCCCAAAATGAACTAGTAAACCAAGTCTGTAAGGCAAAAAGAAAGAGGAAGTGCCTAGCTGGGTGGCACCAGGCTGGTTTAGAAGATTAGTTTGTCAGGATGGAGACCCCTGATAGGACCAGCATTTTAGTTTAGTTATTGACATCATTGAGAAAACTGGAAGGACTTGCCTCAGAGTGATGGAAAACTCTCGAGTGAACAATATACTTACTCTCTAGATATCCTAGAGAAAAAAGTCATTGGAAGAGAGAACCATGGGAGAAAGTTAACATGAAACCATCAATTCCCAGCATATCTCTTGGCTTCAAACAAAGAGCCCCAAATACTGTTCTTGTCTATTCTCTGCTTTCTGCTTACATCTGGCATATTCTCAAACACCCCCCCCCCCAATAAGAAAGACACACCTTGATTTCTGTTTTTGTCTAAAGCTCTACTTTGACCTCTTGGACTTCAGCCTTTGCCTTTCTAGGGCTGGAGAAGGTTTGGCTGCCCATCCATGTGGACTTTCTACACTGCCTTGATGCAGGTAACTAGTCATGTCTTAAATAGCTCTTTGACATGGGTCTGCCAGTCCTCAGTAGGTTGGCAAAACTCAGAGCCAGGTTACAATGCATACCACTGGCACCTGTGTGTCACAATGGCTAGCTTTGAGATATTGGGTGTTAGATAACTCAGTTCAGTGAAACCACATTTCTGAGGAGGTCTGCGCTACAGATTATTAAGCCCCAGGGACTAGGACATGCTCCTTTGCTTACCAGACTGGCCTGAACCAAATCCATGTCATCTTACTATCTTCCACTGTCTTCTTTAGGTAGACACTTAGTCTAATTAGACTACAAGGCATACAGAATCCCATTCTGATTTGTACTTATGGCTTGCTGGAACTAAGAATTATGAATGGACTACCAAGTGCAATGGTCAATATGGCTGGAAGCACCTGAGTTAGCTTCAAGAACAAGTATGTTTTTCAAGGCACTAGAAACAGGAAAATGGCCTTATATACTAACTACCCTTTTCCCTTCCTCCACCTCTCCATACAGAGCACAGGGCTGTGTACTCACTTCTCAAGCAGGGTCAGAGCAGTCACAGGATTCACTCGGAGATACTTGCAGTTGGGTTGTCCATAGTCAGCAAGGTATGTGGACCAATCCCACTGAATGAAGAGGTCCAATAGCTGAAAAATACCCCAAGCCCCATACCAGTTAACCAGAACCTCAGAAATCCTAAAATTCTTTACTACCAGCTAAATCTTGAAACACTGAAATAACATCTAATAAAAGTAAATACAGCTGCAGACCACACTAGAAATAGGAAAATACCCATGTAAATGTCAGATGATAGAGTAATTTCCACCACAAGGACAAGTCTATCACTGAGACTTCATACTAGCAGTGAGCCTTAGAGACCAAACAATGGAAAAAACTATTTGGGGCTGACCTCACATATAGGACCCATAGGAATCACCCACTTATTCATTTGAGAAATGCCTATCATGAGCTTTCTGCATACCAAATCTACTGAGGCACTCAGAATTCAACAATGAACAAATTAAGTGGGTGCAGCCCAGAGCCACAATGAGACTTCAACCTCAGTTGGTCAGTACTGGTGTTCCCCATACTCTTAAAGGCCAGAAGAGGGCATTGAATCTCCTAGGACTGGAGTTACAGATGGTTGTGAGTCACCATGTATGTGTTTAAAACCAAACCTGAGTCCTCTGCAAGAGTAGCCAGTGTTCTTAATCTCTGAATCATCTCTCTAACACCTGGTTAATATTTATTTATTTAGCAATCAAAATGGTTTAAATATGAATGTAATTCATAAGAACAGTAACAACAACTAAAGTAGTACATGTTTTTTCCTCAATAAAAATAGGCCAGTCTCTAGAAGGTCTCATTCTATGAAGACACCATTTTCAAGTCTTAGTAAAAGGAGCCTGTGGAATTCACCATTTGTGTGTTCTACTTCATGCCCTCAACAACCTTACAAAAAGTGTCCCAACACAAGAGATTACATTTGCAGAGTGCAATGCTGAAGCGACAGAACTGAGATTGAGCGCTACAATCACATTCCTGTGTGTTAAATTGTTACTTAATTATTTATTTAGCTCATTGGTCCAATAGCATAAAAAGAGAGAACAGCATCTTAAAATTCATCTCATTCTATGTTCAGAGATAAAAGGGTTAACCATTCCTCATTTTCTGGAGGCAAGCCTAGTTTAGAGTCTGATGGCAATCACACACAGGTAGTTTTCAAAGCTACTGCATGAAGAGGATGCTGAAGGCCACCTCTATACAGTATATGGTAACATAATGACTCTTGCATTTACCAATTCAGGCACACTCCCCAAATATTCCCAATAGCCCAGTTTTATTTCTGTCCAGAAGCTGGGTGCCAAAGATCAGATGTAAGCACACGTATATATACGCAGCAAGATTACAGTCAACAGACTCTGAAAATTGGAAATGGCAGACATAGTGAGGCTGATGCTGGTTCAGCCACATCACCCTTCTGGGCTGGGGTGCCCTGGGTAATATTTAAATGGACAGAAATACACTGCTCTTGCTTGATTAAATACTTTTCCTTGTCTAGAACATCTAGGTAGACACTTTTCTGATCCACTTTAGGTAGACACTTAGTCTAATTAGATTTGTACTTATGGCTTGCTGGAACTAAGAATTAGGAATGGACTATCAAGTGCAATGGTCAATATTGTTTATAAACTTAGGATCTCCCACTACCTTCCTTCCTTCTGGATTGGTCACTGATCCAGCTTTCATTCTGCTATTAGGAAATGCTCCTCTTTCTCTCCTGTGTGCATTTTCTACTGGTATGGACTCTGAGATTCCACTTTTTTATTATTACTTAGTTTATTTATTTCACATCCCAACCATAGCCTCCCTCCTCTCCCTCCCTCCCCACCCATCCCCCCCCCAACCACCAGTTCGCCCTTCCTCCATAATTGTTTAGAAAGGGGAAGGCCTCCCATGGGTTTCAGCAAAGCATGGCTTATCAAGGTACCCTAAGACCAAGCAGCCTGCCCCCCATGCCCTGTATTCAGGCTGGGCAAGGCAATCCAGCATGAGGAATAGGTTCCCAAGAGTCAGTCAAAGCACCTGGGACAGACCTTGCTCCCATTGCCAGGAGTACATACAGACCAAACTATCCAACTGTCACATATATTCAGAGGGCCTAGGTTGGTCCCATTCAGGTGCCCTAGTTGTTGGTTCAGACTCTGTGGGTTCCCATGCACCGGGCTAGTGGTTTCTCTGGGTTTTCCTGTGATGTTCCTGACCCTCCTGTTCCCTCTCCTCAGCAGGACTCTCCAAATGTGACTCAATGTTTGCCCATGGGTCTCTGCATGTGCCTCCATCAGTCACTGGATAAAGGCTCTCTCTGCTGACAACCAGGGTAGTCACCAATAGGATCCCCACTTTTAATGGCTTATTCTTACATATACTGTTTTGGGACTCAGACGGTCCTAGCATTGGCAAACAGGAGTCCTTGCAAGTTAGGCATGTGTTCCTGTGCTATGACTCATAATTTCTGGAGCACTTCAGACAAAGCTTTCTGGTACAACAGGACTTGCATTAAACCAGCTCAGTGTGGCAATCAGCCATTACTTTTTAAAAATAAGATTCTTTTAAGAGGAATGATATGAAAAAGGGATTTTGGTGCCAGGTGTGCTCCCTGCTACTGGAATACCTCTGTTCCCTGCTATTGGGGAGACAACTTATATATGTAATATGCAGGTTAAAAGTATGCACCTCTTAAAAACCCGGGCATCCACAAATACTTCGAGTTTCAACCCTCTCACAGGTTCTCTTGTTCTCCTGGTAAGAACCCTGACTTTCAGCATCTTTATTTAATTTGATCAACTTTACATATATCTGAAATGGACTCAGGACTGTTTGTATATACCACTAAAATAACAACCAACAAACCAAACAAGGGGGATGAAGATGGAGCTCAGGATTTGCTTGCGATTCTTCCTCCTACCATCAAACACCACAGTCATAAATAATATGGATAATTCCCCTTCCTGTTTAACTCAATGCAACTGGTTCAGTTTGGTTTTGCTTGTTTTTAAAATTATGTTCTTCCCTCCCCTATCCTTGTTTGTTTCTAAATCTTCACTGATTCTGTTTCTGAATTAGGGGCTCCCCTGAAGCTAGATAAACATTTTTTTTGTTGTTGTTTTGTTTTTCAAGCCAGGGTTTCTCTGTGTAGCTCTGGCTGTCCTGGAACTCACTATGTAGACCGGCTGGCCTTGAACTAGACCAATCTTCTTAGAGACTTTATTTACTTATTTTTATTTTTTATTTTTTTTTTGATTTGTAGCTAAGAGACACTGGAAAAATCCAAAAGACTCAAAGGCAAAATCCTTTTTCCAAGCTTAGCTATGTAAACAAAGAACAGACAGGTTCTAACAGGACAAATGAAAAATTTCAGGGAAGACCTTTGGGGTGAAACAGCATAAAGATGGGCCAAACTTATAATTCGTGTTTCTCCAAACCAACTTGCCAAGAGACCAAGCCTAGAGTCATTCCAAGTGGCAATAGGGAGAAGACTGTCTGAGGACAAAGGAAGATCAAACTGGAGAGATTCATTCGTGCTAGGAAGGCACCCAGCTTTGGATATGTGACTTTGGAGTTCCAAGGGAAGGTACTCATAGCAGTGCAGAAGAGCCCAGAGGATTCTGGTCATGTCTGCACCAGCTCCACTGGGTAGCACCGATGCAACCTCACACTGTCAAAACTTCCCTCTTTCTCGCATGATACAAAGATTCCACAGAGAACAAAGAATGGCAGGGGCAAAGGTAGGTACACACAGCCACGGACACTTTGACAGAAGCCACATCCTGCTTCCCATAGACTTAATTTGTTGACAAGTTTTCTCTTGAACAGGCCCACTGATTCTTGTAGAAACTGCTCTGAAAGTAGGAATGTCCTTGAGGTGAAAGGAAAACTTGACTTTATACCTTATATACATTCAAATAAATTCTTCATGCTAAACAGGATAGAGTGCAAGATAATTATGATAGTATGTCTGAGATAACTATGTAATCCCACAAAATTCTAAATATGCTGTCTTCTGTAAGTACAGTCTCCTTACGTAGAGAACAGGAACATCAGAACACTAGGCAGGCATCCCTTGCTCTCTGATAGTCTTGACAGGATAACATTCATTACATCATCAAAGCAGTTTTCATAATGTACAACCTGCAGGTACTTTTTAAGGAAGCAGCATGGCATAACAAGAACAAATGCAGGCTCAGGGTTCCCCAACTGAGAATGTGATCACAGATAAAGCTTCTATCAACAGCTGAGGGCATGCCAAGAGAAAGACTGTAGAGAAACTGCTTAGCAGCAGACCCGACCATGACCCATCTGTGTTTATTGCCAGGATTTCCCCTGACCCCATGCCCTTAGCCATGCAATTCAAAGAACAGCTTTGGTTTGCCTCTTCCATGACCTCAGAAATGTTTCCTGATACAGACATCTGGACAAACGTCAGAAAAGGAATGACGAACTTTAACAAACAGTACCAACAATGTAGCAAGCACTCCTGGGTATCACATAGAGAAGACAGTGAGATGCATGTCCAGTCTTGAACTGAGGCTGGTAAATGAGCAGATTTAGAGTGATGGACAATAAGATACTTTAAGAGGATGATACAGTTCACAAGAAAAGCTTATAGACCCAGGCCAGGCAGGTGGGGATTGGCAGGGGTGGAGTGGGGGTGCTGGGCAAGGAAGCTGACAAGGCATTCTCTGGGGGAATACTTTGGATATAAGTAGGAGAAAGGAAGCAAGGAACAAGTGGCCTTGAGTTGCTAAGTTAAGAGCATTGAATTTCAGCTGGAAGCCTCTCTACTTGTTTTATCAAGGATGCTCCCAGATATTTTCTAGGGCAGAAGATAGAAAACTGTAATCATCACCTATTTTTTAAAAAATGTTTTATTGGAACAGAGCTGTGTTCACTGGATAACATCATATGTACGGCTGCTTTATGTAGTATTAGCTGAGGCCAGTAGCTATGACAAACACCATCACATGCCAGGAAAGCCTAAAGCTGTACTCTTCGACTTTTCAGGGAAGTTGAGCTTTAGATCCGGGTCAAGAAGGACAGCGTGTGTGTGTGTGTGTGTGTGTGTGTGTGTGTGTGTGTCTGTGTGTGTGTGTCTGTGTGTGTGTGATAAGATGTAAGATCTATCATATCCATTAAATTAAAGGAAAGCAAGAAGGCAAAGTACTCAATCACGAGGCAGTGGTAAGAACTTCATTATTATGACAACTGGCACCAGAACTCCTTTAGGAGAGAGAAGTGTTTGGTGAGATTTTCTGTTTCAAGTGTTTCTGCTTGAGTGAGCTCCTCAAGATACAGAGGCATCTGCAGATAAAGGAGGAGAAATTTGTGCTCCTGGTTAAGAGGCAGACCTGGAAGAAAGACAATTTAACTAGTGTGTGAGAAGGGCCAAGAAGAAAATCTCTAATGGTTTTAGGGCCTGGACAACTCTGGAGAACAGGATACTGAGTAAGGAGTTTTTTCAAAGCTGTTGCTGTCTAGTTTAGACAAATCTCTGGTTCCAGATACTTAAGGAAGGCTAGCAGGCTGACTCCTCCCTCTCCCCTACCTCTCTTTGTGTGTCTCAAAGCAAAACTAGATAGCTGCAAGCTTACTGCACAAACAGAAGCCCAGGAGGCACAGAGATGGACAATACACAAGGGCTCACAGCAATCCAAAGGAGGCCTCTGGATTTTCCACAGGTGATAAAACTGGGACTGGAGAAGCCTCTGGGGCTCTCTGGATCTCCACCCAAACCTTGCAACAATGGTTATGCTGCAAGCTCAGTCCTGGAGCTTCCAGGAGCGTGTGGTATCCTCCTTTCCCCTGAAGGGAAAGAGGGAAGGGAAAGAGTGAATCTTGGGTGTGTGGTTGGTTCTTTGCTGTTCTTGTAATCCTACCACTTGGATGCAGACATCATGAACCTCTGTTTCAGTGGACAACTGGGCAACAGCAGTTTCTTCCTAAGGAAAACATTACCTTTATTTTATTTTATTTTTTGGTTTTTCGAGACAGGGTTTCTCTGTGGTTTTGGAGCCTGTCCTGGAACTAGCTCTTGTAGACCAACCAGGCTGGTCTCGAACTCACAGAGATCCGCCTGCCTCTGCCTCCCAAGTGCTTTAGAAACATTTATTTGCCTCAATAATACATGTTTCTAGATTGCCTATTTAAGCCTTTCACTCCTACGGCTATGCTGGCAGAGTAAGGAAAAGATAGGTAGGCTGACCTACCACAGTCATCTCCACCTGAGGCCTGCAAGAGTCTCTTGAAGGGGACACGGTACCAAACACTCTTTCCAATGATGTTGTCCTGTGCTCGCCTCTCACCAACAACAGCATCTTGCTAAGGGGACAGAGGCAGAGCCTTAATGGGTGCTGACTGAGCTGTCCTTTTAGGGGTGGGGAGACAGCAGGTGAGAAGTTTGGGTGGAAGTGCTGCCATAGATGTAGTAGGAGAAGGGGACAATCACCTTGGACTGGTTTTTTTCTTCTAGTATATTATTGTTTGGGTTAGGGACTATATTACTGATTTGTTAAATGAACTATCACACATTCCCAGGCCAAACTAAATGAGTTTAAGAGCATCTCTGCAAAGAGACCATAGATAGAAGGTGATATCAAAAATACAAGTATAAGCAAGCATAAAAATAATGGCAGAACTCAACAGCTCTAACCACAGTATAAGTTCTGCATCATTCACTTTAGAAAGTAAAATGTGTGACACATCCACCAGCATGATAAACAACCCTTATGATTAAAATGATCAGAAAAGATACTTGAAATATGATTTATATACAGAGCCATGAGTGACTTTTTCTTAGCCTATATCCATAATATACATTTTGAAATATTAACTGGTTAGTATGTATATGCAAACATAGACATAAACACATAAACATACACACCTCTAAAAGAGATGATAAAGTTCCATGTCAAACTGCAGTGGGGAGGAAGGTGTGGATTGGAATATCTTTTTGTATCTATTCATATCTAATTATAGTTGATTAATAAATTGTTATAAACATTAATATATATTACAGGTGAGTCTTCAAAATTTATTTTACCAATAGTGGTACTCAATGAAAAGTTTGGAGGAACTGGCTAGAATATACAAGGAAAACTATCATAACCAAGTGTGTAGGAGCACACCTGCAATTCCAACACTTTGAAGGCTGAGGAAGGGTGATCATGGCTTCATGTCTACTATGGACTACACTGTGAGTTAGAGGTCAGGCTGGGCTATGTAACATGACCCTTTCTCACAAAACAAAAAAGCTTGTGTGGTCCATGTGTGGTCTGAATGAAAATGGATCCCATAGGCCCATAAGGAGTGGCACCATTAGGAGGTGTGACCTTGTTGGAGGAAGTGTGTCACTGTGGGGTGGGCTTTGAGGTTTCAGAAGTTCAAGCCAAGCCTAGTGGCTCACTGTCTCTTCCTGCTGCCTGCTGATCCAGATGTAAAACTCTTGGTTTCTTCTCCAGCACTATGTCTGCCTGTGTGCTGCCATGCTTCTGGATATGATGATAATGGACTTAACTGTAAGCCAGTCCCAATCAAATGCTTTCCTTTATAAGAGTTGCTGTGATCATATCATCTCTTCACATCAATAAAACTTTAACTAAAACAGTTTTTCGCTTAGATGTGAAAATGAAGAAACAGTTGTGGACCTTCTGCAGGTCATAATTACAAATCACAGCCTGTAGGAAGTTAAGGCCTACCAGGCTGAGAGGAGCCAACCTGGAGTCTGCCTGGTGATGTCAGAGGTCCTGATCATGCCTTAGCCAATGAGGGGCAACCACGCAATTAACACTAACATTAACCATGTTAATGGATTGGACTGCCTGAATGCTGGTACGGCACATAAGTTTTTCCCTGTTGTTAGATAAATGCGTCTCCTGTATGTCTTTTATGTGACTCCCAGTATCTGAGATGTTGACACAGCGCCTTCCCCTCCCCACCCCCAAGGAAGACATTAGGGTCCAGCACCAACAGCCCCCGCTCTTTCTATAGGTCTAGGAAAGCATGCTTAACACTAAAAGATGGGTGAGCTGAGAATAAGCTGGAGTATTAATTGCCTAGGAATAGTTGAGTCTGGCAGGGAGGCTTAGTGTTTACTAACTTCTTCAACCTTTTTTTTTTTTTTTTTTACTCATTTGAGTAGGTAGAGGTGAATAAAACTGAACTTGGAATTCCACTGCCAAAATGTGGAAGTGTGGAAGTAATCTACAGATTGATTAAAGAGCCAGAAGTTGCTCTTTGTCTCCATTCTGAAGATTCCAGTTTAATAAAAAAATCTGCCCCTCACAGCTGCAGTATACCAGTAGTACTTCCTTGGAAGGCTGGAATTTTATCTTTATAGGGTTGAGACATTTTTGCTTCCCTTTTCAAAAAATTTCTCTTCTTTTTAATTCTAGTTACTAATTATATTTTAGTGGATCTGCCCAAGTTCACTTTGGAAACAGGTGATGAAACAATTTGCTAAAAATTTCTAACTAGCCCAGCATCTGCCCCTGAGAGTCAAAGGAAAGATCCAGACATAAAGTCTTGTATGCTAAATCCCCCGAGAGGAAAGACAAAAACTCAGAAGATCAATAGCTCCACTCTGTCGGATCATCAGGAAGAAAACGGGGAACTGCAAGCAAACTGACTACCAGAAGCCAAGGAGCAGAAGTAGGAGAAAAAGAAACATGACAAATGCGAGCCTATGTATCTTGCTTACACATGTTATTTGAGGTCCAGAAAAAGTCAACAGTCTAACAGTCAGTATCACTGCTATTTAATAGAAACGAAACCCATGAAGGATTAAACATGGACTGATGAACTAGGATGATGGCTCAGCAGGTAAAAAAAAAAAAAGCCACACAAATACGAGGGCCTGAGTTTGTATCCTTACAACCTCACATAAAAGCTGGGTATGGTAGCATAATCCCAATATACCTACAGTGAGATAGGAGGCGAAAATGGGAGGATACCTAGAAACTCATGTACTGGATAGGTTGCATGCTGTTTTAGTTAGTTTTATTGCTGCGATAAGACAACGTGACTAGGGCAACTTACAGAATAAAGAATTTATTGAGGTTTATAGCTCATAGTCTGTGACCATCATGATGTGAAGCAATGCAGCAACAGGCAGACATGGTGCTGGAGCAGCACCTGAGAGCACGTGATACACAAGCACGAGGCAGAGAAAGAGCAAGCTAACTGGATTTTGACATCTCAAAGCCCAGCTCCAGTAACATACAAGGCCACACCTCTTAATCCTTTCCAAATAGTTCTACTAACTGGGGTCTGAATACTTAAATATAGGAGTCTATGGGGGCAATTTCTGGTTCAAGCAATCATATGCCTCTGTACACACACACACACACACATACACACACACACACAATCACATGCACACAGCATTCATGCAACACACACAAAGAGATCTTTATAAATGGACTCAACTTGGGACAGCATCACTCCCAAAGCCAGTTCTTTCCTCTGGAAGAAGCCAAATGCCATCATCTAGAGGGAATTCTCCAGTGTGTACAGCACAGCACTTCAGGCTAAGGAGATACTTGCTTCAGGCTATGGAGAGTGATGATTCCATGTTTGGGGAATGGTAGCAGTTTACTAAGTAAGAAAAATTTTGCAGATGCATAAACATAGGTCAAGTTGAAAATTTTCAGGCAAGAAGATCTGAAGCAATGAATGTGTGGCCTAGGATGGCAGCACAGGCAAGATAAGAATGGATGAGTCCTGTCTCAGATCTAGCTGGAAAGTTTCAAGAGCAAATAGAAGTGAGAATGGGATAGGGAAGGCAAAAAAGGATGCACACAGCCGGAATTAGAGTCCAGCCTGTGACATGAATGCAGGAGGCAGCTACAGTAAATAGTGGAGTTGTGAGTTCTTAACTCACAAAAGGCTTCAAACTCAGATGTTTTAAAACCACTGTGCCAGTCACTTCTTGGGCCAACAGTCTGAAAATTCCATACAGTTCTCAAATCTCAATGGTAAACAAGTAGACCAAAGAGGAAACCGAATCCCCAGATACCCACACACATGCTACCTCAGGAGTCCTTGATATGCAAGGCATATCAAGTGTTAAAACCATCACCTGTCTTCCTACCTACCCACTTGCTGGTCCAGTCCTACAAAGGGTAAACAAGGCCCATGTGAAGAGAATCTTGCATTGAAGCTAGTGTTAAAGACTGTTAGAATACCAGTGTGAATTAAACCAAAGGCTTCAGAACAGACCAAGTGGGCTACTGTCCCAGAACAGTTAATGGAGCTCCTTACATTACTCCCCATCCCCTCTGGCAGGTCCATTCAGTACAGGACTTCTCAGGCTATGTTCACTCAGGCCATCAGTAGGGAAGAGAAGGTTCTGCCTGTTTACTGAGATCTTACCAAGTGTTGGGGCAGTGGTACCTACTTAGATAATTTTACGAGTCTTTGCACAATTCTGTGACAGTTTGCAGTGATCCATTTTATAGTCGTCAAAGAGAGTTAAGTGACCAGCCCAAGATCATTAATTTAGTGAACAGAGGTCTCCAGTTTTAATTTATACGTTTCTAACTCCAAAGTGACACCCTTCTATAATGCAATTTATAATCTGGAAGGAAAAAGATAACAAGGGCTAAAAAGTTCTTCCCTGTCCCATTACTATTCTAGTTCTAGAAATGTAGACAATGTCTCTGACTTCTTTCAAGTCTATCCTTTGCTTCAGATATGGCTAGCACTTAGTGTAACTTATCAGTTAACAACAAAAGAATTAGAAGGCTAGACATATTAGACAGGGAAGTCTGTATCTAAGTCCTGATATGAGCAGGTTTCTAGGATGTGCTTAGAGCTGGACAGACACCTGGCTTGCCCAGTCTCTACGGAAGATGGAACTTGAGAGGTGCCAAGAGCAGAACAGATACTCAGTGACCTCCCAGGAAGCAATGGAAGTCACTGAGAGGACCACGTGTAGAGAGTGCTGCTAAGGGGACAGGGTGCATTCACACTGCAGAATCAAGAATCCTTCCCCAAACTGGATAGACTGCTAAGTATGTCTTACTAATTGAGACAACACAGCTGTTCTGAGCCACCCCCAGCAGAGACAGTCAATGCAGACTTTTCGAAGATTCTACTGGGCAACTGACTTAGATGGTTAGATTTCTACATCTTAGCTTCATATTCACCCCCAAGCAGCTCAAAGGTAGGACACACAGAAGACCTAGTAAGTGAGAGTTTGCAAAATATTTTGGCTACGTGGCCCAATTTTCTTAAAGAGTCTTTAGGAGTGTGTGTGTGTATGCATGCAGCATGTGTACATGTGTCTGGGAAGACGGAGGAAGTGAAGAAAAACACCTTTGACTTTCTATGTTTTTATTCACTGAATTCTCAGAGCAGGGAGAGCAAGCTCTGTGGCAGATTCTAGTGACCAAAGACAGTCATGCTTACAGAAAGAGTCGTTCTTGGAACTATCTTGTTTGTGGGACAAATGGCCTCTTCCCCTATCATCATAGCTGCCCTTCTTTTTCTCTAAGAATCTCTTTCTAAGACTGTCTTCATGCCAGAAATGGTCACAACATCACTTCTCTGAATTGTACTCCGAGGAGAATTTTGTCTGCCATCTTTAGAACATTCAAGATGCTCTCAGTTTGCTCCATTTTCCTGGTCTCTTGGTTTGTCAACATACTCCAGACTTCTTATATTCCTTTGTTTGCTTTAGACATCATCCCATGGCTTCTGAATCTAATGTAGAAGGCAGAAGATCAGCTCAGGACCTATCTATTGCAAGTTCCCTTGCTGGTGAAGACTCTTCTAGAACTTACTTTCATTGACAGTGAAGAACCTAGACTCTCTTCCAGCTCTAAGATTCTAAAATTAGTAAATTCCTCTAGAAGGCCAACGGCTGATACAGTACAACTCTCAAATTTAGCAAGGACAAGGCTTTTGAGGAGCTGCAAGAAGTGTGCCGTTCCTTGTCCTCTCCTTTAGAAAGGAAGTGGCTGAGGTCCAGAGAGAGACATTGTGATAGACCGCATGACTGGGTTACAACCATGGACTATGCCCTGGCTTTGTTTAATCTTTCTGTCTATAGAACACAATTTAAATAGTTGGGGGAGAACTGAAATACTTAGCTTAACATGTTCTCGTGACTACTCGGCATCTGCTATGCATTCTTATGCCATGTACACACACACACACACACACACACACACACACACACGGAAAGACAGACAGACACACCACAGTGAGTAACTTCATGCAACTTACTTTTCTGTCATCACTTTTTCCTACTAAATTGATTCATTTATTTTACATCTCAACTGAAGTTTCCCCTCCCCCTCTCTTCCCATTCCCTTCCTCTAACTCCCCTGCCCCACCCCCCACACTCCTCTTCTGCTTCTGTTCAAAAAGGGGCAGACTTCCCATGGGTTATCAACAAAGCATAACATATCATAAGGCTAGGCAAGGCAACCCAGTAGAATAGGTTCCTAAAAGCCAGCCAAAGCATAAGAGACTGCCCCTGCTCCCATTGCCAGGAGTCCCACAAAAAGACCAAGCTACACAACTGTCACACTATGTAGAGGGACTAGGTCTGTCCTATGCAGGCTCCCTGGTTGTCAGTCCAGACTCTGTGAGCCCCTATGAGCCCAAGTTATGCAACTTACCATTCTTAATATCCTATCCATATTGGTCAGTCCAAATTTGTTTATTCATTTGAACTGTTAAATACTACTCTCCAATGTGCAAAAATATAGAACATAGTAAAATATGCTTCTCAGTTGTTTCTGGTGGAAAGTTGCCCAAGTGTGTTCTGGATGGCAAGGGGATGTATTTAATGTCTGCTGTTACTCAGGGCAGAGAGCAGGCTAGGTGAGTGTGGTGAGAAAGGACTGTCATCTAGTCTTACCACCACTAGATTGTATGATGTAAAAATGTCAGGTCTGTGTTGTAAGTAGTTTCTGAACCTGATTCATAGCAAGTGACACAGAGAAAAGGCAGCTATCAGTCTAGACATAGACACTAGGGAGTTGACTGAAAGGGTCCTTCTACCCTTGGAAGAGAACAGAGAAAGACACACTAAAGAACCAGTAGCAAAGCCTGTGCTGGCCAGAATGAAGATGAACACAAAGCACCCCTCTTCTGCAGCAGGAAGTGAGGCTTCAGTCCCAGTTGAGAATCCTTCCGACTGGAGCAGTCTTCAAAGGCTTTTCTAAGGAATGTAAGGCTGACCTGGAATGACAGGATAAGCTCTGCTTTCAGGTCTACCTTCTTTGACTATATTCCTCTGAAATTCTCCAGGAAGCCATGGTGTCTGTTAGCTAGCAACTGAGCTGGGTGAATAGGAGAAGTTGGGTGGGGGGGGGGGGGAGAACAACCTTGGAGTGAGAGAGCTTTTTTTTTTTTAATTTATTTATTTATTAAGGATTTCTGCCTCGTCCCCACAACCGCTTCCCATTTTCCTCCCCCTCCCCCGATCAAGTCCCCCTCCCTCATCTGCTCGAAGAGCAATCGGGGTTCCCTGACCTGTGGGAAGCCCAAGGACTGCCCACCTCTATCCAGGTCTCGTAAGGTGAGCATTCAAACTGCTTAGGCTCCCACAAAGCCAGTACGTGCAGTAGGGTCAAAAACCCACTGCAATTGTTCTTGAATTCTCAGTATTCCTCATTGTCCGCTATGTTCAGCTAGTTCGGATTTATCCCATGCTTTTTCAGACCTAGGCCAGCTGGCCTTGGTGAGTTCCCAATAGAACATCCCCATTGTCTTAGTGTGTGGGTGCACCCCTCGTGGTCCTGAGTTCCTTGCTCGTGTTCCGTCTCCTTCTGCTCCTGATTTGGACCTTGAGATTTCTGTCCGGTGCTCCCGTGTGGGTCTCTGTCTCTGTCTCCTTTAAATCACTTGTTTCCAGAAATTTAAAGAGGCAGACAGCGCCCCCTTCGTCTGCACACATGAACTGAGTCTATCTTCTTATGTGGCTGGAGCAGTGAGATTTTACTCTTTGTAGGTATGGGGGTTTTGATCCAGCATTTTATCTCTGTGTTTATTATCTTCTCAGTGGAGCATGGTCTATTGTGGGGATTCAGCAAATCATTAAGGGTTTCTGATTCATAAATTAGATGAATTTTTGTTAAAACTTGGCCCCTTCATCAAATTAGGATCTGAAAAGAGGTATGGTAAGTGAAAGCACATTTAAATGTCACTTCGCTACTGCAGTTGTCATCAAGGCCACCACAGAGGTGTCGTTATTAATCAAAGGTTCCACTGCCCTTTGTGAACTTCACAGGAACAGGAACCTTTTTGACTTTTGCTTCAATGTAACAGCAAACCAAGCCCCTGGCTCTCACCCAAGCTACAACTCCCTTTTCCCATCCTGTCCATGTCCAGTGGACCAGAGCCATCTGGACACTTTCCACATTGACATTTGTCACATGACTTGTCCTGGGAACTAAGTTCCATCAAGGAAGGACCTTAGAAAGTGCCCAACCATCAGTACAGGGCTTTAAGAGACCACCTACAGTTTAAACAGTATGAACGTGGTATGAGGAAAAGCAACCTATACTTTAACCTGTGATCTCTCTCCCATGTCTACAATAAAGTCACCACTAAGTGCAGACCAAGGTGATACTGAAAATGACCACCTTATTCTACCTAATTCCCTTTTCTAGTTCTTTCCATATTGTGGCATGCCATTCTTCTAACTTGAAGATGTCATCCCTAGCCAAGCTTTTGCACTACCTTTTCAACTCCAGTTCCCACATTGCTCACAACACTGAGTTGGAAACAGAGGGTGTCTGGTGGCCAGGAAGCCTTCAGATATGGTGAGAAGCTGTTCTGAGGTCATCTCAGTCACTCTGCCTTGGTGCTGCAATCAGCTCAGACCTCTGACGCTTTCTCACCATGAGCTCTGGGGCCAGTTCCTAACCACCTCTCTTTAAGTGGAAATAACTTGGACTGGTGAAGCTCAGCGGGGCCTGGCATCTGACAAAGCCCAGCCTGCATTAGCAAAGATGACAGCTCACAGAGACTGAATATGGCAGACACTCCCGTTCACAGCTCCACTCCTAATTCATGCCTTTTCTGATTTAGAAAGGCTTCTTTTCCTTTTTCTTGTCCAGCTCCTTCATGCTTTGAAGAGATCTTGAAAAACCTTCCAGTCTCTGGCACCCGTTTCACTTGCTGGTACCACAGCCAATCTGAAATTACCAGTTACTGCTTTGGTTGGTCTCCTTGAGAAGATTATAAACACCCCATATCAGTATATTTTCCTCAGCTTCTACCTGTACACAGGTCTAGACTCATGGTAGTTTAGGATAGTGTATATATGTGTGTGAGTCCTAATTTCTGATCCCAGAGTGGTTCCAAGCATAATACCAAGGGCATTTCACAGCTAAAGGGTGTTCCCTTTTGCATGATCAGTACTTTTGACTTCCTTTACCACCCGTAGCAGCTGAATGATGAAAACCTGTATACTTCCTGTATGCCCACCAATGAGTAAGGTGTTCTATAGGCCAACTCAAGATTAATACTTGCTGTTTAGGCTAGACTTGTGCCAACCTGATGCAAGCTGGAGTTACCTAAAAGGAGAGAACTTTAATTGAGAAAATGCTCCTATAAGATCCACGGTAGAGCATTTTACTGATCAGTGAATAATGGGGAAGAACAAGGCCATAGTGGGTGGTTCCATACCTTGGCTTGTGGTCCTGGGTTCTATAAGAAAATAGGCTAAGCAAGTCATGATGAGCAAGTCAGTAAGCAGAACCTACCCACTCCCACTCATGGATCATTTCTTGCTTCTAAGTTCCTGCCCTGTTTAAGTTATTATCCTGACTTCATTTGATGACGGACTATGATGTGTCCAATAAGCCAAATAAATCTTCTCCTCCACAACTTGCTTTGCTCATAGTGTTTCATCACAGCAATAGAAACCCTTATTAATATACTTGCTCAGGACAATACGTTCCCAGATCTGGACTAGATAATTGTTTAGTACCTCAGACCTTACTTCTTGGATGAAGCAGAAAGCTCCCATGTAGATTAGTTCTGGCCCAGCAGTTCTAGACTTCCAGACACAGGGTTTATGATAAATGAGAGTTGTCTACATGCTTATTTTTTTTCCTATAGGCTGTCCAGGGTCAGCTATTGCACACCCTAACCCTGAGTATTAAACACTGCCCCTATATATTTCTTAGAATTTTCTTGGCCAAGTAGTTTGTCTGAATTGGGCTGAATCTGTAGCACAGCCCTACAATGGAAGCAATGTCATACAAACTCTATGCAGACACTGTCCTCAGCTCTTTCTGATGCCAGCAAACACCCTATCCATCCTTTTGTTTTAGTTATATCACAGACACTTTCATTGCTCAGCTGTGAGCAATTTGAGGGCATGCCCATTCTTGTCTTCACATGTTAGCTCTGTGGTAGGGAGTGAAGGAGCTCAGTGAAGGCTGCTGAGGCCAGACTGAGCACCACAGGAGGCTAGTGTCCTGCCCCAGCTCTGAATGCCTTGCAGCAAACATCTTTCACCTCCAGGGCTACCCCTGGTTTCCTAAGGTTAGTTCCAGGATCTGGCTCAAGAGGTATTGGTCTCCAATCTCTCATAGTGCTTCTTCATCTCTAACAGGCAAAGAATGGGTGGAAAGGCTCAGTCACAGGAGATTGGACTGTTTACAGTTGGCCAGGCCAAGATTAGTGTGAGCACAACATATGCCAGGTTCATTGGAAGTTACATTTTCCTTTTGTTTACACATTGTAGAGGAGACCAGAAGGGAAAAGCAGGTGACCTCCTGTTAACCTCGCTGTCTGCTGGAGGCTGCTGCCCTCACCTCTGAATGAACTTTCAGATTATCTCACACAAGATTCACCTTGCGCTGAACTTGTACGCCTGCTCTGAAGGCCCCAGTCACGTAGCTGTGATTAAACATTACAGAGTGGCCATAAATTTACAGAAGTATTATTGTGGCTTGCTTTCCTTTCTTCTTTGGGAGAGGAAGAGAGCAATGGGTTTGGATCAGTGGGGGAGTTTAAAAAAAAAAAAAGGAAGTTCATAGTCAAACAAACAGTTCCTTTTTGCAATCTTGAACAAAGAGGAAAAGAAGGCATAGGTATCCCAGAAAGAAAGGGAGACATGTGGCCATGGGAGAAACCAGAGCTCTAGAGGGCTACAGAGCCCCACCCTCTCTCTTGGCAAGAGAGTTGTAGGGCTCCAGGTCCTATTTCTAGACAACCTCAAAATTCACAGGTGACACACAATCTGGTCTGTCCTGAAGGGTCTTTTGAGAGAGGGAGGAATATTTTCTCTTGGGCTTGCTACATGGCTTAGGCAAGTAACAGGAGAGCAGGTGAGAGAGAGGAGGCTGCAAGAAAACTATTTTTTTCTTTAAGCTGCTATGAAAGATGAGGAAGCCCAACATCTGGGACATTTCAGCAGAGACGGACAAAGACTAGGCCGTGTTCAAGAAGAAACACCCAAGGCGGACCGGATGACCTAAGAACACTTATTTCTGTGATTCACTGTTTTATGCTTAAAGTAGGAAAAAAAAATGGCATCTTACTGAACGTTTGCTAAACTCTCTAGGATTTCAAAGCCAAGGGATGCCTACAACAGGCCTGTGTTGTCCATGAGACAATGAGACTTCTATAATCAGAAAAGGCCAGGGAGTGCTCTATTTGATCCAAAAGAATTGTAAAAAGTGGCCAGGAAGCCCAGACTGAGGTGACAGGCACTGGCCAGCAAAACCACCTTTGGAATCAATTGTCCTGTCTCTGGTTACTTACACGGCAGTAACAGGGTGCTAAAGAAGCTCATTGTTTCTACAGTTGGCGAAGCAATGTCCATTAGAGGAGCAAAGCCCAGACAGGTCTGTCCACATGAGGAAGGCAGCCAATGGCTTAGCTTAGTGTTGCCTCTCAGCAAGACCTATCACTGCTGGGATGATCTGCCAGGACTCAGACAGGCCTTGGAAGTGCTCAGGCACTGTCTGATACACAGAGCATGGCAAGCAGTGACGTGGCCACGGTGTCAGGGATGTTCGAGGGATAGATTTCAGTTGAGTGCAGGAGTTCTGAGGAACCTGCACAGGTGGAGGCGAGGACATGGGAATCAGAGAGAGGCTGAGAGCAAGTAGGGTGTTGCAATGAAGGGAATAGTTCGAAGTCAGGCAAATAATCACACAAACACATTGGTACCAGTCAAGGGAAAGGAGACAGGCTTTGTAAGGCAGCTAGATACTAGCAGCCACATGCATAAGGAAGAAAAGCCTCCTAAAGACAAAGAGAGCTAGGAAAAAAGACTACACTTTAGCTAGGAACATAGAAGAAGGAGCCCAATAAAACTGGGCTGTTGAGAGCCAAAGTGGAGCAGGTACTATCATTACTGTATAGTACTGTTAGCAGTACAGCTACACTCATCTACTCGTGAGACGAAACTGTCGTTGTGTCTGTCTACGCATAAGGTAACTGAGCATCAGCAATTTAAGCAAATGCTCACAATCACACTGCTAGTAAGCAGAAGTTAGAATTTGACTCCAGGTATATTTAATTTGAGGCATATGTAAATCTAAGAGTAGAATTCTAAAAGCAGAATTAAGGATGCATAAGAGTTGAGGTCAGGCAGTCTGAGCAAATTTCCCCATTGTTCTTTAGAGACAGTTTAAAGCCCCACCTCCTCTAGGAATCCAGGAGCCCCACCCTCAGTGTCCTGAACTCCATTTGCATTCACTGCTTATGTGCACAGGAAGTGTTGTTACATAGGTTCCTACTCCTCTGTCCCTCACAACTGGACAGCTGATGATGCCAGTAAAACAGATGTTGATATGGAGAAAAACCTGAGTGTTTTATGTTTGTAGCTCCCAAAATAAATGTCAGTCCTTTGAGGGCCAAGGCCCACACTGTGGGACCTCAGTATATTGTGTTTAAACCCCTAGCAACTAACAAAAAGCTCTTGACACTTTGTTGGAGAAGGGGGCCGATTGTTTGTCCCAGCCACCCAGAACCGAAATAACCACACAGAAACTGTATTAATTAAATCACTGCTTGGCCCATTAGCTCTAACTTCTTATTGGCTAACTCTTACATCTTAGTTTAACCTATTTCTAATAATCTGTCTATCACCACGAGGTCGTGGTCTACCAGCAAAGATTCAGCACGTCTATCTCCAGTGGTGGAGGATCCATGGTATCTCCTGACTCCGCCCTTCTTTCTCCCAGCATTTAGTCCAGTCCTCTTCACCTACCTAAGTTCTTCCCTATCAACAGACCAAGATAGTTTCTTTATTCACTAACCAATAAAAGTAACACACAGACAGAAGGACCTCCCATACTAACACTTTACTGCATTTGTGGGTTTTTCCCTTTTTACTAAAATCATTAGTACTTCTATAAAAAAGTATGTTTTAGAAAATATTTTAATATAGACAGGAACATAATGGAAAGTGATCACTCATAATTTTTTCTCCCAGGGATAAGAAATGTCAACAACTTCATGTCTAGCTTTTAAGAATTTTTTTTCTTACCCAAAATAGAGCAAATTATACATGTTGTCAAAAGCTGATTCCCTGTATACAACACAGATGCCTTTCATGGGCAGGTAGATAATGCAGCCTGGGCCCCTTTCACAAACAGGTAGATAATGCAGCCTGGGCCCCTTTCACAGAAAGGGAGATAATGCAGCCTGGGCCCCTTTCACAAACAGGTAGATAATGCAGCCTGGGCCCCTTTCACAAACAGGTAGATAATGCAGCCTGGGCCCCTTTCACAGGTAGATAATACACATAGGTGCCTTTCATGCACATATAGATAATGCAGCAGGGATGCCTTTTACACACATGTAGATTAACTTTCTTCATCATTTTGAAAGATTCAGGTTATCTATTTGTAATGGCTACCTTATCTAAACTGAACACACCAGTTTTTGATGGGTACTTTTGCCCACTTGTTTCTTATATTATCTAGTGCCTTGACAGAAACATGTAAAATATATCTTTGTATATTTTTTTTAATATTTCCATCAGAAATGACAATATGGGTGGGTAGAAACAGGAAGCTCCCCAAAGTTGATTGGCCAGTCAGCCTAGCCAATCATTGACTTTCAAGTTCAGTAAGAGATCCTGTTTCAAAACCTAAGGTGGAGAAGTAATCAAGAAAGATAGACTTCTGGTTTCACTGACTGCCGGTACACACATAAACACAAAAATATATATCGCAGGAGCAGAAGAAACTACAGTATAGCACAGTGGGTTAATGACTCTGGATCTAGAGAGCCTGAAGTAGATTCTTGGTTTTTCTACTAATTAGCTTCATGATTTTGGGCAAGTAGTTCTTCCTTCCTTCCTTCCTTCCTCTCTCTTTTTTCTCTATCTCTCCTTTCCTTTCTTTTCTTTCTTGAAACAGGGTTTCAAGAAACCCACTCCCAATCCATTCCTCCAGAGGGTGAGGCCTCCCATGGGAAGTCAACAAAGTCTGTCATATCACTTGAGGTAAGACCGAGGCCCTCCTCTGTATATTTAGGCTGAGCAAGGTATCCCTTCATAGGGAATGGGCTCCAAAAAGCCAGTTCATGCATTAGGGATAAATACTGGTTCCAAAGCCAGAGACCCCACAAACTGCTCAAGCCTCACAACTGCCACCCACATTCAGAGGGCCTAGTGTGGTCCTATGCAGGTTCCCCAGCTGTCAGTTCAGAGTCAGTGAGCTCCCACTAGCTCAGTTCAGCTGTTTCTGTGGGTTTCTCCATTATGATCTTGACCCCTTTGCTCATATTATCATTCTTCCCTCTCTACAACTGGACTTCAGGAGCTCAGCCCAGTGCTTAGCTTTGGATCTCTGCATCTGGTTCCATCAGTTACTAGATATAGGTTCTATGATGACAATTAAGGTAGTCATCAGTCTGCTTACAGTGGAAAGACAGTTAAGATTTATCTTGATGGAGGAAGCCATTACAGGGTTAATGAGAAACCTGGCACTAGGGAAATTCCCAGGAATCCACAAGGATGACACCAGCGAAGAATCTAAGTGTATAATCTTAATGATCCCTTTATACCACAAAATCCTGTGCTTCCTTCTATTCCTAAATCATATAAATAAAATCCCTAAGAACAAATTGGGAGTATCCGACATGAATTGCAATGAAGGTACCAGCCTGCTGTAGAAAAACCATGTTTTATGGTTTGTAAAATATTTTCAAATGTTTGTATCTTTTTGTAGGAATACCACCTAAATTATTTGCTGTGAAACTTACTACTTTCCAAACGGGATGACCAGGCTACAAATAACTAAATGCTCTCCCTCACCGCATATTACACAGCCTAGACTAGCCTCAAATTTACTAGACAGCCCAAGCTGAACCAAATTCTCCATTGGTCTGCCTCAGTCTCCTGAGTGCTGGGATCACAGGGGTGTGTCACCACACCCAATAAAATAGCAGATCTCATCCCAATTCCTTTCTAGTTTCTTAGACTCAGTTCTATGCTTCAGAATGGAATTGATCCTGGGGGAGGCAGAGCTTACTTGCACACCCTTCAGTTCTTCATCTCCCCTCAAATCTCTTGGTTTTTCTTTCACTAGAAACCTTTTGTTTCACTAACAGTCATTAAGAAGGTCTATTTTCTTTACTCTGGCCTTGCAGCCACAGATTTTCCTCGCCTCTCTCTAGAAACCCTTACCGAATGAGCACACAGGCAATGAGTTACAGAGACACTCTTGTTCTGTGTCGGCTTGAGATATTTTCAATTACCTCACTTTGTTCCCTTCATCAAATATGAGCATTAACAAACACAGTAAATTATTCCTGTTACTCCAAATAAAACCTTTTTTTCAGAATTCCAGGTTTCTAGGAAAGCAAACCTGGTATTCTCAGGACTTCTCTAAAACTCTCTTAGTTCTCTTCCTTGCTACCAGGAAACTTGAGTGTTTTACTGTATTAGAAATTAAATGGGTTTCCACTAAAGACCCTGTGCTGTGCACACAGAAGGAAAGAATACACCATTCATGAAAACACTGGGATATTGTTTATTTCTACTTGGTGTAGCACCTGATTATGGGAGCCTTAGGTCTCCATTTGAGAATCACTGTTTTAAGTTGTGTCCACAGTTACACAGTCAAGTAAGTTGTGGAAATAGAATGGTGAATGCCTGACAGTTTTACTTGCTGTATTAGTCAAGATTCTCTAGAGGAATAGAACAGATAGGGGTGTGTGTGTGTGTGTGTGTGTGTGTGTGTGTGTGTGTGTATGATTTATTAGGGTGGCTTACAGGCTGTCGTTCAGCTAGTCTAACAAAGGCTATCTACCAATGGAAAGTCCAAGAATCCTGTAGCTGTTCAGTTCACAAGGCTGGATGCCTTAGCTTGTCTTCAGTGTATGTTGGAATCCTGAAGAAATTGGCTCTAATACCAGTGAAGGAAGGAACTTGCTAGCAAGATGCAGGATAAGCTGGCAAAGAGCAAGAGTTTCCTTCTTCCAGTCCTTTATATGGCTGCAATCAGAAAGTGTGGCCCAGATTTAAAGTAGATATTTCCACCTCAATAGATCTGGATTTAGGGTGGATCACTCCACTTCAAATGACTTAATTAAGACAAATCCCTCACAGGTGTATCTAGCCATTGGGTTTTAGTTAATTCCATATATAGCCAAGTTGACAACAAAGAATAGTTGTCATATATTTGCCAAGAGCCATAATCTTTCTGTCATATATATATATATATATATATATATAATATTATACATACATACACAAACATATATACATATGTGTGTTTTTATGTGTGTGTATATTTAACTTTGGTCTTCAGTGATATCATATTGGGATGAATGTGAAGCCAAGGATCTGAAATTTCTGTTCCTCCTGTCTCTACTTTCTGAGTGCTAGGATTATAGACATGTGCCACCAGGTACAGTTTATACAGTATATGTGATGGGACCCAGGGCTTTGTGCATGTTGGCCAAGTGCTCTACAAGCTCGGTGCCAATGATAACATCTTTATCCTACTGCACTTCCAGTCAAAAAGGATGCACTTCATGGGGCTTCTGGGTGTCAGTTATGCGGGAATGGAATGTCCACAGTACCACGGTGACACTTTATTTTGGTGATGTCTACAGCTGCCACATGCAGGTGTGTTGTTCTTTTCAGCAATGATTGCTGTTTGTTATCAAATTCCTTCCCAGTCTTCCCAGGTAGGTGGTCAGAATTTTTAGAGCAGGTATATAATCAACTTTTAGCATCAATCTTCTTTGCACTTGACACCACATGAAATTCTCTGAGGGTGTGACCTCTGTCCTCAAGTACTCTCCAGTTTAGCCAGATCCACATATTTAAGTCAGCCAAAAGAAAATTTTTTGGGGGGATAGTATCAATATTCCAACAAAGCCAAAGAAAATGAAGGAAATGGTATGAAGTAAGAAAAGTATTGCCACTGAGAGATGCCAAGGAAGAGCAGGAGACAATGACCACCTTCGGTGCATGTAGTTCCCAGCACCACGCCCATCACCACAGCCAAAAATATTTATAGAATGATCCCCACTCCCTACCGACCTGCTGTCAACTTCAAAGCTAAGGGACCAGGTGTTTTCCAGGACACCTTCCTTCCCCAAAGGGCCCCTGAATCATTACAATTTCCATAAAGTTGTACAGTTTTCTGGCAGCCATCCCAGAGAGGGTTACAGCTCATCTAGCAAGTCAGTATGCTCTGCTTCTTTGGGGACAGTACCCAAGGGAATGTGACTTGCACTTCTAATGAGATTTTTGGCATGGGGGGGTTATGCCCTCCATGGTGAGGAACTGACCATGTACTCATTGTGCCTTCATCAGCAATGCACACGTACCACTCCAAAGGAGAGTTGGGGATTCTGTGGCTGGTGACCCGAGAACAACTCTACTGACAACAGCACTTCCTTGACATGTTTTCACTTAACTTTTGCTCCCGGGTGCTGACTAGGCTGAGCCCGGCACGTATGTGGAAGACAGTACACTTCCTGCCCTGTCCAGACAGTCACAGCCTTCCTGGCCAGAGCTGACCCAGGAAAGTATCAGCAGCTTTATCCCCTTTCCTCTCTACTCTAAACACACCCCATCTGCACCAACTGCCCGGGCAACTACATTCTCCAAATCCCAGTTTTCAATAGACCATTTTATCTGTCCCACATAGAGAAGTGACACTGGAAAAAGTAGTAATATTGATGGGCTAAATTTCCCCAATAAAATGAGGTTCAGGGGCTAATTGATTTCCAAGGGCCCTTTTCTAGGTCTGAAACTAAATCTCTCCATGTGCCATATGCTCCAATGAGACAGAAGCAGGAAAAAAGGAGCCTTCCTTCTTTGCTGAGAGTGTATTGTCCAGGAAAAGAAGCCTGCACCACAATTTCTATACATAGATACATACCCCCCACACATACATACACAGACACATATGTATGTATGTAATCAATTGTCACCAAACAAATGCATACAGTATTGCCCAAAGAGTAGGAAGACAACACAGACTGCCCTTCTTTGGGTGAGCATTCTGTTGCACCTACTCTAAACTGGGCTTTGCAAAGATGCTCCAGGAGGCCCCATGCATGGTGGAGTCAGTAGAGGAGACCTGGGGAATTTTATTAACTTTTATCATGTGTCTCCTCACTTCCCCTGTCAATCTGGTAGGCAGCTAGGTGGCTTAAACTTCGAATACTATGACCCTAGTGAAAGCTGGGCTAATCTCAGAGGCTGTGTGGAGGACAAAGAATGCTGAGTATTAGTTTGGTTTCACTGCTGCTGTGGTCTGAATTTCAGTCTCACCTAGTGTTACCCCTATCTGCTTCACATTTTATCCCAGTGATTCTCCATGGTAGACTTTTTCCAGCCTCAGAGCCTCTAGGTCCCATTGCCCTAATGAGCTGATAGGCGTGTAGAAAATCCCTCAGGTATGGTGAAGTGGAAAAGAAGAAAAGCAGCTCCACTGCCTTGGCATATGCTCAGTGTACCTCCCTTTGGGCCCCAGAACGCCGTGTGAAATGAGTGCTCTCTAAAGGTGGTTAGCAGGTACCGGCCTACTTGGTAGTGCTCTCTCTAAGAAGATGGTATCTTTGTCCTCAGCGGACTGGAAAAACATCTAAATAGAAGTAACAACTGTGTTCTCTAGGATGCAATGGGATCTATCAGCTAAAACTGATTAGTTCTCAATTCTTTCTAGAGTTTCATGTTTAGAAAGAGAGCAGGCTGTTTTATAACTTGAAAGAGTTTGCTTTAATTAGTAACGTATCATAGAGATAAAACTGCATTTCCAACACACAGAGGAACAGAACATCCTTAGAAAATAAGAGCCCTATAAAACAGGACTTAGAATTGCTAGGGCTGAGAAAGGATAAAAGAACAGCAATAAAAAATTAAATGTCAGTATCAAGCATATTAACTGAACTGAAAATCCCTGTGTGGGTAATAAAACACTTCCAACTTAATAATAATCAAAATGCACTTGACTAAGGTAATGATGGGAAACAGGCCAAGAATCTGCATCTCATCTCCCTCCAGGTTTCCCCTTACAACTCTCATCTTGCTAGAGCAAAGCAGAGCCTTTGGGGAATGTCTGGAGGGTGGCAGTGCTATGCTCTCCATCCCCACTGTAAAGTGAGCAAAAGGAGGACTGTGCTGAGTGCAGCGTCTAGGGCTCGAGTTAATGGCAGCGTGTTTGAGGTAGGGTCTGTAGCCCAGGCTGCCTTCTAACACATCGTGCTCCTCCTGTTTCAGTCTCACATGCACTGGAGTTCCAGGCCTGCACACCACTCTGGCTACAAAGCTGTTCTTACTAGAACAGTTCAAGAGAAAGTCTCAGGTGACAGAGTGGGTTGTGACTTCAGAGATGGCTGCAGCCATCTCTCTCTTCCACATGTTCTGAAAATTGCCCTTGCTATTCAGCCATCAAGTGGTGAAGCTCAGTTGCTGTCCCTCTGAATATAGGCATAACTGCAGAACTTGTCTTCATTCAGAGGCAAAGGGGAAAGAGCTACAGCACACACCTTCTGACGCAGGAACGTCTACTCTACTCTTCTATTTGCTGGGCTCATTCTTGGAATCTACTTGCCAAGTACAGACAACTGAGCTGGCCTCAAGGAGAGTTTGCAAGATGCCCCACATCAGCCCTCCCTAGGGTCAGACTGTGAGACAAGGGAAAGAATATCAGACTCCACAGACCAAAACAGAAGAACTGGCACTGTTCAGGATTTCCTTCTGACAGTGTGACATGCTGTCGCCTACTAAGTTCACACCTGAGAACTATGCAATCAAGTTTACCAAAGGGGGGGGGGCTAAAAAAGAGTCTCATAATGTCATAATGTTGCTACAGTGATGAATGGCTCAGTAAGTAGAGGTGCATGCTGCCAAGTCTGATGGCCTGAGTTCAATTTTTGATACCTATATGGTGGAAGGAGAGAACTCACAGTGTAAATTGGCCTGATCTGCACAAGTAACATGTCCACACACACACAAACACACACACACACACACACACACACACACACACACACACACAAATACAAATAAATATATTTTTAAATAAAAAAATCACAATATTTTAAGTAATTTCATGATTTTTGGGGGCCACATTCATAGCTGTCCTTGGCCATAATTCATCCTTATGCCACATTAGCATACACTATTAGAAACTGATTTTTTTAAAGCACCAAAACCCAGGAAATTCTTAGAATTCTAATCTGTATATTAAAAATTACAGACTGACAAGAGCAGGTATAGAACCCGAATGAAGCAGACATTGTGACTATGGTCAAGGATTTGATGTTAGGGGGACAGCAACGTTCCCTAGGTGATTGACGCTTCAGCACAGCTGTCATTAGTCTCAGCACAAAGTATTTTGGGAAGAAACTGAAGCAGACTGTAAAAGACTGACACCATTTGGAAAAGGCAACAGTGGGACTCGTGCTGCCTTTTAAAAAATGACCACTGTAACCACGGCATGGCGGTGTTGATGAGCTAAACAGTCAGCTCAGAGTCAGCGCATACATGTCGTCACTTGTTCTGACAGCTGTGCAAAGGCACACAGGGTGAAGAAAGGACAGACTGTGTTGAGAATATTAGAGAGCCATGATGGGTTTTTCATGAGTATACCACTGGGTGACACTGTGTGGCTCCCTCCTAGACATGAAGTCAAACTTCCAAACTTAGGCAGGGCTGTGCTCCTCTGAAAGCTCTTTGGGAGAAGCTGTATGGGGGCTCCAGTATTCCCTGACTTGTGGGCTCATTGACCCAGGCTCTACTGCTGTGAACATACTGCCTCCTCCTTTTCTGTGTATCTCAAGATCCCCCAGCCTCATTCTTAGGACCAGATTCAAAGACAAGATAGAAAAACTGTTCTTCTCAAGATCCTTTATTCAGTTATACCTTTTGATACACAAAGTACTATTTGTAGATTTGAGAAATCAGAATGTGGACATAGCCTTTTGCTGCCACCACAGCTAAAATACCACAAACATGGTAACAAATGACAAAAGTCTAATCTACATATTTTAGCAGATAAAATCAATGCCAAACAGATCATATACCTAGATCTAACACCTCTATCTGTAAAATTTTTCAAACCAACAGAAGAAAACCCTCTGAGTTTGGGTTATATAAAGATTCTAAATATAATAAAAGCCCATAATTCACAGTAAAGGAAAATGGAAGGAAAGACATAGAATAGGAGAAAATCTTTGCACTTCACACAGATGACAGAGGATTTGTATATTGGATAAAAACTTTTAAAGCCTAGTAAGAAGAAAATAACCCAACTTAAAATAAATCATTATTATTGCATGTGTTTTATTGCACTTATGTCACTGGTTAATTGAGAAATGCAAATTAAGGAACCACTCACTCTTAGCATAATTGCTTAATTGAAAACAACAAAACAAAACTAGTCTATCCATTCTGGAAATCAGTCTAGCAGTATTCCCTTTAGCTTAGCATACAACCAAGGATTCCACACCTAAATATTCATATTAGCTAAATGAAAACAAACTCATGAACTTTGTTAGTTAACTGTAAAAACTGGAAACAACTCAGACATGCTTTAGACCGTGAATGCATAAAGAACAAGTAAAACCACTAATGGAGTACTACTCAGCAGTAAGAAGGCATGAATTACAGCTGCCATACACAGGAATCTCAAGTGGATCAAGTAAAATCAAAGAGGCCAGGTTCAAAATAATGTATGGTAGGATTCCATTTTTAGAACCTAGAAAAGGGTCAACTGGAGGGAAAGGAAACTGATTTCAGTGGTTGGGAGTAGAAAAGTTGGTTGACTATAAACTGGATGAAGAAAGTTCTAGGGTAACATAACTGTTGTAGGTATATATGAATAAGTATACCTGTCAGAGCCGCTAACTACAAAGTGTGCAGTCTGAGGAAAGTCAACTCTGCCTTCGTAAGAGCCCCATACTCACTGACACCCTCCCTACCCTACTCAGACTCAGATCCTTGTGCTAGGCCATCTTTCAGCAGTGACATTGCTTCACCCTTAATTCACTTTTTGAACATACAATCTCTAAAAAGACTACTCAAAAATAAGAATTATGAGACACAGCACTGAACAAATGTCTCATTGTTTGAAGAGGGAAGAAATGAATGCTAAACCAGATCATGTAGGCTGATGCTCCTGACACAGTGATTTTATTTTTTTCCAGATGGACTGAATCATCTAAGATACTATTAAGGAATCTAGAATCCAAAACAATCACAGAAGGCTTATTTCCACTAACTAAAATCTGAAGACTCAGTAATGATAAAACTAATATAATTTACATTACAGCTGTGACAACTTAACCACATGTGTAAAGGTGCAGAAGAATTCATTCTTCAAACAGCATGTAAAATCCAGCACTACAACTAGCACATTGTGTGAGTTCATGGGGCTAGAACGTGAAGAGGCACCAGAATATTTACAGTACTTTCTAGGGTAAGTATGGCTATGTAATCTTTATTTTGAATTATTATTTTCTAATTTTTAGTTAAACATATATTTGTTTTAAAAAAGAGAACAGTATTGTGGGGGCAGTTCAAGACAAGCGTTTCTCTGTGTAACAGCTCTGGCTGCCCTAGAACTTTGTACACCAGGCTAACCTTGAACTCACAGAGATCCACCTTCCTCTGCTTCCAGAGTGCTGGGATTAAAGGTCCAGTGTTGAGAACAGCAATTTTAACTAGAGTCTAGTTTTATAGTAGTGTAAAGAATATGAAGTTAAATAAGGGATCCCACTTTTAATAAGCAAGTGCTGTAGCAGCTACTCATATTCCTGAGCAGAAACTGAGCTTCTTCCTGATGGGAAACTGTTACCTTGGAAGCAAACACAAAGTATAGGAACCAGAAAGAAGGACACACCAATCATAGCAGCATTGGTATCATAGCAGAAGTGGTTAGCATTTACCAGGGCCTAACTCTCTGCCAGGTTGCTTGTACTCGGCACTAACTTTACAGTGGTGCAATGGGATTCTGTTGTTTTCTTTTTACAAAAGAGAACTGAGACACTGAAAGGCCACTTTACCTATGATCAGACAACTAGCATTTGATATTGGCAGCTGCCTCTCAAACTGGTATAGAATGGGCTCTTGGGATGTGGCATGTAACAGTGCACTCCTCTGATCCAGCACAGGTAGGCTATGCACACACAGTCCACGTTTAAGGCAAAAAGCAATAAATACCACCTAAGACTGCTTGTTGGAAGATCTTTGAGAAGGTGATAACCTTCATCTCTCAGCAGCATAGTAAACATGGTGATCTTACATCAGACAGTAAGATTGGCAACAGAGACTCACCAAGAAAAATTGCAATGACTGTAAGACAAGAAGTAGGTTATGCCAAGGTCTTTCTCTTTTCTCCTATGGGCCTAGCTTTGTGGATTAAATATGTGGATTACACTAGAAAGTACCCAGAGAATCCCATCTTATGTTTTGTTTTCTCAAAGCAGATTCACTCTAGATAATACCAATACTTGCAGATTGGGAGAAGTTGTGAATTAAAGAACACTGTAATTGAGATGATGCTTAAACCTCACAATCTCTCCCTCCGAGTGACTTTGTTTCCCTTTTACTCAAGGTAGGTTAATGAGCAAGCAGAGCAGAGTCCAATCCAGAGTTCCCCCTGAGTTTAGTGTTACATGGACAACCAGGCAGCCTTCAGATTCAGTAAGACAGACTGAAGCAACCACCTCTGCTTCCCACAGTGCTCAGTCACAGAAGAGAGCTGGCAGAAAAAGAGTGACCACACACAGAGATGCACTACAAGACTCACTGTGCCCTGTGCCTGCTGGAATAGATGACAATTTGACCCAGTGAATACCTTGTGTTTTAGAGGCAGAGTAGAGACGTTCTTTGTGAGATGGGGAAAGATGACCCCAAAGGGTCAGAAAGATGAGAGGTCAGGGCAAAAGATACAAGAAAGTTACAGTGTGCCTGAGTGCCCTAGAAGACAGAGGTCTGCTTCAAGGAAAAACATCTGGGAATTTTGATTAGAGACCCTTGAAACTTAAAAGACACTTAATTACCATTCATTTGTATCTGAACTCAGAAAATACCTAGCCCATAACTTAACATTCAGTAAGATCACTGTGTGGCCACCCCCAGGGCTAATAATCTTATGTATCATTGTAGCTATTTTATGAGGTGGAGTTTATTAATAAACCTACCATACATATGAAGCGTGAGGCCAGAGATGTTAAGTAACTTGGTTCCTACTCACCAAGGGAATATTTGTAACAAGAGAATGCAAGTTATTATGGGAAGATATTGATGTGGAATTCCCCTCTGTATGCTGTGAATACCATTGGTTAATAAAAAAAAAAAACTGTCTTGGGCCTGCTCAGGGAATAGAGGTAGGCAGGGAAAACTAAACTAAATTCTAGGAGGAAGAAGGCAGAGACAGAGAGAAGCCATATAGCCCCACAGGAGACCAGACACTAGAACTTTTAGCTGGTAAGCCACAGCCACGTGGTGATTCACAGATTAATAGAAATGGGTTAAATTAATATGTAAGAGTTAGCCAATGAGAAGCTAGAGCTAATGGGCCAAGCAGTAATTTAATTAATACAGTTTCTGTGTGATTATTTTAGGGGCCAAGCAGCCAGGAATGAACAAGCTGACTTCCTTACAACAAACTGGCACTTTTACATGGCCAACTAAAATCCACTTAAAACCTGAGAAAGCTTAAAAAGGAATCCTAGGCACAAAAGAACAAAGTTAAGCATGATTTGGTAGTGGCATTTTCTTGGGTGGGCTCTATTTGCTAGAAGCAAGCAGAGGCATAGCTCCTTTAAGAGAGATTTTCCTGATCCAGCAGTAGCAGAAAAAAAAAGCTGAGCTGGACTGGAGAGGGAGGGAGAGAGGAGTGGGGGGAGGGGGAGAAGGGTGGGAGGAGGGGGAGAAGGGTGGGAGGAGGGGGAGGGAAAAGGGAGGCTGGGGGGAGGTGGAAACTTGTTTTTTTTTTCTTCTCCTTTTCTCAATAAAAAAAAATGAAAAAAAAAAGAAGGTAAAAAAAAAAGCTGAGCTGTTTTGAAACTGCACTGCTTTGAAATGGCGGTTTTCTGGGCAATGTTGCCAGCGTGACCTCTGGCTCTATCAGGAGGCCCGAGCATTTAAATGGGGTTTGTAAGTACTGTGCTATAAACTGCTTAATGGCTTAACATAGACCTGCAGCATACTTGGAACTGGGCAATGTGCATGGCTTGCAGAGGTAGGGAACAACCTCTTCCACCATGTTGAACTGTGCGGAGCAAGCAGAAAGTACCATATATAACCTAGTAATGCTGCAGCTTAAGTTATTAAGAAGCTCTTAGCATTTTAAGAAGCACTCCTGGACAGTGAAGAATTATGGATACATAATAAGACAGATTCAGACATAAAAGACCTCTTAATGGGTCACAGTGTTGGATAAATGTATGTAGGCTTAGGAAAGAGAAGAAAAACAGTATAGAGAGTTATAAAAAGAAAAGGTTTATAAAAAAGGAAACAAAGTCAGAGTATAGACAGTCATAAATTAAAAGAAGTAAAAAAGAATAAGCCATATAAAACCTTCAGCAAGCGATGAAAGGAGACAGAGACAGAGCCCCACATTGGAGCACAGGACTGAAATCTCAAGGTCCAAATCAGGAGCAGAAGGAGAGAGAGCACGAGCAAGGAACTCAGGACCGCGAGGGGTGCACCCACACACTGAGACAATGGGGATGTTCTACTGGGAACTCACCAAGACCAGCTGGCCTGGGTCTGGAAAAGCCTGGGATAGACTCTCTGAACATAGCAGACAATGAGGACTATTGAGAACTCAAGAACAATGGCAATGGGTTTCTGATCCTACTGCACGCACTGGCTTTGTGGGAGCCTAGGCAGTTTGGATGCTCAACTTACTAGACCTAGATGGAGGTGGGGGTTCCTTGGACTTCCCACAGGACAGGGAACCCTGATTGCTTTTCAGGCTGGGGGGGACTTAATTAGGGGAGGGGGAGGGAAATGGGAGGCGGTGGCAGGGAAGAGACAGAAATCTTTAATAAATAAATAAATTAAAATAAAAAAAGAAAAAAATGCAATATACACAGAGAATCTGAATTATGTATACTATTGTGTTCTCTTTGAACTTTTTGGCTACAGAGAGACATTTGATTCTGGGGATTACTAAGCTAAACCACCATATATACTTTAAAGATATCTTGTCTTCAAAATTTGGGTCTAAGGATATGCTGTTTTGGAAAAGAGGTTCTCCTTTGGTTTCCACAGAGGATGAGAACCTGTGGATGTGTGGATGGCCTCCAGACTAATATAGTTTGATGGACGAAGACTCCCTGAAAGGTTGCTTTGAGCACCCCCAAAAAATTACTTCACCCAACTGCTGAGATGAACCTAGCACACAGGATACACCATGAAAGACCTGATTAAAAGCACCCCCAATCAGCGGGAAGTATTCTAGAGAACAACATCCAAATTCTCAAATATTGTCTATAAATGTATGTTTACATTTAAAGGGGGACATGATATAGAAATGAATAATTTGTATTGGTATGGATCTTGGTTTATTGATACAAATTTAAGGTCAATTTTGTTATACTGTGTATATGTATTTCTGCTCTTGATTAAGGTATTGTGTTTATATTTAATGTATAATTAAGAGATATAGGTTAATAATCATCTATAATAGTCAAGCTTTGTAGTCATGTTATTTAGATTTTCTAGCTGTACAGAGATATATTTCAGATAGAAAGGTATTCTTCAAATCTTTCAGAGACATTCAGAATAAGGCATTTAACTTAGGACTTTTCTTGACAATAAGACAGCACCAATTACTTCAAGAGGAAGATGGGCATTGAAGAGGCTACTTATGGAGCTTGCTAGCCATTTGGGCAAAAAAACTGTTCTTGCCTGGACATGCAGGACCCACAGAGAAATGACTACTAAACTTGCCTAAAGGTGAGACCATCCTTCAGGGTTGGTCCTTCATGAAAGAGTCTGCAGGACTTTCTGCAGACTGACCAACAAACTGCCAATATAGGCAGAACTGTCTTTGAAATTTCCTGCTTTGTGGGAAAGCCTGCCAGATGGGCCTTTACGCTGAAGATGGATGCACCAATGGTACATAAGAACTTTGGGTGACTGTCCAGGCAGTGAGATGTCTCTGTCAGTTCTAGAGTTTTGGAAGTTGCTTACAAAGAACTTCCTGTTTACTTAGGTGATATTATATCCTTCTGGAGTCATTGATGGAGTCGAATAATTTACAGTTATAGTTATAGTTTTCCTTAGTTATGAAAAAAGATAAAGTAGATATTAATACTGTAACTGAATTCTTGATACCTGTTGCTATATGTAATTTTACTATGTTAAAGAAAAGCCTTTTTTATTTAAACAGAAAAGGGGAGGTGATGTGGGATTCCCCTCTGTATGCTGTGAATACCATTGGTTAATAAAGAAAACTGTCGGCGCACGCCTTTAATCTCAGCACTCGGGAGGCAGAGGCAGGCGGATCTCTGTGAGTTCGAGACCAGCCTGGTCTACAAGAGCTAGTTCCTGGACAGGCTCCAAAACCACAGAGAAACCCTGTCTCGGACAAAAAAAAAAAAAAAAAGAAAACTGTCTTGGGCCTGCTCAGGAAATAGAAGTAGTTGGGGAAAACTAAACTGAATGCTGGGAGGAAGAAGGTGGAGTCAGAGAGAAGACATATAACCCCACAGGAGACCAGACTCTGGAACTTTAGCTGGTAAGCCACAACCAAATGGCGATACACAGATTAACAGAAATGGGTTAAATTAGTATGTAAGAGTTAGCCAATAAGAAGCTAGAGCTAACAGGCCAAGCAGTGATTTAATTAATACAGTTTCTGTGTGATTATTTTGGGGCTAAGCAACTGGGAACCAACAAGAAGACTTCCTTATAACAAGATACTTTTTCAAATATAGAAGAAAAATATTACTTACTGTTTGTCAACTATAAAATACCAAAAAATGTATCATTTTGAGAGTACATTCAGTAAGGTGAATTTCTTGAATGTTTAATTAGGCTCCCAGAATATTGTGAATGTGTGTATATACATGTAATGGCATTTGTATTCCCAGGACTTTTTTTTTTTTGTCAGCACACATCCCTCACTGTTTGCTTTAGTTTATATATATATATATATATATATATATATATATATATATATATATATATATGTATATGTATATTGATCTTTAAATTCTACTTCTATATGCCCAATTTAAAAATGGGGTAGGGATCAACCTGGATAGAATGGACAGAAACCATGTTTCTTGGTAAGTCTTTTATTGTTTGAGGCAGGATCTCACTCTGTGGTCTAGGCAGAACTGTAACTTGCTATGTAGTCTGCAAGTTGTCCTAGAGCTTGTAGGTGATCCTCCTGCCTCAGCCATCCAAGTGCTAGAATCATGGGTACAAATCACCATGTCCCAGCTGTTCTGGTACTTTGTTTGCACCTGTAGTGTCTGCATTAGGGACCTTGTTCTCCAGGCATGGTCCTCAGCAGGGATTAGCAGCAAGTGAAGGCCATCTGGGATTCTCAAGGCCAGAAAAGACTAATGGGTGTCACCTGCAGTGGTTAGTGGCCATCCAGTGTGTGGACAATGACAATCAAATTTATGATCTCATTTTATAATTCAGACAATAATAGGAGGTAAGAGGCTGGGGAAGGGGAAGAGGACAGGACCCCAAAATTTTGAGTAATCATTTATAGATCCTGGATAGAGATCAACAGCTTGGAAGGGAGACTGTAGATGCTGAAGCATCCCCTGATCTAGAGGTTGAAGCCTCAGCATGCTGCAGAGTTCTTAATATTACTTATGCCAAAGTCGGTATTATAAGTATATGCTAGAGTGGAAGGTACACAACTTAACCAGTTTTATCTCTTTCTTTGCCATCCTTACCCCTCTCATCTGTTTGCTGGTCCTTGTTTTTCTTCTCTTCTCTAAGCCTAGTCAAATGAAGAGGCTTGGCTTCATTAGAGGGTCAGCTACAGATGCCTTGCTTTATTTTTTTCCTGCTCTGGCTTAGAAAAAATGGCACTCCTTACATGTGAAATAAGGAGGCTGTTACTTACTTTGCCTTAATTCACTGCAACTGTGACCAACATGTAGCATTTCCAGCTTGCCTCATTTTATTTTTACAATCATTTTTAAAACAGGGAGGACAGTGAAGATTAGTATCTCATGTATACATGAAGGAGACAAAGGTTCAGATAGCTTAAGTGATTTGTTCTGTTAAAGGCATGGCTCAATACTATTACTATGCTATGGAGTGATGGGGGACTTGACTCACAGAACAGACTTGGGGAAGTCACTAGACCTCCTGGAGTCTAATCTACAAAATGGAGGTCGGGATATCAACTTGTGTTACCAAGGAAGCTGCAGAGATTAATTGGCCAATAGAGTTACAAAGACATTTGGAAGTTCTAAATATTTCATAAATGGTTTAATAGGCTCCATTAGGTGTTCAGAGGTGGAATGAGGTGAATTTCTCTGTCAGCTTTCATATTTTCCAGGGTCTGGAAGAGAACTCAAACTAGATTAAGCTGGTTTAGGCACTATGCTTAGCTCTTTCGGTGGTGTCCTAGATGAAGTCTGTGATTTGTAAGTTTTGTGTCTGCATATATCCTGCGTTGGACCCAAGCAGACTGGCTGTCCCTCTCTAGTCAACAGAAAGGAGGACTGGCTCATGCTGAGGGCCCCTGGCATAGACCACAAGTAGGCTCCCACTGCAAGCCTTCTAGAGACCCTCCATATGAGTACTCTGTCCTCCAGAACATAGCCTAGGAATCTTCAGAGCATCCAAACATGTATGTATAATACTGGCCACCGAAGAATGACTTTGCCTTATATCTCTTGAAGTAGGCTACATTCTGGAACTCATTTCACAGAAATTCATCTAACTCTCTTTTTATAAAACTTAATGCTACCACATAGGGAGCCTGGTGGCAATTTAACTCTGTATTCAAGATGATATCTAAAATTAACTTATTTTATAAGAAAAGAAACACTTAAGACCTAAGGAAGTCAACTTGAGCAAGACAGATGATTGTCCAACCTAAAGAAGATAAAGATATCCAGTTCTGTAGCACTAAATCACTTTACTGTTCTTTCCTGTGTCTTTTCCATTCTAATATGTAAAATAAATACAATGGTTTCAAACTAGCTTGTTACTGAAAGCCACCTGAAGCTAAGGCAGACATTCAGTGGGGATATCCAATGTTCATTTGAGAAATAACCATCAAACAATCCACATCAAATTAGCTTTCTCATCACCTAGAGCAATGTTCTCTCAGAAACCTATATAATTCTGCTACTTGCCTCCATATTACTCAGATTTAAACGTGCTGAGGTCTCCTCTACCTTGTCAAGCATGGCATCTCCCTTCTAATTCCTTCCCTGGCCACACACACTCTCATCACTCACCAGCTACTAGAACATTTATGAATGGATGCATTGCTTGCCTATTTCTTCCTGCCTGAACTGTACTCACCAGAATGCTAGGAATCTTGGTCTCTGAAGTGCCTAGCACACAGTGGAGGCTAACAGAATATCTGCTAAATGATCCTCTAGCTACAATTCGTATTTGGATTACCCAGGGGCAAGGAGCTAACTGCTTCTGAATGGTCACTATGGACAGCTTATGGTTTAGAATAAGAAGACATTAAAAACTTGATTTATATGTATAGCTGACAAGCACAAACACTGTTGTTGAATTATTTTTATTGGTTTTCTCTTTACTTTGGGTTCCTTTGCATATCCTAAATCCTTCTGATTTAGCAGATAGGTAAAAGGGTCCCACTCAGTAGAGGCAAGGGGCACAAAGGAAAAGCCCTGGTTAGAAGTGAGAAGTAGTCAGAGGACTCAGAGGACAGCACAGGTTCACTGGAGCCTAAGGGATTCACTAAAACAGTCAGTGAGGATGGAGACTCTTCACAATATGTGCTGCTTCCGATCCGCTATCAGCCAGGTTCCCTTCTTCCAAGTACTAGCATAGTGAGTCCTGTGAGATATAGGGACTACTAAGAGCTACAGCAGAGAAATGACTATATTGAAGTCTCAAAATGTGTGTGTGTGGGGGGGGGGGCTATACTACGCTGATGAACACTTGCACCTGCTGGAGAAAGCACAACTGGGGAAGAGCTTACCCAGTCAGTCACAGGTCCAGAGGTTGTTAGAAGAGGTAAGGAGATAGCATAGTCAGTAAAGTAGTTGTTCCATGAGCATGAGGACCTGAGTTTGAGCCCTAGTACCCACCTAAAAAAGCTGGGATTGGTTGCTCATACTTCTAATCCCATAGTGGGGAAGGCAGAGACAGGTGGATCCTTAAGGTACGCTAGCCAGCCTAGATGAATTAGTATGCTCCAGGCTCAGCAACAGACTGTGCCTCAAAAATAATATAGAACATGATTAATGTATGGACCTCTGTCCTCCACATGAGCACACACCTACACAAATACACACACATTAAAATTATTATTTCAGTCTGAAAAATGTCATTGTATATTTGAGAGCCACTGTGTTTCCTTATGTATAATCTCAAAAAGGAACATAAAGCTTGGGCCAGAAGCTAAGGAGAAAAGTGCACAGTTGTTCTTCCTAAGATACAAGGTTTATAATTGGGTTCTTATGAAGCACTGGTACCCCTCACAAGAAACATCAACCCTAGTCTGTGTGGAAGCAGGTCATACAGGATGCATGCGGAAATGCCCTCAAAATGCACAGAATACACGTGTAACGCCCAAATCCCAGCCCTCCAAATGACTCTGACCACTTTCAACCCTAACCAGGTAAAGCAAAGCCTCTTGCAGTGATCTCACATCTTCACTAACTGAAGCAGTATGGCGAGGCTGATGTGTGAGAGTGGAGGAGATGGGGTGGACTCAGACTCACAGGACAGTACTGTCTTCAGTGACTACAAGGTCTGTACATGAGGCATTGGTTCTGAAAATGAACGTCAACGTCTATGTTTAGTGGCTCTGAGGCTCTGATGGGGGTGTGTACTGTACCTTTCCTGATCCCACCCCAAACACAGCTATCTGTCCCCAATACCAGGCTCTACTCTAATCTGCTAAAAGAGTTGAAAGCACTCAAAAGGTAGATAAAATGATGAGAGTTGACTGAATTTAACAGACAATAACATTTAGGGGCCTACTTAGAGAATGCGGTGGAAACAAGAGTTCAAACACACGTACACGTGCGCACGCATGCACGCACGCGCACACACACACACACACACACACACACACACACACACACACCTTTTTTGTGCTGGGCTCAAAACACTTAAGACATTGGGAAAGTGAGCAAAACAATAGCACATGAGTGCAGTTTATAGAAGATAAAGATCTGAACCATCCCTTTGTGGTTACAGATTATGAAAGCCCCAGTTTCTTTCCCTCCCCCCATGCATTTCCTACACAGGACAGAACGCAAGCAGAGCAAACCAGGAGGGCCGGCCTCTCTGATTATCCCTGTTAAGGCTTTCTCCAAAGTATCCCAGCATAGTTTACAATTTAATTTCTGCCTTTGTAATTCGTAGCTCTTCTGTATATCTCATCTAGTGAACAAGCTTTTTTGAATTAGTGTGGTGTTTGGAAAAAGAACATGTGTTTCTGTTTTATTATTAAATACACTTATAAAGAAAGAAAATGTTCTTAGACCTGGTGGCAATCTGTTTTGTGTATCTCTCTCTCTCTCTCTCTCTCTCTCTCTCTCTTTCTCTCTCTCTCTCTCTCTCTCTCTCTCTCTGTGTGTGTGTGTGTGTGTGTGTGTGTGTGTGTGTGTGTGTGTTTTATAAAACAAACAAGAATCCTGGCAGAGATCCGGAGACACAGAACTCTGGATGCAAACACTTCTGGATGGGTGGATTGGAACACCCCGAGATCTGGGGTGAAGAGCAATCCTAGTGCTCAGGAATTCAGATTGGCCCCATCTGAGCAGCTTGAGGCAAATACACTGCTCAGGCTTTCCCCAGCCATTCGCTGGGCTTGGCATCTAGTAAGCAGGATATTCGGAAATGCACACATTCCAATCACCACAGTGGTCCTGTATTTCAAGACTGCTTGTTTATAAACATAGCCACTTTCTGGGGGTGAATCCCTCTACTTTTTTTTTATTTGTTTAAGCTCCAAATCTTTTTAAAGAACAAGAGCCTAAAATAAAACTTTTTTTGAGATTAATGCCTGGAAATATGAATTAAAACAATAAAAGGTATCAGTAATGTATGCTGTACAAACATCTACTCGACATATACCCGCAACCAAGGAGATGGAATTGACAGCACCTAAAAAGTATGGTATTTTACATGTGAGCATTAGCAAATCAATTAAAAGTTGTCTGCAGAGCTGGAAAACAGTACATTCTACAAGGTCAGCAGTGATGCAGCATGACAGCCATCAACATCACATAGTCAGACTCTCCTGGTATAGGATTCCACCCATGGGAACCCACCCGAAGAGAATCAACTACTAGACCAGAAAAATGTGCACAAAAATATATGGTGCAGAATCCTCAGGACCGAAAGGACACAGCATAAAGTCAGAAACAAGCCAGAAAAGGGACCTCACATGGGCTCACCTCCTTTTTTTTTTTTCTTTGGATTTTCAAGACAGGGTTTCTCCGTAGCTTTTGGTTCCTGTCCTGGAACTAGCTCTTGTAGACCAGGCTGGCCTCGAACTCACAGAGATCCGCCTGCCTCTGCCTCCCGAGGGCTGGGATTAAAGGCGTGCGCCACCACCGCCCGGCCTCACCTCATTTTTTAAGGGAGGAATGCATATTAGAATTTCTTAAAGGAAGAAAAAAAGACATGTGTAGTCTGCAAAAGTGCACTGAAAATTACCATCTTTGTTTCTTTTAAACATAAAGGCTTTATTCTATAAGTTTAAAGTAATATTTGATGGGCTATGCTTTTATGTCTGTTAAAGCCAGGTATGAGAGTGGAGCATGGTGGTGTACTCCTGAAAACCAGACAAGGGAGGCCGGTACTGGGGAGTTCCCTGGGCTTTGTAGCAAGACTCTGTCAACACAATACAACAAACATAATACAATCAACTCTCACAAATAAATTTATAAAAAAAATTAAAAGGTATATGTTGTGGGAAGTCCTTCTGTATATGTGTTGCTTTTATAGGTTAATGAATAAATCTGTTTTGGCCAGTGGCTTAGCAGAAATAGAGCTAGGCTGGAAAACTAAACTGAATGCTGGGAGAAAGAAGGCAGAGTCAAAAAAAAAAAAGCCATGAAACCACCAGAGGGGAAAGGCATGAGCTGCCAGCTGGAACTTTGCCTCATGGTAAAATATAAAATAACAGAAATGGGTTAACCAAAGATATAAGAGCTAGCTAGCAATACACCAAAACAGATTTATTCATTAACCAATATAAGCAACACATATACAGAAGGGCTTTCCACACTAGGTATACATAAAGAAAACTTGAAGGCAAGCCAGGAAGAAAACTCAACTGACAAAGATCTGGTTTCAATCTTCAAAACTGGTGTTCAAAAATGTTGAATGTGGTAGTGCATGCTTGGAATTCTACTGAGGAAGGCAGAGACTAGCTGATCCTGAGGAATAGAGGGCTAGCCAACCTAGCCTACTTAGTCAGTTACAGGCCAGGCTGGAAACCTAGCTCAGTAGTTGAGTACTTGCTTTGCATGTGCAAGGCTGAGTTCCATCTTCAGCACCAGAACAGAAAATAAAACAGTAAGCAAAACACTGAGATCCCTGGCATAGGTCAGCCTGTGACCTCAGTGTTTGGGTAGCAGGAAATTTATGGTTATTCTCGGCTACATAAAATTACAATAAAATACCCTAACTGAGTAAATATTTATTGAATACTTTATATGTCAGATATTGGGTTGTTCTTTGAAGACATTATTCTTTGATTTTTAAAAGTCATTTTCAGAATCATCAGCATGGATACTTTATTTGAACCTTCTGGAAGGCAGGCTGGTATCTGAGGCAGCACAGGGATGAGGTGGTGACTCAGACTTGCCCATGGATCAAGGTTAGTACAGAGGCGCCTGTGTGGAGACAGGATTCAAGAGCTGAGCCTAAGTGAGAGGGTGGCCAGAAGACAAACAGACCCTTGGATCAGGAGGTAAAAGAGAATCCATCTGCCACAGCACACTACATACACTATTCCAAATTCCACTCTCTGACGTTACTTTATAACCGTGCAAAGCACTTCACAGCACTCTATCACATATCTATACGTACTGGTGTGTATACATAAGCATGTAAATTTGCAAGATTGAATGCTGGAAGGATTCCTGGAAAGGGGCACACGTTATACTCCCTTCTTAGAAGTTGATTCACTTTATGCCACAGCACTGTGTGTGACAAGCATCCTAGGAAACACAGTGAGAGTTGGCAACACCTCCGAGAATAAAAACGGGACGCAAAACCACCAATGTAATAGGAACTGAGGGGAAAGGATTAAAAAAAAGCAATCAAAGAGAAAGCAGACTAAGCAGGTATGACAAGGCACAATGTGGTATCTTGGGCTGCACTCTTGAACAGGAAAAGAGCACTCTTGGACAAACTGTTGACGTTAAGATGAAACCTTCTTGAACAATAATGGCTCAATGTTAGTTTTATAGCTGTGGCAAATGTAGCCATCACAACAGAAATGACGTTTAGGAGCAATGCACAAGGCATGCACATACTCTGTGTGCTATCTTGATAGCCTTTCTGCAAATCTAAAATCATTCCCAAAAATCTACTTCAGGAAAAATTTTAGAGGAGGGATAAGGAAGGGAGAGGGAGAGAGAAAAAGAGTAATAGGGAAGTCCTGCTCTGCAGAGAGGAAGCCGGCATGCTGGGGGCACTGGACTGGGGGGGGGCATCCACCCACTCAAGAACTTCAGACGGTTTGTTGTTGCTGAAGAATAAAGCTGTGTCTATGTACAAGCACTATAACTGCTCCTTTTCACCTAATGTCCCTCAAAAATATCTTAACCAAGATTACTTTGGGTTGTCATGTTTTGATAGTCATGACTAACTAGGTCACTATAGTGACACTCAACACTGTTACTCTAGCAGCACCTGGGAAGTGACTTTCTTCACTCAGCAAGTTAGCAGATCTGGCATTTGTGAATTGGTTTATGAAACATGTGAACAGCCAAGAGGTGGTGATTACATGTAAGTTTGACATCATTGTCAGTCAGCTAAATAACATTTAAAGCAAAAACCAGTGCTTTGGGAGAACTGGCAATGTTTTCTGCCCTTAAACTAGAAGCAAAATGTCTACACATTTGTCAAATAAATAGGAAGCAATGGAACTGACAATCACTATACAAAAGCAAAAGACTAGAAAAAGAAGGGACAGACTTTGATATGTAAGTCAAAGAAGGCTATTTCAGGCCACAATACCCTAGAAATATAGTTGTATTCTATGCACTCATGTTTGTAATTCTTACTCTAAAATCTAAAGCCTGAGGACAGGAGACAAGAAAACAGAAAAAAAAGCACACAAGTAAAATGTTAGAAATAAAAAGTAAGGTAGCAATGGTTGGTGTAAGTTATTCAGTAAGTAAAGATCTTTGGATTCAGTGACAAATTGAATTATGTGATATTTAGAAAACAAAACCTGAAATATAAGCATGGGGTCAAAAAGGTTCGTGTAATGAGACAGACAGTGAGCAACACACAAAGTGAGGGTAAGCTGGTGCACACGGACTAAGACACTAAAAGCATTATTAGAAATGAAACAATCAGTACTCATTGATAACAGAATAATTTGCCAAGTAACAAAACTTCTAAACTTTTACACTCTTAATAGCATCATTTCAAATTTTAAAACTTTCCCAAACCAAAACTGATAGTATAAAGAGAATTAAAGAGGGAGACTTAAATACTGTACTTTCAATAACTGATAAAGTGGACATTTTAAAAATGAAAGAAGAGCTGGGGAGATGGTTCATTCAGTAAAGTGCTTGGCTTGTAAGCACAAGGACCTGAGTTTGATCCCCATCAATCTTCATTAAAAAGTTGGGTGTGGTGGTTTACACTAATAATCCCAACCCTGGGGAATTAAAAACTGGTCAGTGAGAGACTTTGTCTCAAAACATAAGGTGGATGGCTCCTGGGGATCATACGTAAATGACCTCTGACCTCCACAGGCACACTCACATGAATACATGTGCACTTGCACACACATAAACACACATGCAATTATTAAGGATGCAGAAGATATGAACAGCACAATGATTCCCTGTGATCTGCTCTTCCAGAGCCTAATATTGGTTACTAACAAACACACATCCTTTTAAGTGCCTGAGGGTAGGGAGCTTAAAAGAACTAGCCAAAAGATGCAACAAAACGACAAATAAATTATTTAACATGCACACTACCCTCTCTCAATAAGACATTCTTTCCTGAGAAAACTTAAATTTTTATTCACTTTCAAAACAAATTTGGGGGACAGGAGACCTTGGTTCTCTGCCTTATACATTTTATACTGACCAGGCCAAAAAGTACAAGTATAGAGGAGGGGTGTGCAAAGGTGAAAAGACAGGAAAGAATAAGGCAGTGGGGAGGCACGAATGGGAGGGAAAATGTAGCAAAGAGGCTGTCAAGGTAGACAGACTTGGAAACGGTAGGGTTCCCAGGGGAAGGAAGCTTCAGTCTGTTACTTAATCAAAGGGAGACAACCAAAAGTATCTACATGTGGGTGGTGAGAGATGGTACTGGCAGAGCCGTTTGTCAACTAAGAATTGAGCCTCTAGCTAAAGCAATGAGTTGAGTGGGAGAAGGAACGGCAGAGAAAGCTACAGTGCTGGGTGTGGGTGACTCATTGATTACTGATGCCTGGGTAAGAGAAAGGCAGGGAGGTTTTAAAAAGACAAACACATGCATACAAGAGAAGAGAAAAAGCGGGCAGGGTTCAAGACAAAAGTGTTCCATAAGGAGACACAACTGACAGGAGTGGAGGAAGTAAGGGAATGGGGAGTGACCAGGAACTAGAAAGATCCCATCTGCCGGATAGAATCAGGGAGTCTCTTCCTTTAAAGCTGGGGTTTAATTCAGTCTAATAACTTATGTTTATAGTGATAGCCAATATGCCTCTTTCCAAATCTGGAAGAAAGAAGCCAGGTATTTATCAGAGGGAGACAGACAAGGAGCTCCCCAGTGCTTACTAGGAACACTCCAAAGGGAGAGATAGGAAGCAATTTACAGAAGGCCCTTTTCTCTGTACATAGCCTCTGTACTAGGGGAAAAGTGCAGTGCAGACACTCAGAAGCAAAATTTAAATAACTAATTAACAAAGATCCTGATAGGCAAACAAAACAAAACAAAAAGCATCCCCCCAAAAAACCTTTAGTATAATAACTCAAAATACTCCTTTCAGAAAATCTGCCCACATTCAGAGAAATAAATAATAAATACCACATGTTTCTTAAGAATTTGCCTTAGAATTTACACTGTTGAGGGAGTCTTGGCATTTTTCTGGTTTTTTTTTTGTTTTTGTTTTTTTGTAGGGTTTTTTTTTTTTGTTTTTTTGGTTTTGGTTTTTTGGTGTGTGTGTGTGTGGGGGGGGGTGGTACTGGATCTAACTGTATCAAGACGGAATTCTTTCTGACAGACAGCCCCGTGTGAAAGCATTTTAAAAGACAGGAGCACTGTATTGCTCAATGTATTTAGATTGAAAACCAAAGGAAGAACAGAAGCAGGAAAGAAGAGTAAATGCAGAAGGAAAGGTAAGGAATAGCATTACTTTCTGAGGTCCGCTCAGAGGCTCTCTGAGTTTGATTCACAGTGTTCACGGGTACACCTGTTCAGCTCAGTGTGCCCCAGATCTTTCTTACTCTGCCATTCATTCAGGGTAAGTCACTTACTGGCACACTACAGAACTATGAAAAATTCTCTTGAACACACTTTGAGAATACAAGATTAATGTAAAGGAAAACTATGACACTGGAGCAGTTTTAGGAAGAGTATAAATAGAAAGACCAGGAGACTGGCTTGGGAGACCTGACATCTGAGCAACATCTATAAGCAATAAGCAACCTCAAGTAGCCCAATGCATTGCAATTCTTTTTTTTTTTTTTAAGGATGTTCTAATTCATTTTACTTGGCTGTATACCAGGAGGGGGATTGGTCAGATGATGGTTCTGTTTTATCTTTCTGTTTTGTTTTCCATATTGTCTGTACCAGTTTATATTCTACCCATAGTACTCAAAAGTCACTTTTCTTTTATACCCTTACCAAGGCTATTTTGATAATACAGCTATCTTAATAGGGGTGAGGTGATACCTCACTGTGGTTTTGAATTACATTTCTCAAATGATTAGTGATATTGAGCAACTTTATACATGCCTGCTGTCTATTTTTATGTGTTCTTTAGAAAATGTCTATCTAGAGTTTTCAACCAGTTCTTAAATTGGCTTTTTTTCTTTTACGTTACTTGTGTGTTATAAATATTTTGGATGACAACTATTTCCTTCCATTCCATAGGCTGCCTTTTTATTTGTTGGGGTAGAAGCCTTTTAGTTTGATGTAGTCCTTTCTTTACTTTTTGGCTTTGTTTCCTGAGCTTTAACTGTGATATTCATCATCATTGTTGTTTTCTTTGCCAGTAGAAGAAGCCTTTTCCTTATGCTTTTTTTTCTCCAGAGGAATTTTACAGTTTTAGTGCATAGTTTAGTTCTTTAATCCATTTTAATTAACAGTTAGCATTCTTTAAGTGACAGTTTTCTTGCACTTATACCGAATAAAAATATATAGTTGCCTAAGTAAAATGCAGTCCCTTTTCTTCACCCACCTTTACTTAAAAATATATTCTGAGCAATGTACAGGTGGTTCAGTGGTTAAGAGCACTGGTTACTTTCCTAGACATCAAGGTTTGACTCCTAGCACATAAATGGTGGCTCATAACCACCTAGCTCCATCCACAGAAGAGCCAGTGCCCTTTCCTGGCCTCTACAGGCATCAGACACATGTGTAGTGCCTAGACATACATGTAGACAAAACAATGACACATGTAAAATAAATAAGGTAAGATAAAATATGCTTTTGGGTGCAGGTGGGTAAAACAGCTTAATAACATGTTGCTATATGTTTGGGACTCGCTACTTTTTTAATGAAGTACTTATGTCCTTTACATTTGGATATCCTGAGTGTGCATTTTCAGAAGATAGTTAATATCATTATGAATTTGAAAGGTTATTTTAATTTTATGGAGTCCTAGAGCTTTATGGATTTCTATACAGTTGATTTCATTCTGTCATTGTTTTATTCCATAAACATTTATTAATAAGGCAGTGTATAGATTTTGTGATAGGGAAGCAGAGATGAAAGATTGATGACAAATTGACAGTCATGTTGGGGAAACTGCAGTATAACAAGGGCAAAATGTCTTTCAATAAAATTTCAGAGGAACATGCATTCTTATCTGAGTGCTATTTAAGGCTCCTTGCAGTACTGGAGTTGAATTTAGAGAAGGCAGGAGGAATTACTTTGGTAGTTATATGGAAATTTGAAGTAGTATATCTGTTCATCTAGACCTGACAGCAGCTTTTCATCTTTTAGAAACAGTGCAAAAACGTCAAAAAGGTACCTAAAAAACATTGCAATTCTTATGCGGAGGATGCCTTATTTACCTGCTTTACAGAGTTGCTCAAAGTGGCTTCATAAGGACCTGGTAGAGAGGGTAGAATATGCTTACTGGTATAATTAAGATGGCTTCACTATGGGAGCTATTGAGATGGCTCAGCATTTAAGAGTACTTGACTGCTCTTGCAGAGGACCCAAACTGAGTTTCCAGCACCCACATGGTAGCTAGCTTGCACCTGTCTGTAACTCTAGTTTCAGGGAGCTCTTCTGGTCTTCTAGGGCATTAGGCATGCAAGTGGTACAGAGCCATACATGCAGACAAACACTTAATCACATTAAAAATTCTTTTAAAAAATAGGTTTGCCAATTAATAAATGGGACATTCTGAAATTGAGATGCTTCTGTAAAGCAAAGGACACGGTCAACAAGACAAAATGACAGCCTACAGAATGGGATAAGATCTTCACCAACACCACATCGGAGAGAAGACTGATCTCCAAAATATACAAAAGAACAAATAATCCAATAAAAAAATGGAGTACAGACCTAAACAGAGAACTCTCAACAGAGGAATCTAAAATGGCTGAAAGACACTTAAGGAAATGTTCAATATCCTTAGCCATCAGAAAAAGTACAAATCAAAACAACTCTGAGATTCTATTTTACACCTGTAAAAATGGCCAAGATCAGAAACACTGATGAAAACTTATGCTGGAGAGGTTGTGGGGTAAACGGAACACTTCTGCATTGCTGGTGGGAATGCAAGCTGGTACAGCCCCTTTGGATATCAGTATGGCAATTTCTCAGAAAATTAGAAAACAACCTACCTCAAGACCCAGCAATATGACTTTTAGGTATATACCCAAAGGATGCCCAATCATACCACAAGGACATGTGCTCAACTATGTTCATAGCAGCATTATTTGTCATGGCCAGAACCTGGAAACAACCTAAATGCCCCTTGACCAAAGAATGGATAAGAAAACTACGGTACATTTACACAATGGAGTGCTACACAGCAGAAAAAAATACTGAGTGAGGTAACCCAGACCCAGAAAGACAATTATCACGTGTACTCACTCATAAGTGGCTTTTAGACATAAAGCAAAGAAAATCAGCCTACAATTCACAATCCCAGAGAACCTAGACAAAAGTGAGGACTCTAAGAGAGACATACATAGATCTAATCTACATGGGAAGTAGAAAAAGACAAGATTTCCTTAGAAAATTGGGAGCATGGGGACCAAAGAAGAGGGTAGAAGGGGAGAGGAGAGGAAGGGAGGGGAGTGGAGAAAAATATGTAGCTCAATCAAAACAATTTTAGAAAAGAAAAAAGAGATTATCGTCAAACAGGAAAAAAAGAAAAACAGGACATGAATTTGCCAAGGGGTGGGGCATGAAAAGGATTCGGGGAGAGAAAGAGGGAGATGATGTAATTATATTTTACTTAAAAAAATTAAAAGACAAAAAAAAATGGGTTTGCTCATGTGTCATATGCAGTGGTTCTCAACCTTGCTAATGCTGCAACCCTTTAATACAGCTCTTCATGTTGCGGTGAACCTCCACCCATGAAATTATTTTTGTTGCTACTTTATAACTGTAATTTTGATACTGTTATGAATCTTAATGTAAGTATCCATATTTTCCAATGGTCTTAGATGAGCCCTGTGAAAGGGTTTGACCCCAAAGAGGTTGTGACCCACAGGCTGAGAACCATTAGTATATGGGCTTAAATGAGCAAAGCCTTTCTGGGAAGCATCTGTTAATTAACACCAGGAGCCATAATCATGATTTAATTTAGTTGTCCCATTGCTAGGACTTGATCGTGAGGAATTCCTGAGGAAATCTAAACAAGGACATGCACAAAGGATGTTCACAACAGTGTTATCAAAATGCCTAACCACAGAAAAATGATATTTCATAATAAGTAATACAAAAAGTGATGTCTGTATGGCTTTTAATAATATGTAGGCATGCTCCAAAGACAACAAACACTAAGTGAGAAATCAAGATGCAAGTCTACACACACAGTCTTAGCCCTATTTAAAGGTTGAAATTTTCCACATTGAAGTACTCTACAACACATGGGCACAGGAGACCACTTCCTACTTATAACCCCAGCAGCGCAGACATTAAGGGCCTCATTGAATAAATGGGACCTCCTGAGACTGAGAAGCTTCTGTAAAGCAAAGGACACTGTCGCTAAGACACAAAGACAACCCACTGACTGGGAGAAGATCTTCACCAACCCCGCAACTGACAAAGGTCTGATCTCCAAAATATATAAAGAACTCAAGAAACTAGACCGTAAAAGGCTAATCAACCCAATTATAAAATGGGGCACTGAGCTGAACAGTGAATTCTCAACAGAAGAAGTTCAAATGGCCAAAAGACACTTAAGGTCATGTTCAACTTCCTTAGCGATCAGAGAAATGCAAATCAAGACAACTTTAAGATACCATCTTACACCTGTCAGAATGGCTAAAATCAAAAACACCAATGATAGCCTTTGCTGGAGAGGTTGTGGAGAAAGGGGTACACTCATCCATTGCTGGTGGGAATGCAAACTTGTGCAACCACTTTGGAAAGCAGTGTGGCAGTTTCTCAGGAAATTCGGGATCAACTTACCCCTGGACCCAGCAATACCACTCTTGGGAATATACCCAAGAGAGGCCTTATCATACAACAAAAGTATATGCTCTACTATGTTCATAGTAGCATTGTTTGTAATAGCCAGAACCTGGAAACAACCTAGATGCCCTTCAATGGAAGAATGGATGAAGAAAGTATGGAATATATACATATTAGAGTACTACTCAGCAGTAAAAAACAAGGACTTCTTGAATTTTGCATGCAAATGGATGGAAATAGAAAACACTATCCTGAGTGAGGTAAGCCAGACCCAAAAAGATGAACATGGGATGTACTCACTCATATTTGGTTTCTAGCCATAAACAAAGGATATTGAGCCTATAATTAGTGATCCTAGAGAAGCTAAATAAGGAGAACCCAAAGAAAAACATATAGGCATCCTCCTGAATATTAACCTTCAGCAGGCGATGAAAGGAGACAGAGACAGAGACCCATACTGGAGCACCGGACAGAAATCTCAAGGTCCAAATCAGGAGCAGAAGGAGAGAGAGCACGAGCAAGGAACTCAGGACCGCCAGGGGTGCACCCACACACTGAGACAAAGGGGATGTTCTATCGGGAACTCACCAAGGCCAGCTGGCCTGGATCTGAAAAAGCCTGGGATAAAACTGGACTTGCTGAACATAGTGGACAATGAGGACTACTGAGAACTCAAGAACAATGGCAATGGGTTTTTGATCCTACCGCACGTACTGGCCTTGTGGGAGCCTAGGCAGTTTGGATGCTCACCCTACTAGACCTGGATGGAGGTGGGGGTTCCTTGGACTTCCCACAGGGCAGGGAACCCTGATTGCTCTTTGGGCTAATGAGGGAGGGGGACTTGATTGGGGGAGGGGGAGGGAAATGGGAGGCGGTGGCGGGGAAGAGACAGAAATCTTTAATAAATAAATAAATTTTAAAAAAAAGAAGCCGGTTGTGGTGGCGCATGCCGGTAGAATTTGCTGAAGGAGGCAGAGGCAGGAGGATCATGAGTTCGAGGCCAGCCTGGGCTACACATTTAAAAAAAAAAAAAGAAATTTTCCACATTTATCAGATTTTCCTAGTCAAATCATTTTCCTCACTTTTTAATATTTTTTAAGATGTTACTTTTATTGTCAGGGAAGGAAACCCGTCTAAATACAATAGTCTTCATGCAAGCTGCCAAAGGAATGGAGGATTTCAAAATTACCTATCTGTAAACTCATACCTTCTTAATTAGTTACAGAAGACTAGGGAACTTAGACAGATTTGATGAAGACTTTAAATGGTGCTATGCGGAACCTGAAGCCTAATGTCTTAGCTCACAGGAAGCCAGAACTTCCCATTTGTGTCTTCCTCTCTCCAGGCTTCTTTCTTAGCTTTGGTCTTTTGTCAGACAAGTTTTCCAGCTGCGAGTGGCAGCCCTAGTCCTAGACAGGACCTTTTTACCAGACTAGTGCTCCAGAACTGGGCATCACCCCAACCCTTGCTGTATTCCTCTTGATAAGCTTTGTTCCCTTTAGGTGGCATGATGCTGCCCTTCTCTCTGCTGCATGGTTAAGCCCTTGCTTTACCTCAGCATCTTCAGCCATGTTGCAGCCTCCACCCATCTCATGCCTCCACTGCTCTATGACTGGAGTAACATTTAGATAAATCTTTGAAGTATGGCTTATCTTTTCATAGGTATACTCTGCCCCCCACCCCCACCCCACATTCAAGGGGCCTATAAGACCTATAAGGCTAACAGAGTCACATGGAATCACTCAACGGACACCAGTTGATGATAGAGCTCCTCAAATCAATGATGTCTTGTTAATCATCCTGGCCATGCCTGAGAAGATGAGACACCTGCTTACACTGGATAGAGGCAAAGATGGACACCTGAGAGAACTTTTCCACTTGTAGCATGTTCTCCAGTTGAGCAAAAACAAACTGAAGTTCCAAATCAGGCAGCTTCTTTGTCAAACCAAAGTACATGATCTTTCAGTGACACCAGCTGGTGACTGACTGATCAGCATGGTTGCTTTGATTTATAATTTCAGGAGCATGGCAGTAGGGAACAGGGCATTGAGCCATTAGTTCAACCAGAGGAGAGGTTTGAAACAGTCTGAATCCTGATTTGTTCTGAACTTAGAAAATGAACTCTTGGATAGTTTTCTCTGGGGGCAAAAAGAAGTAAGATAAAATCTTGGCTCTGGTTTTTCGGTACCATCAGGAATTTGGACTTTCACAATCAGTAGCCATTTGATCTGTCAATATATTCAACACACTTTCCTCAGTGTTATGCACCATAAAATTTAAGTATTTTTAAGTTTTGCAGAATCCTCTAGAAGCTACATTCCAGCATTGTTCTTGCCTTTGAACTGTTCTGACATGTTAGGCCCATAATGACTTAATCAATTAGTAATGATGCTCCACAGGCAGAGAGGCTGGAGCTCCTGTGACTCAGCAAAAGGCTTTTAACAGACATGCTTCTTTTCTTTCCTTCCCCTTTCTCCTCTGGCACCTTCTGACTTACTGTCATCTAGCCAGACCTAATGAAGACCTAGTGAGAAAGACACTGCCAGCCTAGGGGTTCTGAGCAGTCTCAGCCTCTGTTGCCTATCTTCAGGCGGTTAAGTCCAACACAGTCAATATATCCAGAGACTTCATGAAGGAAAGAAAGCTTTGGAAAAGAAAAAGGTACAGGAGCTCTTTCAGAACAAAAAGGGATGGACACCCTAGAGACAGGCTCAGCCTATTCAGGTTGTTCATTCATGGTCCATTCATTTGTAAACTACTCATGCAGCCTTTATGAACGGATGAGTATTGTTCCAGGATTAGGAATGGAGAATGTTGAACTCCTAACAGCAGGTAACTGCCAAGGTGGGCTGTACCTAAGCTGGCTGTGTTCTGTCACAGACAAGTATCGTTTAGGGTGAGCTGCACCTAAGCTATGGTACTGTCTGTGCCATGTGTCACAGTATCTATCTGGGATACTGCATTTTCATGCGGAAGATAAGAATTTACATATTCAAATTCTAAATAAAAAATTTTTAATAAAAGAAGAGGGTTACATACTTGAGGGAACACAGAGTGGACAATTTACGTAAAATATGCAGAAAACCAACAGACAAGGAACTAGAAAGCTGAATCTAGAGGAAATGGGAGTGTCTTGCTGACACACTGAGGTAAGCCCCAAGAAGAATAAACCCCAGTTCCAGAGTGAAACACCTTCCTTAGCTACCCTCCTGCCCGACCTCTGAATCTGTGCAAACTGCAGCTTGAGCTAGAATTCACACACTGGGACTTCTTCAGTTCTGGTCTATATGATATATCTCCATCAAATCTGGCACTGTGTGGGCTGAAAACCAAGAACTCTGTGGAGGATTGAAGTATGAGTGGAGAAGAGGCAGGGGAGGGCCAAGATGGGAGGAAAGAAAGAGACAGATTTTTCTCTCAATTAGGAACTTGAGACACTCTTTTTTAAAGCTACTATGGAAATCAGCATAGTGGTTCCTCAGAAAGCTGGGAATAGATCTTCCTCAAAATCCAGCTACACCATTCTTCGGCCTATACCCAAAGGATAACATATCCTACTGCAGAGATAGATGCTTATCCATGTTCATTGTTAATCTATTCATAATAGCCCCGTCTTAATTCCTTTTGCTATTTGAACAGTTCAGGATATCAATGTGTGTGTGTGTGTGCACACACGAATAGAAAACTTTTTGAAGTTGGTTCTTTCCTTACACTTTTATAAAAAATTCTGACGACTGAACTCAGGTCATTAGGATTATGCAGTAAATATACTGGAGCTCATTTATTTGGTCAGTGGAGCCTCTAGGATTCTACTGTTTTAATCTACAAAGTGCCAAGTTTAGAGGCACATACTACTATACCCTGCTGCTTGTATGGGTTCTAGAGAGTGAATCCAATTCCCCAGGTTTGCAAGGCAGGCATTTTAATGATTGATCTATCCCCGTCCCTTTGAGGCACCACTGAACACACATACATGCACGCACGCACACACGCGCGCACACACAGATGCACATAACCTAAGCTACTGCAAAAACTGCTAGACTGGTTTCTTATAATGACTTTGCTTCTGGTCTGTAGTCAGTATCATTTAAAAACAATTAATTATGTAAGTACTTGTTCAACTTCTTAACTGGCCAATGTTCTTTAGATAAAATTTTTAAAAAACAAAAACTCTAAGATAGTCTACAAAGCCTTGGTCCATCCTTTATCACAAACTGCCTATTTTTTCATTCCCTAAGTTCTGAAGATGATAGATTCTTTCAGTCCCTCAGTATACTGGTTTATCACTCTTCAAATTTCACTTTAGATGATGCTTTTTTCACAAAAGTTGTCTGTGGCAGTTTGAACGAGAATATCCCCCATAGGCTCCTGTATTTCGACACTTGGTCCTGAGAGGGTGGCACTATTTGGGGAAGTCTAAAAGGTATGCTCTTGCTGGAGGAACTATGTCACTGGGGGTGGGTTGTGAGGTTTCAAAGCCTCATGACATTCCAAGTGCTTACCATCTGCTTCTTGCTTGAAGTTTGAGAATGTGAATTCAGCTTCCTGCCTCAGTCACCATACCTTTTTTCTAATCTCATATACTCTTAATCCCTCTGAAATCATAAGTCAAAATAAACTCTTTCTTCCTTAAGTTGCATCGGTCATGGAATTCTATCACAGCCACAGAAAAGTTGCTCAGACACTGCCCCGCTCCTCCAGCTAAGGTGAGGACTCCTATATTACAGCTGTACACCCTGTGTTTCCCTTCCATGGTCTGCACATGCAGCATACTGTCTGCTTAACCTTTTAGAATGTGAGGTCCACGAGGGCAGGGCCTGTGTCTTTGCTGTTTTGTCTGCAGCTCCTGGCATTTGGTTGGGTTCCAGAATCAGCTAACTGACTAACATTCTTAATTTAGGAAGTGATTATCCTACTCACTAACAAAGCTAAACATATCTGGAACACCAGGTAAGATGATGAACCACATTTCTCAAACGGATTTTTTTTTTGGGGGGGGGTGGTAACTCTATGAAGGCAAGACACTGAAAGAGATAATCCATCCCCTAAGAACCTGCTGAGGTTGAGAGGTTTAAGTTTCTACCTTGTAGTTCCACATGCTATGATCCATTTTTAACAGCTTAAAAGCTATTTGCTATATAGAAAGAAGCCTACAGGTACCAAAATGCACTTCTAGAAGAGAGTATCAACGCCCCCCCCCCCCCCCGTAACTTGGAAAAGAGAAGGCAAAAATTTGTGACCCAAAAAGAGGAACATGGGATGTACTCACTCATATTTGGTTTCTAGCCATAAACAAAGGACATTGAGCCTATAATTAGTGATCCTAGAGAAGCTAAATAAGGAGAACCCAAAGAAAAACATATAGGCATCCTCCTGAATATTAACCTTCAGCAAGCGATGAAAGGAGACAGAGGCAGAGACCCACATTGGAGCACAGGACTGAAATCTCAAGGTCCAAATCAGGAGCAGAAGGAGAGAGAGCACGAGCAAGGAACTCAGGACCGCCAGGGGTGCACCCACACACTGAGACAATGGGGATGTTCTACTGGGAACTCACCAAGACCAGCTGGCCTGGGTCTGGAAAAGCCTGGGATAAAACCGGACTCTCTGAACATAGCGGACAATGTGGACTACTGAGAACTCAAGAACAATGGCAATGGGTTTTTGATCCTACTGCACGCACTGGCTTTGTGGGAGCCTAGGCAGTTGGGATGCTCAACTTACTAGACCTGGATGGAGGTGGGGGTTCCTTGGACTTCCCACAGGACAGGGAACCCTGATTGCTTTTCGGGCTGAGTGGGGGGGACTTAATTGGGGGAGGGGGAGGGAAATGGGAGGCGGTGGCAGGGAAGAGACAGAAATCTTAAATAAATAAATTAAAAAAAAAGAAAGATCAATACCTTTTACTAAGAATACATAAAAGACTTTCTCAAGGGGAAATTTTCATTTATGCAGTGAACAATGATGCTGTTCTGTGGGGACAGTTACTTGGTCAATCTCATCTAAGGAATGAAGATGCGGAATGACACAACATGGGCACTGCTGATTCCACCATGTGTCCAAGACATGATTCTAAGAAGTGACAACCAGAAATCTTGGATGAGGCAGCTATGTAGTCCAGGTAGAGACTCAACAGTGACTCCTACACAAGGGAAGGAACCAGGGCTGCTGTTTGAAACTTTTGCTTAGTGTTTCTTTTTCAAGGGTTTTCCAAGGATAAGATACCATAATGACCTAATAGCGTATTCCTGGCTTTTCCAGCTCCCTCCAGATGCCAAAAGTCCTCCCTTTTCCATCTCAGAAATAAACTTTTTGGCAGGCTGACATTTCTGAGTGTAACTATTCATGTAAACTCCTAGCAGCCTTTCTACAGCTGCTCTGGAAAGTACACATGGGAAATTTGCAATCTTATTAGAAGATGATGACAGTACAGCTGAGTCTTTTCTGAGGGAAGAGGAGTAGGGAACTTGGTATTTGTTTCAAAGTGAATACTTTGGGTGCTTAATGATTTTCCTCGATTTACCTTCTAAGGAGGTTTAGAAGACTAAGATGTTCTGAACTTAAGAATCGTGGAGGGTTAGAGAGGCAGTCATCTATCTTTTTACAGCAGAGGTGGAGGATGACTGGAAATGGAAAATAGACCGGCTGCCCTTGAAGAGCTTTTCACCAATGATTCTGCAATACATATAAGCTTATCTCACCGTCATGCTGATGATAATTATGGTGGCCATTGGTCCTGGGATATGTTCTCTAGCATCCTGGAAACAGCTCTTTGTATCATCTGATTTCCTCACCAGAACACAAACTACTAACAGAACAGTATATGTACCTGTTCTACAGTTGTGGTCCTCAACACAAATTTCAAGTTTGTGTTCTTACTGTTTACAGCAAGATTGAAGGTCACTGAAGTACAGTGTAGCTTAATAAAGTCATTATTTTATTTCAAATAGCACTTAATAGAGACACACACACAAAATACTAGCATTATCTGGACTTAAAGAATTTCAAATGTCAGTAGGCAGAAGCATTCCAGCTTACTTTATCCCAGTTTCTGCCACATACTATGTGTAGTGAAGGTTTATTCAGACTGTTAAGCTGAGGCAACTCAGCTAACTAGCTGACTTGCTTCCTTTCTCTTTTTCTTTTATTTTGACTAAACTTAAAGAATATCTAGTACTCCATCAAAATATGAAGCTGTAATTGCTGTTTTCTTTAGGAATGCCAAATCTATCTGCACCGAAATGACCCCACCCATCTCATTTATTTTGTTATCCTTGGTGTCCAGCAGAGAAATTATTGAGTCAGTGTTCAATAACTTTTGTAGAGGAAATAACAAAGAGTTAGTCATTAACATCTAATTACAGTATGATTCACACCTATCCTATTACCAAAAAAAGGACATAGGTAGACAAAACGAAAACAAAACAAACAAAAAACTAAAACAAAACAGAAAAGTCTGAATTTATAAAAGTGAAGTAGGAACTGAGGAAACAGGTCAGTTAGTAATGTGCTTAAGAACACAAGGATGTAAACTATTCCTAAACCCACATTAAAAAAAAAAACCAAACAGGTGTGAAGGTATGAATTTGTAATCCCAGTGATAAGGGAGTGGAGACTGGTAAATAAATTCCTGGGGCTTGTTGGCCAGCTAGACCTACTTCAAGTCCCAGGTCAGTAAAATACCTTAAATCAGAAAAACAGACAAAAAACGCAGAACAAAACAAAAACTAATGTAGATGGCACCCAGAAAACAACAACTGAGGCTGTCCTCTGACCTCCCCCTGAGGGTACACAGGCACACACAGGAAGAAGGGAATGGCAGATGAAGCTCAACTCCAGCTAAGTTTGTCACAGCAGAGGAATACTGAACAGTAAATACTGACAACCAAGTAGAAAAAAAAAAAAAAACAGATCACACTTTTTGCTTCAATAAAGTACATTTAAAGAGACAATAATTTTCCTGATAATGAATTCTAGGAAAAAAAATGAATGGGAAAATGATGGGAGACAAAAACATTTCATAAAAACCCCACTTTTAATATATGTATTGTTAACTCTGTAAAAGATTTGTAAAATTTCTTGCAAACAGGCATTTCTAATACCAGCATTTACAGAAGTAGAATGTGTCTAATTTATTTTCTCCATAAAGTTTCGCTACAAGGTAAATTATTGTTTATTTATATGGTGATCCCATCAGCTTATAAATGGATTGGGGACCTTGCCTATATTGCTCAACACTGATTTCTTAGCTCAAAAAAAAACTGCCTGGCACAGAAAGGTGCAATAAATGCTGGCTGAATAAAATGCCTGGCACAGAAAGGTGCAATAAATGCTGGCTGAATAAACAATCATCATGAAGCAAGTGTTGAGCAAAGACATTAACCAATGGCTTTGCTGTTTGTATGGGCTACAACAACAAAACAATGCTAACGATACAGAAAGGAAAAGCATGAACTTTCCCAGCTTACTAGCTGGCCGCACTGCGTGAGACTGGTAATTACTGATAGTTTTATGGGCTTCGGCATAATGAAATGGCACTGACAAGCTCTTTAGGTTGGTCATCAAAGGTAAGGAAGCTCAGTCTTGATGTATGTGTGTGTGTGATGAATGCATGTGTGCATGTATGCCTGCCTATGTATGCTCCTGAGGAGACCAGAGGACACTGGGTGTCTTCTTTTATCATTTGAGACAGAGCTTAACCATGATCTAGGGCCTACTGGTTATGTTATACTGGCTGACTAGTAAGTCTCCTGTGAGTTGACTGTCTTTACCCCAAAGATGGGGTTATGGGCCCTCAAGACCATGTCCAGTTTTTACATGGGGCTTTGAATTAGACCCTAGTTGTTTGTACAGCATGTACTCTTATCCATTGACCCATCTCTCCCATTGTTTATTTTGTTTACTGCTGACTCCTTAGCACCTGGCACAAGGTAATCAATTTGCTGAAAAATTGTTATTTTGCTCTTTGAGTTATCTTAGTGAAATCTTTGAACCAGAAAGTAATACAAAGCTTGAAAAACAGAGTAGAGAGATCCATGACTAAGTTTCAATCATTTTCCTAAATCTGGGGATGAAGGTCTCCTGTTCTTGCATAGGCACGGCACCATAGCCTCTGTAATACTGGACCAAACTGGTTGGCTCCCTCCTGACTCTGACACCACTGTCTAGACACAAGCATACTTGGCACAAGTCAGATTTCTGTAAGCTAATAAATTCACTTGGTTTGAAATCTATTATGATTAAAAAAAATCATACTTCCCGTTCCTCTCAATATTTGATGAAAACTCAAATTCCATTTGTTTCCTGCAAATGGAGGCAGCAGGGTCCTTACTGTTCACCTGTTCATGGCCTATGTTATAGTGGCGATGCCTGCACAGCTGTCCAAATGGCTTTCTTTGCACCCAGTGTCTACCATATGGATAACGTGCTCTGTCCCAGTCCTGTTCTATCATGACTGTCCCCTCATGGGTTCTAAGCTTTTGCCACATGAACCATGTTTTCTAGGTGTTCTGCATTCAAAGGACACAATGTATAGAAATTGACAGAACTAGGTTCCCGTGAGACTCTAATACAAATAAATGACCATTTAAATACCTTATCTTGAAGGAATTGGTATGATTATGCAATAACTGTCATAGGCATGGTGGCTGGGTTCCTGATACTCAGTGGTAGGAGCAGGTACAGATCCATCCCTATAGTTATTCCCATTTATATTAAAGATACGCTTTTGCTGTACAATACCTGGGGATTTGAGTGCAACATTCCAATTTTAAGTTTTTGCAGTAGAAAAATGACACAAAAAAGTTTCAAACCATAACTCCATAACACTCAAGACAATATGTCTAAGACAAATGGGAGTCCTTCTACATACAAAAGCATGTCCCAGGAGTCATTGCACCTGAGTAACCTTACTCTGTTCTACATATGTTTAACTTTGTTTTCTCTCTGTCCTATCATGAACAGCCTAACTGTAACAATCACTTTGTGTGTAAGCCTAAGCAAGACCACATCTCCACAGCTGTTTTAGTTTCCAAGACTGTGTCACTATCAGACCCACCAGTACTATCTTCTGTGCCCACATCTTTTCCCCTTCTCCTGACATGAGGCAGGAACCACCCTTTCCTTTCATTGTGTCCTTGAGCCTACTCCTGCTTTCTCGGGACTTTGTTCTCCTCACTACAACCAACAACTTTTTCCTATATCAAACTGTTCCCATCACCACACATGCATCACCTAATTTCCACTTTGATAATTCTGAGTAATATTTAGAAAAAAGAAAGAGAAGGTGGGCACAGGAGCCATAGAAAGCGTTATGGTTATTGCAGGGGGGGGATATTACACACATTTATTTCGTTATATTTATAGAAATAAAGGTAAGGTAGCAGCCTTACTGCATACACAGAAATTCTTTATCCATGACTACATATGCATGCATATATCTGGAGCTCATGGGATATATTTCCCCAGTATCTAGTGTTATCACAAAAGTGATACACTGATCCACAAACACTGTTTGAAAAGAAAACCCAAACATTGAGGAAATATGCAGAGCAAAAGCTTCAGTTCTGTTGTTTAGCAGATATGGCTCCAATCAAGTTTCTGCATGCAACTGGGATGCCATGGCCTTACTAAGAGATTATCTTGCATCCCTTAAATCAAGCTGGCTAGACCCTAAACCCAATGGCTAGTATTTAGAAGAGAAGGCATGAGGAAAAGACCCAAACAGACACAAGCCAAAGACTGCAGGGAGCACTGGAGGCTGGAAGGGCAGGGAGAATCTCATCAGAGCCTTCAGTGTTCCACAGCCCTGCCAGCACCTTCACTTCAGATCTGGCATCCAAAGCTTTGAGAAAATAAATCTCTATTGTTTTAAGTCACCAACCTTCTGGTGATTTTGTTGTTACAATAGTCCTAGGTAATATAGATTTTGGTACCTGGAAGATAAATGTTATTTTAACAAATATCCTAGAATGCAGATGTAGCTGTGAAACTGATTACAGGAAAAAGAAAAGTTTTGAGTTAAATGACTGAAAACACCTAGATTGTCATGAAAAGACTGTTTATAGAGAGAAACATTAAAGGTTAACTTTAAGAAAGGATCAGAAATCTGGAAGAAACCTGGTAAATGAAACCTCCATTGCCTTAGGAAATGTATGTCTCAGATGGACCACAGAGGGGAAGAAAGACAAACACTAAGGTGCTTTTGATGATATCTAAGGAGACTGAAGATAAGGTAACCCCTATTACAGAGAGGAAGAACACATGGTCAAATTGCGCTCCATGGCGTGTGGAAAGCAGAACTGGCAAGCAAAATATGTGTATATTTAGATGAGGAAACATCCAGGCCAAATGTTAAGAGAGTGCCCTGATAAAAATGTTAGAAAAGAGATGAATGAAAGATGAAAATAATGAGCAGAAAAGAACTAGGAACTGGTGATTTGGCAGATTCTTGGTCTGTCCAAATGTACCAAAGTTAGGAAATTGCTAATTTAAGTATGCTAAGAAGATAAATCTAAGGGTATGATAAAATGATAAAACCAGATGGGCAAGCCTCTGGTTTGGAAATTTAGTAAGAACATCCTGATTAACTAAGCTGTCTCAGCAGAGACCATTAAAAAAAAATCTATAGAACACTCTTTGTCTCATAGTGAACATCCTTGTGACGTGAGAATTGAGTTTTTCAATGATGCATTAGAAAAATATTGCCAGTTTGGACGGAAGGGGACAGAGATAGGTCAAAGTAAGGAAAGATGTCGAATTTCAACATTCTATAAGCAAAAAACCGGCTTAAAGGAACTACTTAGTTGTAAGTGTGTGCTACAATTATGTGAGAGAGAGACATGGGTATCAAAACAGAGACTGACAGGACTGGAATAGGCATCAAAGCAGAACCACTAGTGCAAAAGACAGAGCCAAGAATCTTGGAAGACTGGATTGACCTTGAGATCCAAAGGAAACTTATGCAATTCTAGATTTAAATTCCCTTGGAAATGGTGACTCTAATTCCCTAAATTTTCCTTTTGAAACAGAAATATCTCCTCTACTCTGTCCCCTCATGATATTTTGGATATAGGCAATCTGCTTCCTATGTTCACAGGTTCACAGACTGAGAGAACTTTTGCACCAAGATTGATGACATCCAGATTCTCAGCGTACATGGTGTAGATAACATGGAATCACTAAATGATAAAACAAGGGGCTTTTGGTGAGATAAAACTGGTGATACTTAGATGTGATATTAAACTTCAAGCTGCTACAACAATACCATAACAAGATTATCATGGAGGAAAGTGACGAATATGTTTTGTCCATGAGATGGATCTTTGTGGGAAAGAGGGTGAACTATAGTGGGTTTAATGGTGATTCAGAAGATACATTTAATTACTTCTAGTACTCATAGTTATGACATTTATAGAGAAAAGGATCTCTGAAGGTTTTATTTTCGTTAAGGATCTAGAAATCACATCACTATGAATCAATCCAATGACAAATCTCTTAAGAGATGGAACACACACTACAGGGAAAAAAAGTCAAATACAGAAGGAGGCAGGTAAAATTATGTAAGGTATTGTTTTAGTTGCTGTTTTATTGCTGTGAAAAGACACCATGATCAAGGGAACCCTTATAAAAGAAAGGCTCTAAGTGGGGGCTTGCTTACAGTTTCAAAGCTTAGTCCACTATCCTCATGGCATAGAACATGATGGCAGGCACGTATGGTGCTGGAGAAGCAGCAGAGAGCTACACCCTGATCCACAAATGGGGTTGGGGGTGGGCAGAGACAGACAAGGCCTGGTGAGGGCTTCTGAAACTTCAAAGCCCAGTCCCAATGACATAGCTCCTCCAACAAGGCCATACCTCCTTATCCTTCCCCAAAGAGTTCCACCAACTAGGGACCAAGTACTCAAATATAAGAACTGAAGAGGAGGGCACGAGGTGGGGGGATGGAGAGAGAGAGAGAGAGGGAGGGAGGGAGGGAGGGAGGGAGGGAGAGAGAGAGAGAGAGAGAGAGAGAGACTGACTGAGTCTGGGCCTGGCATGAGGTTTTGAAATCTCAAAGCCATTCCCAGTGACACACTTCCTCCAACAAAGCCACGCATACTCCAACAAGGCCACATTTCCTAATCCTTTTCAAATAATATCACTCCCTGATGACTAAGCACTCACACATGTCAGTGGGGACCATTCTTATTTGAAGCACCATAGACACCAAAAAGAAACCCCTCAAGCTACCAGAAGCTGTCAGAGGCCAGGAAGGATTTTCCTTCAAGACTTTGGACAGAGCAATAAATAGCCCTCCTGACAGCTTGATTTTGATCTAGAGCTGTTAGAAAAGACATTGTGTTGATAGTAGCTTGCTTGCTATGGGAGCCACAGACAGATACAGCAGCTAAGACACTATCAAGTTATAAACTTTACAAGCCATAAACCTAAGTGATTTAAATTCAAAGAAAACCTAGGAAATGGACCTCTATGCTTCCTTAGCCATATTCCAGCCCCTAACTTTCCTCCTAAAAGCCCCTGAAACTTATCTGATTTAAAGACATTCCCCTGAGTGTGGGAAGCACAGGTCTAAATGACCACTACTTTCTTCGCGTGCTGAGTTTTACAATGGATTAAAGACCTATTCCATAGTATTCTGGGTTTGCCTATCTGCACAGCACTGCATAATCCAAAGGGACAAACAGGCTAAAGTATCTGAAATCCACTTATTCCAGGCTCAGGAACATGGAATCTGGACCTAAAGTAATCAACTACCCTTTGTTCTACTTAAGCAATCCTGCTCCTAGGCTGACGTCCTCCTGCCCCATCTCACCGGGGGGGGGGGGGGCTAAGATAAAAATGACAGTGGCAAAGAGTTCTCTACACAGATGGAAAGTACATTTGTAACACATACAGGCCAGGTATTGTAGGTTTTATTTAGAGTGTCTGTACGTGAGGCCTGCCAGCATGGACTTACCACATCTGATAGTAATATTCTCAAGATCTCTTCCTTCTTTCAGAAGTTACACAACTTAAACAAACAAACAGCATATTCCTTAGGAAAGGCCCAGTTTGACTAAACACATAGTTTTGCTTTTAAACCTAGGCTTGAACTATCTTCTTGGATTTCAGAATAACCTTTTTCTTCCCTACATTTAATTTCTGACAGTGTTAGGGTTGGATAAATGTCATGTGCTTTGGTGCTGAGATTTGATCATTAAAATTAGTTGATACTGAGTAAGCTCAAGCTTAACCGAATGAAAAACCAGTCTGGGGTTCTTTTAAATCAAAGACAACTTACTCTGGTGTTTACCAGCAACTGAATGAAATGTGCTAACACTGCCTGTTAACACGCAAAGCTTGAATTACATGTCTGTCAGCTACTAGAAGGTCCCAATGGAGGCAGATTGTGAGTGTGTAGTTGGGAAGACTCAGGGAAGGAGGACCAATGAGACACCAACACCTCCCTTGCCTCCTTGAGATCAAAGCAGGAGTCCGTTTATCCCAAATCACCCATCTGCACAGTCCTGAGCTAATGACCCTAGACTACTACACGTCACAGGAGAGTACAAAGCTAATAATACACAGGGTGGCAGATATTTTATGGTCCCTGCATTCCAGAGTCTTGGGGAGCAGCTGTGAAATGGACATGGAAGTATCTCAGTGAGCACCACCTGGAAATGTCACACTTGAGATTTTTTTTTTTAAAGCAGGAGGCTGTCTTATTCTTCAAATTTCACAGTTTTTTATTTTTATAATTTAAAGCTGTGTGCATTAAAGTTCTCGTTTTAAACAGGTTTATGTCTATCTTGAGCTCAGAGTGGGACCAAAGAATGCTCACTAAATGAATGAGTAACAATCATGAAATATGTTGTTAGAAGGCCTCAGTACAAAGTAGAAATTCTGCTTTTCTGGTCATTATGGCTGTTACTACCTCCCAACCCATGCCACCATCAACATTTTACAAGTATCTTTAAACATACAGAAACACCGAACTATCTATCTATCTATCTATCTATCTATCTATCTATCTATCTATCTATCTTTAAACATACAGAAACACCGATCCATCCATCTATCTATCTATCTATCTATCTATCTATCTATCTATCTATCTATCTATCTATGGGTCTATGTGGACCAGGCTGGCTGAGACTTGCTATGTAGCTGCGGATAATGTCCAATTCCTGACCCTCCTGCCTCTATCTCATACATGCTGGGATTACAGTCTTGTACCATCATGTCTAGCTTATCGGGTACTGGAGATGGAAGTTGAACAACTTAGTAGTGAATGTCCACACACACATAATATCTAGCTTCTACAGTTTATGTTTTAATTTATTTGTTCTAAAACATATAGATTCATTAACTGTTCTTTCTTGATATTTCTCAGACATTCAAATTATAGACAATTTCATTACACACACTATTACCTTGGTTCAACATTTTTTATAGTTTTACTTATTATTTGGGGGTCAAACCTAGAAATAATGAAATGTTCAACTCTTAGGTGTACAGTTAGATAATTTCTGACAAATGCATATAATGCTGTAATACAACTTGTGTTAGAAGGGTTTTTTTTGCCATCATTCCCAACTCTTCAGTGGTAGCCATTGTTTTGATTTTTCCCATGTGGATAAATGTGTTTCATCCGTAAGTATTCCAGTCACTTCCAGCAAGATTTAACAGAGGCAAGAATATGAAAAATATACCTTTCTTGTTTAAGATTTGGTGTTCCATATACCATTTTAGAAACACAATCATACTGTTTTATATATCAGCAGTTATTCTTATTTAATTAGAGGGCAGTATTCCATTGTTAAAATATAACACAGTTTATATATATATTCATCTGTGGTGGACTCTCAGGATGCTTTAGTTTTTCTAAAGTTAGAAATACAGCTACTGTGAGCATTACTTTCCAAATTTTAAGAACTAATGTTTTTATCATGGGTTTTAAGGTAGGTTTATAAGTTACATAAGGAACTGCTAAGTCGTTTTCACTGTGGCTGTACAACAAACTCCCACTGACAATGCCTGGGAACTCTGGACGCTGAAATCAGCCTAATTTTTGCCTGAATAATAAAATCACAGTTAGTGTCAGCCCAACATGTCATTCTGTGTTCTTTGCAGAAGTTATATTTCATCTTTATGTTTATATTATGAAAATAAAACAGCACTTTAATTACATAGCATCTAAACATAGATATCTGGAGAGAAACTGAGCTATGTGTATACATATGAGGGGACAGAGACTACCTGGGGGCCCTGCGACATTTTGAACTACATCACAGTTGAAGTGGAGCTGATTAGGGTGGTAGAAAAGAATGGTGATCTACTTTAGAAGTTCACATAAGACAACAAAAGGTTTTGATTATATAGAGAATCATGAATTTGACCTCTGTGAAATCATAAAATTATTCTTTTAAAAAATGTCATCACAAATATCAAGTTCAAAGATAAAGATCCCCTTTGCCTGCTCCCCTCCCCCAAGGCCAATAATCTAGACAGGATTTCAAACACCCTGCAAATGTAATAGGAAGAAAATCTCATAGACAACACAGGCTCCAGGAGATTTCAGCAAGGAGATGGAGAAAGAGCCATCTAGATCATTTGATAAGAGAACAGAGAAGATCCTGGCAATTCCCTTGTAATAGCTGCAATTCTTGGTAACTTAATCCTGGGATGGAGAGTGAGGTGAAGAAATTCCCACACACAAGAGTGCATCCCAAGGGCTTTTCCCACCGAGGATGCCCCACAACATGGGAGCCTCACTTCTGTCTGGTGATAATCTATGGAATTCTTCTTTCTAGCCACTGAGTCAGTTCACAGACTGTTATAATCTGCACGACATCCACCATGTGAACTCTCCAATGTCTGTTAGAGACAAGAAGACGAAGCTGATGTTGACAAGGACTATAAACTAAGCAGCTCCAAACATAGCCCCAGGCTCCCAGAGCACAAAGCAACAGTAATCATTCCAAATGACCCCCAACTATTTAGAATTTCATACCATCAAGTCAGATGAACCAAAATTGCTACCACCTGTAAAGATTCAAAGAAATACAAAAATCACTTAGGAAGAGGGAAAAAAAGAGCACGGCAGCAGATGTTCTTGGAGAAGGGAGTAAGAAAAATGTATGCTTGGAGCACCCCCTCCAGGGAACATGTGACATGCCAGCATCAGAGACTGAGTCCGCCATGGTAAAAACAATGCTATATGCCTCATTTATCTTTATTCCGAGGATTTTAAGAAATGATTTGGAAATCTTAGAGCTCTTTTAGCATCTTGAAGTGAGAATTGGAAAAAGTATGTTCACTCAAAATATATCGCAGGTTTTGACCTTTGAAAAATACCTTAGGGACCACCGACTGTAACTTGTTAAGAAATACCTCTTATAAACCTAACTCATTTCTGCACACATAACTCCAGTGGGCAGAATTGCAGATGGCTTCAATCTTAGAGGTGCAACCTGTTGACAGAAGCTTCTACTACACTGAGGCCATGTACGTTCCTGGAACCTCCAGGACAGGTCTTGATTAGCAACAGAAGTAGGTACTGCACAATTCTCTGTAAATAAGTCCTACTCATAATTGAAGAAATATCCAGTGTTTTACACAAGGTTTTAGACTCTTACTAGCCTGACTAACTTTATTCTAAATGCACATTGCTAGGATTCTTCTTAAACTATGGCTCTCTAGATGAAATGCCAGGTCTTAGGCATAGGCTTATTAACATAGCTAAAGGCCTCCTATTACAGTGTATGAGATACCGAGAAATGATACAGTAATTGCTAACACATACATAAGCAGGTAGTAGCAGAGATAGAAATATGACATCTATCTCCTGATCCTCATTGTCTGTATCATACTTAGATAATCCACTAGTCCAAAAATCAGAATGTTTCTTCCATATGGTGACATAGTGTAGGGGATGGAAAGAAATGGTTGGCTGAAAAACACTGAATCTGAGGACCATAAATCACTTCTGAGCCAGAGTGGGAGCTGAGGGCTCTAATCTAATTTAGAAGGTAGGAGGATCAAGAGGTCAAGGTTATTCTCCACTACAGCCTGAGGAGGACAATATCAGACTCTGTCTCAAAAATGAACAATAAACAAAAACTCCCAAAACAAAACAAAACAAAAATAAACCACTTCTTCTAGGCCAGACTAAATGCTTTTCTTGGGTTTCTACCACTGCCTTGAAAAGAAAAGAGTATGTGCTATCGAGCAATTCTCTGAGCAAAAGCTCAACAGGATGGAGTGTGCAGAGGGTCAGAAGGTTATGAGCAGCTGCAGACTTTGTTTAGTTGGTCCAGAGCAGTCCAGTCCGATTCTCTGGACCTGCTAACTACATTTCCAATGCTGGAATAGCCAGGCAACAGCATCCTTTTTGTTAAAGGCAGTAACAAGAATGGTGTGAAAATGACTAAATATTGGTGTAGGTAAGAGCAGAGTAAAAACAACTCTAGCCCATAAGCTACATTCATATTTAATCAGAGTTTTGATACACAGTGTGCATACAAAGGTGCAGAAGGAAGTGACATTACCTCTGAGACAGGAGTTAGAACTAAGCTTGGGAGCACTGGTAAAATAGCCTTCTCGCTGCATAATAGTTGATACTTTAACTGTATAACTTTCCTACCTCCTAAAAGTTCTGAATCCACCCCTCAAAATACATATGGAGTTAATTTAATATATACTTACTGAAAATTGCAATACAAAAGGCATCAATAAGTGAAATTCACACAAAAGAGGGCCTGACAGGAAGGAGCTCCCAGACAATGAATAAAGCACATGGGCATCAAAGAACACGCATGCAGAGAATACAAACAGCCAGAGTGAAGCAACATGTGATCTGGACTGGGGCCCAATCATACGGCACTGGGCTAAGGGAAGGCCCCACAGGGTCTAGGGGCTCCCTATAAATGAACTAAACTGTCCCTATGAAGCAACTGACTCATAGAGCAAGAATGACCTGCCTGTTTCAGTGTGATCTCTGCTGTACCTGAGCACTTCATGACTGAAGATGAGTGCTGGGGAGAGACTCTGCTCCATGGTCAAAACTGATACCAACCCTTGAGGAGTGACACTGATGTGGCTGCAGGAAAGTAAGAACAAACAAATGTCCTGGGCAAGCCATGCTATCCTTCCCTTCCTGCCACTGGGCAGACAAGTTAGCAGAGTACTTTATGCTGGATGCAAGCCAGTCTCATCCCCAAAGCAGTGGATTTTACAAGCCAAATCACAAACAGAAACCAAATCTAGGAATGCAGAATTTACTGAGAAATCAAAAGAGAAATATCAATTGTCAATTCTTTCCCAAAGGAGCTGGGAGGAGAGGGTGAATAAAGGAGTTCTATAAAATGCAGTCCAAAAGCCCTCATTGTTTACTGCATGGTAAATCATAATGGCAGGAGTGGTCTTATCCTGTTACACTGGAAAGCGAGCTAGAAGAAGATAAAGTCACAGCCACAGCCACTAACTATAGTAAACGAATACTTTATACAACCAGTAGAATGCTCAGACAATGTACAGGCTCGCTGCACCCAGCCACTCCTGCTAATAAAACAAAAGAAAACAAAAGCCCTCTCCTTCTCTCGGGTCCTCCTTCAGGCTTCACAGTAAAGCGTTCTGACAGTCAAAATGCCATGAGGATCCTGAAAGCAGTTGGCTCGGGATACCACGGAGTTGGCGGATCCTGAATTCTGGGCATAAGCTATTTTATTTCCTTTTTCTGAATTAAAGAGTAGGTCTATCCTTGAAGGCATATAAAAAGATAATGTATCAAACAAAGAGGAATTGTCATATATACCCAACTCTCTCTTGTCTGTTGCTCGCTAAATGGAACACTGACACAGTCACTTCCATACACAACACCAATGTCATCTGCATCCTCTTCCCTGACTGCAAACATTTCCACCCTTCTACTTTTTATTCCCCCACATTAGAAGATCTCATGTACATCAAGAAAAAGTGATTCAATTAACAAATCATTCTATTCCCAGGCAGTGTCCAAGTTTGAAAATGCCTAAGAAACATCTATGTGCATGGGTAAACAATGAAAATGTACAAAAAGGTGTTCTCTATGACAACAAAAAGAACTTAAATGTTTGTGGATAAAAGAGTAAAGTTCAGCTACTGATGTAAGAAGACCACGCAGCAGGTAAGAGGAAAAACTAGATGGTATTAAGGCATGGAGAGTGTTGCCATATTGTTCATAGTGTAATACATATGCACAGATCTAAAGAACACAAGTATGGTATTACATATCACCCACAGACAAGTAGAGAAAAGGAAAAGAAATATAAGTGCCTAACTCAAGTTAGTTGTGGCTTGCCTCAGCCTGATGTTACAAAGACTACAGATGTTCCTTCTTTTCCTTCAATTTTACGTTCTTAGTATTTCTACAGATTTTAAAATAAAGGTGAAATAAAAATATAAATTTAAAGTATACACAGTGGAAATATTGTGCCTGTTTCTTTTTATAAATTTCTCCAAAATACTAAATCTAAATGGGGCCAGAGAGCTACTACCTGTACTTACTTTAAGCTATATAGAAATTCATCTCTGGTGTGTGTGAACCCTAAACTCAGGTAAAGGCAGCACTACTGATATTTCTCTAAAACTTCAAGACAGAGTCCATGGCAATCTGAATATCTGCTGTTCTGGATGTGCAGTAGCTAGTCATCAGCTGAGTTTCTGAATGAGGCCACAGAAGAGCAGACATAGAACAGGGCTCCCAGATCTTATGCTCCAGAAGGCCCTGGCTTAGATTCCTTGCTTAGCTACTCTACTTAGTGTGACTTGGCTAACTTGTTTGACCTTTTTGCATTTCCATTTTCTCATTAATAAAATACTAATCATTTTATCACACATAGCCTTAAAAGAGTGACCTGAGATAATATGTAAATACACTACTTAGTTTTTGCCTAGTGCACTGCAAATCTCTGAAGAATGCATGAGGCAAACAGAAGGGAGACACATCTTTCATAGAGCTTTGCAAAGTTCTGTAGTCATTTGTTAAGGTACTACGTTTGAGGAGCATGACACAGCCCGATCAGAACATCAGGGGAGTTAGGGTGAACATGGCAGGGAACTTCCAAATATGCCCTGGCCTCCCTTGCCATCTGTCAGGCCCGTTCTTACCTGGAAAAATAAGGCTAGAATTTCGGGATCAAAGACTACAGAGATGAAGCTGTGGAGGTACTGGACCATTGCACTTCCAGAAGCTTAGGTTCTAAAGGCCACAGCAACAGGAAATTTCCTGTTGGCAGGAGTTAAAAGCCCTGGGTAGGCAAAAGTTGTGGCACTGGAAGGACTCTACCCTGAATCATACAGCAGGATCCCAAGCAAAGGCTAGCAGGCTGCTCCAGACCACATGTCTCCTAAGAGTGTCATTTTTCTTCTACAGAGAGTAGTGGGCTGTGTCAATTTCCTACTGCTAACAGTAAGTGTTCAGAATAAAAAAAAAAAGCCTGAAATGTGAACTCTTGAGACATATTAAACCACCAATTTTGAAGAAACCACTAGTGGGGCCATCCATTCCCTCATCTACCTCTTTACCCCTATTCACTATCCAGAACTCACTGGGAGCCTCTATTGAAAACATAATAAAATTGTTTCCTTATCAGCAGTTCCTTCTTCAAGAGCATCAGCAGAAGATACCTATGACCCCTAGTTACTAATCTTCAGTACTCAGAAGTCAAAAAAATGAAGCTACATTTGGACGGTGTGGGGGTTAGGGTACTTCTAAGTGAATCTCATATTGACATTTGCACCTCTGCTTTCTTCATTTTTATGTGCATGGAACAGCATGGAAGAGAGAGATCAGAAACCTACACAAAGTTCATCAGCAGTTTCCAAGTATGAAAGTGTCTGAGCATCACTCTTCTCCAGAACAGCTTCCCACTCCAGAGTAGGTGATGTGCATCCCTTATTATGAGGAAAAAAGAAAAAGGGAGCATATGGCGGGATCTAGTGCCAGGGCTGAGGCCAAAGTAAGGGTGTTAGAAGTCTTCCCCACTGATTTTTGGGCTATATTCTTTCTGTAGTCTGGTCTGCATTCTCTCAGAAATTTCCATCAAGAACTGGAAGACTACAGGAGTCTTGCATTCACGGAGTCCTGGGGTGAAGTCTCCACATGGTACACAGCTTCTCCTTGGGTGGGGAGGAGGTGTGAGGGTAAGAGCTGAGAAAAGATATTTTATTTACTGAAATGGAAGAAGGAAGAGTGAAACAGGAGGAAGAAGAGAAAACAGGGGATTAAATAAAGAAGAGAGTAGGAAGGAAAGGAAAAAGACAGGAAGAGGAGGAGAAAAAGGAGAGAGAAGGAAGGAAGAGACAGTGGTAGAGGACATACATATAAAATCTACTTGATTTTCTGATTTTAGAATAAAAAAAGAATATGATATAATGTATGTTCCCATAGGGAAAAGTTGCATGCTCATTCTGATCAATGTTTCTGGGTTTGGACATGTAGCACAACACATTATAGTTCAAGATCAAATGACACTTGCAGTTCACAGAGAACTATATTTTGCCCAACTTCCTAAAAGTTGCTCTACAGCCAAGCTAAGTCAAAGCAGTGCTGGATAGGAATAGGCTGCAAAGTCCTGGCAATTTTTCTTGTACTTCACATACTGCCAAGGTCAGCGAGAGGTGAAGCTCAACTCTCCATTTGGGCTTTTTGCTTTTCTCGTCCCTTGCTCCCCCCAGGCAGATGTGACAGATATGGTTTACCGCCTGTGCTCCAACAGCACTGTCACCCAGGACTGGAGCTGACCAGGGTCAGGGGAAACAGGAAAGGAGACTGGATGCCGGTCTGGGTGTGGTAAGGTCCCTCCCTGCCTTATCAGCAAGGAAAGAAAGTGAATCCACCTGGTGAGCTTCTGGCTGTGAAGTGAAGTAAGGTGAGCCAAGGTGCCAGGGGTTAGGAAGAGGTCACCCGGGATAAGTGCCCAGTGCTTACAGGACTCAGCTCATCACCTTTTCCACTTTACAGAGATTTATTTCCTGTTGGGTTTCTCTCTCCCTGTCTCAACTGCAGAGCATATTTGGTGCATCAGGAAACTTCTCCTTTCTGAATGAAATCCAATTACGGTAATTCATTCAGAAAATCCTCAGGTTACTGGCAGGGTTAAACTGCAGGGTGGAAGAGTCACTATCTGCTCTCTCACCACCTCACTGGCCTTACCCTGAACCTACCCTGCATCACCTCACAGACTCAGTCAGCATGTCCGGTGTTTCTCTCCTATAAACCAGGTAATCCTACTTACTTCTAAGTTGCTTCTGTTGCCTATTTCCAGAGCCCTGGAGAGGAGGATAACAGAGAATTAATGACAGGAAAAGAAACCAAGATTAAACTCAAGAGTTGTGCTTCTATATTTGGGGGCTGAGGATCAGCTTCATGCCACAGAAATAAAGCGCACTATTCCATATAGTGATATTTTGTTTATGTTTTAATAAATAAAGCTTGCCTGAATATCAGAAGGGCAAAGCTAAGCCACTAGAGGTCAGGCAGTGATGGCACACACCTTTAATCCCAGGATTTGGGAGACAGAGGCAGATGGATCTCTGTGAGTTCAATGCCACCCTGGGCTACACAAGATGAATGCAGAAACAAATCTATGTGGTGGTTGGTGCTCCATACCTTTAATCCCAGCACAAGAGGGAATATAAAATGGGAGGAGAGAGAGGCATAGACTGCTTAGTCTGCAGTCATCCAGCTTTGGGAGAGGTAAGACTTCTCTAGTAGCTTGGCTGCTTTGCTTTTCTGGTTTTTGGGTTGAACCCCAATATCTGACTCTGGGTTTTTATTATTCATGCTACACTACCACTGAGCTATATTTCTAGCCTTGGAACTCCTTTTCAAACAGGAAAACCTCGATCTTCCTTACACACATGGTGATGAGATGAGGGTGAGAGGTAGACTTAGATCATTCTGATGCTACAGATAGAGGACTCTCACCCAGTAATAAATCCATTTTGGATGATTATTCTTTGTTTATTAGACCAACAGAAGCTTTCATTCTAGTCAGCTTGTCAAAAGCAGAGAGAGAAACTAAACAGTTTGTTTAGTCTAACAATGGATGTTCTCAGCCAAAACAAGGAGGGACCCAAAATTTGCTTTTATAAAATATGACTTTATCACAGGATGATATAATATAATTAGAAGGAAAGGAGACAATGACAGTTGCAACTGAGTACTACAGTTCTTTCCTTGTTCTGTGTGACAAGTCACAAGACAAACTCAGTCTCAGGCAGTGACAAGGTGTCAGAAGTGACTCTGGTAATGAACTATACAAAGTGTTCCCTTAATCACTGGTATCTAGAGCATCATTATTGGATTGTTGACTAAGTGGGGGAAGCAAGCTATATGTTCACTTTAAAATATGATTTTTATGGACAGGGGAGAGGAAGTTTACTGGAGACTCATTCACTCTATACCATACAGGCCCTTGCCTACACTCCACGTGAAATGCTTCCAGAAATTTGTTCAACTCAGGTCTCCATGGACCACTTAGAGTCTGGCAGCATCTCATATCTCTCTATGATAATAACAGTGCTTTTTAAAACATGTAGATGCTATTTGATTTCCAACTTCAATAATCCTAGGTGCCTTTACTTCAGGAATGGATTCACAGAACAGGCAAGCAGAGTCATTTTTCTTAGTAGTTTTCATGCATTATATTCATACAGGCGTGGGCGGTTAAAACTCATCTTTATTTTCTGATTAGTGCTGCTCAGTTAATCCTCAACCCTTTCACAGTCAGCACTAACAGATGTAATCTTCTTTCTGAAAGTACAATTGGCCCTGGACATATCCTGATTTCACCTGTTCAGGTCTCTGGGTATTCAATAAAGCAAGTTCAGCCGCTGTGCCAAGAGGCCACACAGAGTTCAAGGTAACACCTCACAGCCATCAGTAGGTTAATTATAATTTCATTTTCAAACACACCGACAGCATGCTTGTTTCAACTCCAAATGACCTTACCTGCTTTTTTTCGGGGGGGGGGGGGTCCTACATGGAGTATATTTCTGTCAGCAAATTGAAAGGCCACTCAGAGTTCACAGTAGCAATTCATATTTTTAACTGGTTGCCCAGACCTATATCTTCACCTCCACAAATTCCAGAGAGACCTTAGTAGCTGTGAAGGAAGGAACAGGGATGAAGTCGGAAGAAATGGAGACAGGAGGGTGACAAGGTAAGAAGCGGGGCTCAGTGGCAACAGCTCAAGAGGAAGGGCCTGCACTTTGGGGGTAGAGCCTCTAGATATCAGAAACAAAACTGGCTTAAAAGTAGCCTCATGTTCCATTCTGAAGAGATCTGAACATGGAGGCTTGACCCTGCATGAAGGACAGCAAGTACAGAGCTCACTCTTGCATTCTGCAGAGGGTCAGAAGAGGAAGTCATAGATGAGCAGGGACTTTGGGCAAGGAAGGGCTCTTTGTCCTAGCAGTGAGGCTTGAGAGCAGCGAGCATCAATGAGGAAAGCCGGCTTGGCTGGGATAAACCCTTGCCATCTTCTTCTGCCAGGACTGCCTGTACCACAGGAGAAAACAGCAAGTTTTGTGGAAATTGTTTCTACAAACAACTGATCCATTTTTCAACCTTAAACCCCAAACCCTGAACAAGAAACCCCAAAGATTTTTTCAAGTGTGCTTTCTGAGGCTGAAGAGCTGGACAGTGAGTGTTAAGAGTAATTACAGCTCTTGCAGATTATCTGAGTTAAATTCCTAGCATCCAAGTCAAGCGACCCACAACTACTTATAGCTGTAGCTCTACGAAATTTGATGTTCTCTATACATGTACATTAGCATGTACATGTATAAAATAAATAAATATTAAATAAATATCAAAATAAAAAATAAATATTAAAAACTGCAAAAGAATACTTTCCATAATTAATCACTCCTCATATGAAAATTTAATTTTTTTTTGAGACAGGGTCTGATGTAGCCCTGGCTTATCTTGAACTCCTGATCCTTCTGTCTGAAGTCTCCCAAGCTAGGATTTACTAATGTGAGCCACCACCAGCCCTTACCTGATTATCTTATTCTCCACTTCACAGAGTTTAATTTTTGTTTGTATTTATTTTTTTTTAAGATCTCCCTCCACATGCTGTAGACAATTCAGATGCTCATAGTGTGAAGCAGATCATTTTATAAGTTGACTTAAGAGACTAAAAGTAAGCACAAAGCCGACTAGTACACTGTAGCTTGGCTGGAGATCCACAGCAATACTATGGTTGGCATGGGGTTTTGCTTCAGGTTGCTTAGAAGTCTTTTTAGGAACTTTGACTCCTCCTTGGCTGGGCTGTAGTTGTAGTTTTACAATGCAATGTGTCCTGTCAATCCTGTCTGACAACCTTCCCCATTACTTTTGAGGATTTTTTTCTTGTAAGAATGTAACAAATCTTTCCTTTTTCAAGCTTGCCCATAGTTATCAAGCAGGAAGGTCATTTACCGTTCCTGTTAGATGCCCCACACATAATGTTTGAATGTTTTGCTGTTGTATAATCCACTGATTTAAATTTTCATTTGTAGATCCTGTTTTCTTTTCCTTGAAAAGCATTTTATAAAGAAGCCCACACAAAAAACACAGAGCATCAAAGTTGCTGAGACAGATTTGGTCTAAACCATGCAGAGATCTCTCAGTTTAGCTCTTCTACCTTCCCCACCCTGGATTCGAGCCCTCCTCTACTGAACTCAGTTTCTATGTGGCACAGCCTCCAAGCTAGGTGGGAGCCGATGCTTATGTGGGCAGACAGAAGGTAGCCAGATGGAGGGAGAACACAGAACTCTGTCCAAACACAGAACTGTATGGATAACCGTGTCAGAACATTCTACCATTACGTTATCATCTTGAGCCCAATGGTGGTGCTGTGGTTTGAGTGTGCAATGTCTATGACAGGCTTGTGTGTTTGAACACTGGGCCCAGCTGGTAGTGCTATGAGAAAGCTGGAGCCTAGTTAGCAGAACTACTAGGGGTGGGCCGTACCTCTACTTCTCTCCACTGCCCTGTGAAGGGCATCTTCAAACTTGCACCATGGGAGCTGAGCTGTGTCATCATCCTCACCACTGAGAACTGAAACTCCCTGAAACTACAAGCTCTTAAGTCCCTCTATCAGGTATTTTCTCACAATGAAAAAAAAATAATGCAAGTGGACAGGTGCTTGCCTAGTACTAGGAAATTCAGCATTAAATGCTTGTGTTGAGTAGAAACTACAAAAGCCAAGCACATAGCACCCAGCATCTCTGGAAGGCAGGAGCTTTGTTTATGTTACTGACCTACAATACTTAGCTCATACTAGGTGTTAAGTAGACAATGTCACCTTAAACTCAACAAATACACTATCTGGATAGGAAAAACTTACTTTGGGCACAGAATTTGTCCTTTTAAGTAGGTATGGATGAAACATTAAGATTATTTCACATGACTTAAGTTTCTTTTGAGAATTTAGAGATCAGGCACAGTATAGGAGATAGAAAAGGACTGGGGAGGGGCAAGAAAGACAAAAGGAGTAAATCTAGCCAAGACAATGTCAAGGGAGAAGCTGAGTCACACTGTGTGTTACAGGTATTTACTGCTGTAAGACTTGAGGGATACTATCCCTATGGCTCATACTCTGAAAGCTCGGGGCTTTGTAATTCTATTTTGTCACAATTCTACCAAAAAACAACTCTTTGTGGGGATTAAGGCCTAAATTTTCCTAATTATTTCAAGTCTAATCTATCCCCACTCCTGAGACACCTAAAAACCCCTGGGTTGAGTGTCAAATAAAGAAAAGTAATACAGAGTTTGATCTTCATTTTAGGAGATTATTCCTTTCCAATCATCAATCAACCAGATATTTATTACCATCATTTGGGATCCTAAGAAGGGCAAAATTTGATGGCAGTATTGGGAGGTGAGTATGACTGCAGGAAGTGAGTCACTGGGTCTTTGTTTCTCTCTTCCAGTATGGCTTCCCTGCCATTATGGTCTGGAACACAGAACTCAGATCAAATAATTGTGGAATTAAATTTCTTTAACTGTGAGCCCCAAATAAACATTTCCAACTTTTATGTATTTATATCAGGTATTATTTATTTCAATGATAAAGGGATAACTAGTCTAAGAGTTAGAACTAAGAACACAGTAGATAGATTTCGGAGTAGAATTGATCCAGTTGAAAAGAGGATTAGCCAACTGAAAAATGCATGCAAACACAATGTCTAAACTGAGGCAAATACCTAAATTGAAGCAGAAAGGCAGAATACCTAGGACACAGTGAACAATGCCAGTACAAACTTGTATACTTTGAATGCCAAGGAGGAGTCCAAGACATTTTAAAGAAAAAAATAACTACTAGTTTTCTTAACAGGTCCAAGGGGAATTTTAAAGTTAATTTGGAAAACATATACATGGAGCTGTGGGGGAGATTGAGAGTAGGGCATATCAGAATAAAAATGACAAAAAAAAAATCAAAGACAATATATTTTTTATTTACTTCAAAGAAATAGTAAAATTGACATCAGCAATGAACATGATTGAATGATGGTCATTAGAAGCTAATGGGGCTGCACCTCTGAAATGCTCAAGGAAAATAACAGGCAATTTAGAACTCAATACCTGTGATGGTTAATATTGACCGTCAAACCTTGAAGACAAGTCTTGTCATGTCTATAAGAGAATTTCTAGATTAAACTAAATGAGGTAAGAAGATCCACCATAAATATAAGCAGCTACGACCTGGGACCGAATGAAAAGAAGAAGGCAAATTGAATATGGGCATTTATATCTCTCTCTTTGCTCCCTGAGTACAGATGCAATGTGAACAGTTGCCTTAAGTCCCTGATGCTGTGCCTTCCCAACCACAATACACTGTTTCCCTAAACTGCAAGTCAAAAGAAGCTTTTCCTTAATATGCTTTTATCATGCATTTTGTCACAACAACAAGTAACTAATACAATAGTTAAGGAAAATGTCATTGCTTTCATTTTTCAGTTACGAGGCCAGAAAATGGCATTTCAAAGCAAACAAAATTTGAGATAATTTAGCAGCAGTGGCAGCCTATGCTAAGAGGAATGCTAAAAAGAATGTGAAAAGCAGTAAGAGAGACTAAGTAAGTTAGCAAATATTTCCTATATTTTAAAAAATAATACTAGTGTTTCATAACAGTTCTAAACGTACAACTTCTAGAAGACAAACTAGGAGAGAATGTAGATGTAGATGCACCTGGACTTGGCAAGGACATTTTAGATACAACTTAAAGACATGGAAGCAGCAAAGAGTCTCTTCTGCAGATGAATGAGTAAATGTGGTACATTCAGATAAAGAAACAGTATTTGGCTCATTAAAGAGAAATGAGCCATTAAGTCAAGAAAAGACATGAGAAAAATTAAAATGTACATTGCTAAATGAAAAAAAAGTCAATCTAAAAAGACGACATACTGATGACTGATCTTTAGGACATTGCGAAATACACAGACAAGAAAAAGATTCCATGGTGGGCAGTGACGGTGAATAGGTGCTACTGGGACTTGTGGGGCAATTCAAACAGTGTGCATTATAGAATAATAATATGCTGTCCCAACACCAGAGTCTAACTTCACAAGAGCTGCCGATGCATTTTCAGTGGTGAGAGTGTGGGCACAGCTGTATCATTTGTACTGAGAGCACCATTCTGGTAGGCATGAGGATAAAGGGAAGGGAGGCCTAAGCCTCTAGGAAGCAGGAGATAAATGAGATATCTATCTTCTTTTCAGTTTTTCTATAAATCTTAAACTACTCTAAACAGATAATACATGTTTTTGTTAAAAGATGATGACTTTTACAAGACCCCCAAATGGAAAAATAAATCCTGCTAAATGCCAAAGAATAAAGATGGAAATCAGAAAATGTGTCAAGCTTAATGCTATGGAAAATATAACCTATGAAACTACGGCAGTGCCTTAAGAAACTCCTGGTCCCAAATGTAGATGTGGAAAAGAAGAAAGATCCTCCTCACAGGGTTAAAGGCATGATTCTGCTGCTGCTGTTAAGCAACTACCAAATTGAACAGAGGCATCAACAAAGTCCCAAACGGAAAGATATCAACAACAGGTTAAAAAAGCAAAAAATACCCAAGGCTAAGATTTGAGAAAGCATGTAAAAATACACCAGGAATAAGCAAGTTTACATCAAAGGATTAGGAAACCTAGTTGAAAGAGACAAATTCTTAGAAAAACACAATTTACTAAAACAGAAAAAACAGCATAAGCAGAAGGCCTGATTGGTGGTATATTGAGAGGCCCAGGCCTATAATCAGCAAGTTTATTACAAAGAAACTTCCTAATCACAGCAATCTTTTACATAAACTCCTTCTTAAACACAAAATGAGAAAATTCCTCCCAGTTATCTGTACTGGACCTGAAAAGACAATTACAGAAAAAGAAGTGAGCAGCAGCCAGTGGGAGCCACTGGCGTCTAGAGCTTCAAGTTGCATGCTGCTGAAACAGCAGGGAGTGTGTGGGTGCACATGATTGCTACACACAGAAAAATGCAAATCAAAACAACTCTGAGATTCCACCTTACACCTGCAAGAATGGCCAAGATCAAAAACACTGATGACAATTAAAACATTTATATTTTGCATTTAAAGATTATAGAGTGTGTAATTTTTCTTAGACTAATTATATAATTGATACATTGAAAGTTACATTAAAATTACATTTATAACTTCTAAAATTATGCAAAATTTGAATTTTGTTATCTATATGACATAAAACTATATTATTTTAAAGCTCTAATGAGTGATCATGAGATTATTTTCACTGTAGCTTTAATTCTCGGGTATTAGAAAGCAGCATTTTTTTTTTTTTTTTTTAAATTTATTTATTTATTAAGGATTTCTGCCTCGTCCCCACAACCGCTTCCCATTTCCCTCCCCCTCCCCCGATCAATTCCCCCTCCCTCATCTGCTCGAAGAGCAATCAGGGTTCCCTGACCTGTGGGAAGCCCAAGGACTGCCCACCTCTATCCAGGTCTCGTAAGGTGAGCATCCAAACTGCCTAGGCTCCCACAAAGCCAGTACGTGCAGTAGGATCAAAAACCCACTGCAATTGTTCTTGAATTCTCAGTATTCCTCATTGTCCGCTATGTTCAGCTAGTCCGGATTTATCCCATGTTTTTTCAGACCTAGGCCAGCTGGCCTTGGTGAGATCCCAATAGAACATCCCCATTGTCTTAGTGTGTGGGTGCACCCCTCGTGGTCCTGAGTTCCTTGCTCGTGCTCCGTCTCCTTCTGCTCCTGATTTGGACCTTGAGATTTCTGTCCGGTGCTCCCGTGTGGGTCTCTCTCTCTGTCTCCTTTCATCGCCTGATGAAGGTTAATATTCCTGAGGATGCCTATGTGTTTGTCTTTGGATTCACCTTCTTATTTAGCTTCTCTAGGAACATGAATTATAAGCTCAATGTCCTTTATTTATGGCTAGAAACCAAATATGAGTGAGTACATCCCATGTTCCTCTTTTTGGGTCTGGCTTACCTCACTCAGGATAGTGTTTTCTATTTCCATCCATTTGTATGCAAAATTCAAGAAGTCCTTGTTTTTTACTGCTGAGTAATACTCTAATATGTATATATTCCATACTTTCTTCATCCATTCTTCCGTTGAAGGGCATCTAGGTTGTTTCCAGGTTCTGGCTATTACAAACAATGCTGCCATGAACATAGTTGAGCATATACTTTTGTTGTATGATAGGGCCTCTCTTGGGTATATTCCCAAGAGTGGTATTGCTGGATCCAGGGGTAGGTTGATCCCGAATTTCCTGAGAAACCGAAACACTGCTTTCCAGAGTGGTTGCACAAGTTTGCATTCCCACCAGCAATGGGTGAGTGTACCCCTTTCTCCACAACCTCTCCAGCAAAGGCTATCATTGGTGTTTTTTATTTTCGCCATTCTGACAGGTGTAAGGTGGTATCTTAAAGTTGTCTTGATTTGCATTTCCCTGATCGCTAAGGAAGTTGAGCATGACTTTAAGTGTCTTTTGGCCATTTGAAGTTCTTCTGTTGAGAATTCTCTGTTCAGATCAGTGCCCCACTTTATAATTGGGTTGATTAGCCTTTTACGGTCTAGTTTCTTGAGTTCTTTATATATTTTGGAGATCAAACCTTTGTCAGTTGCAGGGTTGGTGAAGATCTTCTCCCAGTCAGTGGGTTGTCTTTTTGTCTTAGTGACAGTGTCCTTTGCTTTACAGAAGCTTCTCAGCCTCAAGCTCTAGCCATATCTACATAATAGAAATTGATGTCCATAGCAGCTAGGTCACTGGACATTTTTAGTTCATCAGGGTGAAAATAAGTTTTCTGACAACAAGTTAGACATTCTTGACATTGTGACACCTTTATTCTTTTGCATTATGGGTCATCTTAGCTCCATGGCTGATTTTCCAGACACACAAAAAGAAACCGTAGCCATTAAAGAGATGCTGCAGCTGTCAGCAATTCACAGACATGAGGGCACTTTACTCTCTCCTCCACTCTCAATAGTAAGCTTTCACCAGTTCCTGTCTGAAAAACATCTTTGGATAATTTTCAGCAGAGAAACAATAAATCAGGGATGTCAGTGGCTGCAAGAGGAGAGCCTTCCCAATTTTCATAAGCAAAATCTTCAGCGCCAGTCCTTTCAGGTTTGGATGTAATTTTCCTGACGTTTGTGCTGTGGTTGCCTTGGCCATCTTCCACTCACTAGCAAATATCGGTGGGAAATGTGATTTATGTCGACACCACAGCAATGTGAAAACCTGAGGCAGAGAAGAACTCAGCAGTCCTGCTGGGCATGGGAATGTGGTAAAGATAAGGTCCACCTAAAGAGTGTTACTGCCCTGCTTCTGGTTTAAGATGAAGCTGATGAGTGGCTCAAGGACCCTTCCACAAAGCAACCATGAATCCAGAAGAAAGAGCTGAGATCTAAAATGATTAACTACTGATCAAACTGAGGACCATCACACTAACAAAACTGGAACAGGGATGAGAAGCACAGCCAAGAGCTCCTGTAAATGCCCCTTCCTCCACCTCTTTACTCCTGCTTCTAGCTGAGAACCTAGGCTATAATGGTTTCCAACTTTGATCAATATTTTCAAAGGTAGCTTCCTTGATTCCATTTCTAAGTGAGCAAGTCAGTAGGTCTGTGGTGACACTGAAGGATTCAGAATCATGCATTATAAAGCTCTGTAACTAAGTTCCTGGTTTGCATTAAATCCGTAAAAATGGGTAGTGGTCTCACATAGCCAGGCTCTGGGTAAACATAAGTTTCTTTCTTTGGTACAGATATCCAGGGTGTTTGTGTGGTAAGTATACCATTGACTTCATACAAAACTATTGGATTGTTTTCTTAAGTATCAGTGCCATTTGATGCCTACCAACACTTGTTCAGGATGCTCAAAGCAGCTGAAGGTTCACAAAGCTGAATATCTTTTCTCTCTATCCCAACTTAGTACTTAGAGTAGCTAATACTTACTACCTAGTACTTACACTACTTAGTAATTATGCTATCTAGTACTTATACCTCCTAGTACTTATCTTGCCTAGTACTAGTCCTATCTAATAGGTATCCTACCTAGTACTCATACACATTATATAATATGACAGAAGGCAAGAAAATTGGAGACATCAATTTGAAACATCACAAAGCCACAATATGGGCATGGATGAGATCTACGATCACCACGTGATTAGGGCAGCAGCTTTTCTATTCATCTGGCCCATTAACATGAGAAAAAGGAACAATGGACATCAAGTGGAGACTTGGACACGACCTGTGGGTCTAGGTTGGCCATATGCACCCAAAAACAGCTTTTGAAATGAAAATTCCAGCACTGGAACTGTGGGCCTAGAAACACACACCATGAGATATGTGGCTTGAGGACAAAGTGTCCTTGCTCTCTCTTCTGGGTTCAAGAAGCACACTACTGTGCTAACTCCTCTCTTGGACACAGGAGTATTCTTTGCTTTTCATTTCTGGTGTTTCAAGAACGGAGCATGGCACACAAACTCCAGTAAGCATCATCTGTGGCGAGTAAAATACAGTATGTCAAGGGGTATACAACTAAGAACACACTATTATCCTTAACCATTTCAAAGGAGAAACATACTTTTGAAAAACACAACATAAAAATCAGAAGGAAACTTTTTGATAACTGCTTTGTATTAGTAGACGAGAATGTAAGGGTGCAAAAGTTAATAGTAACAGCGGGGGGGGGGGTGAGACTGGACTCTCCATCAGACATGGGTGTTGGTAATGAACAACTGTTCCAGCAGTTCAGTGAGTCCAAAATACAACCTTAACTTTTTAGAGCCTTTAGATAATAAAAGCCTAACTAGAAAGCAAAGAGCTGGATGAGGAGAACTGGGCTGACAAATGTCTTCCCATCCCAAAGGAACATTTACGAAGCCCTTCTGTTCCCCTGGTCTCAATTCATTCTTCACAGCAGAAGCAGACCATCAAGAGACTGATAGATACAATTGCCCAGCTCTAAGCTTCTGACCAATATGACTCTAATTTGAAGGCATGTGGAATCAGAAAAGCACATGTGGAGAACAGGCCACAATCGCCAACATCTGTCTCTGCTCAGAAACGGGAATGCATCCTCCTACTCCTCACCAGCCTGTCTTTCCCTTGAATGCACACATGCAGAGTTTAATGGCTAATAATCTCCAGGCAGTATGTATGTGTTTCTATAATGATTGGCCAGGATGACCTTGCTTGATCAATCACTTGATAACATCACATTTAGTGAGACTCAGTGAAACTGCAGTTCAGTCTGAACCACAATCAGTGCGCTGGCTCCACTAGGGCTACCGCTGCCACATCACAGCCTCTGCTTCCTGTCAAACTGCACAGCCTTCATGGTTCTGCCTTCAGCCTTCTAACATTTCAAGATCATTTTTCTTCTTTAATTTTTTAATGTATTTGGGAATTTGAAATATGTAGATTTGCTATGTAGTGCAGGCTAGCTTCAACCTCCCAGGTGCAACGATTGCAGACACACATCAATACACTCAACTTCAGAATATCTAGTCTCCTTTTGCCTCCTTTTTGATAGCAACACAGTCTTCCTTATATTGCCACAATGAGTACACCACCTGATCACTGGTTTTGTGATTTCTGCCTTGCGTCCTTCTTCATCACCTCCTTCACTTTTGTTTGTTAGCTGCACAGTCATCTTCCTTGACTTTCTTTTTGCTAAATACTAAGAATGTATGTGAAAAATCTCAACTTAGTAAAAAAAAAACACAAATTTACATAATTTATCAGTATCAAAAATATGGGAGTTTCTATTTACTGCACATTTTTATTTTTTCCTTTTAATGTTTTAATGGCATGGATGTTTTGTATGCATATATGTCTAGGCACCATGTACATACTGCACATTTCTTTCCCAGTTTGACAAACTAAATATTTCCAACTGAGTTATCTGTTTTCAAAATATTTACACAAAGGATATTAATATTTTAAACATTAAAATGTCTCAAAAACTATTCACATTTCAGCATACTTTAAGCATATTAACCTTTAATCCTGACACTCAATACACAAAAGCAGGCAGATTTCTGAGTTCAAGGCTAGTCTGGTTTACCACAGAAAGTTCCAGTATAACTGGGCTACACAGAGAGACCTTGTCTCAAAAATCAAACAAAAAAATTTTAATATACTCTATCAATTCATTCATGCAATCTTATTGCCTAAGAACTACTTGATTCTAGATTCTTTTCCATTAAATGCTTACATGTGTTTTCATTTTCTTGCATTTAATGTCAGAGCAGAAGAGACTCTTAGAGAGGAAGGAACAGATAGTAAAACCTTTAGGCTTTTGGCTGCAACTCATTCTCTGCTGCAGTTGTAATGTCAAGAGGCTGTTGAAAACAAGAAAATCAGAGTACACTCTTCTAAGTCTTGGTGACACACCTAAGATATAGGAAGTCATTATTTACTGTAGTTCAAGAAAGTAAAAGTGAAACTAGCATTTCAAGAATACATCAGAACTAGAGTGACCCAAATGTGCTCTCACTGAAGACCACGATTGCTTTAATTGTGATATAATTTCTTATGACACGTTCATTTTATCAAGTAGAAAATTTGGCTTTATTATTATACAGGAGCAGGCCTAAGCATCTGCCCCATTTCTCACTGAACTTCAGTGAAAGTGGCCACATGAACACAGATGTATGAGTCAATTTTAAAGGATATTAAATAACAACACATTAAATATGTTTGCTTCTAAGTAAGTTAGCATTCAAGCCTGAAATGCTGACTCTAGCATATGCACAGGGAAAGGTGTTTGGGTCCATGTATCACTCCTATCTGGTCATCACTGACTATACCTCACTTTTTGATGGAGGAGGGTCATATGTCTATTGGTTAATAAAGAAACTGCTTGGCCTTTGATAGGCCAGCCCTTAGGTGGGTGGAGTAGACAGAACAGAATTCTGGGAGAAGGAAAGCCGAGTCAGGCAGATGCCACAGCTCTCCTCCCAAGATGGACGCAGGTTAAGATCCTTTTTGGTAAGCCACCACCTTGTGGTGCTACACAGATTATTAGAAATGGGTTAATCAAGATGTGAGAATTAGCCAGTAAGAGGCTAGAGCTAATGGGCCAAGCAGTGTTTAAAAGAATACAATTTGTGTGTTGTTATTTCGGGTGTAAAGCTAGCCGTGCGGGAGCTGGAGCAGGAACGCACCCCCGCCACTCCTCACTACAACTTTTTAAATAATTCACTGGAAATATTATGAGGCAGATGATTATGTATAATCTAACAATGACAGTGATATGTATGTATATACATTCATACATCCTTTTGTACACTGTAAAGATTTGTCACTCAAATTAGTTTAATAAAAAAAACTGACTTGCCAGTTGGCCAGACAGGAAGGAGGGAAAGCAAAACTGAGAATGATGGGAAGAAGAAGGGCAGAGTCAGAGGAGTGGTGAGCAGATGCAGAGAAAAGCAAGATTGGCATGCCATACTGAGAAAAGGTACCAAGCCAGATGGCAAAGTATAGATAAGAAATACGGTTAATTTAAAATGTAAGCATAATTTAGTAATAAGCCTGAGCTATCAGTTGAACATTTACAATTAATATTAAGTTTCTGAGTGATTATTTGGTAGCAGCTGTGGAACAGAAACTTCTTGCTTCTGAAGAGGACACTGGTTTGATTCCCAGCATCCACACAGAAGTTCACAGCTCCAGTTCCAGGAGTTACAATGCCTTCTTCTGACCCTCCATAGGCACTAGCACACATGCGGTACATAATACATAAAACAATAAACATCTAAAGAAACCAGGATGTATGCTTAATTCACCCAATTTTAAAAGACTTTTAATATTTCTCTTCATTTCTGTTTGATGATCACTGGTAACATGCTGTAACCTATTTCTGTCATAATGTATTGTGAACAATTTGAACATAAATTTGGATTTTTCTGTCTTTAATAAGTAAAAACAGCCTATGGTAGGTTCACACCACTTTTAGAAGCACAGTGATTGCCATGAACGAGGCACTTTCTCCGTGCTTTATTAACATGAGGCCAATACTTACTACATGTCCATGAAATATGTATCATTATTTATTTAACAAGAATAAATCAAATTGTGATCGATCAAAATTTCAACCTTGTCACTGAACAATTCTATGACAAGCTTCGTTGTGCATTTCCCTTTAAGCAGTCACATGATTACTCCCCTAGAATAAATTAAATGAGTGGAGAGCAGAGGCAGGAAGTAATAACAGCAGACACTCAGCATGTTTGCGACAGGGGGAGGTGAGCACTGCACAGAATCTTTGACATGCACAAGCCCAGTCTGCCCCTACAAGAACTACTTCAGGTAAAGAATACGAATGACCTTTTTCACAAATGTAGACAGTACAGTAAACAGAAGGTCACCTGTTAGAGAATAATAAAGGCTCCACAATCAGCAGCTAAAAAGTACTCAACAAGTTTAAGTGACTTGGTTGTCTTATAGTTCACTTGTCAAATAACAATTGAAATTCTGTATGTAACAAAATTATATAGAAAAAGTAATGAGTTCTGATTCCTTCTCAGAAGCCAGTGAGTTGAGAATGTCATAGACAGTATATACCTTGGGGCTCGCTAGCTCTGTTACAAGACTTTAGAGAAGGGAATGTCTTGGTCAAGGTTTCTTCTGTTGTTCTGATTATATACCATGACCATAAACAACATGGGGAGGAAAGGGTTTAATCTTAGCTTACAAGTAGGTCATACTCCATTGCTAAGGGAAGCCAGGGCAAGAACACAAACAGGGCAAGAATCTGGAAACAAGAGTTGATGCTTCCTGGAGAAATGCTGCATACTGGCCTGCTCTTCCTGACTTGCTCAGTTTGTTTTCTTATACATTCCAGGACCACCTATTCAGGGGTTCCATATTAAGTTCCAGTGAAGTTTTACAGTCCCTGTCTAAGCGATGTGCTACTGGAGAGTGCTGAACTATTGCAAGTGTTGGTACAGAAGCAATGGGGCACTCTTCAGCCCAGGCTTCTGAGGACCTATAGCCTGCAGGATACTAAGGACCACACTGTGAAGGGGGATGAAGAGAAAGGACAGGAGGTAAACAACTGCAGGTGCCTGATTATTCTTGGATCACGTTACTCAGATTTCTCTGCCATTCTTCAGGAGGGTCTATTGAATGGCGGATCTGGCTGAAGGTGATGTGATTTAAATGTCCTCTTTATCACTGCACTCACATCTGACGATCTGTCAGGAGGACCTCTGCCTGGTGTGCTGACATTCCTCACTCCAGGCTGTTCTAACAACCAGACATCTCTTCACTCTTTCGTGCACTGCTGGATAGGAGGCTGCCCTGTCCCTACAGAGTACTGAAATTCACAACATACATTTCCAGTTATGAGCCCCTTTCACAGTTGGACATGTTCTGTTTACCCTAAGCATTTTAAAGTGATTTCTGCATTTCTTAACACTCTGCTCTTCCATAATTCTCACTGTCAACTTATGACAAGAGCTTTGGGCTCATGGTGTTTCTCTCTAAAATGAGTATCACCAAGTGATGTGGTATTGGGGGGCATTGACTAGCAGGTATAATCAAGATGCATTTTCTATTTCTATAGAGAAAAAGATCTTCACCTGGTTCTGAAAACAGTATCATTTGTTTTAGAACAGGCAGTACATTACAAAGTAAAGTCAGCAGAGCTGCAGCAGTAATTAGAGAATATATATCATACACAAGACAAAGCAGAAGCATGTGCCAATGTCTGGTTAGCTATGTGTCCATAAACAGTAGAGAAGTTCAGGCAGAGGATTCTGGCTTCCCACAAGCTAGGGACAGTTGGGGGCAGTTTTACCTTAAATGGCTCATTCTACTGAAGCAAAGCTGCAGTCTCCTTCCTTGAGCTGTGTTGTAAGTAGAAGTGAGCAGTGAAGATGAGTCTGGAGAACGTTCTTAAGAAATGCAGTCACACAGAATTCTTAGATATCTATACAAGGTTAGAGACCACCATACGTACAAACATAGTTGTCACATAGAATTCTTAGAAATCTATACAAGGTTAGAGACCACCATACGTACAAACATAGTTGGAATCCCTTATGCGACTCATGTTTCTGAAAATTGGCATCGCTGTCACATTCCTGTCACCTCATTCCTTTACACTAAAGAGAGACTGCCCAAGTATATTCTCCAGAGGATGAGTGCTTTATTCCTACTATGGCTTATCACTCACGTCTTAAATAAGTGCCAGTGAAGGGAGGTGACGGTAAGAGCACAGAGGCTTCTAACATACCTTCGCTGGTCTTGTGAACCAATAACAATTGTTGAGAACACAGTTTTAAAAGAAACCAAAAGTGAATACCATATATTTTTCCTGTAAGATTGCTGCTGCTTTATTACTTCCTTTAATCATGCTTTTATGTATCAATGAGGCAGGTAGATGGTATGATGTGTGCCCAGTAGAATATGAAGCCTTAGTAATTACATTAGTTTATCTAAGAAAGCAGCCATATACAATCAAATATGTTTTTGACATTTTCCTTACACCTTTATTTTGCTTGAAATAAAACAGGAAAGAAATTTCAAATGGCATCAGTGACATTTAAATAATTAATTATAAGTTAATTTGAATGTGATCTTCTTTCTTTACCTTCTTAATTTTTTTGACTTTAATGATTTAATAATCATTCCGGTTTCTGTATGCTTTGTGCTATAAGTTAATAACAATGGACTTCAATACAGAGTGACTTCTCTTTCTGTGAACATGTTCATTGGATTCAGTCAGTAAAAATTTTTCTATTATATGAGAGAGAGAGCGATCCTCTGGCTTTTACTGAAGAGCGAAGCAGGATGCCGCTGTGGGATTTGGGGCAGTGAGTGATAGGATCTAAATTTTACTTTAATTTTTCTCCTGTTTCTTGTTCTACTGAGAACAGTCTGTAGAGAGACCAGTGAGATGGCACTGCAAAGACACAGTGTGAAGTGACAGTTTAGTGCTAGATTAGGGGAGAGCTGCAAAAGACTGGGTTGTGAATATGCTTTATGAGAGAGAAAACACAAGTTTTTGATAGACTGTATGTAAGATACAACAAAGCCATTAGTTGAGTAAGGAGACCTGTAGAAGGCATAGTGAGGGGGCAGTTCCGGAGTATTCTATGCTCTCAGAAAAGGACACACGTGGTATGCTGCGCCGCCACACAGGGTGGGGTGAGTCTGAAGAATGTGTTCAATCTTCAACACATTGCTCCCCCATCCCAACACTTTCTGTTGCTCAGCAAGGATCTTGGGTAAACTACTTGATTTAACAAAAATGTTTTAAACATCATTTTGAATATTTTAGCACCCTGGACTTGGTGAACTGCAGGCAGGTATTGGAATTCTGGCCTGTTTCTGGAGTGTCTCTAAGTGGGCCACCAATACCACAGAGGTAAGGGTAGGAGTAACAGTGAGAGGTTCCAGGCTATATCTGCACCGAGAAAATGCCCCTGTGGGAGCACAAGAATGAAAAGTCAAAGTCTGACAGGATGCAGTTGCTCAGAGGGCTCAGAACACAGGACACCAAACGCTTGTCTGAAAATACATTTCCTCTACAAGCAGCAGAGCACAGTAGTAGTGGGAAGCAGCCCACCTGTAGCCTGCTCTCTGGCAGCCCTTCTTCCTGACTATGAAGTCTTTTCCTCCTGTTTGCCTGTCTTGCCTGTGGTCATGACATCTAAATTCCATTTAACACTATCACATAAAAAGAAAAATGAAGATCATAGAGTGAAGAACAATGCTGACTATATTTACTAATAAGTATTTGAGAAAACTATGATATGGAAATGCAATCTAGCTCCACTCACTTCTGAGATGTCACAAAACATTATGAAGTTGATGCATTAGGGCAATAATTATAAAGGCCTAGCATAAGCAAGGACTATGCGACCTATCAGAGGAGGGGACATCAAGGGCAAATAAAAGAGGGTTCCTGCTCTTGATGAACGCAGAATCTAATGAAAGCAGGTGATCAAACAACTAATTATAAAAGCATTTGTAATGAAGGGACATAGAAAATGTCAGGGACTCAAAGAGGGAACAATTTACCTGAGAAGGCTGGAGAAGATTTATAAAGAGATGACTTTTGAGCCAAACTGTGAAGGAAGGGAAAAAGGTTGTCACTCCATTGAGACAAAACACACAGTGACAGGCAAGGGGAGCCTCAAAATGTTTCCCAAATGAGAGAGGCAATTGCAGTGTCTGAGTGGAGGTTATATGGTGAAAGACAACGGGAAGAGAATACCAAAAAGGCAAGGTGGCACCACACCTGCTTGACCAGGGGTTTGTGCTTTGTTGTTTGGGCAACAGAGAGCTCTCAGCCTCATTGTAAAGTAGGTAAATGACACAACTCACAGTGGTAAGAACATGGTAAGATCATGAGAAACTAAAGTTGAGTTTAATACTTCTCAGAAAGGACAAGGGACACAATTATATCTGTGGCCCCTTGCCACTCAGTCTCTTTTCTCTATCATGCCATCCAAGCATGCAGTGAAAGAAGAAAAGTGGCTAGGCCTTCAAAGAAGACACATGGAAAACTATACTTCTCTTCAATTATTTGCCTCAGAAGTCACTGAGCAAGAAGTAAAAGTGTCACATGGAACTGACCCTGGTTGGATTGAGAAGGCAAGGAAATATGTACAGCCATATACAGTTTGTGTGACAAGCAAACCAATCACCCTCCCAGGACTACAGCCAATACTGAGATAACCAGGGATGGTGTGGGAGAATTGTTTGTAATCTGTCAATCATGTTTTAAATAAATGCTGATTGGCCAGGCAGGAAATACAGGTGGGAAAACCAGACAGGAAGTAGAAATGATGTAATGAGAACAGGAGAATTCTGGGAGGGAGGAAGTTGATTCCTCCCATTCCTGCCCAGACCACCGAAGCAGCAGGATGTGATGTGATCTGCCCCACTGAAAAAAGATACTGAGCCACATGGCTAACAATGGATCAGAAAAATGGGTTAATCAAGATGTGAGAGTTAGCCAGTGAGAGGCTAGAGCTAATGGGTCAATCAGCTTATAATTTATGAAGACCTATGTGTGATTTTCTTTGGGGCTAAACAGTTGTGGGATACTGGGCGGGACAAAAACCCTAAAAAACAAGCAGGCCTGGCCCTCCATGTTACACAGGGAAGGAGAATGCTTATTCTAGATCATGGTTTGAGAAATGTCAGTTATCAGCTGGCAGCTCTGTTGCTCTGAGGAAGCAGTGCATTATGATGGGAGTACCTGGCAAAGCACAGCTACTCAGTTCATGGACAGGAGTGAAAAGAACAGAGGAAAGTGGAAGCATCTGGGGTCTACTATCTTTTCTAAGGGTACCACCTCAATGATCTACAGGCTTCCCATGACATCCCACCTGGTATTATGTTTGGTTTGTTTTAATCTTTGCTGTTGTTTGTTTACTTTGTGTTTTGAGACAGGATTCCTCAATGAAGGCTAGTCTCACATTAAACCTGCCATCTCTTGCTTGGCTTCTAGCCCCAATCCTTGAAAGTTCTATCTTTTTCCAATAGCCCCAATCGGCCAAAGCAAGCCTTTAACACATGGGCCTCTGGTTCACACTTCAGAGCCGCACACGCTGCCCTTTACTAAGAGTTAACTTTCGAGACGTCTTAGTCCTGCCTTTATTGCTTGATTAGATTAAGCTAAGATTAAATTAGAGATATGTTGAATCAGATAGCAAAGACCATCCATTATAGAGTCAAAATTAAAAAAAAAAAACTATGGTGCTGGGGAGATGGCAGGCAAGAGCACTTGCTGCACAAACATGACTATCTGTGTTTGCAGATGTCAAAACTATCATTGAATATTTCCCAAAGAATATCTCCAAGTGACTATACCTAGTAAGTACTTCATCAAGTTTGAGATTCAAAGCCAATATACAAAACACAGCTGTATTTCCATATGCTCCAAAGGAAGAAATAAACACTGAGAGTAAAACAGTAACAACACTGCAAAAAACATGTGATATGGAATCACTCTGGCAAAATAGGAAAGATTTGCTGAAAGTTACACAGCACCAACATAGACAATGGAGAGACAACAACCATGAAGGAGAATGCTAAATGTCAGAACGACAATTTTCCCCAACAGATCTACAAATTCAAAATAACCCTGATCAAAACTCTAGAAAGTGATCTTTCATGGTCAAAAGTCAGCCTTTCATTTCCTACCAGGCCAGTGTGTGTGTGTGTGTGTGTATACATATATACACACACAAATATTTAAATGGTTTAGAATAATCAAACAATGTTGAAGAAGATAAAGTTGGAGAACTCATGCTCTAAGATATCAAGATTTAACACAAAGATCAAGAGAAACTAAAGTGTAAGAACAGAGAGCAACTAAAAAATACAGGCAATCCAAAAAGATATCAACACATTTATGACAAACTAATTTTTAAAAAAATTTTAAACATAATTTAAAATGATTCTTTGGTAATTTCACATCATGCACCCTAATCCCACCCAAAGGAAAACTTAAAAAATAAAGAAAAATAAAGTAAATAATAAGTACAAATAAAAATATTAAAACAAATAATCAAAAAACACCAAAATATAAAAACACTTCACCTTTTTTTTTTCACCTCTTCATTCCTCTTAGTGACACTGGCAGCTCCATTGTATCATGCAATATACTCTTTTGTTCAAACAGCTTTACTTGCAAATGTTCATTGCATAGTATTTCAAGTTCTCTGGTTTTTGGTACACTGTCAGTGTTGGACCCTCACCAAATCTCCTTTCGGATATCCTGATGTTGCCCTGAGTCATGGAGATACTGCAGCTATGTTCTGCAGGGTCAGTCCCTTCAACAGAGTCCAGCAGGTCATAGATAGGGGTAGATGTTGAGGAGAGCCAATTCAAAGCCCTGAAAGTGTGCCTGGGTGGTAGCTGGGTTATTCTATTCAGGTTGCTGGGACCACTCCCCCCCTCACATGAGGGGTGGAATCTGCCCTCCCACATTTGTGGTGAAGGGTGGAACCAGCTTTTCCAAGTTTGTTGGTAGCTCTTCTATGAAGGGTGTGGCTAATTTTTTAAAGATTTATTTTATTAATTATGTGTACATGTGTGTCTATATTCATACATGTGGGTCGAAAAGGAGGCACTGGATCACTTGTAGCTGGAATTATAAAGCAAAAGTGAGCTGCACAGCATGAGTACAGGGAACCAAACCCATGCCATCTGCAAGAGTGTTCTTAACTGCTAAGAGATCTCTCCAGCCCCTCTATTGATTTTTGATAAAGCTGTCAAGGCATATCAATAAAGCACATCTTTTAGCCGGGCGGTGGTGGCGCACGCCTTTAATCCCAGCACTCGGGAGGCAGAAGCAGGCGAATCTCTGTGAGTTCGAGACCAGCCTGGTCTACAAGAGCTAGTTCCAGGACAGGCTCCAAAACCACAGAGAAACCCTGTCTCGAAAATAAATAAATAAATAAAGCACATCTTTTTAAATAAACTGTGGTGGAACCTGTACTGCACTTCCCATTACAGAGAAAAGCTGATACAAGGTATACCATCACAGACTTAAACCTAGAAGCCAGCATTTTAAAGCCTCAAGAAAAAAACAGAAAATCATTGCAACCTGAGTTAGCTGAAGATTTGTTGTTAAGAGAGGAAACATAAAGCAGAAACAGATTGAAAAGAATAAGCTAATGTCACTGTAAATGAAGTGCCATTAAACTTTTTTTAATTAGTTTTTTAATGATACTGTTAAGAAAATGAAAAGACACAGAATAAGAAAAAATATTAAACGTATTTCCAACAATGGGCTGTTTACCGGAATATGTAGGTATAAAATGTTTTCAGAACTCAGTCAAGAGTTAATTTCAGAACCAGATAAAATGTTTAGTTTAACAATATAAGAATAAGAACAGGTGAATGGATCAGTGGATGAGGGTGCCTGCTCTCAGCCTGATGGCCATTGTAGGTTCCATCCCAGGACCTACAGTGTAGAACGAAAAATTCAACTCCAAGAAGTTGTCCTCTGACAGCCACACATGTGCGCGCGTACACACACGGGGGGGGGGGGGCGGAGTGTCACAATGAACCCTGAAAAATGGTAATGTCTCTCTGAGAAACAGTTTGATAAAGGGCTTCTCATAAAATTAAAATATACTTTTATTGATTCAGTAATTCTACTTTCAAGTATTTACTCTGGAGAAATGAAAATATATGTTCACCTAAAACTCTATACATTCCTGTTTATTGTAGATTTATTCATTAGATCCCCAATCAAGAAACAAACCAAATACTAATCAACTGGTGGTAAATGAGAAAGAAAATAATATATACAATGACATACTATTTGACAATAGCAATGAATGAATAACCAACATAGGCACCAGAGTGCAAAAACTTCAAAGGCAGTGTGCTGAGTAGATTAAAAACATAACTTTATCATATGGCATTCTGGAAAAGACAAAACTGTGATGTCCAAGATCGCAGGATGGTCAAAACTGAAGACCAGAATAGGGGAAATGACCTAGATTCTTAGTCATACTCGTAGGTATGGAAAATGGTCTAATTGAATTGGAAAGTAGTTTGACATTTTAAAAGAACAATGTTAAACATGAAACCTATGTCCACATGAACACTAGCATGTTAACAACCCAAGTAGGTTTCTCTACAGTAGCCTGTATTAGCTACTTTTCTATTGCTTCGATAAAATCCCATGACCAAAAAGTGACTTAAGAAAGAAATTATTTTGGGTTGTAATTCCAGAGGGAGAAGAGTTCAACATGGTAGGAAGCATGGCGGCAAGTGAAGGCATAGGGCCCAGAGTAGAAAGTTGAGAGCTCATACCCTCAACCATTAGCATGAAGCAGAAAGTGAACTAACTGGAAGTGACAAAAGGCTTTAAACTCTGGAAGTTCACCCTCAGGACGTTCTTCCTCCAACAGGGCCACATCTCCCAAACCTCCCCCAGACAGAACCATCAACTAGGGACCAAGAGTTCAAATGCCAGAGATTATTTGGGATATTTTTAATTCAAACCACCATAGTCCAAATTAAAACAATAAAACATGTACAAATATGAACAGATCAGTGTAGAAATATAATTCATCAATTAAAAGAATGAATTATTGAAATGGTTATCACTGTGAGGACATTTCAAAATAATGTGTGAACTAAAGAAGCCAGACAGAATACACCAAAGAATATCAACTCTAAAAATTTTGAACTATGATGGTAGAAAGATGAGTGATTCTTCAGAGAAGCAAAAGGAATCCTGTGCATAATAAAACTGTTCTCAGAGGCAATGGTCACACAGAAATGTACACTTACCAAACTCAAAGAACATACATTTTGTTGAAAAAAATTATACCTCCATGAAATTGAAGGTAATCAAGAAGGACCTACTGTAAGATATGAGCCACCCATAGGAGTGGCTCCTTCTGTATGAGCCTGCTGACTCTGCAGGTCCCTGCTTGCTTTTATTTCTCTCAGGAAGGAGACTAACTTCTTCCTGGGTACCACTGACCCAGAGAACCAACCTTTGTAACTTGCCTTTACTCCTCAACTTACACTCTGGCTGCTTTCTACCCTCAGCTGACCCGTCAGGACTTGATGCAGACTGTCCTGGTTCTCCTTTCTCATCAGTCCTATCTTATTCCTTTACTCATTCCTGGTTTCTGAACTTGCCTAGAAGGTATCTTTAGGTTAGGGCTCTGGATTTGGGGGGGGGGCATTTGCTCCCCAGGAGTCCAGGTAGCTGAGGATAGCCTATAGCCAAGTTTTTTTGCTTGTGTGTTTTTCAAACTGAAATATATTCCAATTTCTTAAATCTGTACCTTTGCTGTCACTTGCTGCTGCTTTGGTGGCTGTCAGTGATATAGGTGTGGAACATGAGTTCCAAGGCCTAGTCCAGTTGCCTTCTTGGATGGAATGAATGTACTCTAGGAGAGCTAACACACCCGAGGTCAGTGCTCACAACTCAGAAGCTTTCACTCTGCTAGCACCAACACACCTTCCAACAGTATGGCTGCTTACAGTGAATAAAACTGTGATGATTCTCCACCTCTGCTCCTAAAGATGGGACTGTGTCAGAAACCCCTAAGTTCCAGATGTGTGGGTATGCATAAACATGCCAGGTGTTGAATATAGGAGAGAGCTCTTGGATTGGCTTGGGGGGGGGGCGGTGGCAAAGCATAGTGGAGCTCCTTGGGCTACCTGGCAGGCTTCTCAGGCCTCTAAGATAAAGCAAAAGGAGGTCAGTGATACAATCTATGGACTAAAGTGGAAACCACCAGCAATCCACTATACTATACTTGTGAGTGCTTTACTCTCACAGTCTAAAACAGAATGTAGCACTGGCTGCCAGACCTGGTAGGAAACTATGGAGAGTGATGCTGGCAAAATACCACACACAGCAAATTATGGTAGTCCTTCTGCTGGTGAAAAGAGCAGAGGGTTGTGGCAGAACAGACCCATTTGTGGAAACTGTTGTTTTAACCTGCAGTAGTAAAGGTCTTCAGTACTCTTCCAAGATACAATAAATCATGTGGACAGTCAATCTAACTCCTGGCTGTGGCCAGACGAGCTGACAGTGATAACAGACAATGAAAATCTGAGACGCCCACTAGCTAAAAGGACAAACCTAATGCATTTTTTATGGGAAAATATGCCAAAATCTGCTGTGTTGCTCCTAGGTACCCAAAAGGTCTCTCACCTACATATCCAAAAGAACTTTGTTTTCTGTCTTCATATATTTGCCATTCAAACACCAAAAGCACCCTAGCAAGGTCCACAGGTGAAAAATTTCTATAATTCCAGAACTCAGGGGCTTGAGGTAGAAGGATCAAGAGTACAAGTCTAACCTAGGCTACACAGTGAGGGCCTGCCAACAGTGATAATAATAATGATGATAAAAAATAATAATTTTGGAAACTATCTAAAAGTCTCTCACATTCCAGCAGGTTCAGACTAATATGAAGAAGCATTTGTGGGAGGTGGCTTCCTGCTAGCAACTTCTTGTTTGTGATAAGAAAGAAACTGATAACTGGCACCTTGGGCCTTTTGAGATATGCATCTGTCTCATTCCTACCTACCTCTGGGAAAGTCTCCCAGTTAAGCAGTAATTTAGAATGGTTATACTGTGGATCAGAGGGATATTTTGATGTGTGCTCGATCACAGAATCAGCCTTTGATGCAAGTGGGTTTTCTACTAAGACTAGCATTCAAATGGTTAACAGAGGGAAGGTTCATCTTAGGAAACACATAATGTTCAATATACATAGACATTCGATTTTAAAGCAAAACCTTTATTGAGTATAATCAAGACATAACAGAAAATAGGAGGTGATGCTGGACAAAAGTTTCTGAGATGTTCTCCCATTCTAAGTAAAGTTATTGGTTCCTTTTTACTTTAACAAAAGTAGCATCATAGTCTGTTCAACAGCTACAAAGAAGTGGACAGGCATCTCTTTAGGCACACTGTTGTTTTCAAGGCCGAGCGTGACTGTGCAATGGAAATGCACTGTGTTTACTTTACACACAGGCAAGAAGTTGGGGAATAAGTGCCCTAGAGGGAATATCTGCAGCTCATTCTAAAAAAAGCCCAGATATCTTGGGATAGCTCAGTGTGGAAGTACCTTGCCAACAAGTTTCATTCAGTAGATCTGATGCAATGTCATAGGCTTGTTCATTCAGCTTTACAAAAATTTAACAGTAAGTAACTGCTGGAACTAAGAAGCAGAGTATACAGTGATTATTACCAAGGAAAGAACATCTCAAACTGTTAAGTGTTTGTCCGATATAGACAGTGAACACTGAAAACTAAAATAAAGAAAGAAAACACATCTTTGGGGAGTTAGATGCACTCACAGTGAATGTGAATAAAATAACATCAGTGTCAAATAGTTTAGGGTGGCACAATTTACAGTTTTAAAGGAGGAGGATAAATGGGACATTCAAAAGAGATTCTCAAGGAACAGCAGAGAATAAAGACAAAATAAGAAAACTTAGGGGATAAGAGTTAAAGAAAATTCTAATATCCAAATAAATAGAGTCTACATTTTAGTTAAACCAATACACAGTACACTGAAACACACATACACGCACACACGCACACACACACACACACACACACACACACACACACAGAGAGAGAGAGAGAGAGAGAGAGAGAGAGACAGACAGACAGACACAGTCTAGTTTTCTTCCACTTTAACTCTTTAAATGAGCATTCTGCAGCTCTTTGTGCCTATACTCTTCTGTACTTACAGACTCAATCCTGCCCCTGATCTGCACTTTTCATATAGAAGCATTCCATTCCAGCTAGAACATACGGTGCAGCTTATGTCCCAATTTCTTTAATTTGAACTGACCTTGAGACTAGCTAAGGACAGAAGGGTGTGGCAGAAGTGATGATCTGCTGGTTCTGAGCATAGACCTCAATAGGTTTGCCCACTTCCTCTCTTGGAACACTTGCCAAACGGTTTGATCAGGCCACATGGAGCAGAGAAGAGCTGACTGTAGACACCAAGAGCCTCTGCACTGCCCAATCTTTTCAATCCAGCAGCTGACTGCAGTATAGAGATTTGCTCAACTACCCAGAACTGCTGATTAGAAGAGTCCTGGGCTTCACATATGGTTCAAGATAATATGTTATGGGAGTCAAACAACTGAAATACATACAACGTTCTTATATCTCTAAGACAATACTTATCACAACATGTCCATATTAGATTTAAGGACTTGGCGATCAGCATTTGCTCCTTTGGGAGAAGTCATAGTCATTCTCACTGTGTATTTGCTGTTTACCACTTAAGCTGTGTGCACAGCAGGCACTCATAGTTTGATGAAATGAACTGAAATGAAAATCTAATGCTAATATTCAACAGCATTTTTACTTCATGTTTTGCCACAGAACTGTTAAAAAGTCAAGAATCACTAAGAATCTATTGTTGGCCCTCTACAACTTCTAAAGATTACTAACTAGAGGCCAGTAACTCCAGGAGTGTGTATGCCACTTTTAAAAAGTTCACTAAATGAGGGTCTATTTTGTCCTCAAACTTTAACATTACCTAAGCTTGGAAACTGAAATAAATATACACACTTTTTTGTAAGAAAATTGTACTGAAATTGAATTTTTATAACATAAGTATAAAATGCTAAAAAGAAAGACCTTTCAATTTGTACTGTATAGTTTATTATTAATAGCAGATTTTCTAATCCTAGAATCTTAAAAAATGAAAAGTGTATGTCAATGTATTTTACCTCTGAAATATCGTGAAAGCTTGTAAATCCAAAATGTCATTTCCCTTTTTACCTTAAGAAGTAGTAAAATGGAAATAAAGTAAGTGAAAAGGGTAAACAGCTTTTTGATCCACATCTAATTTTCTCTCTAATATAATTGCAGAGCTTTCAAATGACACTCTACCACCACTATAGACTATACAGAGACTTTTTCATCAGCATTCATGTTTTGAATATGTTTTACATTAGCATTCACCTAATTGCATCTGAAAGTCTAACTGACACAAGAGAACATGAACACACGATCAGCATGACACTACTAGAAGCCAGAGAGGCAAACAACCAGCACCTGGATGGCACTGGGAGAGCATGCATAGTACAGTACATCAAGACAGGCCCTTCTCACATGGACATTCACCATACATTCTGCCTTTTGTGCCTCTGCTTGGGCCAGGCACAGCTATTAAATCTGTTAATAAGCTAAATAATGAAATCAGAGCCTAAAAAGGTTTAGAGCTGTGAGAACGCTGGAATCTGTGAGACGATGCATCTGAAAGAACAGGGCTAGAGAAAGCCCCACATCCAGGTTCAGTCATGAGACCATCTACAAGTTAGGCAGGAAGCACTATTGCAAGAATAAAAGACACCAGCACCAGGAAAGGGGATATCTGGTAGCATTAAGAACAGAAAGTAAAAGCCACAACTTCTAAAACAAGCAGACAATAAACACAGACTCAAAGGGTTATCCTTGAGATAGGGTATGGCCATTTTCATGATAATGAGACTGCCTGATGGTGAACTTCTTTCTTTGGGTAGAGTTCTCCCCAAAGGAGACACAACACACAGTCTGGGTTGGGTGTTCTGCAAAGACGAAGGAATATGTCAAGTTCTAATTGTACAGTTTTAGGACTAGCCTCCATTCCCAATTTAAAGTTCTGCTTTAGGATTGTAAGGAATTCAAACAACAGGACACTTAACCATGTCTCATCTTATTTAACATAAGTTAGTCCTATAGTAACATACAAACAGGAAGTCTCCCTGTAGTTTGAACATCTGAGAAGGCCTAGATGAATGAAAAATAAAAGCTGTTTTCAGAACAGGATGTGAAAGAATCATTTTGCATTATGTCAGTCTATCCATTAACACAGCCTTAAACTAAGGACGTGGTTCAAATCATCTAGGCTGGGAATTGTCCCTTTCCTACTGCTATAACAGAGAAAGGTGTGAGTAGACTTTAGATGACACGTTGAAGAGGAAGAGACACAGTCTGTCATAGTCAGTAAAATTTTGTAGTTTGGGCTTTATCATTTAAGCATCATAAAAGAAACTCTGGGTGCGGGGTGCAGCACAAATAGGAACTTCAGCATCCACAACCCCAATGCTCACCTGGAGCTCACAGGTACTGGAGCATTCACCACTGACTCAGCCCACCTCACCCTGCATGTGCTTTCCCACTTCTCACCCAGATCACATTGTCTGTGAATTCTATAGGTGTCCAAACCACAAACTAGTGAATGACATTTCCTTTGCATCAACAGCGGAAAAGGAAAGACTTTTTCTAGTATATGTTCTTCTAGTGAAAATCACTTTCTGTTTTCCAAGAAGCATGAATTGGCTTCGAGGTTTCAGAGAACAAATTGGCGAGGGAAGGAATGGATCCCCACTGAACCCTAAAGCAAAATCTCAATCTTCCCATCTTAGATAAAAGGCTAAAACTTGGGTACCTCAAATCTAAAGGTGGAAGGTGTTCAGTGTGGAGGGATATAGCTCATTTCTGACAATGCTAGGAAAGCATTATGAGAAAGAACCCCAACCCAGCCCCCAAATATTAAGTTGACACACGTTTCTGGGACGTGGTCTGAATCCTCAAACCTTGGCAGGTTTATAGACACATGATTCTGCTGAACAGGGCTTTCCAAAATTGTCATTGATGACAGATTACACTGCCCATCCACAAGGGTCCAGGGCTAGCTCAGGCCATCCATTATGGGTTAAAAGCTATTCCGGCAGGAATCCAGTCACAGTGGTAAGGAGGTTACCCAGACAAGGGGTTCTACAGCTTTAAGAAACACCCTGGGCATCTACAAGTTTTCAGAATGCAAACTATGTCAGCTCTGAAAACAAGAGGCACTGCATCATTATGGCAGGAGAAACAAAGCCAGCCCCCTTCTAAAACAGACAAAAAAAAAAAAGATTGTTTTAATAGGAAAGAAGCATCAGTCATTGATGCTCACTTCATTTGCACTTTCTATCCAACCCCATCCATCTTCAGAGTGAAGAGATGACAGAGCACAGTTACAGCTCTCCCTTCTGGCCCCCACACATCTTTTTCTACTATACCCAAAACACCAGGCCTATCAACCCACCCCTTCTAGCCTGCAAGAACAGCACTATGGGTGGCCTTTCTTTCGTGTGGACTTGCCAAAGCTCAGGTAGACCTAAGTACTAGCCGCTATCATGACACTGTAACAGGACTTCCCATCTGGCTAGCGTGTCTGGTCAGAACCGTAGAAAACCACCTTCGAGCACTACCCTTCTGTCGCTGATGGCTGACCACATTTTACACAGGAGGTAACAGAAGGTGTGAGGCAGCAGAAAAAAAGTCAACAAACTGGACTAACAACCCAGGAAGGAAAACATTTCATTTTCCTTTGACACTGCAGGCCACATTATCCACACACAAAGTTCTCCAGGCGGGCAGTCTCTGCATCAGTGCACCTGCTTAGCATGGGTTTGACGAGTCATCTTTTTGCTGTGTCTGCAGAAGTCAATGGCTACACAATGGACCGCATCACTTGAGGGTCACTTGAGTCCCTCTACTCTGTGGATCCCTCTTCCCACCCCCTGCCTTCCCTTCTACCCACAAAACCTTTACTCCACCATAGCTAAGGATCTCAGATAGCTAAATAAAAGAGGTGGCCTCAAACACAGGGAAAAGCCCTTAGGTCTCCAGTGTGAATCACCAATGCCAAAACCCCTCCCCTCCCCTCTTCCTTAAGACCTGATGGTCTTCAGTCACACATCTTAAAAGAAAAACAAAAAACAAAAACACAAAGACTTACTTGTCTCAAGTCGATGAAGGCCAACTGCAGCGTGTCCTCCTGGAACCCAGGCACCGGGCCGGATCTGGCAAACTCTGTGGGAAAGAAAAGAGGATAAAAAGCGCCTTTAACTAACCATGGACAGGGAGATTGGCAGACGGATGACAGGGAAGACAAGAGAGGCTGGGGGAGAGGAGGACTGAGCTTCTAAGGAGTCATGTCTCTCTCCCTTCAGCTTCTTTGTTGGCCCTTCAAAATTCGTGTCATCAAAACACCATTAATTCCAGCATCCTGACAGCAAGGAAACTGTACTAATTCGACCTGAAATTTATTCCCATGAGCCGCACTGGGCTTCAGAGTATTTGTTTTGTGAATGGACAAACAACTTGCAAAGGAGGAAGGGAGGGGGGAAAAGAAAAAAGTTTTTCCTCTCAACACAATAAAATCTTCAGCTGAGAAACTCTTTTCAGTTCCGAAAGCTATTTATATTTCAGATCGCTGAAGGAATTTTCTAATTTCACGCTTGTCACCTCATTCCCTAAGCATTTATCAAAAATATTCCCTGCCACATCATTAATTATTCCCTCACTGATTATTTGTATTATCTCATGAGTGCCAACCTCCTACACAACACATACGCACACACACCACTAGCAGAAGCAGTAGCTGCTGCCGCTGCTGCCCTGATCTGAGTTTGGCTTAGAAAAGCAAAGAAGTATTGGCAGATATAAAGATGCCCACCTGGATGAAGCTTACTGCAAATGTTAAGGGACATTTGCATATGCTTGTCCTTCTACTGCAGTCTTTGCCCTTGACTTCATTTTCATGCTAATAAAAATTCCATCTTCTCTCCCTCCACCTGTCTCCTCTTAGGCTGAAGAGGTCACATGGATGCTATTTGTAGTTACAGTAGCACCTTGAAACCATGATCCCTTTTAATTCTGGCTTCCATGTCATTAACAAGAAAAAAATTACCTAGGGCTACAGGGACAAATGCTAGTACTGGTAAGAATGTCAAGTTTTATTGTCCCTGAGCTCTGCTTATTAGGAAACCAAAAGGTCTGAAGTTCCCTCCACAATGACAAGCACATATACAGTCAAGATATGCGTATTTACTGAATCTTCAATTCTTCTTGTGAAGTCAAAGCATGATGAACATTTCATATCCATCTACTAATTACATTAACATCAGCTGGAGTACTTAAAAATACATGAAGTGTTTTCTTTTCAAACACATATTCCCCACCCAAGTTGGAATTTGAGAACTCATAGAACTGGTATATTTTTCTTTTTTTATAGCTGGAAAACTAGGTGACTCTCTACACAGGATATATTCAAAAGATGACATATGAACAATGACGGCTGCTCATTTGCCTGTGTCTCCTCTTTCCACCCATTTTGAAGCTGTAACAGATTCACAAAAAAATCCTTGTCCCAGTTTTAAACAGTAATGCCAATAACTTAGTCTGTAGCGACAAGGGGACATTATATGAAAGGATTACAAATCAATACGTCAAACTAATTTAAATATAGTACAAATGTACTATATACCTACATACAAAATACTCTTATTATAAACATTTCAAACAAAAAGGATACATAAAAAAGACATCGACTCTGAATATAGTGTCTTAGTAAAGTTAGTTTGCTTTAAGAAGAAAACTCACATGCCACTTAGAAACCAACATTATCCAAAGGAGGACCCAAGTTTCAAAAGAGTAAAGTTTTAAAACTGTACAAACATTTGGTGACAAGCACATTAAAGGAAAGCTTGACACAGTGTACCCTGTATATCAATAATGATATGCAATGAGCAATAGAAAGAATCATATCTGATAAACTAGTGTGCAGGAACTGTGTATCCCAAATGTACATTTTCCTCACCTTATGCTCATATTGAAAGCAGTTCTTTAAATTCTAGCTATGCCCTCTCGCCCCAATAGCCTTGTTAAGTGTTCAGTTTACACACACTTCCTCCAAGGTTGACAGACTGCCTTGAGTGGCTCGAGTTGCCTCATTTAAAGCATCATTTCAAGTCCTCTTTATCAAGAGCAGCTCTGGTTGAGTGAAAATGCCTAACTACTGAGATGTTCCTGCTGTCCTGTCTATGTCCAACTCAACAGAATTACCCATGCACACCACTGAAAGGCTTGGGAGCTAGGTTTGTATTCATGTCACTCCTCACTGAACATGCTCTCTGGAGGACAGATAAACCAACTCAGGAGTCTGAATGTGCTATATGCTGAACTCTCAGTCACTTTACCAACCTGATTTTTATGACTGATGTGGATGCCCCTCTGTATGCTGTGAATATATTTTATTACCACTGATTAATAAAGAAGCTGATTTGGCCAATAGTCAGGGAGACTAGAGCCACATGGGATATCCAAGCAAAGATAAAGGAAAAAGAAGGCAGAGTCAGGGAGATGCCAGCAGCTGCTGGAGAAGATGTGAGGTAACAAGACACGAGCCTTGTGTAAAATATAGAATAATGGAAATGGGTTATTATAAGTTTTAAGAGCTAATTAATAATAAGCCTGAGCCATCAGCCAAACTTTTATAATTAATATAAGCCTCTGAGGATTTATTTGGAAACTAGCAGACAGAAGAGAAACCTCCAGTTACATCAAATCTTCAGGTTTCCAAAAGACATGGTAGCCTTTTTATAAAAGAGAACCAGATAATAGTAATTATGCCAGGTACAACAAAGTGAAGAGATTAATCTCCATAAATCAGTTGTGGAAACATCTAATTAGTGTAAAATCATATTTATAATTTTTTCTTTGTTTCACATATATAATTCTTTTTTCAGTTCTGGGCATCATATCTAAGGCCTTGTGCTAGACAAGTCCTCTATTACTGAATTAAACTCCTATAATACTTACAATCCCATGAAGATAGTAAATTCCCTAGAGATAAGGACCTTATCACAAAGACTAACAATTATTCAAAATAGTAGATGTTCAAAAATATTATGTTTCAATTAAGCAGGTTATATAAAAATCAAGACTCACTAGACACATAATTGGTAACAAAAGTGTCTGGGTTGTTTCAGGTAAGGTCCTTAACTCAGGTGTCAATTTGCAGGCTTATAAACTAATGAGTTCCCTAAAACCACAGGCACAATGTCTTTAGGGAGACAGTATTTGGGGTCATAAAAATCAGAACTGGAGCTCCATTTCTCCACTTACTAACTCCTGAGTTCAACAAATTACTTCACCTGTTTATGTCTTAAAAATCATTAAATAAAACTCAGAATACAAGATTATTTCTTATAATGTAGTGATAAAGATTAAGCCAAGTCACATATATAAAGCAGTCGACAGAGTGGCAAGCATATCATAACTGATTATCCTTATAATTATATATTTTGCTTTTGTGAATATGCATTTCTCCACAAATGAAGGTTCATAGCTTTAACTGAATTCTCAGAGGTTTGGCGAACCAGTGCCAAGAAATATTGTCCTATGCTTATGACAAAACACAAAAAGAAACAGAGCTGAACCAGGGATGATTCAATGAGCAGATATTTATTTAAAGCAACAACTATAGGCAAATAATTGTTCTGTTTTGAGGTAGTTAATATGACTAGGCTGTTAGCCACAACACAGAAATTTTCATTTATTAGAAAAAATTTTAAAAAATGTATGAAATAAAATTTCTATAACCATAAATTAATATAGTCTCGGAAATATGACCTCCTAGAGTAAAAACTATATATATGAAAAAGTTAGTATGAAATGTGACTATTTCAAAGAAAAATAATAATCCATGGAGAGGCCAATTTCAACTATGTAAATATAATATACAAGGGACTTATGCTAATAAGCACCTACCTCATGATTTTACTCAAGGCTGCTAGAGAGAAGACAGTGATCTCTTCTTTGTATTATAAACTGTCATAACCCAAGAAAAGGAAATACAAGTGTGCAGGCATGGTGATATAAAACAGCACTGATCAGCAGTACTTCTTCTAGCAATAAGCGACACAGCAGGACAGGCTTACATGTACAAACTCTCAAACACTGCCTGACAGGTGGGAAGGAAAGCTGATGTGTGAACAAGCCAATTTCACGTATACATGGTAAGGTCCCTAGAGCCATGGATTTCTGACATCATGAATCCCAGCCAATTGGAAGCAGCAGATATAACCATGGACTGGTCCTTTTTGAACTTGTTTCTGGACAGTAGGCTTGCAGGCTTTTGGTGACCCATGACAACAAGAAAGTGTCCACAGCCTGGAGTTCTATAGGGCAGTCTCAGTACCACCCAGGAAATCAAAAATCCTGCTTCATTTCACACAGAACCAAATCCTCCCTTTCATTAGTTCCTGTTGCTTGGGGATGGAGCCAAACTCTGGTGAGTTGGCATCTGTTTGCTAGGTAAGTTATACTAGTTGCAAGCAGCATCAACTCATTCCATGGAGTACACTCTCTCCATCCTGTGCCCTGTCCTGTCAGGAGGGACTCACTGAGTGTAATATGGTACCAAGTCTGGACTCAGAGATTCAATTCAGAAATTCAAAAAAATGTCTAATTAATTGAAAGATGTGTAAGACATGTTAAAAGGAGGCTCACAAAGTTACAGCAAAATCAGCACATAGGGAGAGAAGAGTCCTCGGAGAAAGGAAACCACTGATATTAACCTCTGACATTCTAAACACACAAACCCTTTGAGATTTGGTCATCATTTTAAGAACTGTTAATTTTCAAAATATCCTATAAATTTAAAACTTGAATAATGTTCACAGTCTAATAAAGTTATTAAAGGATAAAAGAAAAAATTGCTAATTTCAAAGGTTCTCTAGATTTCTTTTCAGAAAGATGTTGATGATTATAAAGTCCATTATTTCATGGAAGAAAACAGAGGCTTCAAATTTTATCTGGTGCATTCCCAATTGGCTGAAGAAAACAATACTTTAGTATGAAGTGTGGTGAATACTAAGGATGCAGTAGGTAGGTAAAGTGCTTGCTTTGGAAACATGAGGATCTGTGTTTGATCCCAGAAGCCAGATGAGAAAAAAAGGGGGGTGCCAGGTATGATGGTGCATTCTTGTTATCCAGGAGCTGGGGAAATTCCTTGAGGCTTGGTGGATCTATTGCTAAGTTCCAGGTGACAGGCCAGCAGTAAAGGTCCCTCAAGGGAAAACTATTTCTTTCTTGCCAAGAGGATAAAATCTCTGGCTATGATGGACACCTCACAATTTAACTGAGCAGGGTTAAGGACCATCCCTCAGGAAGGCAGGTTCACCTTAAACTGTACTAAAGAAATGGTCAGTATAATTATACCTAGCTTTAATGAGATAATATTCTTTTCTTGCCAGATTCCAACCCCCAGTAGCCTACAGGACCACAGTCTAGTATTCAGAAAAGGATTTTTCCTTTTCTTCTATTTTATAAGCATGTTCTTTCTAAAGCTTTGGGCTTATCCTTATTTCTAAAGTTCTACTCCTCACTTTATGGGTACCTGTTACCATGTGGCTTACTTGCAGGCAGGTTTCACTCAAATGGCAAGGCCTTTTTTGTTGCCCATCTCTTCGTTCTCCTCCTCTGAGCAGGTGCCAAGATGCACAGCTTATTTGCCTGGAGTTTTTCAAACTTAAATTCTTTTATTAATGAGAGGTAGTCTAATTTCCACACTATTATTTGGTGACTACAAAAGGATACCCCAAAATTTCCAATAGCAAAGGTCAAAGGAAGACCTGGTCTAAATAAACAAGGGGACAGTACTTAAAGAATGAAACTCAAGTTTGACTGCTGACTTTCACAGGAATAAGTGCATGGGTATATATGCACAGCCACACACAAAATACCTACAGAAAACTAAATTTGAAACAATAGAATTAGAGTTAAAAGGGATTTAAGAAGTCAAATAAACATGTAGAAGAATGCAAATAGAACCTTATCTACCCTCGTGTACAAAACTGAAGTCCAAATGGATCAAAGACTTCAATATAAATCCAGTCATACTGACCCTCAGAGGAGAGAAAGTGCGTAGTATCATTGAACACATGGGCACAGGGACTACTTCCTAAAAATAACACCAGTAGCACAGACACTCAGTGCAATAAACAATAAAAATGGAAATCCTGAAACTGAGAAGCTTCTGTAAGGCAAAGGACACAGTCAATAAGAGGCAGTGAATAGATCTTTACCAACCCCACATCAGCAAAAAATAAAAATGGAAATCCTGAAACTGAGAAGCTTCTGTAAGGCAAAGGACACAGTCAATAAGAGGCAGTGAATAGATCTTTACCAACCTCACATCAGACAGAGGACTGATCTCCAAAATATATAAAGAACTCAAAAAACTAGACATCAAAATACCAAATGATCCAATTAAAAAGTGAGGTACAGATCTAAACAGAGAATTAGAGAATTCTCAACAGAAGAATCTCAAATGGCCAAAAGACTCGTAAGGAACTGTTCAACATTCTTAGCCATCAGGGAAATACAAATCAAAATGACTCTGAAATACCATCTTACATCTGTCAGAATACCTAAGATCAAAAGCTGAAAACAGCTTATGCTAGAGAAGATGTGGAATAAGGGGAACACTCCTCTACTGTTGGAGGAGGGGAAACTTGTTTCCCGGCTGCCCGGAAACAGTGTTTTAATTACTATAGTTTCTGTGTGGTTATTTTGGTTCTGGGCAGGTGGGACAAACAAGTGGCCGCTCCTCCAACAGACTGGTGCCAATATGACTAACTAAAATCCACTTAAAAACTTGAGAAATGACTGCTAAACTTGCCTAAAAGTGAGATGATCCTTCAGGGTTTCTGCTTCATGAAAGAGTCTGCTAGACATTCTTCAGGCTACAGAAGAAAGTGACTGACAAACTGTCAATATAGGTGGAACTGTCTTTGAAATTTCCTGCTTATTGGAAAAGTCTGCTGGATACTATGGGCCATTAGGCTGAAGATGAATGCCCCAATGGTACAGAAAAAAATTGGGTGACTACCCATGTGGCAAGATGTCTCTGCCATTTCTAGAGTTTTGGAAGTTACTTACAATGTACTTCCTGTTTACTTGGATAATGTTATATGCTTCTGGAGTATTTGATGGAGTTGAAGAATTTATAGTTACAGTTTTCCTTAGTTATGATAAAAGATAAAGTAGATATAAACGTTGTAACTGTATTTCCTTCTTGATAATTGTTTTGTTATATGTAATTTTACTATGTTAAAATTAAAACCCTTTTATTTAAACAGAAAAGGGAGGTGATGTGGGAGTCCCTTCTGTGTGCTATGATTACTATTAATGAATAAATAACCTACTTTGGACCTAGAGCAAGGCAGAACTTAGGTAGGCAGGGAAAGCAAGTTGAATGCTGGAAGAAAGTAGGCAGAGTCAGAGAGACGCCATAGAGGTGCCGCTGCCTAAGACAGATGCTGAAACTTTAGCCAGTAAGCCACAGCCTCATGCTAATACACTGATTACTAGAAATGGGTTAAATTAAGATGTAAGAGTTAGCCAATAAGAAGTGAGAGCTAATGGGCCAAGCAGTGATTAATACACTTTCTGTGTGATTATGTGGGTTCTTGAAGCCAGGAAGAAACAAAGTGGCCCCTCCCCCAACACTCTACTGCTGGTGGGAGTGCAAACTTGTACAGCCATTTTTGAAATTAATATGGCACTTTCTCAGAAAATGGTCAATCAACCTACCTCAAGACCCAGCAATAGCACTCTTGGGCATGTACCCAAAGGATGTTCAATTACAACAGAAGGACATTTGATCAAATGTGTTCATGGCAGCATTCTTCATAATAGCCAGAACCTAGAAACAAGCTAGATGCCCCTCAACCAAAGAATGGATAAAGAAAATGTGGTCCATTTATTTACACAATAGAGACTACAAAAAAAAAGCAAACAAACAAAAAACAAAACAATGCCATCTTGAAATTTTCAGGCAAATGGATGGAAGTAGAAAAAATCATTCTGAGTGAGATAACCCAGACCTGGAAAGGCAAACACGTTATGTAGTCACTCATAAGTGGATACTAGACGTTAAAGAAGAGATAACCAGCCTGTAGTCCACAATCTCAGAGAAGTTAGGTAACAAGGAGGACCCCAAGCGAAACATACATAGATGCCCCTGGAAAAGGGAAACAGACAAGATCTTATCAGAAAATTGGGAATATGGGGGGAGGGTGGAAGGAAAGGATGAAGTGAGGGAAGTGAGAAGGGGCAGGGGGAGGAAAACATGAAGGAACAGGATGGTCGTGATGGGGGAAGGACAGAGAGAGAGAGAGCAAGGAAAGAGATGCCTTGATGGAGGGAGCCATTATTGAGTTAGCAAGAAACCTGGCACTAGGGAAATTCTCAGGAATCCACAAGGATGATGCCAGCTAAGACCCCATGCAATAGTGGAGAGGGTGCCTGAACTGGCCTTCCCCTGTAATCAAATTGATGACTACCTTAACTGTCATCATAGAACCTTCATCCAGCAACTGATGGGAGCAGATGCAAAGATCCAAAGTGAAGCACTGGGCAGAGCTCCCAGAGTCCAGTCAAAGAGAGGGAGGAGCAATAATATAATTATGTAGAGACCATGATGGTAAAGACTCACTGAAACAGCTGACCTGAGCTAGTGGGAGCTCACTGACTCTGGACTGACAGCAGGGGAACCTGCATAGGACCAAACTAGGCCCCTGAATGTGGGTGACAGTTGTATGGCTGGGGCAATCTGAGGGGCCACTGGCAGTGGGTCCAGGATTTATCACTAGTGCTTGAATTGACTTTTTGGAGCCCATTCTCTTTGGAGGGATAGCTTGCTCAGCCTAGACATAGTGGGGAGGGCCTTGGTCCTACCTCAAAGCCACGTGATAGACTTTGTTGACTCCCCATGGGAAGGCTTACCCTCTCTGAAAATTGGATGGGAGTGGAGTGGGGTGTAGGAGGGGGCAGCGGGAGGAGGGAGGGAGTGGGACATGGGATTGGTCTGTAAAGTGAGAAAAGATTGTTTAAAATTAATTAATTAATTAATTTGAAAAGAAGTCAAAGGAGCAGCAGTCTGTAATCTCTATTTATAAACAGAACATTTAAAAAAATATCCACTCTTCCCCCTCCATTGCCAACACCATTGGTACAAAATGTGGAACTGTGCTCATCTTAAATGATCCTGGTACATTTTAGGATATTAGAGTTCTTTCAGGCTTACCAGTATTAAAAATGGTGTATTATTTTATAGGTGAGGAAATATCTGCTATGTACTTCCTTTATAAACTTATTTTAAATCAGCATATGAGATATTAGATATCATCATAGCATTCCCAAACCAAGTGTGCTTTAGTGACACTCCTCCCTGTCTCCCATTCTCCATGTAAACCCCCAGTCTCCTTTCTGCTTTCATGTCCCATGTGTCCTTTAGCTCTGCCTTCTTCTTCTCACTGTCTCTGAAAAGAGTGTTTTTAAATAAGCCCACCCAGTGGCCACTAGGATCCAAGGCCCCAGCTGTGCGCCCCACTGTGATCCACGCAGCCCACCCAGTCACTTCCTAGCTACATGCTTTCTTCTCCTATGCGTGTGCGTGTATGTGCACAAGCATGCTTGTGCCCATGCCATGTGGGTGAAGCGAAAATAAGCTAGACAGGAAATTCAGAAATTGATCTAAAGCAAGTCTGGAAAACTCAACATAACCTGATTCTTTACACATTGTTCATAAAACAAGAACAGTTTTTAAAGAAAGATGAGTAATGGGAACAATGTATTTCCAAAAAGGAAAATTAATAGCATCCGACAAATGGGTGAAAGAGTAACTGTGGGAAGAAAATAGAGCATGTTTGGAGAGGAGGGAAGCTAAAAGACAAACTACAAAAAGGCCTCTAGGCAGCATAAGTATAGCACTGCTCCAGGAAGTATCTAGTTCAGATAATATGCAAAAACACTCTTACATGACTGGCTTAAGATTTAGGCCAGTGCTAACAAGATTCTCAGCACCACACAGAATAAAGTATGTTGGTGCTTGTTTGCATCTTAAGATCATATCAGGTCACCGATTTTTGTGGGGGGGGGGGTTGAAAAAATAGAAGCTGTTGTTGATGTATTAACATAATGGTTTCCTGGTATCTGTCTCCCTGGAGCAGCAGATAAGGGGAGCATTAGACTAGAGGATGGCTCTGGGGAAGCCAAGCCCTCTTGCATCACTTCAAGGTAGCTCCAGGAGGCTAATTGCAGAGGAACTGATGGACTCCCTGGGGAACCCACTCCTGGACACGCTGCTCAGAAAGAAGCTGGCCAGAACAGAAAGGGAGTTCCATGGGAAAATCATGTCAAGAAGAAACAAAAGGAGGGGGAAAGAGGGAAGAAAAAGGCTCCTAGAGACTAGGCTCATTAGATCTCTCACTTCAGGGGTGGGTGGATTTAGATCAATGTGTTCACAGTTACCAGCACAATATTGTATACCTGAAAAGTATACATGCATGTGTTTTTACCAAACTGTGAATGGGTGAATAGAAAACAATACAATGCAAAGATCTAAATAAAATGTCCAAAAAACATATCTTGTGTTTAAATCATAACTTGTATTTAAACATGTAATAAAGCATTAACTCAATGGTAGTCGTACGGGATACAGTCAAACACAGAGAAGACACCTCATAAAGAAAACAGTCAACACAATAAAGGTGGGATAGGTGTTTTTCTACTTGTGCCCACACAATAAGTACACAGCCATCTATGGACAGAAGTGCTTCTGTGAGAGCACTGGGATTCACAGAGAATGTGGTGAAGGCCTGGCAGAGACCACAAAGGAGCAGGGTCCAGTGACGGGATAGAACGGTGTATCAGGGACAAACTTAACAGCATTGTTTCCAGCTCTAGACCTAGAAATGGCCCCAAACTCCTGTGGATGTGGCTATAAACCTACTTGGCTTTGGAAGATTTTCCTGCCAAAACCAGAGAAACCTGAAGGAGCATGGCCACATATGTCTTGGGTGATGTGACTGCTGATCTATTCTCATGTGTGGTTCTAGAGCCACCCCTGAGGGTTAACTCTGGTTTACTCATCAATGGTTTGAAGCAGTTATACTCAGAATTCAGCCCACAAAGAAATGGAGAGTTAGGAAGTATGGAATGGGAAACAGTGATCTAGAATGTAGGGCAGGCACAGTACTACACAGACAGTACTACACAGTACTACAGCAGACCCTGTAGAAGCTCTGGCAAGGAGGGCAAACCCTCTTAGGTACTGGTAGACAGCAGTCCCAACTACAAACAGAACCTGAAGAAGACATGGTCAATTGTGCCTCAGAAGTGTATCTAAAGACTTGGGTAGTGGAAGTGAACCCTGAAGCAAATCTGTGGCTGGGTCACAGTCAGAGGCTTATACTGACAACTCAGATACCCAGGCATTAACTTAGGAGGAGTCACCAACACATATAGGATAAGCTTGACATCTAGACTCCAAAACACATCAGTTAAAGCCACCTGGTGACCACAAGGATCTAATTAGGCCTCCAGCTGTGAACCCCTCTGAGAACCATATGGATGGCTCCTGTCCACTCCATCACTTCCCTAGCTGCATGCTTCCTTCTCCCTCCAAAATGGATGCTGAAGGTTCCTCCCCCATCCTATGGTATGCAGAGGTGTGACTGTCCAACAAAGAAATGATGGAGAGTAGCTCATTGAAGACTGCCTGCTAAGTACCTGCAAGGCCTTGAATTCAATGCCCAGAAACTAAAGAAATAAAGGGTGACTGCTGAGTCATGTTTACCCTTCTGAATGAGGTTAGGTGCCCTTGCAAAACAACCTGAGAAACTGTCCTGCTTTCTTCAAAGCACGCAGAAGCAAGGTGAAACCTCCAAAGCAGCAGTCCCACCAAACAACCAACCCTGCACTGTCTCAATCCTGGCCTTCTCAAACCCTGGAACTGTGAGAAATAAATCTCTTTTGCTTATAAGTTACAAATCTCAGGAATATTGTTATAGTAGCACAAATAGAAAAGATTTATCTGTCTGAAAAAGTCTGTAGAGACCAAAAGAAATGTATGTTCCTTCAAAAAAAAGACAGCAACGCAGAGCTACCCAGATAAAAAAGAGACAAATACACACTATCTAAGGAGACACAAACATTGTTCATACTGGTCCAAGCAATGGAGGTCTTCAAACTGCTTAAAAAGAATAGAAAACAATCATATTTAAAAAGCTCAATGGTAAGTAGAAAACACAAATATAAAACTAAACCGAATTAGGAAAACAATACACCAGAAAATCGAGAAATTTAATAAAGAAATTGAAAACATAAAAAGAACTAAATAAGAAGGTGGAGGGTGGAGAACAGTAGGACAGTATTGAAAAATTCAATAAAGCGTCACCTGCAGGATGAACTATGCAAGAGTAAGATAAGTAAATGGGAAGGTGAAACATTTAAAACTGGCCAGATAGAGGGTTAGAAAAAAAAGAAAACTGAACAAGGTATAAGAGTCACAAAGAAGAAGGAGAAACTGTCAGAAAGCTTAAATAAATACTATCCAAAAACTCCTAAATCTTGGGAAGCATGAGGGCCTCTAGAAACCATGGGATACAAACCCTCAACCCCAGATCAGCAAGGCTAGAGACTGAAGAGATGGCTCACTGATTTAAAGAACCAGCTGCTCTATCAGAAGATCTGGGTTCTATTCCCAGAACCTACATGGCAGCTCACAACTGTCTATAACTTCAGTTCTAGAGGATATGATGACCTTTTCTGTCCTCCACAGGCATTGCATACACATAGTACATAGACAAACATCTATGCACATAAGATAATTTTTAAAATGTGAATAAAAAGGCAAGATCAGATTTGAGAGACTGGTCACACAAAAGGAAATGTTTGTAGCCATAATGGACTTTTTCAACAAAAGTCTTACAAGCCAAGAATAAGTAAAGTGATATAATCATTGTGCTCAAGGGGGAAATAAAAGAAAAAAAAAACTTCACCAACTGAGAGTCCAAAACCATGCAAAGGTGTACTTCAGAAATAAAAAGGTGAAGACATTCCCACACAAAGACAGGAGTCCATCAATATAATATCTATCTAGAAAATGTTGAGAGCTCAATATAAACAAGAAGAACTAACAAACAGCACGAAGAACACAGCAGTGGGAACCACTAGCACAATTAGAGCAGGTGGAAAGCACTTCTAATTTGGTGTAAAAGTTACAAAACCATTAGATGCTATTACTATACCTTCAGTAATCTATCAGTGAGTACAGAAGTATAAAAATAAAGGTGGCATACAGCACAAAGGAAAAATAGGAAAGGAGTAAAGTGTATTCATATGAGATTGTTATCACTCTGAAACAGAAAATTATAACTACAAAATGTTTCATTTAAGCCCCATGAAAACCTCAAAGTAAAAACTAGCAGATTCCACTTGAAACCAGTGGTGCATGTGTGGCCTTTAATCCCAGCATAACATTCAGACACAAGTAGAGGGTTTAGCTGTCAACTTCAAGGTTGCCCTCCACTAAACAAGGAGTTCAAGGTCAATTTGAGTTACACGAGACTCTGCCTCAAAAAATGAAATCAGTAGGAAGAGTCAAGCACTCAAAGTATAATATCAGAATGAATCACCAAGGATTACAGTAAATCAAAAAGAAAGAAACCAATGAATGGTGAAACAGCAGACCACAGGAAAACACTAAGGCAAGTACTTATATGTCAAGGACTGCTTTATATGTAAATAGATTAAACTCCGCAAAAAAAAAGACCAACATGTTGGGTACTAGAGATGTATTTTAGCTTCAAAGATATAAATAGACTAAAGAAGTGAAAAGAACAACCCATATAGCTGTTGACCACAAGGGCAGTGTGCTATCTTACCAAAAAAGAATATTATTACCAAATAAATAAAGTTGCACCTAAAGAAACTAGAAAAAGGACAACAAAAATTCAAAATTAGGGGGGAAAAGAGGAAATAAAAATTAGAAATCAATACCATAAAAATAATTAAAAGATCAATAAAACTTAAGACAAAAATCAAGAAAATTAAACCCTCAGCTAAAGTTGGAGACTGGGAGGGGATTAAAATAAAAAAAAAAATTAACAAAAGAACAGACAGTACAGAGGTCACCAAGAGACAAAAGAACCACAAAACTTCCAAGGACACACCCCCTCTGTTAGAGACTTCTGTGGACACACCCCCTCTAGGGAGACTTCTGTGGACACACCCCCTCTGGTGGAGACTTCTGTGGACACACCCCCTCTGATGGAGACAGTTGTAGACACACCCCCTCTGATGGAGACTTCTGTGGACACACCCCCTCTAGGGAGACTTCCATGGACACACCCTACTTGGGCTCTGCTCACCCTTCTTTATTTTTCTTTCTGTTCTGTCTTCATGGTCACTGATCCTTCCTTCCAGTGAATTTTCTGTTTCAGTTACTATACGTTTTAGCTCTAGGAAATCTTTTTTGTTCCCCTCTATCTTTCTCTCTATGTATTAGTAAATGGATTTTGCTCACACCTTTGTCTTTTATGTTTTCAACACCTCCCCACAGTTCTGTGAACATCTCTAGAACAGTTCTTTTAAAGCTTGCCCACATGTGACTGACAGCAGGCCTTTCAGAAGCAGCTTCTGTTGAGTCTGTTCCTTGCAATGGGCTCCTGCTCTTGTTTCTTCATATCTTACAGTTTCTGAAATTAGACATTTGAACCCAACTATGTGACAATCTTAGAAGGTTGATTTTTTACATTGCTAAAATTGGCAAACTTTTACTTTATTCTTGATTATTGTTTTTGTTTTGTTAATTTGGGAGTCAAATTCCCTTATATGTAAATTTCAGACCTCTGTCTTTCTGAGTCTGTGTGTTTCTGGATTACCTAGTTACTTTGGTCCCCCCTCCCCCATACTGCCAATTATATAATTAATTTAAATAGCCTCTTCTTTAATGTTTGATTTTTTTTCATCTTAGAGTCTCATCCAACTTCTAGTTCTTGCTTCCTGCATGTGGATAAAGATGTGATCACAGATGTGATTTCTTCTTTAATGTTTGATACAGGGGCAGGGGAATGAACTGAAGAAAAACGCAGCAATCTATTAACGCTTACAGAGACATCACTGCACACCATGAAGAGGACATTATAACAATGGCCACAGCCTCTTTCTTTCAATCTCAGCATCAGAACACAATAGCTAGCAGTATGAAAAGAGAGCCCCTTTGTCTGCACTGGCTCCTAACTGCTATGAGAACATGCTCACAACTGTTGCCACTGGCTGTGAACTAGATCTGGAAGTTACTATTATGCTAAGAAGAAATTGATCAAAATTAACTAAAGTGTTCAGCTAGAACCTATAAGCCTCAGACTGCAGAGCTCAAAAACATACCAGACAGATTCTCCTGAAGCAATTCTTTTTAAGTGAGGAGACAGATTGCTGTTGCTTCCTACACCACCTAAATTTATTTGTATGACATGACCCAGAAATTGTATGATGTGTTGCTCTGAAAATGAAGTATTTCCACAGGCCCATGCATTTGAACAATTGATCCACTGTTAATGGTGCTGTTTGTGGAGGCTGTGGAACCTTTAGAAATTGGAGCCTTACTGGAGAAAGTACATCACTTACATCACTGGAGGTGGGCTTTGAGTTTTATAGCCTCACCCAACTTCTAGCTCCTGCTTCCTGCGTGTGCATAAAGATGTGATCTCTGAGCATTCTGTTCCTACCATTATACCTTCCTCACCACTAAGGACATATAGCCTGTGAATAAGCTCTTCCTTATGTTGCTTCTGCTTATAGCATTTTATCATACAAAAGAAATGAAACTGAGATACATAGGTTAGTATTTATCAAGAGAAGTGAAAGCTGTTATTCACACAAAAATCATGAGGTAGATGCTCAGAGCAGCATATCGATTATGATTGCCAGAATTTGGCAAGAACCACAATGCCTTGCAGTGGGTTAATGGATAAACTGTTATATTCAAACAATGGATTATTATTATTTTTAAAGGAAATGGGCTACGGAGTCATGAAAAAAACATGGTAGAACCTTACATGTATATTACTGAGTGAAAGAAGTCACTCTTCAGAGGCTGTACACTGAATGGTTCCAACTCCATGACGTTCTGGACAGGGAAAACTATAAAAACAGCAAATGGCCAATGATGCCAGATAGGAAGATGGGAGAGTACACACAGATGAAAGACAGAGAATAGAGAAGGCAAACTATTCTCTATGATAGGACAATGGTAAACACGTGTTGTTATGCATTTATCCCAACTCACAGAATTTGTAACATGAAGAATGACCTGAATGTCAAAATATGGACTTTAAGTGGTATGAATATGTAGGTGCAATGATCACAGCAAGCACTGATATGCTGTTAATATTAGTTGTGGAGGAGGCTCTGTGTGGTGGGGTGGGAAATAGATTTTGCTGCTAATCTAAAACAGCTTGAAACAATAATGTCTACTCTTTAAGAATGGAGGAAAGTAAAGGTTAACAATAACTTATCCTCAGTGCTTCTTTACAGGAAATATATGCTTAAAATTGATAGGGAATGTCAAACTAGTGCTCAAATGGATTCAAAAATTAAGTTAGATTTTTCTCAACTTCTTTTGTTCTGAGCAATAACTGAGTACTAGCATAGACAGACATGGCCTTTTAGTTAATTACCAATTTATCCTATGAACCAGAAACAGTCACAGCATCAAGGGGCTTTTCATGTGGGTGCTCAGTCCACAAATTCATCTGGCCAAGCTGCATGTAGTATGCTAACAGAGCAACAGGCCAAGCAACTCGGTAAGTGCTGCTACCAAAAGACACCTTCACTCTGCGACGGAAACCATTCAACAGGAACCAACTTCATGTCTTACATGATACAGAATACTCAGTAAAAACTTACAGAAATTAGTAGATTAGCTCTCATAAAGCAAACTAGAAAACAATTCTGCTTCAAGATCTGAAGGAAGGAAATGTAAATTCTTCCCAGGTCATGAAGTCCAGGCAACTGGGCACCTTCACATCTCTTAAGACAGTCTACTAGTTGCCTTACAAAATGTCACTAAAGTTAACCTAGTGACTTTTGCATTGAATCATTTCTTATGAAGAAAGATGAACTAAGGAAAGCTATGGCCATGCATGTCCCATGCAAACCCATGCTGGGTATGCCCCCAACATTCCATAGACAAATCATAGTCAAGGTTACCAGTGATGTCCTAGGTCTTAAATTTACAAACCTAGAATGCAGAAAGATGAAAGGAGAGCTCGTAATTTCTGAGAACATACAACAGATGAAAAACTTAGGCCAAGAAGGTTAACTCAGTGAAACCATTAAAATCTCACCCCTCTATTATTTCAGGATGTATCTCCCACCCTAGGATGTCTAAAGACAAACATTCATTTTATCTGTTCCTTTGTATGCATACTATATTCTTTCCCATTTCCTTAGGGAACAATGAAAATCATAAAATATGCAAATATGGAGAAAGTCAATTTTCTTCTAAAGTTTCTGAATGCTTCACAATTTAATAAAATATGGGCAAATTTCACAATAGACCTTTATAAATCAGGGTGAAAAGAGACCTTCCTAAATTAGCAATCAATAGTGCTTCTGTGTATAATCTTAGGAAAGTTGAAGGTCGGCCATGAAAAGGGTGGGCTTCCTGAGAGATGAGAGAGACTGCGTTCAAGTCGTAACTTTATATCCTTGATATTTTTTTACTGTGCTCTTAAGTACATAATGTTATCCATGTGTTTGCTCAGTGCTGATTATTTTTCTGTATGAACACATTCCCAAACCTACAGCCCTGTAAAATTTAACATTAAGAGGGAATTCTGTAGACCATTTAACATAATAATAAAAACTGATTCTACAGAAAGGCACCAAAGAGAAATCTGAGCCCCTATTAATTTTGTCTAGTAGATACATTAGAAAAAGAGCAAATCAAAACTAATTTAACTAAATACATGTAATAAATTTTAAAATGAAATCAGTATTTTCAAAATAGAGATTTTATGTTTTTTCAAACTTTGGTATTTTATACTATTAGTAATTATCATCTCTGATTAGTCATATTTTGATGCTCAATAACCGCTTATGCTAGGAATTACAACAGTGGGCGACACAGCTCTAGACCCTAGTGGTGACAAACGCAGACAAAATGAAGTGTGTGAACAATGACCAGACAGTGAAGCAGGAAGGCAAATCCAACCAAACTTGAGAGCAGCACAAACAGCTTCTGTTTTGACTGGGGTTCCAGAGCTGAGGCGAATGCTCTGTGAGAGTTCACAACTGTTTCTGGCCTAATTCCACTCATGCCAATGTGACAAAGCTCATAAAGCATGGAAACAGGACGACAGACGCTTACTCCCGCAGTTTTAGAATCTGACTAGTCTAACACCATGCAGGGGCCTGACCTGTGCTGCACAGACAGAGCTTTCTCAGCATTCACTCACAAGATGCAAGGGCAGAGGAGCTCTGTGGAGACACTTTTGGAAATACTTAAACCCTACTGTGTCCACTTCTGCTCTTAGGTTCCAATTGTACACCTGACGCCCCTACCTGCTAATCCCATTGGGTTGGGGTTTTTATGTACGAATCTGGAGAGGGCAAACATTCAGAGCATGGCTAGAAGGCCTGCTCAGCTCCCAGTAGAAGAATTTTCTCTCAGTAAGAACTGTAACTGTGAAGCTGTCATGTCAGACCAGGACAGAGACACAGTTTATTCTTCCGTGTGCCTATGGGAAAACTTGGGTCATCTCTCCCAAGCCCATCCTATGTATGCCTTCTTAGGTTCTTCCCTCTACATACTAGTTTGCCTTTCTGTACTAATTTTACTTTCCCCATGAAAACGTTGAAAATAGTCACAAATTACTTTTGGAAAACAACAATGAAGGTTTTTTTTAATGACAGTTCATCATCATACAAGCTTCTAGACAAAGTTTTTTGCCTTAGTTTTCAAGCCAAGTAACAACTTTGAGCTACAACTGCAAAGTGTTCCACAGGTGAATAATATAGAATAAATGATGACTACTGAGAATCTCAAGCTGGACATGGTGGCTCACACCTGCAATCCCAACACTTGGGAGGCTACAGCAGAAGAAATATCAGTTTCGGACTAGCCAAGGCAACACGGAAAGTTCTACAATAGTTTGGAATAAACAATAATATCTTGTTGGAAGAAGAGGAAGGGAAGAAAAGTATAATATGGTTTGAGTGTGGAGTGATGAACCATAAAGGCTCATATGTTGGAGTCTATGTTTCTAGCAGGTAGCACTATTGAGAGGGAGTTAGATTATGAGGTCACTGACCACTTCATCTAATTTCCTGTTGATCAGTTCATAGCTGAAAAGGTTATTAGAATGTATGGCCTCCTAATTGAAGGAAGTGTACTACTGAGGCCATACTTTTAAGGTATATCTTATACCAGGCCCATCTTTCCTTCTCTTGCCTTCTTCCTGGCTGCATCTGGTGAGCAGCTTTCCTTTACTATATAATTTCCCATGCTGGTTCTGGCCAACAGATCTGGATGCAATGAAATCAGATGACCATGGTCTTGAACTTCTAAAACTGTGAGCCAACATAAACCTTTTCATCCTTTAAGTTGATTTCTCCCAGGTGGTTTATCACAGTGGCAAAAAACTTAAGAGGAGCTCATGATAGATGTTGAATAAGCAGCAATCATGGAGCCTGCATGGGTCTGCGCTAGGTCCTTGGTATATACTTTATGTTCGTTAGCTTGGTGTTTGGGGGGACTCCGAACAGTGGGGGTGGGGGTGTTTTGGACTCTTTCGCCTGCTCTTGGTACCCATTTCCTCCTACTGGGTTGCTTTGCCCAAACTTGATATTAGGGTTTGTGCCTAATTTTTTTGTATCTTTTTATGTCATATTTGGTTGATATCCCTGGGAGACCTACTAATTTCTGAAGGGAAACAGAAAAGAAGTAGATTTGGGGAACAGGGGAGTTAGAGGAAAAACTGGGAGGATTGGAGGGAGGGGAAACTTTGGTATCTATGTAATATATGAGAGAATAAAAATAAAAAGACAAGGAGGGGGAATAGTTCATCTCATTGGGAAAGTTGGACTCCAGAAAAATTATTAAGGAAGGTGGGTTCTACTTGGGATGCTCTCTGTATTCAAGGAGATAAATTTTTAAGAAATCAGCACAGTTCTTTCTAAAATAAAAGCAGAGGAAACTTTCTTGGTTTACATATCATGAATGTCTTCACAATATATGAGTCCATGAACTGTATACACTAATTAATGCCCAAAGAAATAAACTTATCATTAAAGGTAAGTGAGATTACAGTCTTTGCTGGCCAATTATGTAAATTCTTGGTTCCAAATATCACAGCTGTAACAGCAAGCTTGCTTAAATGTTATGGGAATCAAATATGGCCTTCAGGTTAGTTACCTAATAAAGAATATATCTGGCCTTTGACTCTAGTTTCTGGAACACAGTTTCAAAGCTCTGTAATTTTTCAAGTAATAGTAGTGTCTTCTGTCATTCATAATGAGTTCTTTTTGTCAGTGATTGAGTTTATGTTTAAAAAAAAGTATCTCACTGTGCTCTTGGTGAGTTTTAAGTGGAGGGTTGACTATATCAAAAGACTATCTGACTTCCCAATGTGCCTTCAGCCCTTCCCCAGAGCTCTAGTGAGAAAACTGGAATTATAGATTAAGCTCAATTATGTGGGTTATTTTTTTTTTTTAAACACACTGTGCCTATGCAGTCAAACTCACACAGAATCTGTGGACACTGAGACTTGGTATAGTTTCCTGGCTAGTTAAAAAAAAAAAAAAAAAAAAAAAAAAAAAAAAAAAAGAGGCCCTGGAAGATTCACAGGACCCTCACCGAATCAGTCCTTTGCATTTCTTTAGTTGGCAAAGTCGTACCTATAAAGAAGCTGTAATTCTAAGTGGTACAGAACTTCCAGTCAGTTCTAAGAGCTTATTAAACCTGGGAGAATGTCAAGGGAGTCACCAGAAGTGCAGGTGGGTGAGGGAAGACTGCCTAGAGAGTCTGAGCATGGGCAATCTTGTAAGAATTGCCCTCACTCTGGGATCTGAGTTAATACTTGCTGCTGATATCTGAATTGCACTGTATCATGAGTCATCCAGCAGTATTAAGAGAATTCTAATCAGAACACAAATTTGATCCAGATTAAGTGCAGCACAATTTGTATACTGTGTTCATGTTTAACACTGAGATTGTAGCCACATTTGTTCTAGCAAAAGCAATATGAAAACAAATGGGCTTGGAAACAATCTGATGTTAACAGTATTTCCTCCAATGAATCAAAATGCTTCAAGATGTTAGAAGTTTTGCTGGCAGAGGTAATTTCTGAGGTGTTATAGAAAGAGGTCCTATCTTTCCTACTAGAACTTAACATTTTCTTATGCTTTCTAATTTTCTCTCTTTGTTTCATGGCATTGTTTTACAATTACTTGGGAATTATATTCGCTACAGAATTTTAATTTCAGGTATTACTACAATGACCCACTATTCATGTTAAATGCTCAAAGTGGAGCAGTATCAGCATAAACACTGTCTGCCATGTATCCATCGTTAATATATTTTTAGAAATAAGTGCTAGCATTAGAATACACAACTGGCACAGGAATCCATCTGAGAATGCAAGTTTCCTTTTTCTCTTTTTTTTCTTCTTACACCAGGAGGCAAATGAAAACAAATAAACAAAAACAACATAAAAACAAAGACAAGAAGATAAGAATCTCTTTCAGTGGTCCAAATGCTCTGGGCTGGAAGCTTTTAGCAAGGGGCCAGAGGTGTCTGAGAGGTGCAGGTGCCCTGGAGAGGTGGGAGATATTAGCACTCAGAGCACTACTGAAAGAGAAACAATTGCACTTAGAGAGCATTTAGAGTTGAAGAAAAAGGTACACAGCAATTTCTTCCCATGGCAGACTGGTCCTTAAGTAGTAGGAGGCATAGCAGATGAATGAGCATTTCAAGTATGAACAGCACTTCTGTCTTTAAAATGGTCCTTGTTGACAAAGTCTCCAAAAATGCTTTTGTAGGGTAGAGTAGAGAATCTCATGCTTGTTCCTGGTTAGTTGCCAGAACGGGATTATACTACATCTTGTTTCCATCCACTGACAAGAGACTTCTGACAGAGACTCCAGTGAGTCAGAGAGAAGGGCAGGCCTCAGGCAGTTGACTGTTGGGATTAGGTAAAAACACAACACAGAACTAAGGGGAACTGAACCTCCCTGAAAACGTGCATTACTCAGAAAAGAGAAAGAAAGAAAGAAAAGAAAGAAAGAAAGAAAGAAAGAAAAAGAAAGATCAAGTCATTATACAAATATTATTGATGTTACAAAATGTTAAGAACTATGTCTCTGTTCCTCTTTGTCCCTTACATAAAATACTTAGTGTTACTTAAAATCCAACAGTCCAGAATCACCAGGTTTAAGAATGACAGTGTAAAGGAGGACAGCATCAACACTGACAGTCTGAGAAGCCACGAAGTTGTGCGAGTCCTTTACAGCACCTATTCACTTTTCTGTGGCTCATACAGTCAAAGAACTCTAGAAATTCTCGTTTCTGTCATGATACTTCCAGAACAAGTTCTTTCTCAAACCGTCTTTGTTGCCCTTCTTGCTAAAACAATGTATCTACAGTCCTTGGAACCTCTGCATGAATCCTTCCTCAGTTGGGACATATTCATGCAGCATTTTAACTGGAAATAGGAATCTGAGATGTTCAGAAAGTCGAATACTTCTGGCTTCTAACATAACACAATGGAAGAATATAGACCTGTCCTCATATGACAGCTGCAATCAAAAGTCTGCTGTATCAGAAATACTGTAAAGATCCCCTTAGCTTGAAGGGTAAGGTGCACATGAAACAAATCAATGTTGTCTTTAGACTTGGATTTCACTCCTAAGATACACACACACACATACACACACACTTACATATATATTCAAATATTTCAAAACCAAGCAGTCCTGGGGATACTAAAAAAGCAAGCAAACAAACAAAAAAGCTAGATGTTTATCTGAAATTCAAGCAGCCCAGACAGCAGGTGGGCTTTAACTGGTAATCCTACTTCTAAGTGGCTCTGCTTCTGCTCGAACACTGTCTCCTGCATTTTTCTCACTTTTTCACAGTGGTGTGTGAAAACAGAATACTCATGTTAATCTCACATTTAAAACAGCAGTTCTCAGTTTCTCAAAATCCAGTACCAGTTCTTCCAAAGTCTTACAAGATTTAGGAATAACTCGGGTTGTATCATTTCCTCCAGGTACCTGACTTCATTTTAGCCATCTCGTGGTTACAATGAACTTGCCTAACACACTAAGCTTTTTATTTCCTCTCTCAGTTTATTCATCTCACTTCCCGTTAGAACCAATTGCCAAATTACCTCTTTCCAGGTAAATGTCTAACTCACAGTCATCTAGTGTAGCTAAACATTATTTCCCAGCCCAGTCAGAGTACCCAGAGAACAGAAGGACTAAGGGACAGACTGTTAAAAATATACATCAACTCACTGATTAAACAAGGAGATTCTGTCTCGAAAAACCAAAATAAATAAATAAACAAACAAGGAGATAACACATGCCATGACACTGATTTAATCAGTGACCCTATTATACATACTTCAGACCAGGAAAGCAGTAGAAAACAGCAAAATATAGGCCATCCACTACTATGAAACATTATGGGAAATTTCACTTATTTGAACTGTTTGTTAGCAATGATATTTTCTTAACACTTTATAACTTCTAATCTTAGAAATATGAGAATCAAAATGCTAAGGCAGTTTACTACACGGGGGGCAGGGAGAGAGATAGAGAAGCAGATGACATGGAAGACCTGAAATGAGAAAATTAAACACTGAGACCCAGAACAGGGAACAGTGAAAAGGAAGAGCAACTTTTCCTTTTTAAAAATCTCTTATAAAAATTCTATATGCATATATCTTACACATGGATACATTGCTGCAAGACATGGTTTAGTTCCTTGAAAACCCATAGATGGATTGTAATGTTACTGGAGCAGTTGCCTGGTAAGCCTAGGCCCTACATTAGATCGCTAGTTCCAAAAGAACAAACAAACACCAAGAAAATGCCCCAGAAATCTTCTGATATGTGACCAAAAGTCTATCAAGTTTTAACAATTATAATGAATGTTTTAAAGGCAAGATATTTAATACAGTCTCCTAGTTAATACCTTATAAAACAATCCAATTAAAATAAATAATGATTGATATTAGCCTTAACAATATTAGGTGAAAACCAAAGAAAATACACACAGCATAAACTGTGGCCACATAACCAGAGAGGGACACATGAGACATTCCTAGGCGATTGGCCTGCCCCCCTGCCATACAGTTCTGGCCTGAGGAAGACATTACATGCACTGGGTGGAAGGGCAGAGCCACTGAGGAAAGGACAGTTTCAGCAGAGTGAAGTCTGCAGAGGACTGGCTGTGCTCTGCACTGGGTCAGTGGTAAGCACCATGGCTAAGACGGTTCACATGCACAACTGTTTAGTGGCATTTTAGTGAAAATTTTTTTGGCTACTTTCAAGCTAATTATGAAGTTTATGGGTTTTTAAAGTAATTACTTTTAATTTATTTAATAAAAAAACAGTGAAAAGTGTTGAGAGATTGATTATCATTATATATTCTCCAAACTATAAGAAATGTACTTTGGCCAATGCAGGACCACAGTTAGTTAGGGACAGGAAAGTGATTACAGTCATACTATGCCTGCTATCTGTTTTTCTTTGAAGTGGCGTTTTGTAAACTTTCTAGTATCTGACACTTTCAAAGTATAGGTCTCAAATTTGAGAATAAAAATGGAGAAAGAAAACTAAGAGAGCTTTGACTGGTAAGTGCAGGGAATGAAGGTAGGAACATTAAGACTGGAATGACAACTTTTGAAATCCTGCCTATTCCTCTTCAAATCATGGAGCAGGGGGATGGCCTTCTGTCAGTGGAGGAAGTGGATCTGCATTGCCACTGTCTGTCTGCCTCAGGAACCCTTTCACTAAATCAAGGAAGACAATATCTAAACAATCTCACAGAGGAATCAGTCACTATCTTCAGAGATGGGATAATAACCACAAAGGCCCAACAGCCAGCCAGTGTATGCAGGTCCGAAAGGAGCCTGTACATAAACAGCGTACTGGGGAATTAAGACTCTTCATGCAGTAGGCCTTTTGTACTCCCCATCACTACTATCCCCACAAGTAATCCAAGGTAACATCTGCCACCAGAAAAGGTACTTTGTCTGTGCTGGCCCATCTTTGGAAGGCAGCAGCTTGTTTGACATTGATATATGATGAGGTTAGAGCAAGATGATCTGTCTCTATTTTCTTGACAGGATGGCATCTCAGGCCATGCTGAGGGAGAGCAGGTTGCCTGCCCCCACTGCTCAGGTTGGCAGCATCTACTATTAAGTGGCTGGGTGTCTGGCAGTGGACTCAGAGAAACAAAGAGGGCCTTATCTCCTGGAATTCAAGGAACTTCAGCCCCAAACCAAAATAACTGCTGAGTGGGCACTACTCACTGACCCCTGTCTGAGTCAGGCCTTGCCAGAGGCCCAGGGTCCATCACCCACAGTCAAAGAGAAGTGATATAGTCCTTTGAGTAGCAAGGAGGTCTTCTATTTGGGCTCACATGGCTAAGAAAGACAAACGATAAAAGTATTGCAGGAGCACGCCATATATGCATGGAAAGACAACAGCAAACAAACAAAAGGTTTATGGCAGGGGCTTATGAGGCAGGCGATAGCCAAATAGCCCAGGTTTCCAAAGAAGTGTTTTGCATCAGCTGATTAAAAGTTAAACGGTTAAGGAAACCAATGTTAGATGTTCGACCCCTTTTCATCTTACTGTGCATTTCCACTGCACTTAAACTATAGGTCTGGATTTTAACAAAGAATATTGAATGTACAACGCCGACAGAGGAGATGACACAGTGAACCAATGCACTGATAGTGGTTATATACAAACGCTATCACCAGCATCATGATTCTGCCCTGCAAAATTTTAAATTTCAACATATATAGTAATTAAAATGAGAATTAGAAATAATACAGAATAAAATTGAGGAAGAGGCAAAAACAAATGATAAAAAACAAAACAAACACCAGCTTCTAGGAGGGAGTGAAGCAGTATTGTAAAGCACTGGCATAAAATATTTCTTATTCCATTAACCAGTCAATCAACCAGAAGACAAAATTTATTAACCATGGAGCTTTTCTTATGGAGACATTATTGTCTTCATCATGTTAAAGCAATAACAACTAATTACCCTTAGATTTTCACATGTGCAGAGCACTGCAAATTATAAAAACCAAGTTTATTTCTCTGCATACAAACTTGAAGACCATCATCAATCTTGTGACCTTCATAATTCTCTGATGGAAGAGGGCAGAATGAGAAAGTGTGTTTCTGAATTCTAATTTGCATGGTGAGGCTGAGGATAGCAGCTAAGGGGATTGGAATTAATGGTACTGAAACACACTGGATGTCTCAGCAGACTACTGCAGGGAATTTGCATCTCCAAGCTCTGTATTTTCTTTAATAAAAGGGGCCTCTCTTAATAGTTATAAACCTGGTAAATGAGGCTTAAATTCGAACTGGGCTCAAACTTCAGCCATTTGGCTCTCTACAAACCTTACTCTATTTTAAGAGGTGAAGAAGGAACACTCACTTCAGCTGTGATTTCAAAAGCATCTTCTGGATGAAGTTAAAACAGACTGTCTAGAAAGGCAGTAAATGTAACTTCGTAGCATAAAGTGACACTGTCAGTTACAGAAAATGAATATTTCCAAGATTTACTAAATTTCATAGAGAGCAAACTTCTTATTTTTAGGTCTGATTCTCTCTATGCACGTTCAGGACCCTAAGTGTCCAAAAGAATTCTGCTCTGTAGTGTCCTCTGAGACTCGGAACTGATTTAGTCAACATGTCTGTGTAACAACTCTGATCTCACCCACAACACAGAGATCTCTACCAGGGTGTAAAGCACAGTCTTCTTGACTGGCTGCTTTGAACCATCATTAACCAAAGACGAACAATATAAAGCCGACTTTCCCTTCTTAAAGAATTATATGAAAGATTTCTCTTTAGCAAAGAAAAAAGATGACTTGTTCCACTGGCTAATGAACTTTAAACAGCTCCTGGTCACTCAAAGCTTGCTTTCTAACTGCATATACTCAGATAGAAATCCCCTATGGGACAGGACACCACATGTATCTAAGGCGAAAATTCTACCAACATATTCAATATGTATTTAGCAATTACAAATATTTATGTTCTTGATCTATAAAATATTTCATTTATATTATCTTCTCTATTCCCTCTCCACAGACATTAAAAAAAATACTGTCTCCTCATAATAAATCTATTTTAGAAGTAAATATAAATTCTGAAATAATCTACTGTAACTTTCCCAAAATTAAGATGCCAAAGACCAAACAAGACCACATAGCTAGTTGATATCAAAACTGAAGTTAATCAGTTTCAGTTCAGGTCTCTGCAATGAGGGTGGAGGCAGGAACATAAAGGCTGCTATAATTCCCTACATTCTAGAATGGAAATCACTCAGTCACTTTCACAAAGGAGCACAATGGGATCTCCAGGAATGGATTATGGCCAATCTATTACATTGCATACCTAAGAAACAAAGCATGATGTGTTTCTGTCGTGTTGAGTTCTAATTCTTAAGTACTGTGTACCTGGTGTATTGGGAACTACCTATTAGAGCAAGGGAGGTATTTTAACCCACAGGAGAATGGTAGGGCATGAACACCAAAAGCAGCACTCACCAACTTACATAATTTGGGGTTTCAACCACATCTCTCTTTGTCCTGCTCTTCACATCACATGACATCTACACAGAGGGACTACACACCTCTGTTCACTCCCAACCTCAGAGCAGAAAGAAGGGAGCCAGAAACTGAAGTAGCTGTTAGCTGTATCATTTTAGCAAATTCAACTATCATTTATCATGAAAATGTCATGTATCAGACACTATGCCAGGCATCAAAGGGTCAAGATAGAGATGGCAAACATGATCCTTAGTCTAAACAATGTACAGTCTGCTGTTCCCCTTGGTTTTGTGAAACTTGTATGTTAAAGTTGTCCCTCCTTTACTCTGGAAGTACCCCAAATTCAGATGTGTTCCTTGCTGTGCAGTTCCCTGCTGTATGTCTGCACATTCACAGAGTCTGAGCCACAGAGCAACAGCATGAAGCTAAGGGGTTAATTCTTAGGCAAGGGATTAGCAACCTCACAAAAGTGCAATGAGACAATGGTCTTTTATCCTGTTACTTGTATTATTCTTAATAAAATGCTCATTGGCCAGTTGCCAGGCAGGAAGTATAGGCAGGGCAACCAGGCAGGAAGCAGAGGTAGGGCAATGAGAATTCTGGGAAGAGGGAAGTTTCAGTCTACAGTCGTGACCCAGATACAGAGGAAGCAAGATGTGACTGTCTCGCCAAGTAAGGTATTGAGTCACATGGCTAACTCAGACAAGAATTATGGGTTAGTGTAAGTATTAAGAATTAGTTAATAAGAAGCCTGAGCTAACAGGCCAATCAGTTTATAACTAATGTAGACCTCTGTGTGATTTCTTTGGGACTTAACGACTGTGGGGAACCAAGTAGGACAGAAAACTCAGTCAACAAATGGCACCCACGTGGACAACTGCATCCACATAAAGCCTGACAGAGCTTGGGAAGTAATTCTAAACAAAAAAGAATAGAGTTAAGCATGGCTTATTGATAACAGCATTTTCTTGGGTGGGCTCTGCTTGCTAGAGGCAAGCATTCTCATTTAAGAGAGGCTTCCTGACTCGGCTTTAGCTGCAAAACCTTGCAGCTCTTTTAAGAGGTCCTGCCATGAAACACTTAAATGGTGTTGATGAAAAGCTGACTGCATGTATTTTGGTGGTGGCAGAGACCTTGAAATGTCATAGAGTTGTGGCAATAAACATGGCTCTGGCCAGTACCTCTGCCATGAGGCTAGACTCTCAGAAAAAAGGTAAGGAATGGGCTGGATCCAGCTGTCAAAGCCATTGCTTTAAATCCTAGCCAAATTGTTTAGCAAATTAAAGACTCATGTGGTCAGAAAAAGAGAGATAAACAGTAAAGACAGGTTCAAAAACAAAGAAAACCTCTAAACGGTTTATTGTGTATTTAAAAATATATGTAGGCTTGAAAAAAAGGGGATAAAGTCCCCTTTTTTAAAAAAAAAAACAGTAGTTGAGTGGTGGCACACACCTTTAATCCTAACACTTGGGAGGCTGAGACAGATGGATCTCCGAGTTCAAGGTGTGGCGGTACACACCTTTAATCCCAACACTTGGGAGACAGAGGCAGGTAGACCTCTGTGAATTCAAGGTGTGGTGGCACACATCTTTAGTCCCAACACTTGGGAGGCAACAGCTGCTAAAAGATATTTGTTTATAAATGCTGTTGAATTAATCCAAGATAGGTATTTTGAAAATACCTTGACTTCAAAATGGAAGTCAAAAGGCACGTTACTTTGGAGAAGAGGTTTTGCTTTTGTTTCCACAGGAAATAAGAGATTGTGGATTAATTATGAGTTAAGAAAAAAACAGATTTGATCAAGGAAAACCACCTGAGAATCTCAAATAGAGACGAATGGCCAAGATATCTGAGTTCTACATCCAGAACAGATTCAAGACTGCTGCCTAAGATGATCAAGCCTCAGAGGATACTCTAGTCATGACTTGATCATAATTCTAAATTTTATTTAGGTCCCCATAAGATAATCAGTGCCCTAATCAGCAGGAAGTAGCCTGAAAAACTATGCCCACATTCCCCCAAAATGGACTATGAATATTTTCCTCTGTTTAGAATGCTGGTTACAAGTTGTTATGGATAATGGTTAGGAGAAAAGCTAAACAAAGAATATTAGATCCCGAGGGTTTTGTTTTGTTTTGTTTTTTAATAGGGTGGGGGAAGTGCTGTCAGACAATGACCTTTTATCCTGTTACTTATATTATTTTTAATAAAATGCTGATTGGTCAGTTGCCAGGCTGGAAGTATAGGCAGGGCAACAAGAATTCTGAAGAGAAGTTTCAGTCTGCAGTCTTGACACAGATGCAGAAGAAGCAAGATGTAACTGTCTCACCAAATAAGGTACTAAGCCACATGGTTAACTTATACAAGAATTATGGGCTAATGTAAGTTATAAGAATTAGATAATAAGAAGCCTGAGCTAATGGGTCAATAAGTTTATAACTAATGTAGACCTCTGTGTGCTTTCTTTGGGACTTAACAACTGCAGGAACTGGGCAGGACAGAAAACTCAGTCAACACAAAAGAAAGAGAGAACACTGGGGAGGCTCATCCTGGTCTTACTGGAAGCAGAATCAAACCTTCTGGCACTTTGATATTGACCCTTCTATCTTGGGGAATCTTAAGAAACACATTTGTGATGTTTGTAAACTATTCAGGTCTTTTAGTATCATACCACAGTGATTAATAACACTTATTAATAAATATACTCCAATAATAAATCAAAGGGATTATTAGAGAAAGAGGTAACACACAAAAGAGAAAGCAGGGTATCTGGAATTGGCTAGCAGTTGATGGCAGATAAACCTTCCAATGAACACTAAGTTGTGAAATGTGGTGGCCAAACTCATACCCCAAGGAATCACCTTAAATCACATGGATGCATCTCCACAGAGGAAGGAGCAGTGGAGCACAGAGATTCTGAGGCCATCTATAAATTGTAAAAGGCAAAGCAATATGAGTTGTGGTTGCTTTTAACAAAATGGTACAGCTCATGATAAAAACAGCAAAATCTTGGTTCTTTCTAGAAAACCTACATCAAGAACCTAATCAGAACTATGATAGCAAAAATTTAAGGAGCCTCAATATGGCCTGCAGCTGGCTAGCGAGAAATCTAAAATCAAAGAGGATGAAGTGAAGGATCTGGCTAGAGCTACCTTCACAAACTTCATATTCCCTTGACCAACGCATGGAGACTGAGCTTTCCTGGATTCTTGATACTTTGATCTCCCCAACAAGGCTTTCCCTTGTATTGTTTTTGTTAGAGAACAAAAACATGGATGTTCATTATCATCTCTTAGGCATTTTGTCCTGCAACTAAGATCTAAACTAAAGGGCTTTGGAGGTAATAAGCAATGTAAGAAAGAATATATCTAAAAGCAAATACAAGTTGTCTGGGGAACCAAAACAGAAACAGGGAAAACTGGGTGGTTATGCATTCTGCATGACTTAACATAATTTTGATTGACAACTTAATTACTATAGGGTACACAACTGCATAGGTATTACTTATGATACAGAACTGATAGTTACTTTCATCATTTGCTTGGTTGGCTGAGGAAGACCTGGGCCTAGCTCTGGTGTTGCTGTTTTTAAGGGTTAGAACTCCCTTCACCTAATGCAAGCATCAGAGGCTGTACTGAAAGAATGCAACATGGATAGAATACATGCATTCCCTGCTACTCCTAGGGTCTCCGGGCTCCTCCTTCCCCCATTTCCTCACATTAGGAATGTATTAGATAGGTCACAAATGAGTGAGTCCAGAGACTCTTGGGAGATTGCGGAAGAGAAACAAGTCAAGGACAGCTGTATACATGTAGTAGAGAGAATTAAAAAGGAGCACAGTTACAGCAATTGGCACAGATTTAGGCAGAGTGGCTGCAGTTCAGAAGGCTCTCTCTATAAAGGATCCTTAGTCTCTAACGTCCAGTAGAGTGATCCCAAACAAGCAGATCTGTTCAAGTTTGCCTTATTAGTACACAGGGACAATTCCACCTTAAACAAAGATACTCGAACACATTAATTTTAGTGAATATAGAAGAAGAGATGGAAACAGTCAAAGCTTTGTAGAAGCACCTGGTGATTGAAACTGCACCCAAATGAATTCTTTCCGGAGTTAGAAACTTTATTTTTCTTTTCAAGTGCACAAATGACAATTAGTTTTCTGCTACTCTTTTATAGCATAGTGGGTTCTCTGAGATCTTAAATTTATTCTGATGTTGTCTCTTGAGATAAGAAATTCTCCACGCTGACTCCTTGGCTTGCAGAGTAAGGGTTATTATGGTAAGAATGATGATATGGATAACTATGGAGACTTTGTCCTTTTCTAATAGTATCTCAATCCCAAACTTAACTAGCCTTCAAAAAACATAACGAACAAAATCCAAGACAATTCAGGGTGATATATTTATTCTTTAAGTTTCTTGTTCAGATACTTACATCTGCTCTTACCCAGTGTTCAACACTGTACTTGGAGAACAGAAGCTCCACACACATTTTGTTGAGTAATGGACAGGTTACTGAATTAACTTCTAATACCAAAGCTCAGATTACAGTGGCGAAGACTGTTATGGCTCTTGTGTTTGAGCACTGATTAGAAAGGCTGTGGAGTCTTGCTGGTAATGGGAGGAGGCTTGAGATCTGATAGCCTGGCCCCATTTCCTATCTACCCTCTGTTTCCTAATAGCAGGTGCAATGTGAACACAAGCCTCAGACTTCTGTAGCCACACCTTCCCCTGCTATGATGGACTATATTACCTCAAACTGGAGCCAAAATAAGCCCTTTCAATCCTTAAAATCAGTTATTTGATTATAGCAAAATGGAAGGTAATTAATATATAAGTGCACGATGAAATTTATGCAAGTCAGAAAAATCCAGGTTTCACTGTTAACTTTTAAAAGTATAGAAATAATTTTCTCCTGCCTTCTTAACAATTCTACCTTATAGGTACTTGGTTTGATGCTCTGGCAATAAGAATTATCTATCAGTATAACGTCAGAGGATGATAACCTAGGCAGTGGTTACTACTTTTAGAGAACAGTGGAGCTACTAGGTGATTTCTTATAAAAGCATTAAGCTGGGAAACAGAAAGCCATGAGTTATGAACCATATTTTCCAAAACAACCCAAGCAGTTTCGAAGACAATTACCAAGAATTACAAGTTAATTTTTATATTAAATTAAATAGCATCTTTATATTTAACTAAGTCCTGAGCTCCAGACAATTTCAAGCCATCTGCAGAAGACTTTCCAAAGGACAAGATCTAAGCTTACTGCTACTGTTGTACTGAAGATAATAATTAGGGTAACAAAGCATTTACCATCCACTAAAATAAATCCGTCATGTATTAGTTTATTTAACTCTAACTCCATAACCTCGATATTAGGAATCATTACCATTTTATAAAAGAGATTGTAAGGTGCTAGATAATTTGCCAATGTGGTCAATCTAAAAGAAAGAGATAAATTTTATCTAGTTTGTCAAGCTGACCAAGATGATACTATCTGACCAAAGTATCTCAGCTCATACTAGCATGCCTCACTCCTCTCTGTGCTCTGGATCTATGAAAATGGCAGCACAGGCCTTACGGGTCACAAATTTCAGGCATACCACATTTCATCATGCCCACAGTTTTCTTTCAGGACTTAGATATTTCCTCCAAGGACTAACAGACAAAAAGAAGAAACTATCTCTCACATACACCAGTGGGTAGGAAAATGCAAGTACTAATTAACTTGTCATTGGGCTGCCTTTATACGCCTCTGTCTAACTATTTGAATTTTATGTATCAAATCTTTAAGATTTTTTTATAGACCATTGAGCCTCTGAAGTAAAAAATGAAGGGGGTGGTATAGAGAAAGGCACAGAATAGAATTTCTTTCTTTTCAAGTGAAATAAATGTCCATGGAAAGTTTCTTGACAGATAAATTACTGCCAGTCAGAAATGAAATGTTAAATCCTAAATCAATGAAACTCGGTGGTTCGTCAATATATAGAAAAGATTTTCACAGCTGACGCTAGGCTTAGTAGTGGGGATGTCAGGCTGTGCAATGGTTAGTCTCAAGTTGAAGACTGATGATAAGTTTTAGTAAAACTGTCAGACCCCTTAGTGTTGTCTTAGTTAGTTTTCTATTTCTGTGATAAGACATCATAACCAAAGCAACTTATAGAAGAAAGAGTTTATCTGGGGCTTACCGTTCCCAAAGGTTAGCTAGAGTCCACAGTCACCATGGCTAACAGCATGCCAGGCAGGGAGGTAGGCATAGCACTGGGCCTGTAGTTGAGGTTCATAATCACCAAACAGGGAAGGGTTAAATGGGCATGGCATGGGCTTTTGAAACTTCAAAATCTACCCCCAGTCACGTACCTCCTCCAACAAGGCCACACCTCCTAAACTTTACTAAACAGTTCTACCAACTGGGGACCAAATATTCAAACATATGAGCCTATGGGGGCCATTCTCAAAGCACCATAAGTAGTCTCAAGTTGAGTGCTGATGCTAGTTTTATTAAGACTGTCAGGCCCTTGAGTGGTTACCCTATACCAGAACTAAGTCTGAAGCTATTCCAATACTGCATAGTCTTCCACCTAAAATACCAGCTCTTGGGAACTTGAAACCTCTTTGATATAGTGAGCAAAAGAATGTGCTCCCAGCCCTTAAATGAATGATCACTGAACTCTTAAAGGAGAGTTACCTCTGTCCTGAGGATGTGGACACACCTGAAAATTCCACTAAATGAAGTTGTCCATTTGTCTAAGTACGAAATACTTGAAGAGTGACATTTTTCTCACTCTGCACTGCTGTTCCCAGAACATTTCTCCTCTTAGTACTTATGCTCCACTGTCTCTCCCTCTACCCTCTGTGCCTCTTAACTTTAGAAAAACACAATGACACAGTCAATCAGTCATTTCCTACCACTCAGCACACTTTGCTTCCCCGTGGAACTGACTGGCGTCTAACTTAAGTCTCTTTTCTTCTTAACACAACAAGGTTCTACTTACTCTTTCTTCAACTCAAGAGGATAGTTTTGTACTTGGCTCCAGCAATCAATTTTGATTAATCTAGCCAGTAAGTATCCTTCTAGCAAATAACTGGTTAAGACATAATTATGTGAATAAATTTTGGCTACTTAGATGAAAAAAATCTGATGGATACCTTCTAGAAAGAGTTTCTCACTACTGAATATTACCACACTGAATGAAATCACCAGAATTATACTCATTTCTAAATTGTGTGGATGCAGTAGTTTTACTTTTAAAAAATTGTATGATGTATATGTGTGTACACACATATGCATATTCATGTATAAGTGTAGTCACATGTATGCTACAGTGCATGTGTAGAGGACAAAGGACCCAAAGGTGTTGTTCCTCACTTTCCACTTCTTTTTTCAGACAGGGTCTCTTGATCACTGCATACAGCAAACTAACTGTCTCACAGATTTTGAGGATTCTCCTGTCTCTGACTTCAATTTTGTTGTAGGGATTATAGATGCAAGTTGTGCTGGTTGCAAAGACTCAAATTCAGGTCCTCACACTTGCAAGCTAAGTACTTTGCCCACTAAGCCATCTACCTAGCCTTTAATTACTTTATGTACTTTATTTTCCTCAAGTGTTTTCAACAATGAAGAGGTGGTATTTCTATAATGGGGGAAAAAACCCTCTGAAAAGAATATTTATATGATCCTACAATTGTCTGCAAAGGACTTGTAGACAGAAGAATACTCATTCCAATGTTATTATAAAGAAGCTAGGCAAAAACAAAAATATCTATAAGAATGGAGTTAAACACTAGGGAAGAGGTAAAGCAAGGCCACTTTCTCGCAGAACTATTATCCTGAGAGAAAGAAAATGATCTGCGAAAACCTACTAGGGACAGATTCCAGGTCATTTTATAAAGCAAGAAAAGAAAGGGCACTTAAACAAAGCATGATTGTCTTACTGAGTTGAAAAGACACAAACTAGAGTCCAGGAGGCAATGGCCATGGTTCTTTAAAACTCAGTATCAGAGAAGGGTCATGGTGGGGCTAGTGCTATAACTCAATAGTAAGCCCTTTCCTAGCATAAACAAGACCCTGGGTTCCATAACCAGCACTAGAGGAAATATAATCAGTACTCAACAATTTCTCTTTCACTTAAACAATGCAAAAGGGTGAGGAAAACTCAAGTCACTAGACAGGACAGAAACAAAATCAAAAGTGTCTCACTGGATACCTGGTGAAACCTTGTTGTGACCAAATACCTAGGTCAACTAATTTAAGGGAGATAAGGTTTCTTTGAGGTTACAATTTAGGAGCTTTCCATTCTTCATTCTAGGAAAGCAAGGTAGCATTCACAACCGCAGACACATGTGGCAGAGGTCCCTCATCTAAAAGAGACCAGAAAGCAGAGCAATACTGCAATCAAGGGTCAACTTACAATCTTTAAAGGCCTGTCCTAGTGATCTACTTGTACTGGCCTCAAGTCCAGTGTCTCTTAGGATAGCATTCTCATCTGAGAGGCAATAAAGCATGAGCCTGTAGGGGACAGGTCAGACTAAAACCATAACTGTGTGTTTATGGGAAAGAATTTCCCAAGTTGAGGAAAGAGTTACCACTAATGCACAGAATAATTTGTAAAAGCTCCTGAACAGCCAGATATTCTTAGCAAACTGGATAGAATCCTTCAGGGCTCTGCTTTGGAATTGTGCTTGTTGGGCTCAGACAAAAGGTTGCTACTGACTCTATGAATACAAATGTATTCCACCAATTCCAAGGGACTTACATGAAGTTTTAATCTTTTTTTAAACACACAATTTTGTACCTAGTACAGTTTTAATCTTCAATGGCCCCCACAGGTTCGTAATCTATTGTTCCTCAGATGGTGATACTATCCCATGAGACACTGGACTTGAGGCTGGCAGAAGTAGATCATTAGGGGAAAGCCTTTAAATGTAGAACTTTAAATAAAATAAGAGCAAAACCTAACAAAATCTTTACAATACAATGAATTATAACATCAAACAACATGAAATTTTAAATGACAGGAACTCAATAAACAATGACAAAAAACAAAAAGAATAAGAAAATGTAACTCAAAACCAGAGGGGAAAAGTAATCAGGAAATAGTGCTCAGAAACACGTACATAAATAGGAACTATCTGAACAGCTATTATAAAAATGTTCCATATGTCAAAAAGCATAAAAAAAACCATAAGAATTGTAGGAAGAGAACTAGAAGAGAGACAAAAAACAGCTAAAGTAGAGCCCTAGGCATCATAGACCCAGCAGCTAGCCAGAAGGTAAGACTCCTGTGGGCAGAAACCTCCACCTCCCTTCCCAACCCATTCCCCTGACAACCAACCCCCATGCATCAAAGCTCCCTCCCCCCAACCTCAGGTAAAGGTTCTACCTGTAACAGCCTGAGGAAGAAGTGAGTGACTGGTCTCCCAGCTGGAAAGCCCTCTCTCTAGGCTCCAGAGTCAGGGACACATCCTGTGCCCCTCCCCAACCCACCCCAGCCCCAGCTCAGGCCAATAGGTAAAACTCCAACAAGCAGACCCCTCCACCACCTCAGCTACCAATTCCCCGCCCCCAGCCAACCAATCCCTGCAGCACCAGAGGCCTCCCAGAGGCACAGTCTTCACCTGTACTTGCCCGAAGAAGAGCCTCAGCAGCCAGTCAGCAGTGCCCCAGGAGGCACAGATACCACCTCCACCTACTGTGGGAAGAGAACTAGACTAAAGAGACAATAAAGCAGAGCCCCACCCATCGCAGCTGCAGCAGCTGGATGACAGGTAAGACTCCTATGGAAGACCCCCCCACCCCCACACACACCTTCCATCCATGCCCTTGCCAACCAACCCTCATCACACAGGCTCCACCTGCATCTATTACAGGAAAAAGGGAGTGACTGGTCTGCCAGTATGATAGCCCTGGTCTCTAGGCCCTAGACACCAGGGCACACCATCCATCCCAATCCCAGCAGAAGATCAAAGGCACAGAAAATATATTCGACAAAACCATAGAAGAAAACTTTCCCAACCTAAAGAAGGACACGCCTCTCTAGAAACAAGAAGTTTACAAACGCCAAACAAACTGAATGAAAAAAGTCCCCTCGTCACATAATAATCAAAACATTAAAGATATAGAATAAAGATAAAATATTAATAGCTGCAAAGGAAAAAGGCCAAGTAACATGTAAAGGCAGACCTATCAAAATAATACCTGAGTTCTCAATGAAGACACTGAAAGCCAGAAGGACCTGGACAGACATTTTGTAGTCACTAAGAGACCACAGATACCAGACTACTATACCCAGCAAAACATTAAATCACCATAGATGGAGAAAACAAAATGTTCCATGACAAAACCAGGTTTAAATAACACATATTCACAAATCCAGCTTTACAGAAAATACTAGAAGGGAAACTTCAATTCAAGGAAATTAGCTATACCCATGAAAAAACAGGCAATAGATAATCTCACATCAGCAAATCCCAAAGAAGAGAAACAACACATTACCACCACTAACAACAAAATAAAATACATCAGGAATTAACAAACACTGGTCATTAATATCCATTAATATCAATGGATTCAGTTCACCTATAAAAAGACACAGGCTAACAGATTAGATACAAAAACAGGATCCATACTGCTGCTGCATACAAAAAACACAGCTCAATTTGAAAGATGGACATTACCTTCAGTGTAAAGGGTTGGGAAAAGATTTTCCAATCAAATGGATCTAAGAAACAACCTGGTAGAGCTATCCTAATATCTAACAAAATAGACTTCAAACTAAAATTAGTCAAGAGATGCAGAAGGATATTTCATATTCATCACAGATAAAATCCACCAAAATTAAATCTCAATTCTGAATATTTGTGCCCCAAATACATGCTTACCCACATTTATAAAAGAAACATCACTAAAGCTTAAATCACACAACAAACCCAACATACGAATAGAGGGAGATTTAAACACTCCACTCAAACCAACGGGCAGGACTGCCAGACAGAAACTTATGAAGAAATAAGGGGAACTAACAGATGTTATGATTCAAATAGACTTAACAGACATCTATAGAACATTCCACTCAAACAAAAAAGATATACCTTCTTCTCAGTACCTCATGGAACCTTCTCTAAAACTGACCACATACTTGGTCACAAAACAAATCTCAATAGATTAAAAAAATGGAATAACCCCCTGTATCTTATCAGATCACCATGGCTTAAAGTTAGAATACAACAACAACTCTAATTGCAGAAAGTCTACAAACCCATGGAAACTAATAAATGCTAAACTGAATCACCACTTGGTCAAGGAAGAAATAAGGAGAGAAATTAAAGACTTCCTAGAATTCAATGAAATGAATGCACAACAGACCCAAACCTATGGGACACTATGAAAGCAGTGCTAAGAGGAAAAGTTCGTAGCACTAAGTAACCACATAAAGAAAGTGGAGAAAGCTCACACCAGTGACTTAACAGCACACCTGACAGCTCTAGAAAAAAAAAAAAGGAGCAGACAAACCCAGCAGGAGTAGAAGACAGGAAATAATTAAATTGAGGGCTGAAATCAATAAAGTAGGAAAAAGAGAACAATATAAAGAATTAATGAAACAAAGAGTTGGTTCTAGGAGAAAAATCAACAAGATAGACAAACCCTTATCCAAACAAGGCAGAAAGAGAATATCCAAATTAACCAAATCAGAAATGAAAAGGGGACATAACAACAGGCACTGAGGAAATCCAAAGGTTCATTAGGTAGTCATTAGTATTCAAAAACCAATGCTTCATAAAATTGAAAAATCTAAAAGAAATGGATAATTTTCTGAATAGGTACCATATACCAAAATAAAATCAAGATCAGATAAACATAGACCTATAACTCCTAAAGAAAAGAAGCAGTCATTAAAAGTTTCCTAACCAAGAAAAGCCCAGAGCCAGATGATTTCAGTAGAGAATTCCACCAGAATTTCAAAGAATGGCTAATACCAATATTCTTCAAATTGTTTTACACAACACAAACAGAAGGAACATTGCCAAAGTCTTTTTATGAGGCTGCAGTTACCCTGATACCTAAGCCACATAAAGATACAACAAAGAAAGAGAATTACAAATCAAACTCCTTCATGAAGCAATGATGCAAAAATACTCAATTAAATACTGACAAACTAAATCCAAGAACACATAAAAAATCATCTACCATGATCAAAAAGGCTTCATCCCAAACATGCAAGGATGATTCAACATATTGAAACATAATCCACCATATAAACAAACTAAAAAAAAAAAACCCACATGATAATCTCATTCGATGCTGAAAAAGCCTCCTACTAAACCAAACATGCCATCATGATAAAGGTCTTGGCGAGATCAGGGATACAACAAACACACCTAAACATAATACAGGTAATATACAGAAAGCCAAGAGCCAAAATCAAACTAAATGGAGAGAAACTCAAAGCAGTTCCACTAAAATCAGAAACAAGACAAGGCTTCCCACTCTCCCCATATTTATTCAATATAGTACTTGAACTTCTACCTACAATAGGACAATAGGACAACAAAAGATCAAGGGGAAAGATCAAATTGGAAAGGAAGCAGTCAAACTATCATTATTGACAGATGATATGATAGTATACATAAGTGACCCCCAAAATTCTACCTAGGAACTCCTACAGCTGATAAACACCTTCAGTAATGTAGTGGGATATAAGATTAACAACAACAACAACAACCCAGTAACCCTCCTATATACAAATGAAAAACAGGCTAAGAAAGAAATCAGAGAAACATCATCTTTTATGATAGCCACAAAGAACATAAAATATCTCGGGGTAACTCTAACTAAACAAGTGAAAAACCTGTATGACAAGAACCTCAAGTCTTATGGGACCAGGACTGATCCCCAGTGCATGAACTGGCTTTTTGGAGCCCATGCCCTATGGAGGGATATCTTGCTCAGTCATGATATACAGGGGCTGGGGGCTTGGTCCTGCTTCAACTTGATATGCCAGACTTTGTTGACTTCTTCAAGGGAGGCCATACTCTTTCTTGGGAGTGGATGGGAGGTTGGGTGGGTGGAAGGTAAGGGGAGTGGGAGAAGGGAAGAGAAGGGAAACTGTGATTGGTATGTAAAATGAAAAAGAAACTTTTAAACACAAAATTTTAAAAAAAGAACTTTAAGTCTTTGAAGAAAGAAATAGAAGAAGATATCATAAAATGGAAAGTTCTCCTGTGTTCTTGGATATGTAAGATCAACCATAGTAAAAATGGTAATCTTACCAAAGCAATATACAGATTCAATGCAATCACCATCAAAATCCAAACATAATTCTTCACAGAGATCAAAAGAACAATACTCAACTTTATATGGAAAAACAAAAAATCCACGATAGCCAAAACAATCCTGTACAATATAGGAACTTCTGGAGGTATCATCATCCCTGATTTTAAGCTTTACTACTGAACTAGAGTAATAAAAACCAGTTTGGTATTGGCATAAAAGTAGACACGTGGGTCAGACATGTGGGTCAATGGAATTGAATCAAAGACCCTGACATAAATCCACATATCCATGAACACCTGATTTTTGACAAAGAAGCCAAAATTGTACAATGGAAAAATGAAAGCATCTTCAACAAATGGTACTGGCACAATTGGATGCTGACATGAAGAAGAGTGCAAATCTATCCATACCTATAGCTATGCACAAAATTCAAGTACAAGTGGATCAAAGACCTTAAAATAAATTTAGCCACACTGAACCTCATAAGAGAAAGTGGGAAGTAGCCCTGAATGCATGGGTACAGAAGACCACTTCCTAAATATAACAACAGTAGCACAAACACTGAAAAAAAAAAACCAATCAATAAATGGGACCTCCTAAGACTAAGAAGCTTTTGTAAGGCAAAGGAAACAGTCAATAAAACAAAACAGCAGCCTTCCGAATGGGAAAAGGTCTTCACCACCCCCACATCTGACAGAGGACTGATCTCCAAAATATATAAAGAACTCAAGAAACTAGACATCAAAATATCAAATAATCCAACTAAAAATGTGGTACAGATCTAAACAGAATTTTTAACAGAAGAATCTCAGATGCCCAAAAGACATTTAAGGAAATGCTTAACACCCTTAGCCATCAGGAAATGCAATCAAAATGACTCTGAGATACCATCTTATACCTGTCAGAATGGTTAAGATAAAGAACATGGATGACAGCTTATGCTGGAGAGGATGTGGAATAAGGGGAACACTCCTCCACTGCTGGTGGGAGTGCAAACTTTATAGCCACTTTAGAAATCAGTACGGTGGTTTCTCAGAAAATTGAGAATCTATCTCAAGACCCAGCCATACCACTTTTAGGCATATACCCAAGGATACTTGTTCAATTATGTTCTTAACAGCATTATTTGTAATATCCAGAACCTGAAAACAACCTAGATGCCCCTCAAACAAAGAATGGATAAAGAAAATGTGGCATATTTACACAATGGAGTATTACACAGTAAATACAACGACATCTTGAAAATTTCAGTCAAATGGACAGAACTAAAAAAAAAAAAAAGCCATGCTGAGTGAGGTAAACCAGATCCTGAAAAACAAACACAGTATGTACTTACTCATAAGTAAATACTAGATGTACGCAAAGGAAAACTGGGTTACAACCCACAGTGTCAGAGAACCTAACAAGGGGGACCCTAAGAGGGATGCATGGATCTCCCTGGAAAGAGGAAATAGATGAGATAACCTGGGTAAACCCGGAGCAAGGGGGGAGGATAAGAACATGAGGAATGGGATGGTTGAGTTGGGGTAGGGACTGAGAAGGAGAACAATGAAAGAGATATCTTGATAGAGGGAGAAACCTAGAACTAGGGAAACACCCAGGAATCCTCAAGGATGACCCCAGCTAGGAGACTCCTAGCAATAGTGGAGAGAGTACCTCAACTGACCTTTTTTTGTAATCAGACTGGTAACTACCCTAATTGTCAACATAGAACCTTCATCCAGTAACTGATGGAAGCAGATGCAGTGATCCATAGAAAAGCACTGAGCAGAGCTCCAGGAGTCTAGCTGAAGAAAGGGAGGAGGGTTATATGAGGAAGTGGGGTCAAGATCATGATGGGAAAACCACAGACAGCTGACCTGAACTCATGAAAGCTCACAGACTCTGTCCCACAGTTAGGGGGTTGGCATCAGACCAAACTAGGCCCTCTGAATGTGGATAAAATTTCTGTGGCTTGGTCTTTTGTGGGGCCCCTGGCAGTGGAACTAGGATTTATTCCTGGTGCATGAACTGGCTTTTTGGAACCCATTCCCTTAGGTGGGATACCATGCTCAGCCTGGACACAGGAGGGAGGGGCTTGGTCCTGCCTCAACTTGATGTGCCAGGCTTTGTTGACTCCCCTTGGGAGGCCTTACCCTCTCTGAGGAGTAGATAGGGAGTGGAGGAAGGTGGGGGGAAGGGGGAGAAAACTGTGGTTGGTATGTAAAATAAAGAAAAAAAATGATTGCCAGGTGGTGGTGGTGCATGCCTTTAATCCCAGCACTTGAAAGGCAGAGGCAGGTGGAACTCAGTGAATTCAAGGCCAGCCTGGTCTGTAAGTAAGTTCCAGGACAACTGGGACTATTATAAACCCTGCCTTAGAAAAAAAAAACCAAATAAATAAATAAGTAAGTAAATAGAGCTAAAGTAGAACTGGATGTGAGCAAAGAAAGCTCTGTGGGATTGTCTGCCTAGCATGGACAAAGCTCATGGATTCTAGTTACAACCCTATGAACATACACAACAAACAGAGTTTACACAGGGTATCAAAAGAGAAGGACTGGAAATGAGAAATGAATATAAACTAATTTTACTGTAGAATAGAAACTACTGAAAGATTACCAATGAAGCTGAAGCATTCAAAATGAAGCATATTAAGAATAAAAATGCTTAATAAATACATAGAGCATGAAAAACTCAGGGGACACTGGAAAACTGAAACAGGAGTACAACATTTTGGAGTATCTTTTTTTTTTTTTTTTTGGTTTTTCGAGACAGGGTTTCTCTGTGGTTTTGGAGCCTGTCCTGGAACTAGCTCTTGTAGACCAGGCTGGTCTCGAACTCACAGAGATCCGCCTGCCTCTGCCTCCCAAGTGCTGGGATTAAAGGCGTGCGCTACCACCGCCCAGCAGAGTATCTTCTTTAAAAAAAAGATGCACGCACTATCTCTTAGTTAATACTGACAAACTCTAATAAATAAAAGTAAACAAGGAACTAAAATTAATAATCCATAAGTCATACCAAATTTAAGAAAAATCAGCATAAAGCAAGACAATGGGGGAGGAAAATGGCAAAAAATAAAGATAATAAAAGAAGAAAGTAGAAGGAAGCGTACAGCATAACCCTCACATATACAGTAAACTGGAGTGCAGCCTGGGCTGTGACTGACTTGGTCAAAACAAAACACAAATAAACTCTAACAACAACAACAATATACCAAACAAACAAACCCACCACCAACAGCAAAATAAGAATCCAGGAGTTTTTACTAGCAGTATCAATGAACACTACCATTGCCATCTAACAGACATAGCTCATAGCAACCGTAGAACAGGTACATAACTTTTCCACTGTAACCAAAACACTACACTGGGCCATTAAACATAATCTCAGGATATTAGTTTCAGAACGGTAATCATACAGAGCATGCTCTCTGACAAAAAAAAAAACCTAAACTATAAACTATAATAAAATTTGTACAAATATTCTAAATATTGGAGAAGTGAGCCATAAACTTCTGAATAACCAAGAGATCAAACAAGAAAACCTGATGTGTTCATTATTTGTACATATCCCACCGTACTGAAAAATCTGAAAGAAAAGTTTAAAAACTAAAAGCATAAATCACTGTTCCCAAACAAGAAAATCTAAAGCTAATTTAAAATACTTAATTGAATAAAAATATCATAATAATAAAACAAGCTGATGTAGTGGCAAATATCCACACTCTCAACACTCAGAAGACTGGTAAGTTTGAGGCCAGCCTGGACTACTACATGAGAAGACACTGTTTCAAACATCAAATCAAATTTTAAAAATGATATAAAATGTATAAAATGCAGTTGACACAATACTGAAAAGCTATCTTAGCATTTCTAGTGCTGTAAAGAGACACTATGACCATGACAATTGTTTTTTTTTTTAATTTTTAAAATTTATTTTATAACCCAACCACAGTTTCCCCTCCCTCCACTCCTTCCCCACACTTTCCTCCGCCACTAACTTCTTCAATCTACCTCTCTTCTGTTTTTGTTCAGAAATGGGCAGGCCCAACAAGGGTGTCAACCAAGTATGGCATATTAAGTAGAGGTAGGACGAAGCTCTTCTCCTTACATTAAGACTGGAAAAGGCAACCCAGTATGAGGAATAGGTTCTCAAAAGCCAGCCAAAGCATTAGGGACAGAGCCTCCCCTACCTCCCGGCTCCCATTGTTAGTAGTCTCACAAATAGACTAAGATACACAACTGTCACATCCTACATCAGTCCCATGCAGACTTCCTGGTTGTTGGTTCAGACTCTTTGAGCTCCTATGAGCCAGGTTAGTTGTTTCTGTGGGTTTTCTTGTGATATCAGTGACCCTCCAGGCTGCTACAATCCTTCCCTTTCTTCAGCAGAATTCCCTGAGCTTAGTCAATGTTTGGCTGTGGCCCTCTGCACCTTTTTCCATCAGTTACTGGAAGAAGGCTCTCTGGTGATAATTGGGGTAGTCAACAATCTGATCACAGGGGATGATGTAAATGAAGACTGCACTTTCATTAACCAGACACCCAGACCCGAAAAATCACACAGAAACTATATTAACTACAACACTGTTTAGCTGATGGCTCAGGCTATTTCTAACTAGCTTTTACATCTTAAATTAATCCATTTCTACTAATCTATATATTGCTGCGTGGACATGGTGTTACCTCATTTTCTACATGTCTTATTTCCTTGGCAGCTGGCAGGCCGGCATCTGACCTGACTTCACTTTCTTTTTCTCTGCATCTCTGCGCTGATTTCCCACCTGGCCTTACTCTGCTAAGCCACTGGCCAAAACAGCTTTATTAATCAACCCATAAAAGCAACATATATACAGAAGAACATCCCACATCAGGATGGCCTGTTCTAGCTTCATATTCACTATTGCTAGGAGTCTTAGCTGTGGTCATCCTTGTAGATTCATGGAAGTTTCCCTTGTGTCAGGCTTTAAACCTGACCCTGAAAAGCCTCTCTCAGCATTCTCCCCCTTCACCCATGCCCAAATCCAATCCCTCAAGTTTCCATGCCCATCAGCCCCTAGTCCACCAGAAGATCTATTCCCCCTTCACAGGGAGATCCATGCGTCCCCCACTTGGATCCTCCTTGTTACCTAACCTCTCTGGAGCTGGAGCGATGGCTCAGCAGCTAAGAACACTAGCTGCTCTTCTAGGGGACATGGGTTCAAACCCCAGCACCAATATGGCGGCTCACATCCATTTGTAACTCCAGTTCCAGGGGATCTGAAACCTTCTTCTGATCTCCACAGATGGTGCATACACATGCATCCAGGCAAAACACTCATACACAATAAATAATAATAATAATAATAAACCCTAACCTCTCTGGATATATGGATTGTAAAATGATTATCCTTTACAGCTAATATCCACTTATGAGTGAGTACATAAGATGTCTCTTTCTGAATCTGGGTTACCTCACTCAGATGATTTTTTACTAGATCCATCCATTTGCCTTCATAGTTTCTGATGTCATTGTTTTTAATGGGTAATACTCCACTATGCAAATGTACTACATTTTCTTTATCCATTCTTTGGTTGAGGGGCATCTAGGTTGCTTCCAGGTTCCAGCAATTACAAATAAAGCAACTATGAACATAGCTGATAAAGTGTCCTGGTAGTATGATTGAGCATTCTGTGAGAATATGCTGAAGAGTAGTGTCACTGGACCTTAAGCAGATTAAGCCCAATTTTCTGAGAAACTGCCATACTGATTCAAAAGTGACTGTACAAGTTTACACTCCTACCAGTAGTGAAGGAGAGTTCCCCTTGTTCTACATCCTCTCCAGCATGAATGGTCATTTGTGTTTTTAATCTTAGCCATTCTGATAGGTATAAAATAGAATCTCAGAGTTGTTCTGATTTGCATTCCCTCATGGCTAAGGATGTTTAACATTCCTGTTTTTTTGTTTTTGTTTTTGTTTTTTTGGTTTTTTTTACTGTCATTTTAGATTATTCTGCTGAGAATTTTCTGTTTAGGTCTATACCCCGTTTTTTTATTTGATTATTTGGTTTGTTGATATCTAGTTTCTTGAGTTCCTTACATATTTTGGAGATCAGCCGTCTGTTGGATGTGGCATTGGTAAAGATATTTCCTCATTTTGTTGTCTGTCATTATGTCCTATTGACAGTGTCTTTTGCCTTATAGAAGCTTTTCAGTTTTATGAGATCCCATTGATTGATTATTGATATTAGTGTTTGTGCTATTGGTATTCTATTCAGGAGGTTGTCTCCTGTGCCAATGCATTCAAGGGGAATCCCCACTTTCTCTTCTATCAAGTTCAGTGTAACGGCATTTATGTTGAAGTATTTGATCCATATAGACTTGAATTTTGTGAAGGGTGATAGATATGGATCTATTTGCATTCTTCTACATGCTAACATCTAGTTATGCCAAAACTAATTGTTGAAGATGCTTTATTTTCTCCATTGTATAATTTTGGCTTTTTTTTTTGTCAAAAATCAAGTGTCCACAGTTTATATTTGGGGCTTCAATTCAATGTGCTTGTTTTTATGCCAATACAATACTGTATTTGTTACTATATCTCTGTAGTAGAGCTTGAAATCAGGGATGTTGATACCTCCAGCAGTTTTTTTTATTTTATAGGATTTTTGTAGCAATCTTGGTTTTATTGTTTCTCCATATGAATTTGAGTATTGTTCTTTCAAGGTCTGTAAAGAATTGTGTTGGAATTTTGATAAGTACTTGTTTAATATGTTTATTTCTTTTGGTAAAATGGCCATTTTTGCTATGTTAATCCTACTGATCCATGAGCACAGGAAGTCTTTCCATCTTCTGATATCTTCAATTTCTCTCTTCAAAGACTTGAACTTCTTGTTATACAGGTCTTTCACTTGCTTGGTTAGAGTTACCATAAGATATAAATATAAATGGTTTGTGGCTACTATCAAGGGAGTTGTTTCCCTTATTTCACTCTCAGCCCATCATTTGTAAATAAGAGGGTTACTGATTTTTTTTTCCTATTTAATCTTGTATCCAGCTACTTTGCTAAAGGTGTTCATCAGCTTGGGAGTTTCCTGGTAAAATTTTTGGGGTCAATTTTTGGGGTATACTGTCATCTGCAACCAGCATACTCTGAGATCTTTTTTCATATATATATCCTTGATTTCCTTTTGTTGTCTTATTGCTATAGCTATAACTTCAAATACTATATTGAATAGATATAGAGAGAGCAGACAGTCTTGTCTTGATCCTGATTTTAGTGGAATTGCTTTGAGTGTCTTTCTGTTTAATATGGTGTTGACTGTTGATTTGCTATGAGTTGCTTTTTATTATATCTAGGCATGTTCTTTGTATCCTTGATCTCTCTGAGACTTTTATAATAAAGAAGTGCTTTGTCAAAGGCTTTTCCAGCACCTAATGAGATGGTCATGTGGTTTTTCTCTTTCAGATGGTTTATATGGTGAATTACATTGACAGATTTTCCATATCTTGAACCATCCCAGAATCTCTGGGATGAAGCCTACTTGATCATGGTGGGTGGCCCTTTTTATGAGTTCTTGGATTCAGTTTGCCAGTATTTTACTGAGTATTCTTGTATCAATGTTCATGAGGGGCATTGGTCTGTAATTCTCTTTCTTTGTTTAGTATTTGAGTGGCTTGGGTATCAGGGCAACTGTGGCCTAAAAAAAAATTAGAAATGCTCCTTCAGTTTCTACTTTGTGGAATACTTTGAGGAGTACTGGTATTTGCTTTTCTTTGAAACTCTGGTAAAATTCTGCACTGAAATCAACTGGTCCTGGGCTTTTCTTGCTTGAGAGACTTTTAATGGTTGCTTCTATTTCCTTAGGGGCTATAGATCTCTTTAAATTGTTTATTTGATCTTGACTTAATTTTAGTATGTGGTATCTATCAAGAAATTTGTCTGTTTCTTTTAGATTTTTCCAACTTTTGGAGTAAAGGCTTTTGACCAAAACAATGGCAATATCAAATAAACATGTAAACAAGGTATGAGGGAAATCTTAGAGGTCACACTCAAACAATGAACTATAGGCAACTAATGATCTTCGGGAGAAGAATTAGCCACTCCTCGGGAATGAGCTCTCTTATTGGTTGGTCAGTACAGAACAGGGAGCCTTGAAACCATATATATATACCACCAACAAAAACATATTCAGCAGATTATATTTATACATATTTGTATATATGTACATATACGTATGTAACAACAATAAAGAAAAAGAGGCTTTCAACTTGTGAGTTGTAGGGATCATGGCAGGACTTCAAAGGAGGGAAGGTGGGAGAAGTTAGAGTGAGAAAAGGGAGGGGGAAATAGGTAATTATATTTCAATTTAAAACATATTTTTAAAGCCACCATAAAAAAGTAAAAATAAACAAAATGTCCTGTAAGATACCTTTCTCATCCAGATATTTTTTGACACCATGAGGAACAATGACATGACAGACCTAAAACTTTTTGGTTTTTCTTTACACCAGTGGCAATGTAAGTTTATAAAACAAGGAAGCAAAAAGGGTTCATTGACTTACGTTCACATTCTCTGACATCCAGGTTGAACTGCTGTAATGCTCCCAAAGTGAGCTGCCTTACTTCTGCTTCCAGCAACAATTGCATCAAGGATGTGGCTAAATGCTTGCAAGCTGACATACAAGCTGTCTGGGCTACCTTTCCCTGAAATACAAACATGTAAACCAGAAAATCAATGGATTAAAATGAAATGCTGTGTAAATCAATTCATTTAGTTGTTTATTATTTAAGACAGTATCTCACATATCCCAGAATGGCTTTGTACTTGCTATGTAACTAAGGATGACTTTGAATTTCTAATCTTACTGTCTCAACCTCCTAAATGTTAGGTTTGTAGGTATGCACCACCATGCTAAGCTGGGGGTCAAACTTAGGTCTCTGTGCATTCTAGGCAAGCACCCTACCAACTGTGGGCATCCCCAGATATGAAAGTTTAAATAACTTATTCTGTTCTTCAATTAAGAATTTCTTTAAAGTTCTCCCTATCATAATACTCATAAACCTAACAGCCTTGGAATTAAACAAATGCTAACAGCAATTATAATAGTGACTCCAATTCAACCTGTAATTGTAATTAGAACAGTAAGCTATATTTACAAAACCCAACTATGGAGCCAAGAAGAGTATTTTAAAAATTAACACTAGAGAAGCAATATTCAAAAATGAACTGAGAAAGAATATTACAGAGAAAATAAATTTGAAAAAGTCTCTTCCAAGGCCGGGCGGTGGTGGCGCACGCCTTTAATCCCAGCACTCGGGAGGCAGAGGCAGGCGGATCTCTGTGAGTTCGAGACCAGCCTGGTCTACAGAGCTAGTTCCAGGACAGGCTCCAAAGCCACAGAGAAACCCTGTCTCGAAAAACCAAAAAAATAAAAAAATAAAATAAAAAATAAAAAGTCTCTTCCAAGAAAATTCTTTACAAATTCTAGCAATAGTCTCTAGATATAAATCAGTACTTACTGTTTTATGATTTGTCAGTAAACTCAAAACAAAAATGGCCTCCAAAATGTAACTAAAAAGGTGAATTTTATTTTCTTAAAAAAATTGAGATTTACAAATTAATTCTAAGCTAATTTTAAAAACAGATTTAAAATTAATAATTAACCATCTTTATGAAGGCATTCAAAGCACTAACATTACAAACACAGTCTGTGCTCCTGGATGACAGCACTAACTGCTGTCCTACTTGGTATCAGAAGTGGAGATTGTTGGTATTAAGTTATGTACACTCTAAGTATTGTACGAGGGATCCATCTCTATTACCACAAAGAGGAAAAAGAAAAGAAAAAGAGGGTGCTGGAGAGATGGCTCAGTGGTTAAGAGCATTGCCTTCTCTTCCAAAGGTCCTGAGTTCAATTCCCAGCAACCACATGGTGGCTCACAACCATCTGTAATGAGGTCTGGTGTCCTCTTCTGGCCTGCAGACATACAGACAGAATATTGTATACATAATAAATAAATAAATATTTAGAAAAAAATTTAAAAAAAGAAAAGAAAAAGAAATGATGCTAAGATAAATATCTAACAGGTCGTTCTTCATGTCAACCCGCAGCCATACCCATGCCACCTGTGGTCACACCTATGCCGCACTTCCCTTATCATGGATCCTGTCGTGGCCTGCCACAGAACAGATTCTTTTGAATCACATCTTTAAGATTTCTTCTCACTAAACAGCAAATTCTCACCCCTTCTTTCCCCCAACATGCAAATGTGGAGGCCAATGCTTAACATAGGTCCTAACTTGCTACTCTTCTGGTGTCTTTACTGGCGGTTGGGGATAAGTGGAGTTTGAATACCTCCCCTCATTGTATGAATCCTGGTAACTATTCACCTTCTGCACATTTGGTAGTTTTGTATTTGTTCATTACTATTATGTTTGCCTGATCTCATAGATTTTACTTCACATGTGGAAACATGAGCTGCAACTTCCCAAGAATCCCAATGCTCATTTCACACTCCATTCCTCAGATGGCTTCTTCAACACTCAACTACTTCCTTGGACATAGCAGTCACTCTGTCCCAAGCTCTGGCCACAGTCTTCCTAGGACAACAGCACTACCATTCCTCAGGGTTCAACAGCACAGGATTGTGGAGTTCTGATTATCTTCTTTCTCTGGGATCACCACCCTGCAGTGCACTGTTGCCAACTGTCCAACAGAAAGCATCTAGTCTAGGGCTCAACATCAAGGCTGGTTCCAGTTACTGTGTCACAATTAATGGTGAGTATCTCATTTTGGGTGGGTATGTGTGTGCGTATGTGTGTGTGTGCATGTATGTATGTGTGTAATATACTTATGCTAAGTATATACTGATAACTATATAAGTATAATCTATTTTTCTTCCAAAATTTCTGAAGTTTCAATTATTGTCCTCTGGCCCTATCACATCTATAAGAATTCCACTGTTATTCTTACTATGCCCAATGTGCCTTTGTTCTAAAGAACAAAGAAAGTCCTTTAATTTTTTAATAAATAATAAGACTTTAAAATTATCATTTTATTTTTAATAAATAATTATTTATTTTTAATAAATAATATTTTGTTTTAATTAAGTAATTATTTATTTCAAGTAGCAATTATTGTTTTTAATAAATAATAAAATAATCTTTTTATTTTTTAAACACAGGGTTCATGTAGACTAGGCTGACCTCAAACTAGCTATTAACCTGAGGAGTGGTCTTGAATTCCTGATCCTCATGTCTCTACTGCCCACATACTCACACTTTAGGCAGTGCCAAGAATGAACCCAGGGATTGATGGGTGCTAGGTAAGCATTCTACCAAACTGAGCAACATCCCAAATCCACTAAGATTTCTTTTTCTCTACATTCAGCATCAGCAACCTTACCATTATTTACCTACAATAAATGTTCTTTCAATGTACAACACGTCTCTATGACCTTGCAGAATATGGAGTAAGGCATCTTCTCTGGTATGGAGGCATCTTGAGTACAACTTCCTAGAATGATGCTTTTGTACTGCCTTCTCTTCTTCTCTTAAAACACTGAGAGTAGAGAGGCCCACAGTGTGCTCTGTGTAGTCTTACAGGCACTATTAAGAGGTGTAGCTTTGTTGGAGTGGGTACGGCCTTGTTGGGGGAAGTGTGTCACTGTGGGGGCAGGCTGTGAGGTCTCAGATACGCTCAGGCTTCATTCAGTGTGCCACACAGACCACTTCCTGTTTGTTGCCTGCAAGATATAAGATTCTCAGCTACTTCTCCAGAACCATGTCTATCTGAACACTGCCATAATCCTAGTCATATGCACACATCCCCGCCCCCGTGATGATAATGGACTAAACCTCTAAAACTGTAATCCACCACCTCAATGGAATGTTTTCCTTCATAAGATTGGTCATGGGATCTCTTCCCAGGAACAGAAACCTTAAGACACCTACCCTGAAGACAAGCTGTGGTTTCTTTCTTTGGTTTTCTTATGTTAACACCAACATGTGAATCATCTCAGGACCTGGACCTATCAACTATGCAAACTTTTATTGTAAGTCAGTTTTCCTTCTCAATAGCATTTTAGAAAGTCTTGGTTTGTACGCATGCCTTGCAGGTGAGATACTATACAGTCTCCAGATACACTTCTCAGCCTCAACAGAGCTTGAAATTTTGCTCTAGCAAGCAGCTAGACCGGCAGATTGTCTTGATTTTGTTAAACTTGTTTTTAACTTTATTATTATGGGATCTATGCTCATCTTGCCTTTACTCTGGGAGCCTTGTTGTTAGTTCCTATGCATTGCCCTCTGGAAAACTGGTGAAAACAGCATAGTTTTCACCAGTTTTCTCCATGGACACAATCCTCTAGGAATCTGTCTGGCAACTTCTGGAATGTCTGCTCAGTTCACAGTCTTCAGCAGCAATTGTCTTCCAATCCTGCATAGTATCTCTCTGCCTGTGTAGCTTAACAACTAGCCAACAACCAAGAGTAACTTAATGAGGTTTGGTGTTTTTTTGAAGAGTTCTCTTTTCTCATTTATCTTGTATTCTGCTTATTTAATTATAGTTCTACTGATATAACAAACATTGACTAAAGTACCTCCTTCATTGGACAATGCTATGGTTTCATATTTTCTCCAAAATTTACAGTAGTTTGTGAATAAAGAAGATAAGTTCAACTTAGCGTTAAACAACCATACCTCAAAAAGAAAATCTTTATTTTCTTTTTATTTTTTAAATTTTGTTTTAGTCTCTTTTTAAATACAGATTTTTACCATGCAGCCCAGCCTGAACTCAAACTTGCACCAATACTTCTGCCTGGGCCTTTTGAGCAGTAGGATTATAGGTGTGCAACATTATACCCAGTAATCGCAGGGTCTCACTATACAGCCCTAGGGTAGTTTGAGTATAATCGGTCACCACAATCTCATAGGGAGAGGCATTATTAGGAGTTGAGGCTTGTTGGAGGAAGTGTGTCACTGTGGAAGTAGACTTTGAGGTTTCCTACGCTCAGGATACTACCTAGTGTCTCAGTTGACTTCCTGTTGACAGCAAGATGTAGGCCTTTCAACTATTACTTCAGTACCACATTTGCCTGTATACAGCCATGCTCCCTGTCATGATGATAAATGACTAAACCTCTGAAACTGTAAGCAAGTCACTTCAATTAAATGTTTTCTTTATAAGAGTTGCCATGGTCATGGTGGCTTTTTACAGCAATAGAAATCCCAACTACGACAAGCACAGACTGGCCCCCAATGTGTCAGCCTTCTATTCTGCTTCCTGGTTGTTGGTATTATAGCATGTGTCGCATACCTGGCTCAGAATCTTTTTAATTTACCAATATATATCAAACAAGGCCGGGGGGGGGGGCCTCTAAGAGTCATTTAAAGAAAGTCTTCATATTTAACAGTTTCCTGTGTCTGAGTACTAAGCACTCAGTACTTTCCATTACCACTTGGCAAACGCTTTTGCTTCATAAAAAAAAAAAATCTGCGTCTTTTGAATTAAAATTGACAATAAAGGATGAGAATTAAAACCATTAATGAGTGCACAAATATAAACATGACCTAAAACACTGATTTTTACCTTTTTCTCCATTTTAGCATGTGCAAACTAAGATTATTTTAATCAGAGTTAAAAAAAAAATAAAAACCAGTGCTATGCAGCACAGCTCCTAGCTTGCATTAAGTGCTCAGCAAGTACAATACATTTAAAGGTTTTATTCCTACAGTGCTAAATATGGAAAAGTGGTTTAAAAAGTCATTGGGAATATGTTCTTAAAATGTGTCTTATGAATACAGAATATTTTATTGCTCACGTCTTCTACAGAATCACATGAATTTCTTCTAAACCAAGTAATTCTGTCCACAGAAAGAAGTAAAAGTGCACTTCCTACTGAAGCAAATCAAGGGAAGCATGCAATTAAATGTTCAATTGAGCAGAGTAAATGCTAAGCCCTAGCTGATTTTAGAAGAAAGGTTATATGGCTGTAATAGTTACAGAAGCTTCCCAAGACTGACAGGGATCACTGAGTGAGCTTCACCACATTCACGGCAAAGCAACTGGACATTTCCTCAACTGCCTTACAAGTCAAAACAAAAGCAACCAAGTATTTTAAAAAGAACAACTACTGCCCTCTGAGCTTCCACAGAGTGAACGCTCTCGGCAAAGCACAAAAAACTTCCTTTTTCTCTACATAATTCCTGTTCAGGTTACAGGTCAATTTCATTCAGCCTGCCCATTAACACAGAAATGTTTTTGAAGGTATTCAGTCTCTGTCGTGCTTGCCATTTTACCAGATGGCAACCTCGATGCCAACAAATCAGACTCAAATATTAACGAGCAAAAGGTCATGATGAAGTAATCTCCAAAGTTCTACTGGTTCCTGTTCTCTGACCCTATCCAATTCCCCTTGCCCTTTCTCCAAGCCTCTTTCTCCATATATTGGCAATCATGGGTTCATTTTCAAGAGACACCCTCTGGACTGCAGTTTCACTTGAAATATGTTTTAAGTGGAAGACTCCCAGATGCTAGATAGCAACCCAAGGGTGACTAGCAGATACAAGCACTAAAAACCCACTAAAACTGAAATCTAATTTGAGTTTTAACTACTAGAACATGGGTAAGGGGAGGAAAATAAGAAAACCCTCTTTCAAACTTTCCAATAAGCTATTTAATAAAGTGACAAAGCAGAGCATATTAAAATATTAACCCAAGCTTCCAGGAAAACCTGTATAATCTCAATTGTTTATTCAAGACCTTTACAAACCTCATAAAAAAATTAAGTGGGTTTGGAAAAAAACACACCACAGCCATAGGAAAAGGTTTACAAAACACAATGGTGCCGACGCCTGCCTGTCTGCCAGCCAGTTCCTTTAACTCCAATGCAGGACTTATTACTCAGTTCCTAACTGGTCAATTCCTACGTAAGAGTACTACTTCTCCTCCCAAACACCTCATTAGCTGCCATGACTTCTTGCTTTCTTGAGCTAATGCATCCTGTAGGTGTTCTGCTTCTTTATGCTCTGCCAATAACAAATGCTTCATTTCAGAATACTTAAAATACTCATAAGAAACTCATTTAAGAGCTTATTTGTGAATTTAAGCAGATCTTTAAATAATCTCACTCTGGGAGAACAGCACATGAGCAACATGTCCATTTATGAGAATCCACAGTAAAACAAGACAAGTATGAAGAGGAGCAGGGTTCTGGCTCCCATCAACTTTGGATCAAATCTTAGCTTTACACTCATTCAACCTTAAGAGCACGAATTAATCTTTGGTTGGACACAGATTTCCCACAAGTAATTGGGTAACAATGTCAGTCTTAACTGGGTGCAATGAATGAAAATGGAATCAGAGCTGGGCAACCTGTAAACGGAAAGAGAGGTAGCTACTTTGTTACAAGACACACTTTCAATTAAATATGATCCCCATGGTTTAAGGAAAATTTAAAGTGAAATGGCCTGAATTTCCTAGCAAAATAAAATACTCTACATTTCATAAAAAATGGCTACAGAAAAATTCAACATAAAATGCTAACATAAGCTAGGCTCATCAATAATTAACCTTCTGACACCAAGAAATCTATTCTGAGTTCATTAGATTGTAGGAAACAGATAAATGCAAAAATTACTGCTGGGAAAGAAAAATATTCATATATTAAGAAAATGAGCATATTCTCTCCATTTCTTTCATTTTCCCTTCTGGATTGCTTGAGAAGGGAGTCATGAAGAGGAAACTCCTTTAGGAATTATACAAAGGCTCCAAAACACATTGACAGAGAGAAGGAAAAAGCCTTATTCACTAGGAATTTAATATCACATAACTCATTAAAGCGCAATGAAACCAACAGCTAGTGAAATAAACACTCACAATCTATACAGTTAATGGTCACTTCAATGCAACTTTCCTCCAGTACTTCCAAAAGCAGAGATCCAGTAAAAGAGAAAAAGCTTCAAATGTTAAAATGAAGATCAATGAAACCAAAGACAAAGTCAAAAGCTCACTGGAAGAAAATCCCCCTTGAACTGTGAGTGTGGAACACGAGGCATGCTCTAAAGCTGTCTACTATTCCTACACAGTTCTGGACGGCCCTGATTAAAGCACGATGGGCCTATACTGTGCTGTTTCTCCTCTTTCATCAGAGGACCATTTCATTTATTCCCTCTTCTAGGCTTCTTTCTTATCTAAACATGCAGAGTTGAAAGGAGAAGGGCAAACCAGTCAAGCATCATTGTTAAAATATTCTGCTAGGACAAAGTCAGCAAAGATCTTCCATGTTTGAGGACACGCAAGGAGGTGTGCTGGATGATCTGACTTTCAACTTCACCAGACGAAGAAGTGCCCAGGATGCTAATGAATCACAGCTCTGGGTGTGTCTGTATCACATCTCTTCAGATGAACTAAGGGGTAACTTCCCCAGAATGTAGGTGGCACATCCCAGAGGCAGAGTACTAGGATGAAATTAAAAGAATAAAGGAGGAAGGGGCTGGCAGCAAGCTGGTGAGCAAAGCATTTTCTTCCTTTGCTTCCTGGCTGACATGATATAAGCACTCTCTCTGGCAGGATGGACAGAAACTTCTCATATCATACACAAAATAAATCGTTTCTTTTGCAACTTGTATGTTTAGATACTCTGTCTTAGTCGTGAAAAACTAACACAGAAGAATAACCAGGGTATAGGACAAACTACTGCAAGACGAAAGAACAGTCTTTCTAGTTGCAAGGTCGTCAGACCCAACATGGAGCTCCAAGTCTCCTGGTCCACCAGCTCACCCATTTTAGAATAACATCATTTGATGATACACTTTGAAAGATACACTCAAAAGAGCACAGAACCCAATTAAACACAAGGTTAAGTTTAACAGCTGCCTAAAATGAATGTAGACGTTAGTAATTATTGCTGAAAAACACATAAGAAAATAATACTTTAATAACGGTATTCTTGAATTAAATACTAGAAAATAGATGAAGTAAATGTGAATAAAAAGGGAAGATAAGACATTTCTATTGAAATACATAAATAATGCTTTTAATGCTTAAATTCAAAATTTAAAAAATTCAAGGTTGAAGAATATTTGGGGAGAAATACAAGACTTATGCTTGCTTTTTAAAGTTCTAAGTATTGAGGTGGGACATCCTTATGCATATGTGTTGCTTTTATTGGTTGATGAATAAAGCTTTTTCAGCCAATGGCAGGGCAGAATATAGCCAGGCTGAAAGAGATATAGAAAGAGAAAAGGCAGAGTCAGAGAGACTCCACGTAGTTGCCAAAGGAGAAAGATGCTGGATCCTTATCAGTAAGCCACAATCTTGTGCCAATACACAGATTAATAGAAATGGGTTAATTTAAGATGTAAGGGTTAGGTTTAGTTGCTGAGGAATCCCATCAGGACGGTTGAGTGTGTGCTATCCAGGGGCGGACTGTCCCGGAAGAGAGCACAAAGCCCCTCCCCAAGCTCCTTCTGCAGGGCTGTCTTTCTTTCGCACGACCCAGCACCCCCAGCACCCCTCCCCAACCCTGCCCTGCTGAATGCTAGGACCAGTGCTCAAGTACAGTTTTAAGCTCCTAAACTAAGGCTACCCACCCAGGATACTCCCCCCCCCCCCTCCATTCATCCTGTTGGCCCTGGATCATTGGGCTACCGGCGGCCCTGTTTAGTTGCTGAGGAATCCCATCGGGACGGGAACGGTTCCTGCTTCTACACTGAAGAGATATACCCAGAGAGTCAATCACAGCAAAGACTGGACCAAAACACCAGGCCTCTCCTGGCTCCATTTGAAGGAAGAGATGGGAAGGTGCCAATGCAAGAATTCCTCCAACAATCTGAAAGGCAACATGACACCACCAGAACCCAGGGATCCCGAAATAAAAAGAAATGTACACCCTACTCCTGAAGAAATAGAAGAAATCGACTCAAAAGTGAACAAAAGAAAATAATAGAGGACCTTAAACAGGAGGTGAAAAACTGCCATAAACAATTAGAGATTACAAACAAAAAGGTAGAGGAAATGAATAAATCGCTCAAAGACACGCAAGAAAACCAAGAGAAACAAGAAAAAGCAATCAAACAGGTTAGGGAAGCGGTTCAAGACATGAAGAATGAAATGGAAGCAATGAAGAAAGCACAAACTGAGGGAAGAATGGAGATGGAAAATCTGGGTAAACGAACAGGAACGACAGAAACAAGTACTAACAACAGATTACAAGAGATAGAAGAGAGAATATCAGACACTGAAGATACCATAGAGAAAATAAACACACTGATCAAAGAAAACAGCAAAACCAACAAATTCTCATCACAAAACATTCAGGAAATTTGGGACACAATAAAAAGACCAAACCTAAGAATAATTGGAGTAGAAGAAGGAGAAGAAGTGCAGCTCAATGGTACAGAAAATATACTTAATAAAATTATAGAAGAAAACTTTCCCAACCTGAAGAAAGAGGTACCTATGAAGGTTCAAGAAACATAAAGAACACCAAATAGGCTGGATCAAAAAAAAAATCCCCTCGCCATATAATAATCAAAACACAAAATATACAGAATAAAGAAAGAATATTAAGAGCCGCAAAGGAAAAAGGCCAAGTTACTTATAAAGGTAAACCTATCAGACTTACACCTGACTTCTCTATGGAAACCATGAAAGCCAGAAGGTCCTGGATAGATGTACTGCAAAAACTAAGAGATCATGGATGCAAGCCCAGACTACTATATCCAGCCAAGCTTTCATTCACTATAAATGAAGAAAACAAAATTTTCCAGGATAAAAACAACAATACGTAGCCACAAATCCAGCCTTACAGAAAATAATAGAAGGAAAATCACTAACCAAGGAGTCCAACAATGCCCACAATAACTCAGTCATCTAGAGACCTTTCACCAGCGCAACTCAAAGAAGGGAAACACACAAACCCTACTACTAAAAAAGTGACCGGAGTTAACAACCACTGGTCATTAATATCACTTAATGTCAATGGGCTCAACTCACCTATAAAAGGCACAGGCTAAGAGTTTGGATACGAAAACAGGATCCAACATTCTGCTGTCTACAAGAAACACACCTCAACTACAAAGACAGGCACCTACTCAGAGTAAAGGGCTGGGAGAAGGCTTATCAAGCAAATGGACCTAAGAAACAAGCAGGTGTGGCCATACTAATTTCTAACAAAGTTGACTTCGAACTTAAATCAATCAGAAGAGATGGAGAGGGACATTTTATACTCATAACAGGAACAATTCATCAGGATGAAGTCTCAATCCTGAATATCTACGCCCCTAATATAAAAGCGCCCACGTATGTAAAAGAAACATTACTAAAACTCAAGGCAGCCATCAAACCACACACACTAATAGTAGGAGACTTCAACACTCCTCTCTCATCAATGGACAGGTCAATCAAACAGAAACCTAACAGAGAAATTAGAGAATTAATGGAGGTAATGAAGCAAATGGACTTAACAGACATCTATAGATTATTCCACCCAAAGAGGAAAGAATATACCTTCTTCTCTGCAGCTCATGGAACCTTCTAGAAAATTGACCACATACTCGGTAGCAAAGCTAACTTACACAGTTACAAAAAAATATTAGTGACCACCTGCATCTTATCAGATCACCATGGATTAAAGTTAGAATTCAACAACAATGCTACCCCCAGAAAGCCTACAAACTCATGGAAACTGAACAGTCAACTACTGAACCATACCTGGATTAAGGAAGAAATAAAGAAAGAAATTAAAGTCTTCCTTGAATTCAATGAAAATAAAGAAACAACATACTCGAACTTATGAGACACTATGAAAGCAGTGCTAAGAGGAAAGTTCATCGCACTAAGTGCCCACTTAAAGAAAACAGAGAAAGCACATATCGAAGACTTAACAGCCCACCTGAAAGCTCTAGAAAAAAAAGAAGCAGACTCACCTAGGAGGAGTAGAAGACTGGAAATAATTAAACTGAGGGCTGAAATCAACAAAATAGAAACACAGAAAACAATCTGAAGAATCAATGAAATAAAAAGCTGGTTCCTGGAGAAAATCAACAAGATTGATAAACCCCTATCCAAACTAATCAAACGGCAGACAGAGAATACGCAAATTAATAAGATCAGAAATGAAAAGGGGGACATAACCACAGACACAGAGGAAATTCAGAGAATCATCAGATCTTATTACAAAAGCCTGTATAACACAAAACTGGAAAATGTAAAAGAAATGAACACTTTTTTAGATAAATACCATATACCAAAGTTACACCAGGACCATGTGAACAATCTAAACAGACCTGTTGGTCGCGAAGAATTACAAGCTGTTATCAAAAACCTCCCTACCAAAAAAAGCCCAGGACCAGATGGTTTCAATGCGGAATACTACCAGAACTTCCAAGAAGAGCTAATACCTATACTCCTTAATGTATTCCACAATATAGAAACAGAAGGGTCATTACCTAATTCCTTTTATGAAGCTACAGTTACTCTGATACCAAAACCACACAAAGACTCAAACAGGAAAGAGAATTACAGGCCAATCTCACTCATGAACATCGACGCAAAATTCCTCAACAAAATACTGGCAAACCGTATCCAAGAACACATTAGGAAAATTATCCATTATGATCAAGTAGGCTTCATTCCAGAGATGCAGGGCTGGTTCAACATACGAAAATCTATCAATGTAATCCATCATATAAATAAATTAAAAGAAAATAACCATATGATCATCTCATTAGATGCTGAAAAAGCATTCGACAAAATTCAACATCCATTTATGTTAAAAGTCTTGGAGAGATTAGGGATACAAGGGTCATACCTAAATATAATAAAAGCTATATACAGCAAGCCGACAGCTAACATCAAATTAAACGGAGAGAAACTCAAAGCCATCCCGCTTAACTCAAGAACACAACAAGGCTGTCCACTCTCGCCATACCTCTTCAATATAGTGCTTGAAGTTCTAGCAATAGCAATAAGACAACATATTGGGATCAAGGGGATTCGAATCGGAAAGGAAGAAGTTAAACTTTCGTTATTCGCAGATGATATGATAGTCTACATAAGCGACCCCCAAAACTCCACCAAAGAACTTTTACAGCTGATAAACAGCTTTAGTAATGTGGCAGGATACAAGATCAACTCCAAAAAATCAGTCGCCCTCTTATACACAAAGGATACGGAATCAGAGAAGCTTCACCATTCACGATAGCCACAAACAGCATAAAATATCTTGGAGTAAATCTAACCAAGGAAGTGAAAGATCTATTTGACAAGAACTTTAAGGCATTGAAGAAAGAAATTGAAGAGGATACCAAAAATGGATGGACCTCCCTTGCTCTTGGATTGGGAGGATCAACATAGTAAAAATGGCAATTCTACCAAAGGCAGTTTATAGATTCAGTGCAATCCCCATCAAGGTCTCATCAAAATTCTTCACAGATCTGGAGAGGACAATAAACAACTTTATATGGAAAAACAGAGAACTCAAGAAACTAGACTTTAAAATGCTAATTAATCCAATTAAAAAATGGGGCACTGAGCTGAACAGAGAATTCTCAACAGAAGAAGTTCAAATGGCCAAAAGACACTTAAGGTCATGCTCAACTTCCTTAGCAATCAGGGAAATGCAAATCAAAACAACTTTGAGATATCATCTTACACCTGTCAGAATGGCTAAAGTCAAAAATACCAACGATAACCTTTGCTGGAGAGGCTGTGGAGGAAGGGGTACCCTCATCCATTGCTGGTGGGAATGCAATCTTGTGCAACCACTATGGAAGTCAGTGTTTCGGTTTCTCAGGAAATTCGGGATCAACCTACCCCTGGACCCAGCCATACCACTCTTGGGAATATACCCAAGAGATGCCCAATCATATGACAAAAGCATTTGTTCAACTATGTTCATAGCAGTATTATTTGTAATAGCCAGAACCTGGAAACAACCTAGATGCCCTTCAATGGAAGAATGGATGAAGAAAGTATGGAATATCTACACATTGGAGTACTACTCAGCGGTAAAAAACAATGACTTCTCGAATTTTGCATGCAAATGGATGGAAATAGAAAACACTATCCTGAGTGAGGTATCCCAGACCCAAAAAGATGAACATGGGATGTACTCACTCATAATTGGTTTCTAGCCATAAATAAGGGTCACAGAGCCTACAATAGATGAATCTAAAGAAGCTAAGTAGGAAGGGGAACCCAAGGAAAAACATATAGTTATCCTCTTGGCTAAGGGAAGTAGACCAAATTGCCGGGGAGAAAATTGGGATCTTGGGGGTGGGGTGGGATGGGGGTAAGGGGAGATGGGGAGAGAAAAGTTAGAAGGGAAGGAGGTTGGGCCTTGGGAAAACAGGAGGATTGGGATAAAGGAAGGTTGGACAAGGGAGCACGGAACCACAATTCTTAGTTAAGGGAGCCACTCTAGGGTTGGCAAGAGACCTGACCCTAGAGGGGCTCCCAGGTGCCCAAGCCGAGGTCCCCAGTTAGTTCCTTGGGCAGTTGAGGATAGGGAACCTGAAATGACCCTATCCTAGATCAATACTGATGAATATCTTGCATATCATCATAGAACCTTCATCTGGTGATGGATGGAGATAGAGAAAGAGACCCACACTGGAGCACTGGACTGAGCTCCCAAGGTCCCATTGAGGAGCAGAAGGAGGGAGAACATGAGCAAGGAAGTCAGGACCGCGAGGGGTGCGCCCACCCACTGAGACAGTGTGGCTGATCTATTGGGAGCTCACCAAGGCCAGATGGACTGGGACTGATGGAGCATATGATCAAACCGGACTCTGATGTGGCTGACAATGAGGGCTGATGAGAAGCCAAGGACAATGGCACTGGGTTTTGATCCTATTGCATGTACTGGCTTTGTGGGAGCCTAGTCTGTTTGGATGCTCACCTTCCTAGATCTGGATGGAGTGGGGAGGACCTTGGACTTCCCACAGGGCAGGGAACCCTGACTGCTCTTTGGACTGGAGAGGGAGAGGGAAGGGGGAGGGGAGAGGGAAATGGGAGGAGGGCAAGAGGTGGAAATTTTTAATAAAAATTAAAAAAAGATTAAACCAAACAGAACGGACCCTGAGGACAGGAAAGCCTGAGACCTGGCCCCACCCCTTTGCTCCCCATTGCCTGGGATGAACTAGCCTTGGCAATGCTGGAGAGCTCATCTTGGTGGAAAAGACAGGGAGAGCTGGCAGACTGATAGATGCTGCAACCACTGAGAACCAGAACCACAGTTATGTGTTGGTCCACAACAACATCCACCCAATCTGTGATCTGCTGGTGCATAGCGGGGGTGGGGGTGGGTGGGGAGATGCTCCTGCAGAATCTCCACAATATAAGGCAGCAAAAGATGTCAAGACAGAGTCCCAGTGAGGGCCCAGTATCGATGATGTAGCAGAAACCAAGGGCCTTGAACCAGACCAATGATTTTTTGCAATGAGCACCTGCATGTAAAAATGCATAATAAAGGGGTTTACTACGTGACTTACTGTGTCACACTTTGCAATTTCCATGACAAGATTTTCCCCTTCTTTTTTTCCTCTTAAAATTTATTTATTTGTTTTTGAGATGGGTAGGATTGGGAGGCATGATATGAAAGACATAATGAATAAATAAAAGGAAAATTAAACAAAATAATAAGAGAAAATAAACATATCAATGGGTCATATATTAATAGAGTAGGCTAAAAGAGAGAGCTGGAGAATTATCTATGAGTCCGAAATATAAAATGTAGCAAGAAAGAAAAAACATTGCCTACAAAAGTATAGCTAGTAAGACTAACAGAAAAATGCAATGGGCTGAAGATAATAAAATAGTATCTTAAACTGAAGGAAACTGAGTGAGAGAGTTCAGAACTCTTACTGCTAACTGGAAGTGAGCAGAGATGTGATATAAACATTCACAGACAAGAGGGATCCACATAGTTCTAGAACAGTGTTCTAGTAACAACTTTGCCTGACACAAATTCTGAAGAGCCCTTAGGTGGCAGTCTTTGTAAGTAACCTCATGAATAACCTCAGCACTTTCACAAAGAGAACACAAACAGCTTGACACCGACACCTGCAAGGAATGACACTGAATAACACAGCACACTATCCTCTTGTCACATGGGAGCTAAGACAGATTTCAAGCGAAGGACAATAATATCAAGTGTTAGCTCTTACTGTGTTGTTTCTTCCTATACTAAATCAAGCAGATTTTTTCCTAAATAAAACAGAACTTTTTTTATAGATTATTTAGTTTCTAGCAACTTCTGTACATAGAATTTTCATTTGTAAATTCTTCTGTGCTTTATTTCACACTAAACAATAGTAGCAAATGGCCTGAGAAGCTCTGACTAGCCCAGAGGAAGAGAGGACCTTGTTCGTGATCAGCAGTAGGTAAGGCTGGCCTTAACTCCTGATAGTCCTACATCTGCCTCCTTAGCGCTGATCTTACATGCATATGTCACTACTCTCAGATTTTCTATAAAAACATATATATCCAGATTCCCTAAAGCGTGAGCTTCTGGCTTGGAAAGTTCCACTACTTTTCCAGAAGCTTCACTTAGAAAGTTGGTAGATAATATTTTTCTGTTATGCAATCTAATTATTTAATTGATCTAGATGATTTAGCTTTCTGAGAGACACACTGTCTTCTTGTTTAGACCTGAACTTAGTCAATTCAAACTCTAAACTCTTTTTTTAAATATAGAAACTATTGATTTTAATGTCCTACTTAACATTTCCATCTCTTCTTTACTGAGCACATTGAGGATATCAACAAAAATGCTATAAATGAATAAATCATTAATCAAATAGTCACATATAAAATAAACATATTATTCTTTATATTTTAGCTTCACTTCATGAGATAAAAGGAATTCCAGCCTTCCACTGCCCCTACTTAATAAGTCAATCACTTCCTGAGATCTACTGGGATCCCTACACTGACAGTAAGAAAACTCAAAGGCTCTGCATAGAGTATTAGGCAAATCAGTTTCTAAAATCTCATAACAACAACACAAAGTTAAGGAGAAAAAAACAAAACAGTGAGTAAGTCAGCAACATGATGCTTTCCAAAACCACACTTGACAAATAACCAGTGGCTCTCTTGAGGTCAGACTCCACAGCTCTCCTCTCGGGAGCAGATGCCTGAGAGAGACGCCATGCCCCCCCCCCCCCCCCCCCCCCCCCCCCCCCCCCCCCCCCGCTCCCAGGCAGACACACGCCATGAAGCAAGCCGCCAGGTTAGACATGCTGAACCTTTCCCGGTAAGACCGGTGCTCACCGATTATTAGAGATGGGTTGATCGGGATAACAGAATTAGCCAGTAAGGGCTAGGGCTAAAGGGCCAAGCAGTGTTTAAATGAATACAGTTTGTGTGTTGTTATTTCGGACATAAGCTAGCCGTGCGGGCGGCTGGGGTGCTGGGAACGCAGCCCCGCCGCCCATATTACTACACTCTCTCATCTGTATGAACACTTTATCTAACTGTCCAACTAGTAGATATTCATTAAAAGTAGTATAAATTCTTACTCACAACCAAACAGGAATTAGGATCAATTTTGAGTGTTGACTTCAGCTAACTGAAGTGACAAGAGAACAAAGATCCCTGCCATGTCTACAGAGTGTGGACAGAGACACTCTGTGAAAAGATATTAATATGCTGAGAAAGAAGTTTTTCAGGAGATAGATACTGTGGGACAATGGTCTTGTACCCTGTAAAGAAATGTCACTTGTATTGGTTTAATAAAATACGGATTGGCCAGTACCCAGGCAGGACCAGAAAAGGAGAATTCTAGGAAGAGGAAAGTCTTAGTCTATAGTTTTCAACCACATGCAGAGGAAACAAGATGAGAATGCCTCACTGATAAAAGGTACCAAGCCACATGGCTAACATAGACAAGAATTATGGGTTAAGATGTAGTGAGAACCTAAATGCTCCTCAACGGAAGAATGGAAAAGGAAAATGTGGTATATTTACACAATGGAGTACTACACAGCAGAAAAAATAATGACATCTTGAATTTTGCAGGAAAATGGATGGAGCTAGAAAACATTATTTTGAGTGAGGTAACCCAGACACAGAAAGACAATTATCACATGTACTCACTCATAGGTGGTTTTTAAACATAAAGCAAAGAAAACCAGCCTACAAACCACAATCCCAGAGAACTTAGACAACAATGAGGATATTAAGAGAGACTTACATAGATCTAATCTACATGGCAAGTAAAAAAAGACAAGATCTCCTGAGTAAATTGGGAGCATGGGGACCTTGGGGAGGGTTAAAAGGGGAGGAGAGCAGAAGGGAGGGGAGCAGAGATAAATGTAGAGATCAATAAAAATCAATAAAAAATATGTACAATAACTGTGTACAGAAACTAAGAAACGGAATCCCAAATTCCTAGATTTAACCATGTCAGTGCAGTTGTCGGCTGACTAGGACATGAGCAAAGCACTGTCTCCTTTAACCAATACAGAATGACAGCAAAAATGGAAACTTCACACTGGCTTTGGTTTATACATGTGTTGTTCACATGGTACCTTTGCCACCTGTGCCAAATAACAGTGCTCTTGCTTCGCATCTTCCATTAGTAAGGTGCAGGTACTAAAGATACTCTGGAGACTGATCTTTGTAGATTCTATAAACAACACAAAATTTAAGCTGTGATGACTCAGCAGGCATGCAGAGTGACAAACAGACCCAAGCTTGCCTGGCAGAGGACTTAAGACTTGCTTCATATATTACACATCAGTCACCAGTCATGCTTGAAGCTTCATGATGCCTTCAAAGAAGGAAAAGACAGAGAGGAAAGAGCAGTACAATGTCATCAGTATTCTGGGGACTCTCTGGAATTCTGCCCTACTGTTGAGGTTCTGATGGTCCCTCCTCTTTACTGAGCTTTTAATGCTGCTCTCATGATTCTGATGACCTCTTCCCTGGGCTCCTGCAATTACCAGAAACCCTGTCCTTTCCCTCCCTGCACCAGAAAAGCTTCTGAGTTCTGGGTCCTACTCACTGTTTACTGCGCTGCTCTCCGAGTCCACCCATTTCCAGAAAGTAAAGTAGGGCTCACAAAAGACATTTGTCTGATCTCTCTCCCTTTTCTGGACCTACTAAACTTACCAAACAAACACTCCCTCCCCAATGGGCACCACCCAGTCTTACCCATCCAAGGACCCTCCTTGGTGGTCTTGCTCTACACTTATATTTTCTAGGTGTCTCCATTGGTATGTGTGATGGTTTGAAAAGGAATGGCTTCCAAAGGCTCAAATATTTGAATGTTTGATCATGAGGGAGTGCCACTATTTGACAGGTATTAGGAGATGTGGCCTTGTTGGAGTAGGTGTGACCTTGTTGAAGAAGTGTGTCACTGGGGTGAGCTTTGGGGTTTCAGAAGCCCAAATGAGGTCCAGGGGCTTTCTCCTGTAGTTGAATATTATTTTAAGGTGTGTTACATTCATTTATGCGTTGGAATATTTATTTAGTGATACAAAGAGTTGCTGCTTTCTTTTATGCTACATTTGCCTGTATAAAACACCTGATTGGTCCAATAAAGAGCTGAACAGACAATAGCTAGTTAGGAGAAAGGATAGGCAGGGATGGCAAGCAGAGAGAATAAATAGGAAGAGATCTGGTAAGAAAGGATCCAGGAAGAAAAAAAAAAGGAGCAAGAAAAGGAAGAAGACACCAGGGGCCAGCTATACAGCAAGCCATGGAGTAAGAAGCAAAGAATGATATATAGAAACAAAGAAAGAGAAAAGCCTAGAGGCAAAAGGTAGATAGGATAATTTAAGAAAAGCAGGCTAGAAATAAGCCAAGCTAAGGCCAGATATTCATAAGAAGGACTAAGATGTTGTGTGAATTATTTGGGTAGTGGGCTCTCCAAAAGAGAAAAGAGTAAAACAACAATAACAACATTCTCCCTCTTCCTGCTGCTTCTTGTGGATCCAGAACTCTCAGCTCCTCCATCCAGCACCAGGTCAGCCTGCATGTCACCATGCTTCCCAACATCCTGATAACAAACTAATCTTCTGAAACTGTAAGTATGTCCTAATTAAATGTGTTCCTTAATAAGAGCTACCACAGTCATGTCGTCTCTTCAGAGCACTAAAAAACTCATTAAAATAGAAATTGGTGCCAGAAGTGGGGTATTGTTGTACCAGGCTTGACCATGCTTCTTGTTGGTAGAAAGTGGATTTTGGAAGATTGGATTAGGAAAGAATGCAGTTGAATTCTTTAAGTGGGTTTTGATTGGCAATCCTAGTAGGAGCATGGAAGACAGTAGTGTGGTGCTGAGGGTGATTTGAACTGTGGGGTCCAGCTCAAAAAGTTTCAGAGGGGGAAAATATTAGTATACAGCCTAGAGATCATCATTGTGATATTTTGGCAAAGAATGTGGCTGCTTTGTGTCCTTGTCTGAAAAATCTGCCTGAAGCTAAACTGACAACTTTTGGATTAATGCCATTGGCAGAGGAGATTTCAAAACAGTCTAATGCTGACTATGTTGTATAGTTATCAGCAATCAGTTTTATGCAGATCTATAATAAAAAAAAAGAACAAGCTAAGTAAGAAAAATATGAAATTTATAGTTTGAGGAAAAAAGGATCACCAGGAAGTATGATAGAGCTAAATTCAGCACCCAAGGAGATAAAATATTCAAAGAAAAGCTGATCCTAAATATAATAAAGAGAGTAGTGGCCTCAGGGCAAGACCTCACCCAGCTAAGCTTCCAACCTCTGTAAAGGAATAAAAGAAAAGTTTTGGGCAAGTTGTGGTGACAGACATCTTTAATCCCAGTACACTGGAGGAAGAGACAGGCAGATCTGTGAGTTCAAGGCCAGCCTGGTCTTTAAAGCAAGTTCCAGGATAACCAAGTATAGGCAGTGAGGGAAACCATAAAAAACGGAAAGCTGGTGAAAATGTATCTGAATGAGGGAAACATGGTCCAACCGCAACAAGCAGAAAAACTTGGCTGCTTCAGCCACATATTCCAAGAGAGAGTTTCTGGAATCTCCCCACATTGCTAAAGAAAGATGTTGAGGCCAAGCATGTGTCGGGAATGTCCCGAATGAAGGCACAGAAGACCTTTGCATGAAGGTGAAACCTGGATTGCCTTGGAGACCCCAAGATGTTGGAGATTCTAGAGTTGTGGGAAATCTGCCAAGGAGAACTGCTAACAGAAAGTGGAACCAGCCAAATGAGGGAAGTGTATTACAGCCAACAAAGCTGAAAGAAGTTGGAGATCTGAAGAATCAGGCATGGAGATGTAGAGTTTGGAATTTTCGCAGTTGGTATTTCATCTTGCTTTGGCCCAGTATTTTCTTACTATGCTCTCTTTACTCCCTTAAAAATGGCAATGTATATTCTGTGCCATTGTATGTTAGAAGTATAAGATCTGCTTTTTTTATTTTGATTATACATAGTACAGTTAAGAGACTGTCATAAGTCTTAGAAGAGACTTTGAACTTTTAAACAGTGTTGAGACTGTTACATAATATGAGGATTTTTGAAGCTGAAATGAATGTATTTTTGCATTATGATATGGCTACGACCTAAGGGAGGCAGTGTAATGATTTAAATAAAAAGCTGCACAGTTCCCCAAGAGGCAGCAGAGGGCAAAAGGCTACAAGTAGCACCTTGATCCCACCAACCAAGGCCTCTGTGGGTCCCAGGGAAGTGGGAGGCTGGTGAAAGACCTTGGACTGTTATTGGCAGGAGGAGCCATGGCAGGTGAGAGACAGAGACAGATAGGCATGCCATGCAGAGAGAGGTCTTTGGGTATAGTTTATTCAGTGGGTTATGGGAGGAGGCATGGCAGCAGTAACTTCTGGAGAGGGACAGAGAGAGTGAGAATATAGGCTGGAAGCCTAAGAAAGCAGTTTTCCTTCCTTGGCAGAAGATGTGGGTGGACAGGGCTTGTCTCTTAAAGAGACAGGACAAACCATTATAGACAGGAAATAGAATGTGGTGTTTGAATAGAAATGCCCCCGTAGGCGCATATATTTCAATGTCTGGTCATTAGGGAATGGTGCTGATTGCCAGAGATTAGGGGGTGTGGCCTTGATGGAGCAGATGTTGATGTAGGAGGGTCTTCTATCTGTTGTTTTCATTGGTTAATAAATAAACAAAACTGCTTGGCCTAATAGGTCAGAACATAGGTGGGCGGAGTAGACCGAACAGAATTCTGGGAGGAAGAAAGCAGAGTCATGAAGCTCTGGTCCAAGATAGACCTTGCTTAGAATCTTCCTGGTAAGCCACCACCTTGTGGTGCTACACACATTAATAGAAATGGGTTAATAAAGATGTGAGAGTTAGCCAGTAAGAGGCTAGAGCTAATGGGCCAGGCAGTGTTTAAATGAATACAATTTGTGTGTTGTTATTTCAGGTGTAAAACTAGCCATTAGGAAAGCAGGCCTGCTCGCCTCCTCACTACAAGATGTGACCTTACTGGAGGAAGTGTGTCCCTGGGAGTGAGCTTTGTGGTTTCAGAAGTACAAGTCAGGACAGGTGTCTCTTTTCTCTGGGTGCCTCCTGATCTGGATATAGAACCTTCAGCTCCTTCTCCAACACCATACCTGCCCAGGTGCTGCCAAGTTTCCTGCCATGCTGATAATGGACTAAAACTCTGAAACTGTAAGCAGGCCCCAATTGAATACTTTCCATTTTAAGAGTTGCTAAGGGCATGGTGTCTCTTCACAACAATAGAACACTGACTAAGACACTGTGTAGCAGGGCTAATATATTTCTTACATTGGACCAGACCTCCATGAATGATTACCTAATCTCTACGATTGATTCTTTAGCTTTACATAACATGTATACTAGATTCTAAAAGAGCGTGCCCAGCCATATGGGGGACTCTGGAGATGGCAACTCCACCAGGGCAAACACCTGCTCTCTCTGCCCAGCATCTCCAGGCCTGCCTCTTCTCTGGCAAACAGAATATTCTCTCCCTCACCACACTCCAAGGCTCTTTTGCTCCACACTTTTTAAAGACTTCTGCTAAATATTCTGGGTCTATCACTGGACTCAACAATATCTCTTTTCCAGCCCACACCACTGGATTCCTCCTCTTCTCTAATCTTTTAGGAGAAAAGTAACCACCTGCTTATCTTCTGTTATACAGGGAACTAGATGAATTTTTTATATACGTAATATTGGTAAATTATCATATACCTTTAAAACTCACAGAGAGGCTGGCTCAGGAACGAGGATTTGACACTTCCACGTCAGACCCCAGTATAGTATTTCAAAGTGTTCTCCAAATGCCCCTGTTCTGATTTAGTTTGGCCTCTAACTCTATATCAGAAAGAAACAGAGCAAAGTGAAAGAACTGTGCCTGCAGGAATTCTGAAAGGAGAGCTGTCTCAGACAGCAATGCTGCTGTTATCAATGTTATCTTTCCATGAAGAGGGCTCTCTGCTAAAAACCTCAACCAATGACCACAGCATACAGCTTCCTTAGTGGAATTCTGGTAGATGTTATGAACATCAATCTGATGATGCTTTGCTGTTTACCTGCTGCTTCAATTTGCTACTTGCACAAATTCAAAACCAAAAGTACAGGTATAGTAGATAATTCTATGGATTGAAAAAAAACCACAAGAGATTTTTGAATGTCTGTGTTTTTTACGGCATTTTCCTGAGAAATTATAAAAGCTCAGTTAAACAATACATACAAATATACTTATAATATGCTACGTATGCCATTTAGATCCAGCTTCATTTAAATAAAATGGTAAACTTATTTCCTGATATTACTAAGTCTTCTGGTATTAACAAAGAAAACTATTAAATAAAAGGAAGTATAAAAAATTCATAGCAGCATTATTTGTAATAGACAAAACCTGGAAACAACCTAGATGCCCTTCAATGGAAGAATGGATGAAGAAAGTGTGGAATATATATGCATTAGAGTACTACTCAACGGTAAAAAACAATGACATCGTGAATTTTGCATGCAAATGGATGGAAATAGAAAACACTATCCTGAGTGAGGTAAGCCAAACCCAAAAAGATGAACATGGGATGTACTCACTCATAATTGGTTTCTAGCCATAAATAAAAAACATTGAGCCCATAATTCATGATCCTAGAAAAGCTAAATACGAAGGTGAACCCAAAGAAAAACATACAGTCATCCTACTGGATATTGGAAGTAGACAAGATTGCCAGGCAAAAATTAGGAACTTGGAGGTGGGGTGGGATGGGGGTAAGGGGAAATGGGGAGAGAAAAGTGAGAAGGGGGAGATGGGGGTAGCTTGGGGGAATGGGATGATTGGGATAAAGGAAGGGTGGATATGGGAGCAGGGAAGTAGATATCTTAAGGGAGCCATTTTAGGGTTGGCAAGAGACTTGACACTAGAGGGGTACCCAGGTGTCCAGGGAGATGTTCCCAGTTAGTTCCTTGAGCAGCTGAGGAGAGGGAACCTGCAATGGCCCTATCCTATAGCCATACTGATGAATATCTTGCATATCACCATAGAACCTTCATCTGGCAATGGATGGAGATAGAGACAGAGACCCACATTGGAGCACCGGACTGAGCTCCCAAGGTCCAAATGAGGAGCAGAAGGAGGGAGAACATGAGCAAGGAAGTCAGGACCGCGAGGGGTGCGTCCACCCACTGAGACAGTGGGGCTGATCTACTGGGAGCTCACCAAGGCCAGCTGGACTGGGACTGAAAAAGCATGGGATAAAACCAGACACTCTGAACATGGCGGACAATGAGGGCTGATGAGAAGCCAAGGACAATGGCACTGGGTTTTGATCCTACTGCATGTACTGGCTTTGTGGGAGCCTAGCCTGTTTGGATGCCCACCTTCCTAGACCTGGATGGCGTGGTGAGGACCTTGGACTTCCCACAGGGCAGGGAACCCTGACTGCTCTTTGGACTGGAGAGGGAGGGGGAAAGGAGTGGGGGGAGGGGAAGAGGAGTGAGGGTAAGGGGAGAGGAGTGGGGGCAGGGGAGGGAAATGGGAGGCAGGGAGGAGGCGGAAATTTTTTCAATAAAATGTCATATATATATAAAGAAGGATGTAAGAATTAAAGTGTTTTTAGTAAATGCTTTCTGTGTGATAAGACTGTCGCAAGATGGCCAGATATTTGGTAATGAGGGAAGTCTGGGGACTGTGCTACCTTTTATTAATATCAAATATACAATAATTACAAGATAGAATGAAGAATCTGGGTCATGTCACCAGCTGCTCCACTGTTCCCCCTGGGGGACTAGCTCTCTGCAGCTGCTGTCATAACCTCGTTCCCAAATGATGACAGGGGAAGCTCCAAGCTGTGACTCTGCCAGCTCCTATGCATTCCAAGAGAGCACATGACCCTTTGCCCCTGTGCTTATCTGGTCATATATTCCCCAGAGAAGACCACGCCCATTGGGCTAAACCTCCCCAGTACAATTCACTGGCTATCTGGTCAAATGACCACAACACCAGATGTTTCCTCAATGGAAAAAATAAATGTAGGTCACTATTTTCAGAGACTGTTGGTTTTATTGCTTAGAAAGTGTGGTGGCTTGAAAGAAAATGGCTCCTGTGGTGGTTGAAGAAAATGGCCCCTAAAGGGAGTGGCATGAGGAAGTGTTGCCCTGTCGGAAGTGTGTCACTGTGCTGGTGGGTTTTGCAGACTCTTTTGTTCAAGCTTCTCTCAGTAACTGTTGGTCAACTTCCTGTTGCCTCCAAGTCAAGATACAGGACTATCAGCTCCAGCACAACATCTGCCTTCAGGGAGTTGCCAGGCTCTCTACTATGATGATAATGGGCTGAGCCTCTGAAACTATACAGTAACTGCAACAATTAAATGTTTTCTTTGTAAGAGTTGCCATGGTCATAGTGTTGTTTCATAACAATAAAACCTAATTAAGAGAGGAAGGTTATTTGTTATACTTGATCATCTCTGGATCTACCAACAGGGATTATAAAATATGTGAACCCCTTCCTCTCTCTTCCTATCCTCTCCGCATACCTTTTCTCTCCTTTCCTCTCTTATTTTTCTCCTTTCAGAAGGCTGAGCCCTTTCTCAGGCTGCTTACTGTTTTCAGGAGGCTGAAAAGAAACAAATGCTCCTCAGACACAGCCCCATTAACCACACTGTGCATTTACTGATAGTACAGCTCTCATGGTCTCTCCCTTTTTATTTATTTGATTACAGCCATTTATTATTCCAATAACTTTATCATGAATTCCTTTGAGACATGATTTACTTTAAATTTGGCTGCAAGTTCCTGGGTATGGGGGAAGATTTACTCTCACGTTACCCCTACCCCCACCCCTTCCTGAGACATTTCAAACAAATGAAAGGATTTACTGAGTATGATCTTCAATTGATTCCAAAATTTAAACTAGATTTGTTGGTTTTAGCTCTAATGTTGTCTTTGATAGATGGCTCATATACAATGAGCTTTTGTACATTCAAATAAATTTTCAATTATGTATCTATCCAATTGAAACTGACAGCTGCAAACTAACCCTACATGTCTTGAAATTCTTAAGATATCCAATAGAAAAAGTCTTTTATATCCTAGTTCAACCCAGCAAATTATTTTTCTGGGCTCATTTATGTTCTGTAATGACTAGTCAAATGAAATATACAGTAACCAAATAAATAACACTGATAATCATTGATTTCTAAAATTTGTTCCCTGAAACCCATACCCTATGACCTGAATTCTAGTTAAGGCAGGTGTCAATATCAAGGAAGATTTAACTTAGAAACCACCTGCTTGTGGCTAAGCCACAAAATCCATACCATATAGCTTAGGTATCTGTTGTACATGTGTTCATTACAATAGAATGAACCATTCTGAAATCATGTTCAACTTTACTGAAACTACAATAATGAACAATTCCCAAATCACTGAGGATTATAAGGCAAGTATGATCGCTGATCAGATTCTAGTGGCTACCAATCAAGTGGCTATTCTTAGGTTGGATGCTAAAGACAGTATGACATGAGCCTCCAAGAGATCCATCTCTGTCCTTCTGTGTCTGAAGCATAAAAACTAGTCACAACTGTTATTCACCACTTGTGTTCCTAAAGCTATTTCCTGGTTAAATGTAACTTCCACATCTTTCTGAATTTTTTTCATTTACTTTGAAAATCCTAAAGGATCTTCCAAGTGAGAATATACACATGAGCATTTTGAAACCCAACTTTAGTCTGTATAAAAAAAATATTGCCGATATATAGCAGCAGTCTAGGCTGAACAGGCTAACACTGATGCTGAAGGTTACAGCTGTTCTGGGCTCTTCACATCCTTTCAAAGGACGTTTCAGGAACATGATCAGCTCAGGCAGACAATGTTTCAAGAGTACTCAAATTTTAATTTGTATATAAATATCAGATGCTTTCAAACAAAATTTATGAAACTAAACCAAAGATATCAAATAAAAGACCTTAGCAATTTGTGGCAGTGACATTTAAATTTTATGATGAACTGAGACTGTTTTATTGTAATGTATTAATATAATTGCTTTAAGGAATAGGCAAGCAAGGTATCTTTACCTTTTGTTTGGTTCTTTATGAGACTGCTAATTTCTAATAAATTTCCTAAAACTTATAATAGAAGGTCTAATAAATTTCCTAAAACTTATAATAAAAGCCACATATCCTGCATTTGCATTAGATGGTTAGAAAGATTCTGAGCATTTTCAATGAAATGGACATAAATAATTTGCAAGGATTATTCCTGTCCTTATGCAAAAGGAAAGAGTAGATAAAGGACATACCTATGAGATCACTAAAATATATTGTGTGTGTGTGTGTGTGTGTGTGTGTGTGTGTGTGAGAGAGAGAGAGAGAGAGAGAGAGAGAGAGAGAGAGAGAGAGAGCACACACGGAGGTCAGAGGAAAACTGTGTGAAGATAGTTCTCTCCTTTGACCAATGCCTCTGACCTCTATGGGCACCTGTATGCACATGTACATAGCCCCCTGCCCTTATCCCACACATAAACACATACAATAAAAATCTTTTCTTAAAGCAAAAACAAACAAAAAAACACTATACATATTTTTGGGGGGACTCAACTATAACTAACTACAAGGGACATAAGAGGTAAGTAACAGGCAAACTTTACATTGTTGGTCAACATAGCACCAACAATATTTGCCTTGGGAGGAAAACCCATGGTTAGTATAGCACAATGAAAAGGACCTAGAGACAGATATTGGGGTTAAACCTGAAAATCAGAAAAGCAAAAGAGGTCAAGTCACTAAAGAGCTCTTACCTCTTTGAAATATTCAGACTGAAAAAGAACAAGTTCCTGTCTCATCCCACCTTATATTACTCTCTAGTACTGGCACTGAAGACATGCACCACCACAACTAAGCGTCTATGGCTAACTAGCATGGCTGCTGTGATTAAAGGCATGTGCAACCACCACCTGGCCTATATGAATGCTTTGCACTGACCTTAGGGAATATTTATTTATTAAAACGCAAACAATATACAACTATATTTTCACTCTCTCCGGCACCATGCCAAATCTGGTTCAGTTGTTTCCTTCCTTTGAAGAAAAAACTTCTTCTCAGAGCAATTAAAGAATCAAATGCCTACAGTGAGAAACCATACTGCTCTAGATAATAGAACAACTATAAAAGAGAGAACAAAAAAATTCAGGAGAAATCATGAAGCGAATATTTTGGCAAACTTCTATAAATGAACAAAGATCAAAATGAAAAATACAAATAAATGATTTTGTCATTGACAGTCTGGTAGACACAGGTGTAAATTTAACAATGATTTCATCAGAATCTTGGCATCCAAATTGGCATTTTCAGGATGTAAATCTCAGGTAAAGAAGAGCATGAGAAGTGTCGAATATATAGGGCCAGAAGGACAGAGAGGAATATTAAAACCACATGTGGCTAACATAGCAATAAATTTGGGACATGATTTGTTACAGCAACAAAATACTCAGATAAGCATTTCCCCAATCTTAGAAATGAACCATAAATTAATGTATGTTTCTGGGAAAAATATTAGAAGGATTTAAAAAGAACAGTGAGCGACCATTCAGTTGTAGAATAACAGGGCACAGCAGTTTCTGATATCTCAAAGGCAGACAGACAAACCTGTATGGATTAAGTAAAGGTCTTTAACAATAAAGAAATTGCAGGCTTTAGAACAGTTGTAACAGGAGTATCTAGATGCTCGGCAATTTAAGAATCAACCAGTTCTTGGAAATTTCCTGTATTGCCATTAAAAGAAATCTGGAAAGTGGTGAATGGTAACACATCTAAGAGCTGTTAATAAAGTGATTCAGCCAGTGGGTTCTCTACAGTCTGACACTCCTTTGCCTTCTCTATTGCCTAAAGGATGGCCACTTATTTATTTAAAAGATTATTTCCTCAATATACCGTTACAAGAAAAAGAGAGAGAAAATTTTGCCTAAACAGTGACTACTTATAATTCTCAGTCTGCTAAAAGATATATATGAAAGGTTCCTATTACCACAGAAAATGTTAAATAGCCCCACCCTGTGTCAATATTTTGTAAGTATGCCACTGAAAATGATATATAAGCAATTTCCTGGATCTATTCTTTACCATTACATTAACAACATTTTGCTATCTAATTCAAATGCAGACACTTTATAAAGAATGTTTGGAGAAGTAAAGAAAATTTTGTCTTTTCAGGGACTACAAATTGTTCCTAAAACATACAAATAGGGTGTTCCATTAATTATTTAGGCAATAATATAGGTTTACAGATATTTAAACCCAAAAAGGTGCAAATTAGGAGAGCTCAATTACAGACTCTTAATGACTTCCAAAAATTGCTAGGAGGCATTTCCCATCTTCAGCACACTACAGAGATAGGTCCTGATGACCTGATTAATTTAAAAGAAACCTTAGACTGTAACGAGGACTTAAATAGTCACAGGGAATTATGAGCTGAAGCTGAGCTTTTATTGAAGAGAAATTAGAGAAGGGAATTGTCATGTGACACTAAATTGTAACTGCACTCTGGTCATATTACCATGCAAACATTCCCCTACAGGAATTTCAATGCAGAGGGAAGAGATTATCTTCGAATGCATCTTTTACCATGTAAAATGAGTAAAATATTAAAATCTAAGGTGGAAAAGGTCTCTGAGTTAATTCTAAAAGGAAAATTGAGACTTCATCACTTACTAAAAATGGACACAGCAGAAGTTATAGTACCTTTAAATAAAGATAAAATTGACATATTATAGGAAGAAAGTGAACCCTGGCAAAGAGCTTGTAGTAATTTGGGGGGTGGGGGTGGATTAGCAACAACTATACCAAAAGCAAGAGAATTCAATTTATATAGAGAGCAAACTGTATCCTTCCTCACATTGTACAGGCCACACCAATAACTGGAGCCCATACTTTGTACACTGATGCAAATAAATCAGAAAAGGCAGGTTACAAATCAGAAATTTTAAGTAAAGTGGATTAAAGCCGTTATGATTATGCCCAAAAGTCAGAATTACGTGTTATTCTCATGGTACGAAAAGATTTTAAAGAACCTCTCAATACCAATTTGCAATATGCAGAATGAGTTGTTTTGCAAACTGAGATTGCTGAACGATTTACTCATTTAAAAGATATCATCAAGACTAGGCATCATCCCATATACAAAATACACATCCAATCACATACAGGTGTCCCAGGTCCTCTAGCATAAGATTATGCAGAAATTGATCAACTATTGATTGTAAATGTGCTGAAGGCCTCAGAATTTCATTTAAAAAACATCATATCAATTGCAAAGGTTTAAGAAAATGCTTTGCCATTACATGACAAGTCAAAGAAATTATAAAGAAATGTCCAAAATATTCTTTATACAATCAAACACTACTATTTTAGGAAATAACCCAAAGGGGACTCAAAAGAATGAAATCTGGCAGATGGGTGTGTTTCATTTTGTAGATTTTGAAAAACTAAAATATGTATACCACACCATTGACACCTATTCTGGTTTTCAATGAGCAATTGCCTTGAGTTCAAAAAAGACCGATTCAGTATTCATACCTTTGTAAGAAGTTATGGCCATCATATGTATACATGTACAAATAAAGACAGACGTAATACTTCAGCATATGTCTCTAAGAAAATAAAACCATTTTTGCTTATTAAAATAAAAAGCATATCACGGGTATTCCATACAATCCTACAGGGCAGGCAGTTATAGAAAGATCAAATTGAAGCGGGGTGGTGGTGGCGCACGCCTTTAATACCAGCACTAGGGAGACAGAGGCAGGCGGATCTCTGTGAGTTCGAGGCCAGCCTGGTCTAGAAGAGCTAGTTCCAGGACAAGAACCAAAAGCTATGGAGAAACCCTGTCTCGAAAATAAAAAAAAAGAAAGAAAGAAAGAAAGAAAGATCAAATTGAACTCTAAAGGATATGCAAGATAAACAGAAAGGGATGATAATACCCCAGAAATAGATTGCATAATGCTTTATTAATTTTGAATTTTCTAAATGCTAATGAGAAAGGAACAATAGCAGTGGGAGACACTGGATACTAGAAAAAAAAACCTATGGAATTAAATCAACTGATACACATTAAAGATGTACTGACCTTAGACTGGAAACCAGGACATGTAATACATTGGGGAATGGGTTTTGCTTTTGTTTCCACAGGAGAAGAAAAGCGATGGATACCATCAAATTGATAAAAGATTCTATTTGAACAAGAGACACCTCATAATGAGAACAGATGATAGTTGATTAAAGATTATGGCTGTTTAATCTAAAATAACATATAAAACAAATGATTTTCATCTAATCAGAAATAACTTGCCAAAAAAGAATCTCCCTAAAGTTAGGGTTGGGGAAGGGTTTTGTTTTTATCTTTTCAGGAGAATGAAGATATTGCGGGAAGGAATCGGAAGACTACAGGGCAAATGAATGAGACATCTGAAGAAAAAGAACAAATCATCCAGAAAAAATATCTCAAGGAAAAGTGTAAATTGGCCTATCGGTATATCACATTCCCAACAGGGTAAAATTTCATAAATCTTCCCAAATATTTGTTTGCTGTTCTCTATAAACATAAAATGAAAAGACTTTTTTTGTAGTCCCAATTTAAATAGTAAAGCTGACTCTGGAGTTGGAGTGTGGCTCTCTCCTTCTCTAAACCCAAGCATGCTTATTAAAGTAAAATCCAAAATCTGTCTCATGTCAGAAGAGCCACCTGAAACAGGACAAAAGAAAAACAAAAATTTAAAAACTATTTTATTGCTAACAATCTCATAATCTTTTGGCTCTATATTGAATCTTTAACAGCTTTTCTTTAGGCATAAGATTTATAATATATATGTATATGTATATGAATATATTTCAAACTTTTTGTCATGATATTAACTGCCATGTAGATTACAAGCTAATTCTAGAGAAAGGTTTCGTCTACCTTTCTGTACATGATTTTGGGTTTGATTCTTTATCAATTTTCTGCAGTGTACCATGAGCATGCTGATAGCGACCTTTGAAGTCTCCACAACAACGATTCCTCCAGGACGATGATAACGCCACTAAGCTGAAAAACACCAACTAAAGATCAACTTTGGACTACAAACTGCTCAGAATAATTTTGAGATAGCTAGCTGAGATGAACTCGCCTAAGAGACTACTCTAGCTAGAACTTTAGACAGACCCTGCATTTTCCAATTACACAGAGATTGGACAAAAGATGATACAGCTACCTCTCCCAGGACTTCATAATTAACCCAAAATTTTCTTTTCAGAATCCCCTAAAGATATTGTTGCCCCATGACAGTAGGAAGTAAATTTAAGAATATGACACCCACATTCCCAAGAGGTTAGGTGGGTGGTTTTTGGTTGTTCAATGGGATATGAATATTTTTCATTGTTTAGGGTTATTTGTAACAAATTTTTATTAGTAATGGTCCAGAAAAAAACTAAAAGAAAATTAGATTCAAGGTTCTTGTTTTAAAAAGAAAAAAGGGGAATATAGATAAGACAGGATAAAACGGTAGATTATTGAATCTACTCTGAAAATTAACTATTAGTTTTAAATGCTTTACACTGGATTGGATTTTTGCATATTATATACAAATTTTGTATATTGATACAAAATTGAGATTAATTTTGTTAGAATATAGTATACATACATTGTAGTTCCATATTCTATATGGTATGAGAGCAAGGCTCTAAAGCCATAGTCAGTATCCATCTAGTGGTCAGGTAACCTTCCAGACAGGCTGTCGCTAACCTAACAAAAGGTCAGGATGCTGCTCTGCTCCTTCTCTGTAATTTGGAGAATACCTGAATAGAGATGCTAATTCAAGCCTACATGACTGAGCTAGCATACAGAACAGGAAGACATGACAGAGGAGACACAGGTAGAGGTAGACTTGACTAATTCACCCGGTTACCTAGAAAACAAAATGCTAATGAGTTCCCCCCTCAGTTTATGTTTTGATATATAAAGCTGTTTGGAGAATAAAGAAGAGGAATTTCTAAGGATGTGAACTCAGGATTTCATGAGGGATCTCTGAGAATCTCCCTCCTAATGAAGCCAGGTAAATTGTGTCTTTGTTCCCACACCTCCCAACAGGTCCAGAAAGAGAGAGTTTATGTTGGAGTCTGGTTCAAAGACATAATTTATGGTCCAGGCTGCCACCGGACCCCGACAATCCATTTCTACTCTAGTTCAAGGTATTGTACATATACAACTCATTTAGCAATGTTTTAGTCTATTAAAGTCATTATTATCAACTGTTTAAGATAATACGAAAATGCAGGTTAGTTGTTATTTTTGCCTATAATAATCGAGCTTGTCATCACATTAGGCATATTTTCAGCATCCAAACAAAGGCATATTTTAACAAACAGGTCATCTTCAAATACCTCAGAGGTCCACAGAATATCATTTAAGATGTTTTAATAACAGATTCTTTTTCTTATGAAATGAGACATGTGTGCCTCCTGTTAGCACCAATCTATTTCAGAGAAAATGATGGGCATATGAATGGAATTTGCTTTCTTTGTGGAAAAAGTAAACCACTAGGCAAGAAAGTACCCATTCCTCGATGGCTGACAGTATGCTATCGTAATGGGGCAAGCAAGACACAAAGAAAAAGTGACTGCCAACCCTTGCCCAGACAAGGTGAGACAGAACTTTAAAAACTATGCTTCATAGAAAAGTCTGTCAGATATTCTAGGCCTGTAGGGGGAAGATGGATGCCCCAAAGTTGCAGAGAAATTTTGGATGATTGTCCAGGCAACCAACTGTTTCTATCATTCCTCACATTTCTTGGAAGTCACTTGCTCATGTTTGCTGCTTATACAGTTAGTATTATTTCCTTCATGGGTCTCTGAGGGAGTTGAAGACTAGGTAGTTATAGTTTTCCTTATTTACCAGGTGCAGAAAGTAAGTTATGACAGAAAGTAAAGTAGGTACAAGACTTTGGACTTACCAAGATAGGATAGATATGGAGTATTTTGCCTGAATTTGATAAATGCAAATGTTCTAGACATTATTGACATATTTATTGCCTGTATACATTCTGTATAGTTATTGTATTTATTGTATATAGTTTTTCTTATATTAATTATAACCTTTTTTTATTTAAGATAAAAAAATATTCATTTGTATTTTAGTAAATAAAGCTTTCCTGAAGACCAGAACGCAAAACAGCCACACTAGTCATCCATACAGGCCAGGCAGTGCTGGCACACACTTTTAATCTTAGCAATCACACTAATTAATCATAAAGACTGGGTGGAGTGGTACACCCCTTCAATCCCAGCACCAGAGAAAAATAAAAGGTGGAATGAGACAGGAACTCACTCTCTTTCAGTCTGAAAATTTCAAAGAGGTAAGAGCTCAATAGTGGCTTTACCTCTTTGCTTTTCAGATCTTCAGGTTGAACCCAGCATCTGTTTCTGGGTTTTTCTTAATTGTGCTACAGGATGGTGCACAATACAACTGGGAATCTACATTCATATCTAAGAAAGATATATGGGAGGAGGCATCCTTTCAAAGGGCTTTCAGTAAATTTCCTGAAAGGTAGAACTAGGACCTACCTGTCTGATGAAGGACTGCTTCCCATTAAAAGGTCCTGTCCCCTCTTAATCCTAAAACTATATTCTATAGAAGTTATCAAGAAATACAACAGTTAAAGGATAAAAAGCTGGTTCCTGGAGAAAATCAACAAGATTGATAAACCCCTATCCAAACTAATCAAACGGCAGAGAGAGAATATGCAAATTAATAGGATCAGAAATGAAAAGGGGACATAACCATAGACACAGAGGAAATTCAGAGAATCGTTAGATCTTACTACAAAAGCCTGTATGCCACAAAACTGGAAAATGTAAAAGAAAAGAACACTTTTTTAGATAAATACCATATACCAAAGTTAAACCAGGACCAGGTGAACGACCTAAATAGACATGTTAGTCGCGAAGAATTAGAAGCTGTTATCAAAAACCTCCCTACCAAAAAAAGGCCAAGACCAGATGATTTCATTGTAGAATTATACCAGAACTTCCAAGAAGACCTAATACCTATACTCCTTAATGTATTTCACAATATAGAAACAGAAGAGTCATTGCAAATTCCTTTAATGAAGCTACAGTCACTCTGATACCAAAACCTCACAAAGACTCAACCAAGCAAGAGAATTACAGGCCCATCTCACTGATGAATATCGACGCAAAATTCCTCAACAAAATACTGGCAAACCGTATCCAAGAACACATTAGGAAAATTATCCATTATGATCAAGTAGGCTTCATTCCTCAGATGCAGGGCTGGTTCAACATACGAAAATCTATCAATGTAATGCATCATATAAATAAACTGAAATAAAAAAATAATATGATCATTTCATTAGATGCTGAAAAAGCATTTGACAAATACCAACATCCCTTTATGATAAAAGTATTGGAGAGATTAGGGATACAAGGGTCATACCTAAATATAATAAAAGCAATATACAGCAAGCCGACAGCTAATATCAAATTAAACGGAGAGAAACCCAAAGCCATCCCACTAAACTCAGGAACACGACAAGGCTGTCCACTCTCACCATACCTCTTCAATATAGTGCTTGAAGTTCTAGCAATAGCAATAAGACAACATAATGGGATCAAGGGGATTCGACTCGGAAAGGAAGAAGTTAAACTTTCGTTATTCGCAGATGATATGATAGTCTACATAAGCGACCCCCAAAACTCCACCAAAGAACTTTTACAGCTGATAAACAGCTTTAGTAATGTGGCAGGATACAAGATCAACTCCAAAAAATCAGTCGCCCTCTTATACACAAAGGATATGGAAGCAGAGAGGGAAATCAGAGAAGCTTCACCATTCACGATAGCCACAAACAGCATAAAATATCTTGGAGTAAATCTAACCAAGGAAGTGAAAGATCTATTTGACAAGAACTTTAAGGCATTGAAGAAAGAAATTGAAGAGGATACCAGAAAATGGAAAGACCTCCCCTGCTCTTGGATTGGGAGGATCAACATAGTAAAAATGGCAATTCTACCAAAGGCAATTTATAGATTCAATGCAATCCCCATCAAGGTCTCATCAAAATTCTTCACAGATCTGGAGAGGACAATAATCAACTTTATATGGAAAAACAAAAAACCCAGGATAGCCAAAACAATCTTATACAATAAAGGATCTTCTGGAGGCATTACCATCCCTGACTTCAAACTCTATTACAGAGCTACAGTAATGAAAACAGTGTGGTACTGGCATAAAAACAGAGAAGTCGACCAATGGAATCGTATAGAAGACCCGGATTTTAACCCACAAACCTATGAACACCTGATTTTTGATTTTTTTAGGAGCTAAAAGTATACAATAAAAGAAAGAAAGCATCTTTAACAAATGGTGCTGGCACAACGGGATGTCAACCTGTAGAAGAATGAAAATAGACCCATATCTATCACCATGCACAAAACTCAAGTTCAAATGGATTAAAGACCTCAATATCAGTCCCAACACACTGAACCCGATAGAAGAGAAAGTGGGAAGTACCCTACAACAGATGGGCACAGGACATCGCTTCCTATGTATAACCCCAGAAGCACAGACATTAAGGGCAACATTGAATAAATGGGACCTACTGAAACTGAGAAGCTTCTGTAAAGCAAAGGACACTGTCACTAAGACACAAAGGCAACCTACTGACTGGGAGAAGATCTTTACCAACCCCGAAACAGACAAAGGTCTGATCTCCAAAATATATAAAGAACTCAAGAAACTAGACTTTAAAATGCTAATTAACCCAATTAAAAAATGGGGCACTGAACTGAACAGAGAATTCTCAACAGAAGAAGTTCAAATGGCTAAAAGACACTTAAGGTCATGCTCAACCTCCTTAGCAATCAGGGAAATGCAAATCAAAACAACTTTGAGATATCATCTTACACCTGTCAGAATGGCTAAAATCAAAACCACCAATGATAGCCTTTGCTGGAGAGGATGTGGAGGAAGGGGTACACTCATCCATTGCTGGTGGGAATGCAATCTTGTGCAACCACTTTGGAAATCAGTGTTTCAGTTTCTCAGGAAATTCGGGATCAACCTACCCCTGGACCCAGCCATACCACTCTTGGGAATATACCCAAGAGATGCCCGATCATATGACAAAAGCATTTGTTCAACAATGTTCATAGCAGTATTATTTGTAATAGCCAGATCCTGGAAACAACTTAGATGTCCTTCAATGGAAGAATGGATGAAGAAAATGTGGAATATATACACAGTAGAGTACTATGCTGCGGTAAAAAACAATGACTTCTCGAATTTTGCATGCAAGTGGATGGAAATAGAAAACACTATCCTGAGTGAGGTAAGCCAAATCCAAAAGATGAACATGGGATGTACTCACTTATAATTGGTTTGTAGCCATAAATAAGGGTCACGGAGTCTACAATTGGTGAACCTAAAGAAGCTAAATAAGAAGGTGAACCCAAGGAAAAACATATAGTTATCCTCTTGCCTATGGGAAGTAGACAAAATTGCCGGGGAGGAAAGTGGGATCTTGGGGGTGGGCTGGGGTGGGGGTAAGGGGAGATGGGGAGAGAAAAGTGAGAAAGGGAGGATGGGGAGTACTTGGGGAAACGGGATGATAGGGATAAAGGAAGGCTGGATAGGGGAGCAGGGAAGCACAATTCTTAGTTAAGGGAGCCACCTTAGGGCTGGCAAGAGACTTGAACCTAGAGTGGCTCCCAGGAGCCCAAGGCGAGGTCCCCAGTCAGTTCCTTGGGCAGATGAGGATAGGGAACCTGAAACGACCCTATCCTATAGCAATACTGAAGAATATCTTGCATATCACCATAGAACCTTCATCTGGTAATGGATGGAGATTAGAGACAGAGACCCACACTGGAGCACTGGACTGAGCTCCCAAGGTCCCAATGAGGAGCGGAAGGAGGGAGAAGATGAGCAAGGAAATCAGGGGTGTACCCACCCACTGAGACAGTGGGGCTGATCTATTGGGAGCTCACCGAGGCCAGCTTAACTATGACTGAAAAAGCATGGGATGGCGAACAAGGAGGAATGATGAGAAGCCAAGGACAATGGCACGGGGTTTTCATCCTACTTCATGTTCTGGCTTTGTGGGAGCCTAGCCAGTTTGGATGTTTACCTTCCTAGACATGGACGAAGGGGGGAGGACCTTGGACTTCCCACAGGGCAGGGAACCCTTACTGCTCGTTGGACTGGAGAGGGAGGGGGAGAGGAGTGAGGGGAGGGGGAGAAGGGTGGGAGGAGGGGGAGGGAAATAGGAGGCTGGGAGGAGGGGGAAACATTTTTTTTCTTTTCTCAATAAAAAAAAGAGTTAATAAGAAGCCTGAGCTAATGGGCCAATCAGTTTATAGTTAATGTAGACCTCTGTGTGATTTCTTTGGGAATTAATGACTGCAGGAACCGGGCAGGACAGAAAACTCAGTCAACAGACCTGTGTGCCTATTACTACACAGTTAAGGTTTTTAATTAAATTACTTTTATTAGTAATGTTGACCCCAGTGTCCTGTTCTCAAATACCACCCAGAGCCTTGGCACATCAGCACCTTGAGGAGCATCCCAGTGTCAGTCAGCAGAGATTAAAGTGGCTGAGGTTATCTCACCTACTGGGCCTTCTCAATGAAGCTGCTTGTCTGACACAAAGTTACAGCTACAGGGATCTACTCCTTCAAACTCCATGCTCTGCTAATTCTCTGCCACATCTCATGACCAAAGTCAGGATTAATCAGATTCTTTTAAATGAACTATAAGAAAAAGGTATGATTTAAAAGTTGGTATCATTAAAGAGGCCAAAGACTACTGGCTGTACACTACCCGAAACAGCAGAAACTTCTGCTAGTAACAGGAATTTTCTTGGGAAAAAACTGCCAAGTAATTGCCCAACACACATAAGCCTCTATAAAGAAACACAAACCCTCTAAGGAACATAAGTGATTGAACTTGGAAGCCTAGTAGCTCATGGGCAGGGAGCTAATCTGCTGCTCAATGGACTCTCGGTAGTTAAAGTGCAGAAACAGGAAACATAAACCAATTTCTTGATAGGCAGAGATATCATTAGCAAATCTGTTATTTATTCCCATTAAAGAAAAGAAAATTTGTTGGACATTCGGTCTACCCATGTAATTAATATGAAGAAATATATTATTATATCCTAAAGGCTGTACCTGTTTGTCTCATGAGGATCCTGGAACTTTCCATATTTTATTCACAGAGAGCCACAGGGAGTGGGTGCACTTAGATAATCATTATTGCCAGATGAGAGACTTTCACATAATTTGTTAGATAAGGAGTTACGGCAGTTAGAAATAAGTAACTCACTAACAAGTAACACACACACGTGCACACGCGCAAACGTGCACACGCGCACACACATACACACACACACACACACACACACACACACACAGAAAATCTTCACTGACTGAGTTCCTATGTTATAGTGACATTACTATAATGTATTTTCCCTGTTGGGAAATGTTTGGGCCATAATGACCAAAACTTTATGTACTAATATTAAATAGAAATCCAGGGACTCCCACAGAGAAAAGTCATTTAAATTATGGCTCTGTTCAACATAGTTTAGTGTGCCTCAGATATAGTTGCGAGTTGGTAAAGAGGTGTGAAAAGGTCTTTTCATGCAAGACTTGGTATCTAGTGACAAAATAATGCACTTTGAGTTAAACAATGGCCCAAAAGTTCAATAAACTAACTGACGCATGGTGAGAAGCTCTGGGAGCTGATGCTGGTTCAAGGCTCACTGCATCACACAGCGCATGGCCAGGAGCACAGGAGAGGAGTGCTTTTCAGGTGCAGGGAAAGGAGTGTAAAAAGCACTGATACAGCATAGCCAGCCCTAACCTTCAACACAGACCTTTGACTCTGTGCTTCCTCCTTATGGTACTGTAAGATCTACTCACATGATTGTCACTCAAAGACAGAGAAACCACAAGAGACAAAATACTATTCTTCATTTTCTCCAAAAAATAAAATAAAATCCAGTTGAAAAATAGTGCTTTGATAAATTATTGCTTTAAATATACATAAAATTAGTTCTTAAAGACTGAGAAATTCTAGAGATGAATATAATTCTAAATATCACCTACCCACTCACTCCACTAGGATTAAAAAGAGATCAAACGCTTCACACAGAAAAAATAAAATAAAAATAAAAACCAGGAAGAAAAACAAAGGAAAACACGAAAGTTACACATGGAAAAGTATAATTCAACCTGGAAGTATAAATTCTATACATCTACTACACAGAACGTGATTAATACGCAAAGATGCACACTAAAATTCAGCTCAAACTATATAGAATATTTGTAATATTTTCTAGTTTCTGAGTATGATGGTTGAAAAGCTCTCGATCAGCTGTAAATTTTATTGTAGGACAGGCTCTATTGAAGGCACACATTGCAATTGCTATTTATGATGAGCATGTATTCCATTTCACTTTCTTTTAAGCAGCAAGCAAGCGAGCTATCAGTCTTTTATCTGATGACTTCAAGCATTGGGGTCAACTTTAGAACACTGACATATTTTCAGACTATAGAAAATGCACCAATATCTTGTTTTCCCAAATATTTTCCGAGGAAAAACTCAAATATTTATTCAGTGTAAAATTCACTGTCATATAGAAAGCGAGAACTTACTTACATCTTCAACCAAACTGGCCGAGAGTAGTAGCAATTTTATTGAAGGCCTTTTTTTTTTAATTGAGATAGCACTTCTTTCACAGATCCTGAAATACTTACAAATTTTTGCATTCTACTCCTTTAATGTCAGTCTATTCTAGTTTGAAAGAATATTCCTTATTTTGTTCTACAGCATTTTGTATCTAATAGGTAAAGACCACAATTATATTTTTAATAGTGTCTAATTTCGCTTTACTGCCAATTTTAGAATTATTTAACTGACATATTTCCTTATGAAATTCACTTGGTGCTCATGATAATTTGATGAGACTTGGAAAACTCTGCACCACAAAGTATCCCCAAGTACACTTGTATGTAACTCTATGATTTCTACTAATTACTTATTAAGGATACACAAAAAATTCTACTCTTTTCAATTTATTTAGCTATGTTATAGCAGTAAAAATATACTGAAGCACACATCTGGCTACTACAATTATAATTTTTTTCTTAGAAAATCTTATCTATTTAAGGAAACTTGTAAAACATTGGTGATAAGAATTTTTAACCTTCTGATGACACTAATGTAAGTTCATGTGTTTAGTATAACCTTGTTAAATTTATAATACCTGTTGAAGTTTCAATTATTAAAGCATTAGTCTACTTATATTTTAGTGTATTTTGTCTTTATGTCAAGAATAAACATTGGATATTATACAATGTCCTTGTAACTTTGTAAGTTATAACTATATACCAAGATACTTTCTCTCATTTACATATTAACTGGGAAAGTCAAATATTAAAAGACTTTTAGTATCTAGAATCATTCTTGTATTTCTATAATAAATCCTAGATAATAGTTTTTAAATTACTGTCTCACAACATCTAGAATAGACATTCAATTTTAATTTATTTTTACCCATAATTGTAAGCTTATTTTGTATTTTTTAAAGATTTGCTTATTTTTATTACATGTATGGCCTATATGTATATAACTGCACTGTGCATGTGCCTGGTACCCAGGGGCAAGAAGCTAGCACAGATGGTTGTAAACCACCATGTATGTACTGGCAACCAAACCCAGGTCTCTGCAAGAGCAGCAAGTACTCTTGATAACTAAGCTGTTTTCTCCAGCTCCAGTGAATTTTTAAAATATTTTGTGCTAGATTTGTCCTTTTTTGTTATTAGGGTGAAGTGAGATAAAATAGTACGATTTTCTGTAAGCCAATTTTCCTAAGCACAACTAGAAGTAAAAAAAAAAAAACAGACAATTCTTTTCTTTAAAGACATCACAATTCATACTCCACAGTATTGGGGCACGCTTTTAATTCCAGTAATTGGGATACTAGGCAGTAGTGGGGCACTCCCTTAATCCCAGATATAGGGGGGCAGAGGCAAGCAGATTTCCATGAGTTCAAGGCCAGCCTGGTCTACAGAGCTTATTCCAGGACATCCAGGGCTAGTGCTATGAGCATGGAGTACTAAAAAGAATAAAACTACAGAAAAGGCAGACCATTTTTAATCTGAGGATCATCACCTGTCCTTAGCAACACTGGCCAAACTCCAGCACAGGCAATAAACAAAAAACCAGAATTAGGTCCCAGGGTCCCAGGGAGAGAATAGTTATTACAGATTTAAAACAATTTTTCTTACTTTCAAAGGACTAGAGTGCTAAATTAGAGATCTGAGAACCAAATTTTCCATTACGACATTTGTTGAATTCTAAACCTTAATGACTCAGGAAAATAAAGGTTTATGCCAAAACCTCTGAAAGGTAGAGTGAGATTATCCAAAGTGTCACAGTAACTCAGACATAGGGACTCAGCTCAAGACAAATATATAAGAATATCAGGTAGACTGTTTTTAAATATATTCCTGTTGCAGTAACAAAACATGGCAGACCAGGCAGTTTATAAACAACTAAAATATTGACATCTCATAAACAACAAAACTTTATTTCTCCCATACTGGAACCTGGGAAGTTTAAGGTTCAGATGATAACAGATTTCATGTCTGGTAAGGGTAAGCCTGCTATTACAGGGGTAAATAGGTCCAATATATAAATTTGAGGTGTACACAAACACTCAAAGAGTATAGGAAAAGCAAGTGAGTGGTACACAGACACCAACACCTTACAAATTGGTTTTTTGGTTTTCGTTTGTTTGTTTTTTAAAAAAATATTTTTAACTGTGCATCAAACGACTTCTAACTCTCTTTCTAAATATCTACCTGAAGAAGGCAATGTCTAAGAGCAAACAAAAAATACTAGGAAGAATCATGAACCTATCACTAAAAAATCAAACCCATCAATAGGTACATAAATAATAAGTTAATAAACACAACTTTAAATGATTGTGACTAATATAACCAGAAAACAACTACAAACCAGATAAAAAGATAAGAGGTACAACAAAGAGTTTCAAATCATAAAAACAAAAATCAAAGGATGTCCTCAAATTAAAAGAAACAGACTTTAGATGTTAACTAGCAAGTTTCTTTGATATTCTTTACAAGGTATTTGCCATGTCCTATACTAATGACTTTGTACTTAGTTGGAAGACCTGACATCATAGACAAAACACAAAAGTCTTTAAAAACAAAGTATATGGGAGGCCTGAAAACTACTTTACAAATTTATGTATCTACTAGGAGTTCGTAGACATTAAAGAGGCCCCTGGCAGCTTAAATGAGAAGTAAAGATCTTTCTCAAAGCTAGTTTAAAGGAACTAGAAGGGATGGTCACTTACAGGAAGGTGTGTGAACACAGCAAATGTGCTCCGGAGGAAGGCAATGAGGTCAACTAGGTAATCACTAGCTTTGCTTTCTAACTCTCCAGCCATCCAGTCGTAGTCAGCCAGCTGCAGAAACTGGTCAATCTTCTGATTTAAATTTGTATATATCTCTTCTTCAGCCGCATGTCTAGCATCCTGGGAAATAATATTTAAATGTAAACACATTCAGATGCCCAGGATAAAAAAGGCAAACATGTATACCCACCTAGTAACAGAGCTTGGAGAGTCGAATCATATCAGCTTCCAGGAACAACCCAAAGGAACCTTTTCTAATCAGATTTTACATGTACCCACTGTCTCCCTCCCTCTTTCTGAGGGAAGGGTTAAGTGATCTATATGAAAAGCTATCTTTTTCTTCACTAAATAAGGAAAATGTATTTACAAACATCCCCTGGAATCTATTTCCTTTTATTTTCTCATTTATGTCAAAAGGTAAATTTACTCTCAGAAACAGGTTCCATTTTGACTCTTTGTGTGACTCCAAAAAATGTTCCTTTATTTCCAAATTTCCTACATCCCCTGGTTCCTTCAGCTGCTTGTAAATATGCCTATGCTATACATGTATGCTATAAATATACCTATACATTACTTTCACTGGTTAGTGTCAGAACTCTGAGCTTTCTTTATCATAAGGCTCTTTCAAGGACTGATACACATATTCCATAAGATCCTGTTCTATACAGCAGAGTCCTAAAAAGGATGCTGAAAGAGCATCAAAGAGCTCCTAGATCACATAACTTTGTGTTACCCTGTATTCATGTCATACAATAGCTTATTAAATTCTCTAGTAAGTATTTTGAACATATTTTTCTAGGAAAGGTATTATCAGGATAGATGAATATGCAATATAAGCAGAACAATAAGAATTATAATATGAAAAATGCATGAACAACTTGTTACCACATCTGATATTCATCTTCCAGTCTGAGCTTGCTTGATTTCTATTAAAGCTCTACCTAACACTTACCTCCCATGACCTTCACTGTATGGCTTATCCATGGATTGTATTCACTCTAGTCTCAAATCTTCTCAATTTCTCTGAGTGATTTAATTATTATCTATGGTTTCCAGGTCTATCTTCAACACAGATCTACTCCAAATGCATTCTACTTCATGGTTCATGTATCCGATTGCTTCATGGTCACCTTGGACCTCCAGAAATAATGCAGCATAAGACTGAGTTCCGGACTAGGGATTTTCCATACCCTTGTTCTTTTTAGACCAAGGCAAAAATCTAGAAGGAATAACTGGAATCTTTCTTTCACAGTAAGAAACAGAGTTCTGCAACCTCTAATTGCTAAATCTGTCTTTAACTTATTCTTCTCTATATCTTCTCTTTCTTAAATTTTGCATGATTTTGACATTATACAGCTAAAGACAGTATTTATTTACATGACAAATGCTTTAAAATTTATTAACTGACAAAATCATAGATATTTGTCATGTTCAACAAGGTGTTTTGAATGTATAGATATTGTAAATGACATAATGTATACAGTAACATAATGAGATAATTAGCATATACAAATCAAGTTCAGAATGGCATGCATTACCTCAAATATTTGTTATTTTGTGGAGAAATTTAAAAGAGTCTATCAGAAATTTTCAAGATACAATACACTTACTAACTTTAATTATCTGCTGAAGAATGAGCTCTTGAACTGCTTCAAAAATGTTGGGTTCTTTGACCAAAATGGCCTAACCACTATCAAAGTCTTCTGTGACCATGCTTTGCTCTACTTATGAGAGTTCAATTTTTTAGATTCAATATGGAAGTAAGATCATCAATATTTGTCTTACTATGGTTATTTCACTTAACATAATGTCTCCTAGGATTATCCAAGATGCTAAAAATGACCAAAAATTCTTTATTTCATAAGCCAATATACAGGATTCACTTGTGTTTCTATACCACATTTCCCTTTCCATGTATCCACTGATTGATGGTAGGCCCGACTCCCTATCTTGATTATCATGACCAGCACTGCAAGAACATGTAACAGGATTACTATATAATAAAAAATTGTTACTTTTAATTTTTTAAGATGTTCCACACTGCTTTTCTAAGTAGTTAAACTTTACCTCTGTACTGGGAAAAAAAATTGCCAAATCCAGGGTCATCTACATTTCTTCTTAAGTTATCTGCAAAGGGTTGTAGTATTGTACATTTTATTTAGAGTTTATGTTTTCAGTTAGTGTTAGATAGATGTAAGGTGTGCATCTGGAATTCTTGTAGGTTTTGCTGTTTTCACAGATGCCCAGCATCTTTGGTTGAAAAGTAAAATTCCACTCCATTATCTATTACACTGCCTTTACTCTTTCTAGAAGATGAGTTGAATACCAATGCATAGGCCTAGTTTATTCATCTATTGGACCATTTTCTTGCCATCTCGTTTCTGTATCTTCATTTATAGTAAGACATGAACTCAAGTACTCAATCCTCTAACTGTACTTTTTAAAATTGTTGGCCATTCTGTGTGTTTTACCTTTCCAATTTTACTTTAAAGAGCCACAAAATAATTTGCTGAAATGGTGAAAGAGGATGCAGTAAACAGGCATGTGGTTAGGAAAAACCAAGACTGATAACATTGTCCTCCCACTCATAAACGTCAAAAATAGTTAGATCTTTGGTTTCTTTCATCAGAGTTTTTAAATTTTCATCATATAGGAATTGCATTTGCCAGATTAAGTAATTTGTTTTACTTCTTTCTGGTTACTAATATGGAATTTGTAGCTGTTCTTTTGTCAAACTTCAAATTCTAGTTGGTTACTATTAATAGGAAGGAAAGACTGACTTTTATGCTAACCTGTAACCCAAACCTTAATATAACCAGTTCTTTTCATTAGTACATTACTTCATTTAGGATTTTCTACAGTCACTCCTGTTACTTACAAACCCTGAGTTTTATTTCTTTCTTCCTTCTCCACACAGCTTTCCTTGTCATGTGTTGTTAGATGCTGCAGAGGAGTGGTAAAAGAGGGCAGCTCTGTTTCCTTGTTCATGTTCTTTGCAGGAAAACATCTGACCTCTCACCATTAAATATGACACTATCTGTGCAGGATTTATGGGTATTTTTTTAAGGTAGAAGAAGTGTCCCAACCCCAGTCTTGATTCCTGTTTGTTGAGAATTTAGCATAATAAATTCTTCACCTACTGATATACAATGTAACATGAACGGGGGTCTGCTTGTTGTTGGGTTTTTGTCCCACCCTTTACCTCACAACTGTTTAGCTCCAAAGAAAATCACACATAGGTCTCCATAAATTATAAGCCGATTGGCCCATTAGCTCTAGCCTCTCACTGGCTAACTCTCACATCTTGATTAACCCATTTTTTTGATCCATGTTAGCCATGTGGCTCTGTACCTTTTTTCAGTGGGGCAGATCACATCCTGCTGCTTAGGTGGTCTGGGCAGGAGTAGGAGGAATCAACTTCCTCCTTCCCAGAATTCTCCTGTTCTCATTACATCATTTCTACTTCCTTTCTGGTTTTCCCGCCTATATTTCCTGTCTGGCCAATCAGCGTTTATTTATAACATGATTGACAGAATACAGACAATTCTCCCGCAATACAGCTTTTCTTTTTTTAGTTGGCTTGACATGATGACTTCCATTGACTAATGGCTGAATGCTGATGCACATTTGTAGAGGTAAAATGAGTAGCACTTGTCTACAATGTACTTCTACTTTATAAGGAATTTTGTTCATGTTTGTGACCCCCATGAAACTTTCCTATCTTATGTGTGAGTTTGATATTAGGGTAAGCAGACCTCATAAAATGATACTGGTAGGATTCTAAGCTACAATTTTCTAGAAATACATAATAGAAAATGGGTATGGTATCATCCTTAATTTTTTACAGAATTCACCAGTGAACTTAGGACTATCAGGAAAATGTAGACCCTTTAGTAGTTGGGGATTACCGCGAAGAAATGAGGTCACTAGGTGCATAAAGAAGGTATGAGGACTCTGACTCTCTCCTGCATCATTTTTACTTTCTTTCTGGCCACCTTGTGGAGCAGGCAGTTTCTTCCCCACAAATTCTTATCCTATGTATATGTATTGAGCCATACATATACACATATCTAAACATTTATATGTGCAACAACAATGACTAAAGAAGAGAAGGCCATTAATGGGGGGGGGTGCACATGAAGAGATAAAAAGGAGGAACGAGAAGGGAAAATAATATAATAATTACATTTAAAGATTGAAAATAATGCTTCCTTTCTCAGTGAATTATTACTATCATTCAACGCTTCACTCAATTCAAAAACCTTAGAATTACCTAAGAATTTTTACTAAAAAATTTACTAAAAAAAGTTACTAAAAACTTGCCATTTCTGTCTTCAAAACATTCTCCACTTCTAGCTCTACCACTCTACCTGAGCACTACTGTTTATCTGGACTATTTCAATGACATACAACTTGAACCAACATCTTCCACACTTAATTTACAATGACATGACAACCATTATTACATTAAAAGAGAAATCAGATCACCATACCACAGTCCCAATGTAGAAACTTCACATCTAACTTCAGAACAAAAACTACAGTATTTATTATGTCCTGAAGGGCTAGAAAGCAAATAGCCTGTTACCACAGGGACTCTTCACACTTCCACCAGTGATTGCTGGTAAATAGACCACTTACCATCCGTGAATAGGCTAGAATCCACTGCCTTACTATTCCCTTTAATGAAAATGCACATCTATAGAAATCTAAATGATTCTGGATTTGAACATGATGTCGGGTCATCACCACCATCCCAACCCCTAGTTCATGCCATTAGCTAAATCTACTTATCAGCTATCAGTTCATTAGAATATAAGTTCCATAAAATAAAGCAACATTTACATTGTTCAGGCCAATAAGACTACCAGAAGCACACCAGATGCTTTATTAAACCTGTTGGATAGACAACAGACTGAAGGTATCAAATGTATTTATTCTAGTACTCTCTACAGCTCTTTCCAAAAGATAACAGTGTCTGTGTTCCCTGTGCCTCAAAGAAGCTCTAAGTCAACAGACTTTTTCTCTCCTACAAAATTCTCTCCTATCAGATTGTCACACAATAAGTATATAAACAGGACTTATGATAAAGGTAATTAGTAAATAGCTTTGGTCTCTGTTTTAAAACAGACAGAAGAACCTTCTGAGTAGGAAAAGTCAAGTATGCCAGCTGGATTATGTCACTCATGGCAGAAGAAAAAAGAGGGAGCTCTGTCAGAAAACACCTTGCAGACCTTCTGAGTGTGTCTGCCTCTTTTCCAGCATAAAGATTTCCATCTGCAAGGGAAAGGTTTCAGGAAACAGTAGCTTAAGCAAACACACAACATGGAGCTTTCCTAGCTGCCATGTTTACATTGAATTCTGGGTTGGCTCATCTGAAATAGCCCTGGTAAAAGTAAGCTTTCGGCATGCTTTGAGCGATCGATGTTTCTCATAAAAGCGCTTTAAGTATGACCTTTAATGTCCCCTGCACTACTCCTCTGCTCAGTGTTTAACTGGCTGCTCAGCCTCCACAACTTCCTACCTGCTCTTCATTCCCCCTCAGCATTCTAAACACTAGACATGCTGAGAGTGGGAACTCACATACGTACTCCCAACATTAAGAAGGTGGACTAAACAATGAGTTCTAGGATAACCTAGGCTAGCATGTAAAACTCTATCTCAAAAACAAATGAAAACTTCCTTTCTAAAACCCAAAATAACACAGTGTCAAGCATCCTTTAACCGGATTTCAAAACATAATTTGAAAAGTCATTGAAATTTTACAAATGAGACAGGTTGAGAAGAGCATGAGTAGATCCAGCATATTCTCCACCTGGAAGACAGTCTACTGAGTCTCATATGTAATTCAGTAACACCTTATTCTCTGCCTAACATTAAATGATAGTTACTCCTACATTTTCTTTGAAGAAAAGTTTTAGCTTTTATAGTGGAGCACACAGAAACAGTTTACAATAAAGTCTCTACCCATACTTTAAGAATAGCTACTATGTAAGAATCATTTTGGCTCCCACTAAAATGCCTGGGTAAAACCTCTGAAGCTCTCAGAGCACTTATCACATTTTCGTGCCATTCTGAGGGCCTCCTTATTATATAAGTCTTCTCTAAAGAGGCATCAATGTCAATATGTGACAGTGCTCTGTGTCTGTAGTTTTCTCATCTCTGAATTTAATCACTAGCAGATTCAAACTATTCAAGATAAAAAACAGAGCTTGGACTGAACTTGTGCATAGTTATTATAATGCCATAATTTCCTAAACAATATATGTGACAACATTATCATTTACATTGTCAAAAATGTTGCAAGTAATATAGAAATGATCTAAATTCTGGGAGGATGTTTTAGAGATTCACAGTGAGGACCAACTGCCCATGGATATCATGGCTGCTGTAATCAGACATTACTAAACAATATGAAAGGGATGGTATGAATTTAGGATTATTGGTAATGAATTTATCTTATGTAATCTTGCTGGTAATATGAAGAATGCCAGGGTCATCTTGTAAACACTTCACTCAGTCTGGCAGCTATCACAGAGATGGAAGAACTGGGTCATGTTCAACACTGCACATATTTCTAACAATGATGAACAGTTAAATTCTTAACCCTTTCAGAGATTGTAATCACTAAATGGATTAACTCTGATTTCTTCTTTGGCAGCAATTTTTGAGAAATGGTACCCACAAACAGAAAAAGGATAAAAGGATAGAAAAAGAGAAACAACAGGGGACATGGATTATGGTTAAATCTCTTTACTTATTTATCTAATTGTCACCATTTGGGGATTTTTTTAATGTTAGACAACATGTTTTAAAACTACAACAATCATGAAACCAAAAAAAAAAAAAAAAAAACTCAAACCATGCTGAGTATAATGGTGCCAACCTTTAACCTCAGCTACTCAGGAGGAAAGACAAGCAGATCTCTGTGAGTTCAAAGCCAGCCTAGCCTACACAGAAATCAGCCCAGCCAGAGCTATATAACAGGCCTGGTCTCCACTCAGGTTCATCTTTATATCAAACTCAGTATTTCTAATGTTTAATACTGTAACATTTTTCTGACTAAAACCTATGAAAAGTTTCACATGGTAATGTACAACATTTTATCAAGACTCATAGATTTCTTCTAAGAGAAGGTGTTTATGCTCCAGAAACTCACCTACCATTAATCTTTCTTTTGTTTTACAAAGGTGTCATTTTCTCTGATCTAAGGTCAGTGAAAACTAATGCCGTGGACTTGGAAAATAATTAGAAAATGGCTAACTATTTGGAGTAAGGACTTGTCACTTAAAAATTAAGATTTAAAAAGTTAGACATGGAAAGGAGAGAGTTACCAAATACAGAATTTACAGTTGATATTATGTCAGCTATAACCACACTATCTAGACGATGTAGTTGAAATTTTGTGGTCATTTTGGAAAGACACACACACACCACCCTGGCATCTAAATTTGTTTTCCAGAAAAAATAGAGAGCAAACCAAAAGCTCCCTTATTCTAAAACACGTGGTAAATCATCTTGAGGAAATGAAGCCACATATGAAATGGTCCAGACTATGTCCATGGAGTGTGTTCATGACAATTCCCTCTATGCTAACAAATGTGCTCTCACCTTGAAAGTTGTGGTACCATAGAGTTTGGTGGTGTGAACCGTCTCTGGAAGAACATTAGTGATATTGGTGATGAATTCCTCCAAGTATTTACAGGACTTCTCCAAGTGTGTTGTGTTGATGATAATCTGAACAAGCTAGAAAACAAAAGCACATGCAATGCTAACTCACCTGAGACATCAGCAGGGTACTTCACAGATCACCTTACAGGAAGAGTACTCCAAGAAAACATGTCAACCTCCTGGAGCATCTTCAATTTCCCCACTTAAAACACTTGCCACTATGTAGCAAATATGTTCTTTTATTTATTTTTTAAGGTTAAACTAAGATAAAAGCTGCTAGTCCTAGGCCCTACAAAAAATATAATTGGCAAATGAATCAAATAAACAGCCAGTAAAGCAATAAGCATAACTGAAAAGACAACACAAGTTTCAAAATTAGGCCTGAGGAAAGCACACATGTGAGACTACACTGTGAGAAGCCAACAAACCACCTTAGTTCATAAGAGGAGGGACATGAACACAGAAGGCAGAGAAGACAAAATCTCTGAACTTGACAGTTTTCCCAATCTTCTCAATCTGTTTCCTCAGATAAAATGTATGAATAACTTCTAAGCCAGACAGTCACTCTGAACATTACAGTAATTGCTATTGGGAGTGTCTCCCTCTTCTCATACAACAGATCTATGAGGAAGCTCATTCTGAACTAGAGATAGGGCATAGTGGTTGAGTACATGTTTGAAATCATGAGGCCCTGGTTCTGTTCCCAGCATTCACACACACACATTCGCAATCACAAGTACTACTAAATGAAAGTCATCCTCATTCCTCTAGAGATGAAAAAGGAAGAGAAATAAGTAAGAATTTCACACTTTTTTTGTGTACCATCTTTTCAAAACCTGGAGATACAGGTTAAATGAGCATAATAATAATTCCAATGTTACTACAATACAAATAAAAAGAAAGCAACTTTCTCAATTATGTAAGTTAACTGATCAACTCCAGAAAATCAGTTGCCCTCCGATAAACTAAGGATAAGGATGCAGAGAGGGAAATCTGAGAAGCATCACCTTTCATGATAGCCACAAATAGCATAAAATATCTTGGGGGTAACTCTGGCCAAGGAAGTGAAAGATCTATTTGACAAGAACTTTAAGTCTTTGAAGAAAGAAATTGAAGAGGATACCAGAAAATGGAAGGATCTCCCTTGCTCTTGGATTAGGGGGATCAACATAGTAAAAATGGCAATTCTCCCAAAAGCAATCTATAGATTCAATGCAATCCCCATCAAAAGCCCATCAAAATTCTTCACAGACCTTGAGTGGAACTAATATTGAACCAGGTCATCTGACTTTTATCAGAAGTGTAGGATGGTAGCCCTGGAGTGTGGCTTGTTTGTGAGTATTGATTTGCTCTCTGACAAAGGAGGGCAAGGCAAAGGAAGGAAAGAGAAAGGGAGGAAGACAGGAGTTTCCTACTACTTCTTAACTTTGAAACTATTTATATTCCTCATAGTCTATAGGAGAGAAGCTTTCGTTCTCTATTTTATTTTACATTTTTTATAAGAATATGTGTGGTAGCAAGGCTGGGACAGATGGGGAATGTCAGTATAGAGGACTAGGTGACTTTGGGCCTTTTAGTCTAATGAAGCCTACTATTTTGTATATGCTCTAAAGAGCTCAAGTAGACCCAAGTATGGCAAAAATGGCTCTGGCAGACCTTGCCCTTCCTCCATTCCCTCTGCCTGGCTAAACTGTTAGGTTACATTGATAAAGTTAGCACCCTAGGTCTATTCCCTTATTTGGCCACTTCCTCCTCTTGAGGTTGACCACCAACATACAACTATCAAAGTATTTAAGTCCAGAAATCAGAAGCCCCATTTGGCTGACCTATTTAAGATGCCCAATCAAAACAAACCAACTCATCCTAATGTGCGCACAGTTTCCCTTTTTCACTTTAAAAATTGTCACTTGCCTCTTCTTCCTCTTCCAACCTCCCTTCTCCCACCACCCCCATGTTCCCAATTTTGTCAAACAATCTTGTATGTTTCCAATTTCCAGGTGGATCTATATATGTTTTTCTTTGGGTTCACTTTATTACTTAGCTTCTCTAGGATCATGAACTATAGGTTCAATGTCCTTTGCTTATAGCTAGTATCCACATATGAATGAGTTCATATCGTATTCATCTTTTTGGGTCTGTGTTACCTCACTCAGGATAGTGTTTTCTAATTTCATCCATTTGCATGCAAAATTCAAGATGTCATTTTTTACCACTGAGTAGTACTCTAATGTGTAAATGTACCACATTTTCTTTATCCATTCTTTGGTTGAGGGGCATCTAGGCTGTTTCCAGGTTCTGGTTATTACAAATAATGCTGCTATAAACACAGTTGAACAATTGCCTTTGTAGTATGATTGAGTATTTTTTGAGTATATGCCCACAAATGGTATTGCTGAATCCTGAGGTAGGTTGATTCTCAATTTTCTGAGAAACCAGAAAGCTGATTTCCAAAGTGGTTGTACAACTTTGCATTCCCACCAGCAATGGATGAGTGTTCTTACTCCACATCCTCTCCAGCATAAGCTATCATTGCTGTTTTTGATCTTAGCCATTCGGACAGGTGTAAGATGGTATCTCAGAGTTGTTTTGATTTGCATTTCCCTGATGGCTAAGGTTGCTGAAAGAGGGTAGAAGGGGAGGGGTGAGGAGAACTTGAGGGAATGGGATAGTCGAGATGGAGGAAGGACAGAGATGAGAGCAAGGAAAGAGATACCTTGATTGAGTGAGCAATTATAGGGTTAGAAGAAACCTGGCTCTAAAGAAATTCCCAGAATCTACAAGGATGACTCCAGCTAGGACGCTAAGCAATAGAGGAGAGGGGGGTCCAATCTTGACTTGCCCTGCAGTCAGATTGACGAATATCTTAAATATCACCACAGAACCTTCATTCAGGAACTGATGGAAACAGAGGCAGCGACCCACATCAGAGCACTGGACTGAGTTCCCGAGGTCCAGTTGTAGAGTGGGGAGGAATGAGAATAGGAGCAAAGAGGTGAAGACCATGATGGGTACACCCACTGAAACAGTCTACCTAAGCTAGTGGGAGCTCACCAACTCCAGTTGGACTGGGAAAGACCAAGCATGGGCCTAAATCAGTCCCTCTGAGTGTGGTTGACAGTTGCATGGCTGTGGTAGACTGAGGAGCCACTGGCAGTGGTACCAGGATTTATCCCTACTTCATGTACTGGCTTTTTGGGAATCTATTCTCTTTGGGTGGATGCCTTGCTAGGCCTGGATATAGTGGGTAGGGCCTTGGAACTTCCACAGGGTATTGTGCCTTGCCTTTTCTGAGGATTGTATGGGGGTGGGGTGGGAGAGTATGAGAAGGGAGTGGGGGGAGTGAAGTGGGAACTTAGATTGGTATGTATAGAAAAAAGATAGTTTTAATTTTTTAAAAAATAAATATATATAAAAAAATAAAAAAGAAAGAAAATTGTCATTTGCCTATGTGCCAGTCTGTCTCCTCTCTATTCAGAGGAAATCCTTTGTCCCTCTGGGGCAAACAGCCTTCCCTGCATCTTGTTCCTTTCTCTTTTCCCTTGTCCTTTGTCTCCTATCTTGGACTCTTATTCCCTGCCCTTTGTCCCTCTGGGGTGAACAAGTCTCCTTGTGCTGAGAACTTGGTCCTTGGTGTGTCCTGTGGTGGTTCTTTCATGCTCACTTAAAAATTAAAAAGAGTATAGCATGAATAATAAAAACCCAGAGACAGATATTGGTGTTCAATTAGAAAACCAGAAAAGCAAAGCAGTCAAACCACTAGAGAAGTGATGGAGGAAGGTCATTGGCTAATAAAGGAACTGCCCTGGCCCATTTTATTGGTTAGAGGATAGGTGGGAGGAGTAGACAGAACAGAACGCTGGGAGGAAGAGGAAGTGAGGTCAGAGACTCCACAGCTCTCTCGGGAGCAGACGCCTCAGAGAGAGACGCCATGCCCCGCTCCCGGGATGAAGCTCCGACCCAGGATGGACATAGGCTAGAATCTTCCCGGTAAGCGCACCTTGGGGTGCTACACACAGATGATTAGAAATGGGCTAAATTAATATGTGAGAATTAGCCTAGAAGAGAATGGGCCAAGCAGTGTTTAAATGAATACAGTTTGTATGTTGTTATTTCGGGGCATAAGCTAGCCGAGCAGGCAGCCAGGGTGCTGGGGACGCAGCCCTGCCGCCCTTATTACTACAGTATGGCGCCCACGTGGACAACTGCTTCCACATAAAGCCTGAGACAGCTTGGGAAGTAATTCTAGAACAAAATGAAAGCATTGTGCCTGGTTTCTTGGTAGCAGCAATTTCTCGGTTCTACTCTGCTTGCTAGAGGCAAGCAAGCACCTCATCTAAGAGAGGCTTCCTGACTCAGCTTTAGCTTGCAAAGCCTGCAGCTCATTAAGAGGTCCTGCCACGAAACACTTAAACGGTGTTGACGAAAAGCTGAACACATGCTTTTCGGTTTTCAGCCATAACAGGAAAAAAGCTGCGCTGTTTAAAAATGCCGGCTTTCTGGGCCATCCTGCCAGGGCAAACTCTGACTCTTTTACGCAGGCGGCTTGTGCGGTTTGCAAGCACAGACTGCTGAAGCTCGCTTGCTGGCTAAAGCCAGTACCTCAGCCATGAGGCTGGAAAGCTAAGGAATGGACTGGATCTAGCTGGCAAAGCCACGCCTTTAATCCTACTGATATCGCTTGGTAAATTAAAGATTCATGTGGTCAGAAAAAGAGAGATATACAGTAAAGAGAGATTCAAAGACAGAGAAAATTTCTGAATGGTTTAAAGTGTGTTAAAAATATATGCAGACTAAAAGTTGAAGTTCTTAAAGTAAAAAACATAAAAAAAGGAAGAGAGTTGTTGTGTGTGGTAGCACACGCCTTTAATCCCAGTGCCTAGAAGGCAGAGACAAACAGATCTCTGTGAGTTCAAGGTGTGGTAGCATACACCTTTAATCCCGAATGCCTGGGAGGCAGAGACAGGCGAATCTCTGAGAGTTCAAAGACAGCCTGGTCTACAGAGTTACTTCAGGTCAAAGATACAGAGAACCTGTCTCAAAAAGCAAAGAGTTAAAAGTAAAAATAAACAAAATAGAGGTTAAAACAAAGCTGCACAAAGATGGAAAATACACAGAGAATTTTGAAACTGTATGCTATTATGCTCTCTTTGAATTATTTGAATGCTGAGAAAGGAGCAACAGCTGCTAAAAGATATTTATTTATAAATGCTGCTGAACTAATCCAACATAGATATTTTGAAAATGCCTTGACTTTGAAATTTGGATCTAAGGACATGATGCTTTGGAAAGGAGTTTCTTATTTTGTTTTCACAGAGGATGAGACGCTGTTCATTTCTTCTATTCCGATTTGGTATGATGGACCACGTCCTCCTGAATGGTTCCTGTGCACGCCTTCAAAAAATTGCTTCGCTCAACTGCCAACTGAGATGAAACTAGCACACAGGTTATACCATGAAAGACCTAGTTAACGACGCCCCCATTCAGCAGGAAGCAGTTTGGAGAGAAATAACTGCGCCCATATTCCCAAAAAATGTTTATAAATGTTCTTTTTCATTTAAAGGGGGATATGATATAGGTATGAATAATTTGCATTAGTATAGATTTTGCTTTATTGATAGAGATTTATGGTCAATTTTGTTATATGTATATGTATTTCTGATCTTTATTAAGGTATTGTGATTGTGTAGTTCATTATTAAAATGTAATGTATAAATAGGAAATATAGGTTGTTGATAGATAATCGTAATAGTCAAGTTTGTAGTCATGTTAGTTAATATTTTCTAGATATATAGAGATATATTGTAGATAGACATTCTTCATGTCTTTCAAAGATTACAGAATAGGACATTTAATGTTTTAATAACTGATGACTTTTCATGACAATGAGACACTCTGCACCTTATGGAGTTTGATAGCCATTTGGGCAAGAAACTGCTCTTGCCTGGACTATTGCATAAACTGGAAACAGAGAACCCGCAGAGAGAGGACTACTGAACTTGCCTAAGGTGAGATGATCTTTCGGGGTTCCTGATTCATGAAAGAGTCTGCGAGACATTCTGCAGGACACAACAGATAGTGACTGAACTGACTTTGAATTTTCCTGCTTTATGGAAATGTCTGCTGGATACCATGGGTCTGAAGGCTGAAGATGGATGCCCCAACAGTACAAAAGAACTTTGGGTGACTGTCCAGGCAGCGAGATGTCTTTGTCATTTCTAGAGTTTGAAGTTTCTTAGTTCTTGTTTACTTAGGTAATATTATATCTTTCTGGAGTCTTTGATGGAGTTAAGAATAATTAGTTATAGTTATAGTTTTCCCTAGTTATGATAAAGATTATTGTAACTTTTACTTGATAACTGTTTTGTTATATGTAATTTTGCTGTGTTAAAGCTTTTTTTTTTTGTTTAAACCGAAAAAGGGGAAATGATAGAGGAAGGTCATTGGCTAATAAAGGAACTGCCCTGGCCCATTTTATTGGTTAGAGGATAGGTGGGAGGAGTAGACAGAACAGAACGCTGGGAGGAAGAGGAAGTGAGGTCAGAGACTCCACAGCTCTCTCGGGAGCAGACGCCTCAGAGAGAGACGCCATGCCCCGCTCCCGGGATGAAGCTCCGACCCAGGATGGACATAGGCTAGAATCTTCCTGGTAAGCGCACCTTGGGGTGCTACACACAGATGATTAGAAATGGGCTAAATTAATATGTGAGAATTAGCCTAGAAGAGAATGGGCCAAGCAGTGTTTAAATGAATACAGTTTGTATGTTGTTATTTCGGGGCATAAGCTAGCCGAGCAGGCAGCCAGGGTGCTGGGGACGCAGCCCTGCCGCCCTTATTACTACAGAGAAGTCTTACCTCTACCAAGGCTGGGTGACTGCAAACTAAGCAGCCTAAACCTTTCTCTCCTCTCATTTCATATTACCTCCAGGGATGTGATTAAAGGTATGAGCCACCATCACCTGGATCTGTTTCTGCGTTGATCTTGTGTAGCCCATGGAGGCCTTGAACTCACAGAGATTCATCTGCCTCTGTCTCCCAGATCCTGGGATTTAAGATGTGTGTCACCATTGTCTGACCTCTAGTGGCTTTAGCTTTGCTTCTGGTCTTCAGGCAAGATTTATTTATCAAAATACATAATATACCATGCATAAGAGGGATCACTGAATGATGTTGTGGAATATAAAACAAACTATGAGTGGATCTATAATCAGAAAGTGCACGCTCACCTCCTTTGTAACAGCCATTCCTGGGCCAAAGTACATAGTACGTTATTCTCAGGACACATATGCTAGCTTCTATCAATAACTCTTTAGTAATGAAAAGAACAAAGCCTTCTACTTACTACTACTGCCTGAAAAACTCGGGCAAGCAGCTACTTCTGAGGCACTAGCAAAGGACAAGAGGTACCAAGATGCAGCTATGAGATTCTCTCATATGAAAAGATGACTGTCACCAAGACTAACTTTTTCTATTACTCCTCAGAAGTCACCAGACAGTGAAAATCTGTCTGGAAACTCTTGCCAATCATCAAAGCATAATTCAGAGATGGCATTTTGGATATAAAGCTACTGTCCTGTCTCTTATAAATTATCCCCAAATCCAACATTACTCTGGAAGAAAAGCACACCCCTTAAAATGAGCAATTCATTACAGTCTGTTGAATCTATTTCGCTTTCAAAGGACAAAAATCACACTTAGATCATCTAAATCAAATTACTCTTTTTAAAAGTTTAAATTGTTTGAGTTTCACACAATTATATAATAAATCTTAGGCATTTCACCCTTCAATCCTCATTATCTCCTCTGTAACTAGATCCCTCATACTTCCATGTCTTCTGTCTGTGTGTGACCTGCTGAGTTTAATTAGTTTCTTGCCCAGTTAAGGTAATTTACTGGAGCAAGGACAACTTATTGGTAGCTACATCACTGAAGAAGATGGTACCCCCTCCCCCCAAAATTACTAGGTTTCAAACAGTCCCCCAGAAAGGAGGAAAGGGATTAAAGGTATAGATAGTGGCAAGGTTGCCTTGATGTAAGCATCAGAAATGGAAAGGAATTAAATTGGAGAATTAGAGATTTCCATTTTAAAATCAGTATTACCTATAAGGAACACATTCTGTCTATCAAAAGAAATTCTAATAATAAGAGGAAACGTCATGCTACAGAAATTTAAAAAAAACAGTGGCAGTCAAAGAGAAAATTGTTCTGTTTTGCAGGATTTTGGCAGTTTAAAAAAAAAAAGAAAAAGGAGGCGGCTATGCTGGGTACAGTAGCAATTTATCATGACTTTAAAAAGATCTGTCAACACAAGAGATCACCATGAATTGCATCAGCGGGCTGTCAGTCACCCCTTATGTTTCACTGCCAACCACAGAATAGACTATTAAAACATTCCAGGATTATAACACATGCATGTCATTTTCAGAGGGAACTGTCTGTTAGTAAGGTCTGATGATCTTCAATCCTGAATGACAGCTTCCGAAATGCTTGCAAAGGAGAGGCTTTGGAGGCTAACTTTGCACTGAAGGATGAAATGAAGTGTCCTGAGGTCAGACTATCATCAAAGTTTGAGCACCTTCCAAGGTACCATTAAACCCAACTCATATTTCAAACTATCCTTGACATTGTTTCAAGAACACGCAATTACCAACAGACTGCATATTAATTATCTCTCATATAAAGTCCTATGAAAACAGCCAAGCAAAGAAAAAATTACAGTGTAAACAGCAACTAATAAATAAAGGACAGAAGTCACTTTATTAAGAATCCATCAGGAGGCTGAAGCACTAAAATTGAGTTTGAGCTCAGCCTGGGCTACACAGCCAGGCCCTGTCTCAAAAAAACAAACAAACAAACAAAAAAACAAACAAACAAAACTTCACACAAGGAAAATAAACAAAATCCCATTAGAAACAAAAAGTTTTTCCATCTGTCCTTGTTGGTATGAAAGTAAATGTGAGAGAGCCTCAGCACAGGATGCCCTGTGGGGACCACAGTCAGAGAGCTGCAGCACAGAATGCCCTGTGGGGACCACAGTCAGAGAGCTGCAGCACAGGATGTCCTGTGGGGACCACAGTCAGAGAGCTGTAGCACAGAACGCCCAGTGGGGACCACAGTCAGAGAGCTGCAGCACAGGATGCCCTGTGGGGACCACAGTCAGAGAGCTGCAGCACAGAATGCCCTGTGGGGACCACAGTCAGAGAGCTGCAGCACAGGATGCCCTGTGGGGACCACAGGCAGAGAGCTGTAGCACAGAACGCCCTGTGGGGACCACAGTCAGAGAGCTGCAGCACAGGATGCCCTGTGGGGACCACAGTCAGAGAGCTGCAGCACAGAACGCCCTGTGGGGACCACAGTCAGAGAGCTGCAGCACAGGACGCCCTGTGGGGACCACAGTCAGAGAGCTGCAGCACAGAACGCCCTGTGGGGACCACAGTCAGAGAGCTGCAGCACAGGGTGCCCTGTGGGGAATCACTGTACCAGCTCTTCCTCTAAATCTCTAAGGGACTCAAGGCACTATAGCAGGTATTCTATTCTGGACAACTGCAGAAAAAAAAATGTGGCCATCACTTAAATAGTGATGTAAATATGTACCTAGCAGGTTTTAGTTCTCAACTATAAATTATTTATGTATCTATTTCTCTTAGATCTGCTTTTATCTTGTTTTCAGAAGCAGAAAATTTGCCATCCCAAAACTTCCAGAAATTGAGCCAAAGCAATAAGGTGAGAAGTCGCATACTTTTAATGATTCCCAGCTGCAAGGAGCAAAAACTAAACAGCAATGAAACACTGGTCTCATTCACAAGAATGAATTAACCTAGGACTGTAAGAGACTTTCTCTCACTCTCATCCCAGAAGGACTCAAAAAGCTTTAGCCACCATTCAATTTATGCATCTTCAGGACCTAAACAATGGAATTACCAAAATAAATGGACTCCTAATTCCAACTTCCAAGGTTTCATTCAAGTTTTTGACTTAAAAGTATCTTAATGTAACTAACATGTGCCCTGCCACTGCTTTTGGGAGCAGGGGTGGGAGGTATATGGTGTGTGAGAGACATAACAGGTCACAGCTCTGATCATTTGTCTAAATCACAACAAAATAAAAGCAGCAGCTGTTGCTTCAGGTCTGCTGGGGGCTAATATCACAACTCTAAGTCTAGATGTTAGCTATGACCTACAAGCACACCTCTGGGTCTACTTCCTTACATTATCGTCATTTCTGCCAATTACTGTATTTTAAGTTAATTTACTGTGAAAATGTGCCCATTGTGAAAGGAAGATAATCTAAAGGATACACTAATACCTTGCTTTCAGCTATCAGACTACTGCGATAATGGGACTTAAAACACTAGAACTTCCCCCCAGTAACTACGGTCTTGGGAAGGAAAAGGCTGGTGCCAGCCAGAGGGGGACCTTGTCTCCTACAAAGAAACTTCATGTAATCTGACCACTTCAGACTTCTTGCAGGAGAGACTGGAACTCAGACAATAGTGGGTCCATGTGGAGCAGGACAGTATCTTGACCAGGACTACTTAGGTATGCATAACCCTCATGGCAGGGTCCTGAAGATGAACCTGGAGGGCACTGGATCTATTTGCTCCTCTTTCCAATGTGAACACTGAATCAATTTCCTTTCTCTGCTTTTCACTATTACTTGTCCCTGTGACTGATTCAATGAGTATGTGTAGCTGAGCCTCACTTGCTAAGCCTGCCAGAACCAGACTTTTATTCTAGTGGTTCCAGTTTCAGAAAAAGCAAAGAACAAACCTTATTTCACTGTTTCTTTGAGAAGAAAATCCTTTTCAAATGTTATCTGAACTAATTACTAATACGGAGCTTAAAATTAGTCATGTTCATTGTTTTTTAGCTCAAAATAGATATTAACATCAATATAGATACAAAAATACATTGAATACATTCCAAAAAATAAGTAGTAAAGAGTCAGGTACAGTCTGTACTCAGTTCCTGAGAATACATCTTGATATAGACACATTTGATATAGAAATCTTGTTCTAAACTTTTGGTTTCTCCTAA